>NW_017962919.1:63902-747164 GCF_001661345.1 Ascoidea rubescens DSM 1968 | reverse complement strand
AGAAGCATTGCCACTGTTACTACAGCAGTTGCAAATGGAGACTTTTCACAGAAAATTGAAGTTGAGGCGTCTGGAGAAATATTGGAATTAAAAAATACACTTAATAGAATGGTTGACTTTTTGCAAGTATTTGCATCGGAAGTCGCTAAAGTTGCTAAAGATGTTGGAATTGATGGTAAATTGGGTGTGCAAGCTCAGGTTTCTAGTATTAATGGGTTGTGGAAAGAAGTCACTGACAATGTTAATGCCATGGCAGACAACCTTACAAATCAAGTCAGAAGTATTGCAACAGTCACTACGGCTGTTGCCAGAGGTGATTTTTCTCAAAAGATATTGGTTGAAGCTAAGGGAGAAATAGCTCAGCTAAAAGATACAATTAATACAATGGTCGATTCTTTACAATTATTTGCTTCAGAAGTAGCAAAAGTGGCAAGAGATGTTGGAATTGATGGTAAATTAGGAGTTCAAGCACATGTTTCAAACGTTGATGGATTGTGGAAAGAGTTAACAAACAATGTCAATGCCATGGCTGATAATTTGACAAATCAAGTTAGAAGTATAGCTACCGTGACAACAGCAGTTGCAAAGGGAGACCTCAGTCAGAAGATAGAGGTAGAAGCTAAGGGTGAAATTTTGGAGCTCAAGGATACTATTAACTCAATGGTTGATTCGCTTGATGTGTTTGTTTTTGAGGTAAGTCGTGTTGCTACTCAAGTTGGTATTCATGGAATTTTAGGTGTGCAGGCCAGAGTAACAAATGTTGATGGTGTTTGGAAAGAAATTACGACTAATGTCAACTTGATGGCAGAAAGTATTACAACACAAGTCAGAGCGTTTGGAAAAATTACAACTGCAGCAGCAGCGGGTGATTTTTCTAGTTTTATTACGATTGAGGCAAATGGTGAATTAGATGAGCTTAAGAAAAAGATCAATATGATGGTTTCTAGCTTAAAGGAATCTTTTCAAAAAAACTCAAGAGCTAGAAGAGCTGCTGAAGCTGCAAATAGCGCAAAATCCGAATTTCTTGCCAATATGTCTCACGAAATTCGAACACCCATGAATGGTATCATCGGTATGACTCAATTGACGATGGATAGTAAATTAACGCAGTATCAGCGTCAAATGTTATCAATTGTCAATAATTTAGCCAATTCATTATTAGTTATTATTGATGACATATTAGATATATCAAAAATTGAAGCAAATAAAATGTATGTTGAGATGGCAGATTTCAGTGTTAGAAGCACTGTTTTTGGTGCTCTTAAGACCCTAGCAGCCAAAGCTATAGAAAGAAAATTGAATTTAATTTATCAAGTTGATGAATCATTTCCTGATAATTTACTTGGTGACTCATTTAGATTCCGGCAGGTGATTATTAATTTAGTTGGGAATGCTATAAAGTTTACAAAAAAAGGTGAAGTCCGTCTATCTGTTAAGCTATATGGAAAGAAAGAAGAAGAAGAAGATTTTCAAAAATACCCAAGTGTTGGACCAAAGAAAATTAGAATTAAAGAACAAGCTGATGATGAAGATGATTTTTTTATTGAAGTTGAAGCAGATGAAGATGGGGACGAAGGTGACGAAGAAGAGGATAATCAGAAATTGAAAAAATATATTTATTGCGCTGATAAAGCTACCAATGATAAAAACAGTAAAGATAAAAATAAAATTCTCCTTGACGATCCAGATTTGTTAAAACTAAAGTTTGCAGTCACTGATACTGGTATTGGAATAGAAAAATCAAAATTAAATTTAATATTTGATACTTTTTCACAAGCAGATGGATCGACCACCAGAAGGTTTGGAGGTACTGGATTAGGTTTATCGATTTCTAAACAGCTAATTGAATTGATGGGTGGCAGGATCTGGGTCACTTCTGAGTATGGAAAAGGCTCTCAGTTTTTCTTTAGTGTGGTGGTAAAAAGATCTAACGTTCCTTTATCGAGTCAAGTAGAGAAACTTATTCCATATTTGGCTAAAAACGTTTTAGTTATCTTTACAAAACATAGTGATGAGCAAACAAATAGAATCAGAGAGTTATTGGTTGAACTTCAATTCCATCCAACCATTCTCAGATCTTTCATGGGTATATCCAAAGCAAAACCTTTTACCCATGATATCATTATAATGGATACTATTAGGGCAGCGGAAAAATTAAGACAGTTATCAGATGTCAAGTATGTTCCTTTGGTTTTACTTAACCCAGGACCTGATGTATTGAACATGAAAACAGCATTGGATTTAGGTATAAGTGTTCATGGAAATACACCACTTTCGGCAAATGATCTTGCATGTCTATTGAAACCAGCTCTAGAAACTAGATTGCCTTTTCCAAATAAAGACGGGCCAATTTCTTATAAAATACTATTGGCTGAGGATAATGTTGTTAATCAAAAGGTGGCATCAAGAATCCTTGAAAAGCATGGCCATAAAGTCAAAGTTGCTGAGAATGGATTGCGAGCATTTGAGGTAGTAAAGGACCAAAATAATCGCTTTGATTGTGTTTTAATGGACGTTCAAATGCCTGTTGCTTCTGGGTTTGAGGCCACTGAAATGATCAGAAACTGGGAACGTGAAAATAATAAAGAACGTATTCCAATTATAGCATTAACAGCTCATGCAATGCTTGGAGATAAGGAAAAATGTCTTGATGCTGATATGGACGAGTATTTATCAAAGCCATTAAACGCGACTACTATGATTCAAACTATAGCTCGATGTGTTCAAAATATGCAAAGAGCAGAAGAAATAACCAGGCAAACCATCGAATACAACAGTGGTGCAATCTAAGACTATTTTTTCCATATAATATTTTCAACTGGTCTTTTGTATTTTAATAACATATTTTAAATTGATGACAGAAAAATTGCACTGAGGTTTTTAATTTTCGAAGACAAGATTTTACTTTTATTATTTGTTAGATCAGGTGAAGGAAATGAATACAATTGAGAAGATTGGGAAAATTAAGAGAATCGTTTGGTTTAGAGGTGTTTATTTTTTTAAGTGAACTATTTGAATAATTTTATTTGTTCATTTATATGAAGTTTATTTTATTTTATTTTATTTTATTTTATTTTATTTTATTTTATTTTATTTTGGTTTTTTAGTTTTTTAGTTTTTTAGTTATCTAGGGATTTTGTTTTGTATTAATTGTGGTTTTTTTATTTTTAGGAGTTTTTATTCCTTTTTGATTACATGGAACTCTTTTTAAATATTGTATAATTTTGTTAAGGTTTATTTTGAGATTTGCTTATTTTCTGTCTATTATTTTTATTAATGGATTTGTTTTCCTCAATATGTTCTGATTCCATTCATCGATCTAAAGTGACTGTACAGAGAATCAATAAAAATTATCGTTTTCTTGCAGGTATATACTGATTGAAAATGTCCTTTACTGACCTGAGCTATTGATTAAGCCATATTACAAAATATTTGAAACTATTTTACAAATTCGATTTGAGGCAAAATGTCAAATTGGAAAATTTGTTGGGGATAAATCAAAAGTTCTTTAAAGTCCCGATTAAGAAATTTTCTTTACAAAAAATATATCACTTTTGTGACAAATTTTAAGGTTTGGATTTTATGCTGGATAAAAAGAAAAGCTCATCATCTGAAATATTCCTCAAATCATTCAAATGAAATGAAAACCGTAGCTCCAGAATAAAATTAAAACACTTCTTGATGAACATGTCCATAAATCTACGAAACATATCAGATTGTGAAAAAAAAAGAAGCAAATAACAAAAAAAAGCAGGTCTAATTTGAGGTAGAATAAACAAAATGTGAAACTAATACATTAATCAACTAATATAAATAAACAGAATTTTCTTTGGAATTTATCTTATCAACTGAACTACTAAGTTAATTTAGACTACCAGTTTATTGGTGAAATCAAAATTTTATAACTGTCGAATCTCTAAATATGTTCCATTTCTATTACTTTTATTCCGTTCTTTCATTTTTTCTATTTTTTCAAACAAAAAAGTTCTTTGCGTTTGCTGAATTAACAACTATTACTTGGAATCAATGTGATCCAATAACACAAGATGGTGCAATTTCTCTCAGCTGTTATATTACAAGTACCTCTGGCGATGTATCTGATTTTGTTGTTTTAACCACCACTAACGTTGTTACACTTACAACTTGTTATCTAGTCACCGAAACATCGACTGAAGATATTATCATCACATCAACTATTTCTTGCTCTTCTGAATCATGTTCCAAAACAACATATACCACTCCAACCACCTACACCACAGAATATTCAAAAACTTTTGCAATTACAACAGATTCCATTCCAGCTGACCAAACTGAAACAATCACATCATCAACTAGTGAAACAGACGAATCTATGACAAGTGAAAATGTGATTACTTCAACGACACTAGCGAGTATTAGCTCGGAATTGTTCTCTTCATCAACAACAAGTGCATCAAATACAGAGCAAGCAACTTCATCAATTGGAACATGCGATTTAACGACATATACTTCTTATACAACTGATGAGGTCGGAAATCAAATCACTTTTATTAGTTCAGATTGTTTAGAAACTTCAATTCCAACTTCGTCAGCATTGCAAACTGATTCTTGTGAATTAAAAACTTATACCTCCTACTCAACTGATGAGTTCGGAACAAAAGTCACATACACAAGCACTGGATGTTCAGAAACATTCTTTCCTAATATTTCAGAGAGTAGTTGTGATTTAACGACCTATACTTCAACTGATGAGTTAAATAACAAAATCACTTACATTAGTTCTGGATGCTCTGGAAATTTCTTCCCAAATATTGTATCAACCAGTACTTTATTGACAGTAATTTCATCAACAGACATTTCATCTACTGTTGCCATATCTTCTGTTGCCATATCTTCTGATATTTTATCTTCTGCTGTTGTGTCATCTGATATCATATCAAATGGTATTGTATCGACATCTATTGAAGAAGAAAGTTGCACTCTTACTATTCATACTTCTTACTCAACTGATGATTCTGGTAAAGAAGCCACTTATGTTACTTCGCACTGTGAAGAAACCACTTATCCAAACGGTTCTGATATTATAACAACCACATTGACTACTAAAATTTCGGATGAAAAAACTGTATATGTAACCACTTATCCTTCATCTGAACTATATGAACCATCATACAACAATGAAATAGTTACTTCAACATTGAACACTATTATCTCTGGAGAAACAACTGTCGAAGAGTCACATAGCAGCCACTCAACTTCAGCTAGTTCAGAAATAACTGTGGTTGGAACTGAGACAAGCTTAGATTCTGAAAGTTCTTTTGCTACTAGCACAATTTCCACTAGTCCTTATCACTCAGAAGAAGATTTTTTTTCATATGAAAGCAAAAGCAGCTTGGACGCAAATTATGTTCAAAGCAGTTCCAATGTTGCTGGATCATCTTCCACAACTTTGATCAACATACCAGCAATCAGTGGATATAACTCAACCTCGACATCTGTTCAAGAGCAACCAAGTGTCGATATCTATTCAGGCCTTGGAAATCCAGGCAAGTCAATTGGACTCAGCTCAGTTTTGGCAGCTCCATTTGTTATCATAATGTTTATTTAGATAGCTGATGCAGACCAGTTTTTTAGTATATAATATTGTTTTGAGGTTTTGTTTTTAAATCTCTTCTGTTTTCTTTATGTATTTGTTAATTTAATTTTCTGAATATTACAATACTTTGCTTTCTCTTAGAGTTTAGTGGCGATTCCGTAGAAAAACCTTATTTACGCTGAGAAGGAAATTCCATGAAGAGAGTTTTGGCTTTCGGCGGCAACTCTGAGCTGAAGAATTATATCAAGCACAAAGCATTCGACTCAGAGACACTTAGAGATGATTGGAGTGGGCACCAGGTTGATGCTAGGTGTACCTGTGAGGAGGAGCCTCGCTACTTTACCCTTTACTGCTGTGGCATCAGTGTCCAAGTCGCAGATCAGGCTGTTGTTGATTGTATCAAGTGGAAAGAGAGCTGTTTTTTCGGGAATCCCATCAACTGAGTTGAGAAATTTTTCAAGCACAAGATGTTGTGGTGATATTCTGCAAAACAAAGGACAGCTTCATGGTATTGCCAACGCAAGACCTTATGGGAGATTTAATCTCAGAAATTACATTGGATCCAGCAAAATCCTACTGTTGTTGAAACGAAATTATGCGACATACAGAGATTTAGGGTATATCAAGAGCTACAACTTTAATAGTGGCAGTGATAGAAGAAAAAATTTCATTAGAGCTACAATTTTTGCAATACTATTTATGGCTGCATCAAGTTTTATCGTACCGAAAGTTGTCTCCAATGTCTTTCCTGGACTAAAAAGAAATCCAAATCTTTTGATATACGGTATTTTGGGATTAAATGGGATCGTTTTCTTATTATGGAGAGCATCAGCATCAAATGCGAGGAGTTTTGCAAAACTTAGTCAGATTTTGAATAAGGTCTTCTTAATGAATTCATTTAAAACGAATTTTCCATCAATGATATTCTCTACTTTTTCACATCAAGATTTTTTCCATTTGCTATTCAATATGCTATGCTTGTATTCATTTGGAAGCTCATTGGTCCATATAATTGGGCCATCGAATTTTTTGACAATGTATCTCAACTCGGGGGTGTTTGCATCGTGGTTCTCGCTTTTGGCGAGTCTTTTCAGGTTGTCGGCGACTTCTGCAGCGATTTACTCATTGGGAGCCTCGGGAGCATTGTTTGGAGTGTTTGGGTGTTTTAGTTATTTGCTTCCCAGCGCTGGTGTGAGCATTTTCTTCTTTCCTATCCCTGGCGGAGCATGGAATGCCTTTTTGCTATCCAATGTGGGCAATGTGTTGGGAATTGTGCTCAAGTGGGGGAGCTTTGACTACGCAGCACACTTAGGAGGAGCCCTTCTAGGGTGCTACTATGGCTACTTGATCAAAAAGAAGCACGACGAGAGAAGCAGAAGAAGAAGCAGCTCCCTCTTCGACGTCTTCAGATAAACACAGGAAAAAAAGAACCACCAAACTGGATGGTCACGTTTGCCACTGTGATACCATGCAAACACACGCATGCTGCATAAACCATCAAAAGGGTACAAAACCTGCTGTGAAACCAGCCCTGTGGTACCAGCAGGGTAAGATTGCAACATAAAAATGCCACTTTTGCGGGTCTTATGCAACAACAATGTGTATTTATGCATTTCACTGTCGTGGACCAATTGGAGCGAGACCATCCAGGCGGTTGCATTACGCGACCCACACGCCCGGTCTCGTTTTCTGCAATTTTTTCTTTTCCTCAGAAATGCAGTCGGTATAAAAGATGTATATAACTTGTATATAAGTAGCGTATCACTTCTCTCACCTCCACCAGTCTCTGTTATCGCTTTCCAAGCATATTCTGATATTGATCTGCTCTATCTCTGGTCGACTCTTCTGGCTGCTTTTGTTTTTGCCAATTTCACTCCACTGCTCTGCGATACACCTGTTTCTCTGCTTCCAATTCACGAAAAGAAAACGAAAACGAAAACGAAATACAATACAATAGGTTAAAACGCCATTGTTCTCTCTCAACATGCCTCCTAAATTCCAGCCAAAGAAGTACTCAATGACTCCAATACCCAAGGAGTACATCTACTCCTCAACTCCCAGATACGTTCTCTCCATAATTCAACAACCAAAGCAAGCCAGGGCTTCAATAAACACTATTCGTTCTGTTGATCCTTGCCCGATTCTAAAAGTTTCTTTACTCAATGATCATGACAAAGACATAATCGACCATACCTACAACTTTTTGATTTGTACTGTTTCCTACGAATATATTGGTATTCCAGAGTACTTATCGATAAATAACTATCATACTCATACTCATAACCATAATAACACCGAAAACCAGCCCAATCAACTCAACCAAAACGATATCAACAATTTAACCAACCTAAGCAACTTGAATAATTTAAGTAACTTGAATAACTTGAGCCATTTGAACAATTTAAACAACTTGAACAGTTTAGCAAATTTAACCAGTTTAAACAGCTTAAACAATTTAAACGATCATAATCTTATAAATGCTCTCAATAAAGATAATGACATCAATCACCTTAAAAATGAAAATGACAATAAAGAAGATTACAATGAATTGAAACTAAAAAGATATAAAAAAAGAAGAATGAACATGATTGAAAATGATAAAGAAAAAATACTCTTTGGCACAACTTCAGTTTCTTGTAATATAATAAATTCAAAAGTAAACCAAGTCTTGAATAAAATTGATTTTCAAACCCCTAATAAGAGTAATTTTACCACTTTGAATTTGAAAACCCCTATAAATAAGACTAATAATAACAACAAAAATAATGAAACTATTCATGAAAATAATAAAAAAAACGATACAGAAAATAACAATAATAATAATAATAATAATAATAAAAATGAAAATGAAAATGAAAATGGAAACGAAAATGAAAACCAAAATAGTAATGATGATAATAATAAAATTAAAAATAATAATCTTAACAAAAACAATACAAAACAAATTGTATCTTTCAAAGGTGATAAAAACGTTTCTCCAGAAAATGTCAAGGCTTTTTTTGTCTTTAACAATTTAGCCATTAGATACGAAGGAAGATACAAATTAATCTTTAAATTGTTCGAAGTTCCAATAACAAGTTTGCTCTCTAATTACGACCCAAATAATTTGAATTCAAACTTAAACATCTTTTATAGATGTGAAATTAAAAGCGATCCAATTATTGTTTACTCTTCCAAAAATTTCCCTGGTTTAAAACCAACCCCTGAATTGCCTCTAAAATTAAAAGAATTGACCGGCTCGAAAATAAGATTAAGATATAAATCGTACCTGCGTTCTAAATCAATCTTAAATGATAACAAAAATACTAGCACTACCAACAACATTAATAAAAATAATAATATTAACACAAATAACAGTATAAATAATATCAATCAACTTAATTCAAATAAAGATAATAACAACTCGCCTCTTAATAACCAATCTTTTAATGACTCAAATAATAATTTAAAAGTTTTATCCGAAGCTTCAGCTATACTGGAACCAATCATCAAATCCATTCATGACAAAAATAAAGAAACCCCTTTAGATTCTGTTCCAAATCCAATTATTGATATCACAAGCACAGACAGTAGCGAAGACCACAATGAGGATCACAATACCAACAATAATAACAATAATAACAACAATAATATTACTATTGGTAATAATGTCAATAATAATGTCAATAATATCGATGGTAATGGTGATGTTATTATGACTGGTACTAATGATTCAAATATTGACCACCAAATGAACTATTTTCAAATTTCTCCTCAATCAACCTATATCCTTAATCAGATTCAAAATCAAAGCCAATTTCAATTTAACCAACAGAGTTTTATGCCTTCTCACTATCATATTTCAAACTCAAGTTCTTCAAATTTCCAAATTTCTAATATCTCTCCTGAACTTAAAAATCAAAATAACGACCAACTTTATAGCCAGATTCAGGCTCAACTAAATATTAAAAGTGATAAGAAATTAAATGAAGACATTATTTCTAATAAAGCTGATAATGATAAAGCTGATAATAATGATAATGATAACAATGATAATGATAACAATAATGACAATGATAATAATGATAGCAATGAAAACAAAAATTATAGCTATAACGATAAAGGTAATAATATTAAGAACAATATAGAAAGAGTGAATGATATCGATCTTGATAATGTCAATACTATTGGTGATAACGAAAATGAAAATGAAAATAGCAATAACCATAATGAAAATAACGATAATAATGATAATGAAAATAACAATAATAAAGATAATGATAACGATAATGATAATGAAAATAACAATGAAAATCTCAATGATAAAAAGAATAACAATGAAAATCTCAATGATAAAAAGAATAACAATGATAACAATGGTGATGCTCTAAAGCCAAAAAATTCAAACAATGGCAATTAAAATGATAATCAAGATTTTCATAAAAAATTCAGTCTTATAACAAGTTCATTGAGTGGACCACAAACTCCTCAAAAAAGCTAGATTACTATTATCTATTCAAAATCTAAAATTTTCTTTTTATCAACATTATGTTATGAGATTATTAAAATAGATAATCTTAAGTTTCTACTCAATCAGCACAACATTTTTTGAATCATCAAATATATCACTCAATATGATTAAGCTTTTTAATGCACTCGTTTATTTGAACAAGTTGAAAATCGCAAATTGAGGCTTGTGGTTATAAATCAAACAGTGCTTTGGTTATAGAGTAATTGGAGTAAAAATTTGGTTTTTGCTCAAAGATATCACATGTATATTAATGTGTATTAATGCAGCTCTGTGTACACTATCCACACTATCCTAAAAGGTATTTTGTTTAAATAAAATCCACAAGCCCCTTACACTTTTCTCATTTTGTTTTCAGAAAGATGTTATGAAATTATTTTGCATTGTTTATCATTATTTTATTGTGATCAAGAATAGTTTAGGTATGATTTTTATGGGTTTTGTATTAATTTAAGGATTTTTTGCGATATTTTAATCGATCTATAATAGCTAAAGGACAAAGTTTTTTAAAATATAAAAGGACATTCTGTTGTTTTTTTAACACTCGTTTAAATACACATCTATTTTTCTTGAATTCCAATGATAATTATTCTGACATTGAAATATCGTAATCGCATTAAAATCTCTTTTAATCAGATAAAAATTGATATTTTTCTTATACCTGTTCAACAAAAGCTACATAATTAAAAGTAACGGTTGTAATGAGTTCAAAGCGGTTTGAACCCAGTCTATAGAATCTTGAAGTGGTTACCCTTCACTGCGTTTATCATGTGATTTAATAATCCGTTTGTTCGGATGATCCTCGAGTGATGTTCGGATGATATTCGGCCGTTATAGCAGGCTTGGCTGTTTGATGTACAATACTGTGTTTGATATACAAACTTAAATTTTCACTCAAACTCAATTTTGTAGCTTCAGAGAACTAAAACTTTAACTCAACATGGTGGGTTATCACTAAGTTTTAAATTTTAATAGGAAAGGATGAAAAAATAAGATATACTCACTTAGAATGAAATTCTCGATTTCAACGGCTGTGCTAATTATTTGATATGATATCTAATTTCCCCCAATCGTTTGGTGAGCGGTTTGCTATGGATCCCGATTCCATTGGTAACCATTTCCAGAACAACATGCAGCTGCATGCGTATTGTAGTTCAATCTATGCTCAAATAATATCTTCATCCAACATCTCTAAGCACTTGCTCACAATCAATATCTGATTCTTGACCATCTTTTTACTTTTTATCTATTTCAAGCTCAATTACGAGCTGCCAGATATATTGAAAAGCTATTGGCAATGAATATTTTATCACAGATCAATGTGCACAAAGAAAATAGCTTTCACAAATCAAAAAACCCTTAAATAAAACACATCACAGGTGAGAAAGTGATAAGCTAAATAGAATTAAATAAAAGATATAAAAGGAAATAAAATATGAAGAATTAAATAAAATGTAGCTAATTAAAATACACATACGATTGAAAAAAAAGAATCATATAAAACAATCCTTAAAGTTATAGTACAGCTCTAAAATAAAATTTAAAAAATGAATGAATGAAAAAGATGAAAAAATAAACAAAAATGTGCCTGATAAAATATTCTTTGAATATATTTTGTAAAGATATCACATATAAAAATTCTTATTAATACTAAAAAATTATTCCAAAATCAAGTTGTTTGAAATTATTTATTTCGTTTGTGTCCCAGATTCCTAAGGACTGAAACATGAAATTCTGCCACAATTTTAAATCCTCTTGAAGTTCTTCTTTGCTTAGATCAATGTTTTGCTTATAAAAAATCTGAATATCAAAATCCAAGTTTTTCTTTAATAAGAATATCAAATTTTTATAACATAAATGCTCTCCAGTATTGCTAGATCTATTGCTATAATTGATTTTATTGCTGTTGTTTTTAAAATTTTCAAGCCGAATTAAGTAATTGGTGTTTTTTTTCAACATTTCAATAAATTCTTTTGTTCCTTGCAAATATAAAAAACTGTTGATATTTGTAATAATCATAAACATGTTTTTAATTGTTCTAACTCTAAAATATAAGAAAATTGTTTCATCTGAAACAAAAATTGTTGAATTTTTCCTCCACTCGTTAGCATATAATACATCAAATTCTAAAATGAGTTTCACTAGTATGATAATGTCATATTGATCAAATACAAAGAAATTATCAAATAACACGATTATCAACTCGCTTAGCTTCGAAAGCAATATCCAGCAAATTTTATTGATTGAACTTGTCTCAGAATTCGTTAGACATATCTGAATATAACTAGAGAAAAGTAATCCAAATTTGTAAATCTGTGAATTTTTAAAACCTGTCATTTTTCCATTATTAGTATTTGAGCCCTCTTTCTTAACTATAAAATCAATAAATAACTCTTTTGTTGAAGAATCCGTCAAAATTTTTAACACCTCTTCATTAAATAAGTTCAGTTCTTTCCTTAAAAGTTGGTCAATAAATATATTTTGAATAGTAACTGTGGAGTTTTCAATTTCAACTGAATAAATTTTATATCTTAAACTATTTTCAAACTCTTCATTCTTAAAACTTAAATTGAGTTCTTCCATTAAATAGTGATAGTCCAAAGTTTTAAAATACGTATATAATATATTATTATTAGTAGGTTTAAAAATTAAAGAGCAGGAATTCAAAAATTTTAGTATTTCTTTTACAAAATTTTGAAACCATTCAAAATTTATTTCTTCTTCTTTTCGTCTAGAATATTCAATCCGAAGACTTCTCATAAATTCTTTAATTACCTTTTCTCCATCTTGATATTGACTAGAAATAATGTTTGTCAACAAATTGATCACTATATCCAATCTTCTGATTTTAAAACTTTCATAGTCCATCTCTTGCCAAAATAACTCTTTTTTCAATGATAATTTAGTTAATTTGTATGCATTGTCATTTTTCTTGATCATTTTAAAAAAATTAAAACAAATCACTGATTTCAGGCTAACGATATTGCAAAAAATACATAATAAAATATAATACTCCATTTTTGAATCATACCAAAAATTATCTCTAAATATATTAAAAAGCCAAAATATCTCAAAATAATTTCTAATATCTGAAAGAGTGTAGAACAAATTTGAGCCTGAAATCATAGAAGAGTTTAAAAATAATTCGGGCCAAGTAATATTTATTAGAGAATCCCAGTTATTTAAATTCAAATCAACTAATAATCTGCAAATTTCCGCAAAATTATCTATCATTGTTTCAATATCAGAAACAAATCTATTGTTTAAAAAAAAATTTTGAGAATTTAATGCATTTCTAAAATATTTTTGCAACAAATGACGAATAGGATTAAATATTTCTTTTTCAAATTTTTTTGCATAATAGAAAATACTATTATTTTCTTCTAAATAATTCAAACTGAAATAATTCATATCTTTATAAAGTTTTCTAGCCCTGGATATAACAAAACGAAGAGTCTTTGAAAACTGAGAAATAAAAGATGAAAAGCAAGAGAATTCAAATAAAGGAAGGCGAAAAAACAAAGGTATCACATTAAAAAATATTCCAAGCATATTTTGGTCGTCTGTCATTAACTGCAAAAATCCAGAAAGCTTGTAAAGAAATTCTATTAAAATATCAGAAAATTGCTGTAATAATAATGTTTCCTTTCGCACTTCTCCAATACTTCTGATCATCCTTGAAAGAACCAAATGAAAAATATCTACTTTTATCTTTTGTTTTGGCTGTGTAAAAAGTCTAATTTCAACAAAATTAACCAATGAAAATAAACACTTATATAGTAACTGTAAATCATTCTCATTTGAAGATAGCCTTTCTGTTAAATAAATTATTTGCTTTGAATAATCGATATTTGATATAAAAGAAAGAATAAGATATATGTTGATTCTATTTATATTATTTTGCACTAACTTTTTTACTATTATCTTTCCAAAATTATCTTTATTGATATCATTATCTTTTATAATATTGACTGAAGGCTCAAGAAATTGAACTAAGTTCCTAGTTATTTTGAATTCATTGTGGGCATGAAATCTTAATAATGTTTTAATAAATATTGTAATGAAACTGTAGTTAGGCCGTAATTTTGAACTAAAAAAGTGATTATCCTGATATTCAACTATTTTCAAATTCAACTTTTCATCATCACCAGACTTAAACTCAATTGACTTTAAAATATTAAAAAGTGAACGAACAATTTTTTTGTTGGGGATGATTTTAAAATCAACTATTAAATTAACAGTATGCGAAAATAACAATTTATAATTGTGAAAAATAAATCTATCTTCACTATTGCTTTCACGATAATAATTGATTAAATATGTCGATATGTCGGTTGTAAGTTGCCAAAAATCATCTAATGTGGTTTTTTGCTGATCACCTGTGTTGATAAAAATAAAAAGATACAAAAATTGGAACAATTTGGTTATATTTTCCAATTTAACAATATCCTTTAAGAAAAAATTAAAAAGCTTATAAAACTCTAAATTTTCAAGCTCATCAATGAATTTATAAGTAAATAAATTTTGCAAAGTCCATTTGGATAAATAAAAGCAGTCATATATTGGAGTGGAAAAGTTACTTTCATTAGATAAAAGCATGAATAAACTGGAGGGATTGCAATTTTCAAAAGAAAACTTAAAGAACCATTCTGAGAGTGATCTTGTAAGTTTATTAAATAATTCCATGAATTGAACTTTCATTGTATTAGATGCTAACGTATTTTCATTATTATTATAGGTTGTAACGACGTAATATATTTGGTACAATGCCCAAAGAACCAAGAACAAGTTTGAAAATGCATAAATTATAAAATATTTGCAAATCTTTCTCTGATATGAAGAATAATTTTTTATAACTATTTTAAAATATATTATAAAACTTTCTAAGGATTTTAAAAATTTGTGAGTTTTCCTTTGTAATTGAATGAAATTTGAATCAAATAAGTAATCAACTTTTAACTTCAAAACAAATTTCAAGATTTTCTGGAAGTTATTATATATTTCCTGAAAAGAATTTGAATCATTTTCAAAAGGGCTACCAACAGATCGATATAAAAATAAGATTTTATTGAAAGCTTCATCAGAAGAGCTTATAAAATCAAAACCATTATTGTCATCAAACTGTTGAAAGTTTTTAATATCCATAATATTTTTAACTAAACTTTGATTTAAGAAACTTGTATTTTTAATTTTTATTTTTTCAAAAAATACCATTTCTTTTATGAAATCAATAGAGATACTATCATCCTCAATTATAGCATTGCTGAAACTCTGAAATAATGATAGTGTTGAAAATATTTCCTTAATGTTATCGTCATCATCATCATCATCAATATTATTGAACTGTACTGCTTTCTTCAGCCGTACAGCAGTGAACTTTCCACTTGGAGCTTCAATTTGTCTAGGGTAAAACCGGGGTTCAACAAAATGATCATAAATGCTCTCCAGTACATTATGGATGGTTTTATTGTTATAGAGGGTTTGATTTTGGTTTTGGTTTTTCGTCTTTTTCCTATTCAAAGTTGATTGGAAACGCTTAATTTCAAAACTTTTTTTGCAAACTGGTGATTGGTTGAAGAGTGATGTAAGTGTTGTTCTTTTTTGGGGGATTATATTTTTTGATATCGCGTTATGCATGTGTCTCTTTCTGCTACTAGTTATTGGTGGTTTTGGTTTGTGTAAACTGGTCAAATTTTTTTCATTCTCAACAGTCTTATTTTTGATTTTATTAACGCTAATAATACTGATATCATCATCAAAATCATCAAATTGAAAATTATCATTTGTAAATTGGTTGATGGAAAATTTAGAGCTAAAATCAGAAAATTTGTCTAAAGGTGATGTTTGGTTTGTATCAGTTTTATTATTTAAATGTTGATTCTTATTGATTTCATAGAAATTGTTTATTTTTTCATTGCAAACATGATCAATCCTAACTGAATTATTATTAATTTCAATAATTGAATCGTTGAAAGCAGTTGTGTCGGAAAGTGATTGAGTATCATATGTAAATTCCTTTTGTAAATTTCCGGCTGAATTAATATTGATATTCAATTTTGAAAATTTTTTTTCTGCCAATCCTTTTCTTTTCGGTCTTTCTAAAACTTTTTGTTTCGCTTTTGAAGCAGAAGATTTGGGTATGTTATTAAATTGATGCAACCTCCAATATGATTTGGGTAAAACATGTTTTGCAGCATTGATCTTAGATCTTAATTTTTTAGAAGAAATTTTTCTTTTACGAGAAGATAGTAAATAATTTGTAATTATGTGAGATGAAACAGATACCTCATCTTTCTGATCATCCATAATTTTATGGTTGCTGACTGGCAGCTTATTACTTTTGGTGAGATCACCACGAGAATTATTATAAGTATAATCATGACCATCATCTGAGCTTGGATATAATTGTAAATCCAAATTTGAGGTTTTTCTATTTTGGAAATTTTTACTGGCATAATCTATTTTGCGTGTGTTATTTGGTACATTTGAAAACAAATCGTCATTTAAATAAAACAATTTGAGATCTTCTGGAGTGGGAAGCTCGTTATTATCTTTATCAGAATAATCACTATGATCATTATTAGTGTCATTTTCGATTTTGTTTGTATTTTTAATATCAAAAACATCGTTATCATCAGAAAAGTTATAGCTGTCGGAGTGACTATAAATATCGGAATCAGTGTAAACTAAGTAATTTGGATTATTGGTAAAATTGTTGGAAGATAGGATAGCATTTTCATTATTTTGAATAACATCAAAATATGAATTATTTTGGGGGGTTATATAAGACTCTGGATTTAAATTAGAATCTGGATCTGAGTTTATGTTAGAATTTGAGATTTGAGAAGAAATAAATGATTCTAAATCCGAATTTGAGTCAGAATTTGAGTCAGAATCTGAAAATATGTTTGGTAATTTCAATCTTTTGTTTGCAAACTTTAAGTTTTCATCATAATTGATTTGGTCCAATTGTTTATAAAAAGTTTTCAATCTTTTTGATTTTGATTTTGATCTATTTTCTTTAGATTTCAATTCTTGTGATATGTCTTTAAGATTATTTGAGGTTTGATTGAATTTTTGATTTAAATCTTTGTCAGATGGATTTGAATCTTGGTCAGAATCTTGAAGATATAGATTGAAATTTTTTTTCAATTTTTTTTGTCTTTTAAAGAGAAAATCGATTTTTCTTTTTTGTATTAAGCTTTTCTTTTTTTCAGCAATCAATTGTTCATTTTTTTGTAGATCTATTCTTAATTTTTCTATATTGGAAGGATCAAAATCGTTAACAGCAATTTCAAATAATCTTGCTTTCTCTTTGTCACCTTCAATTTGGGTAGTATATTGTTTGGATTCCAATGAATAAGGTAGTATTTGGATTGGTTTTCTTTGTCTTAATCTTTTGGTGATTGAGTTTTGGTTAGAACTGTTTGAATTATTTGAAGCATTTAAATTATTTTGAATTGATAAGAATTCGAAATCTTGATCAACTTTAGAGTTATCAATTGTAGATTGATCCATGATTTCATTTTCTGTATTGGTATTATTTGTAATGATTTTTTTGAAATTCAATTGAGTTTCTAATTTTGCCAAATCATTTTGACTTTCAGGTTGAGAAGGGTTTTTTATTGAATTTTGGTTTTGATTGTGAGTTTGATTGCGAGTTTGATTTTTGAAATATAGATCAATTTGATCATTTAGGTATTGAGAATTTGAATTCTGATTCTCCTGATTATTGAATATAATCCAAGCATTCTTTTGAGCATTTAATAATAAATTTTTATAGTTAATATAAAATTTATTTTTTTTTTTAAGATGCTCATCAGTTTTTGAGAAACGGATTTCAAAAGTTTTTGAATTGTTAATGTAGTGGTTTAATAAAAATTTGACAAATGTTTTGTAATCTGAGTTATTAATTAGATCATTTGAGTTGGTTAATAGAGTATTTTCAATATCATTGTCATAATCAAAATCTGAATCCGAGACTATATCAAGGCTGATGTCATTGAAATTTGTATAATGAAGTGAGTTATTATAATTATTATCCAAGCTGTCTATATTATTAATAGGATTAATAATATTATTCATTACCAATTGAAATTTACATTAACTGAAAAAAAAAGAAATATTTCATAAATATTTCATAAATAATTTATGGATATTTCATGGATATTGATAGAGAATATCAAGGAAGAATATTGAAATGAAATGATTAGGAAAAGTTAAATGAAGTAAACACGAAAAATTAACAGTATATCGGCCCGCGTAGTATTAAATCACCAAGTGGAAGCGAAGTGGAAGAGATGAGATTTAATACTAGAGCAATTATTAGAAAGGGATTTTAGGGATGACTATTTCATTATGAAGCCAGAGGCGATCAAACAGAGATGAATAAGTTTATTATAACAGCTACAACACAACTCGACCATGATCCTCCAGTGAAACTCCTTAGCTAGAGCCTAGTAGGATGAAATTCCAGGTCGGTGGGATAGGCCATGATTTTGCATATTGTGCGTGTGTGTACATCCAATGACAGTCAGAGTTCCATGTTTGCGGATATTATGATGTGCGTCTGTTGCGCATTAGAAAGGTTCAATGTGCAGAGTATTTCCCCGTTGCAGTGGCACAGGCAGCGTTTTGCACGTGAAGCCGGGATCTTTGTTCCCGACGCAGCATCAGTGAGCCTGGCAATGCAGCAGATCTAGCTTGGGTTGCCGCCTCCACCAATGCTGTCATGTGGTTGGCCTATCCAGGCAAATGGGGCTTTCTCCTGGCTGTGAGGTGCCTTCTCGATAGAACAATGCCTGTCTAGTTTCAGGCTCTGGGAAAGCTGGTGGAATTGCTGAATTACGACATGCCGGCAAATGATGCTGGAACACTGAAGTGGGTTCCAAGATAAAGACTAATACCATCTGGTTTCACCTTCTAAAAGTAGCAAGAGCAGTGACAGGACTTCTATCACAATACCCAGGTTACAAAACAATCTAGCCTATCATTTACAGAAGCTGGGTAAAGTTACTTGGTTGGCGGTTTTACGTAATTACTTTTTTCCCCTAATAAAACCGCTAGGAACTTTAAATTTGTTTGATACCTTATTTATATTCAAGCACAGTACGCCAAAAACTTTGATCTGCAGGTGAATCAAATCGAAGGACATAAAGAAAAGCATTGGATATTGGAGGTATACCGAAGATGTTGAGATTTTCAATTTGAAGAAATACAAAATAGAAAAAAACAAACCAACTGTGTTCTCTGTTGGTTAACACTTTGTTTTGTTTTAATAATTAATATATTCTTTCCATCTATTTATTTATAAATAAGACTAATAGGACAAGTTATTTGGATTTCTATTTTTATTTCAAGATATTATATTTGAATTGGTTAAACTAATGATTAATTTAATGATTAGTTTAATTATTAATTAACTAATTACTTTAATTATTAATTAACTAATTACTTTATTAATCAATTCATTGAATTTCAAGTATTTTTAATATCACCATTAGCAATCAAATTATTATAATTATAAAATATTCCGGGGTAGTGATGATTATCAAACAATTGAGTTTGTTTTTTTGTTTTGTTTGTGTTAAATTGAAAAAAATACAAAAAGAAAAATAAATTAAATATTAAATCAAAAAATGTCTTAAAAGTGCAACATCTGGAAAAAATGGAAAAGAATCTAAAGCATCAAAAATATCAAAAGTCCCCAAAGATTCAAGACAAAGAAAAATATCATGGCTATAAATTACTAGAAATAATTTAGTCCAAAATTTACCATCTAAAACAAAATCTATCAAAATCTAGAATACTGTTTTCAAATCGAGCATTAATGAGTTTATTTTTATAAATAAACCTTCAAACAAGTGGAAGCATAGGCATCTTCAAAATTTTAATCGCAACAATTGTGGAAACTAAACATTTACAAAATCAGATACCGTAGTAAAACAAAAATTGAAAAGTGAAGGTGTACGCTGTAGATAATAAATATTATTTGACACATCAAAATTGACTAATAGAAACGCAGAAAATATCAAAAAATAATCACTGTTTGCTTTTTTTATTTTGTTCTAAAGTAAATTTTATTTTTGTTTATTTATATGTCTTATACCTTATCCTTTGCAGTGGCAAATGGAAACTCAATGTTCCAACACCTAGATTTTAATTTCCCATCTATTTTTTTTGTTGCTTCTCTTGCTTTCTTACACTCTTTTCTACTCCCTCCAACTTAATTTCAAAGCGTTTCGTTAAACAGCAAATAGTTAAAGCTCCAAGTGATGTCACTAGATCTCTCTGCTACATGGAATAAAGGACCAATTCATCAAGCTTGAATTGAAACCGCAGTTTTCAATACCTCCTCTGCTTTTTAACCTACACACCTGGCACAAAGCAACTAGCACGGCTCTGATTGGTCGGCACACCAGCAGCAGTTCCCTTTCCAACCAAAATTGCTCTTTTAAGCAACTGTTGCCACCGATGCTTTGGCGGCTAATATTAGAAATCCATCTGAGATGCTTGTCCGCATTTCACAGGGTTCCTCAGCTGGGCGCTGCCTGATGTTCCATACATAACAACACGCGGCTATGCTTTCCCACTTCTATGGGCTCAAACGTGACTAAAGTACGCGCTCCGCAATTTTTGTGCTGAAAAATCCTGCTTTGAGAACTTCCATCAATCTTGTGATGTACCTCTGCTGCTCTATCATACACAGTTCTGATCGCTGATTGGTGGATCTGCTTTTTTTTACTCGTTTTTATTCATTTTACTATTTTGCTCTTTTTTACCCACCACCAAGAACAAGATAAATGTTGATGGCTCCAAAAGAAATCTTCTCTTGAACCTAATTTTATCTTAATTACTGAGATTAATCAACAAACAAACCTAATAATCTTCTCTATTGTTACATTTTTTCTAAATAGACCTATTAAATGTTAGTATACTTGGGTGTATGGACTCTAAAGAATGTAGTCTCTTTTCTCTTTGATTCAAGATCTCGAGAAATTTTATTCGTTACAACAATTCCAAATTTTAGATATTGTTCCATTTTTTGGATTTATTTCTCTCTTATCAATTCCAATTTTGCAAACTGATTATTTCAATTTCTGTGTTTCTCCTGTGTCTTGTTTCTATTTCTTGTTTTTTGGCTTTTTTCTTTTAGCTTTTATTTGTTTTGCTTTCTTGTTTTCAATGTCTTGAACTTTAACCTACTTTTTACGAGCTAGTTATTTTTATAATTTTTAACTATTTCACTTATAATTTCAGGTTAATTCATATTTCATTTTGTATTTTGTTTATACATGCAAATTATTTTATAATGTTTTATAATAATTTATGCAAACATATATTTTTAGCATGTTGTTTTTAAAATCGATGCTTAACAATTAATATTCATGATAATAACTATTTAGAACGATATTATTATTTCAAATGCTGCGTTTAGCTTCAATTTTTCTCTTAAAATGGATAAAAAAAATGATTATTTAATTAATTAATTTATTAAATTTTTCAATTAATGATGATGTCCTGAACTCCTACATTTGCATCACTTGTACACAGCTTTTCTTAAAGTTTATAATAACACTACTTTACTATCATACTAATTTATTACTTTACTAATTCACTGGTTCACCAATAAGTTCTAAAGGTATTCAAGTAGTTACATAAGAAAAAATAATATGAGAAACAAATTAACAATATTTGATGATTAATCTAGTTTTGTTAATTTCTATTGAATTTTATTGAATTTTATCGAATTTTATTAAATTTTATTAAATTTTAACCATTGTTTCAAATTAATCTAATCTAATTCTTTAACATTATTTCATTCACAATTACAATAATTATTTGCCTTTTCCAATATTTCTTGTTTTGTTTTCATTAATGATCTTCAACGCAGAACTCTTATTAATCTGTATTAATTAGTTATATAAATATATCAATTTATCTATCTATCTACCTATCTATTTATTTATCTGTATATATATATATCAAATAAAGTATCTCATAAAATCTAGACTTCAGATCTTTATCTAAAATAGTAATTGATTCTATTAACTCTTATCTTGTCAAATATTATCACTAACAATATATAATCTGATTTACATCATAAAATAATCTTATAATTTTATTATATCACATTACATCGCATCATATTGTATTATATCATCTCATATAATATAATATCTTATCAAATTTTATCATATTGTCTCATTTTATCTTTAATTTTATTATATCCTGTCAGTTTTGTCAGTTTTGTCGGCTTTATCTTAATTCATTCATTCCACCTTATCATAATGTTACCTTCTTCTAGAAATATATATTACATTCAAGATCCAAATGGAAATAGCATAATTATATCTGATGAACAATTTTATTATCTTTTTCAAACTTTTTCTAATTCTAATATGTTTAACTTGTATTCTGATGGTAACCGAGTTAAAGCATTAATAACTAATCATTGGAATAATTATCACACGCTAATGAATTACTTGAAATAAATTACTTAAAATGGATTAGTTTGGTTTAATATCAATGTTCCTTTGTTTATTGTTTCTGTCTATTGTTTTTGTCCATTGTTTTTGGTTTTTTTATTTCACTATCAAAAGAACACAATCAAAAAAAATAATTAAATTATTATCAAGCTATTTTAATTTTAATTACAGGGTTAATTATTTAAATTAATCATTTGACAGCTCTTATTGCTATTAAAATTATCATTATCACTATCATTATATTATGATGACATAATGCTTTTTTTTTGTGTTGATATTTAACTTTTTATCATATTATAACTTCATATTTTCTAATTTGTCTTGTGTTGTCTCTTTTTGTCTTGTGCTGTATTGTGTTGTATTTGTCTTTGCCTTTGCCTTTGATTCTGTTGCTTGTTCTTATATTCATTTTGTTGTTATTTGGTATCAATTTAGTCATTCGTTTGCTGATTGTTTATGAAGTTTATATTTTTGTTACGCTTATTATTTCAATTTTCTGTTATGTAAATTAGTATTTTTCATTCGTTATTGTATTCCTTAAAGTATTGTTGGTTTTCATTGAAAGATTGAGAAAAAATTAAAAACTAGAAGAAAAAATAAAAAAAAAATATATACATATATATCTATTTTCTAATGTAGAGCATTCGCCTTTTTTATATATTTAAATAAAATAATTCATTTGTGATATTCTTTGCTAGATATTGAAAATCAATTGTTTTAAAATGGGTCGATTTTTTATGCTAATTAAATAACTTAATACCCAAAAAATTTGTATTTAGAAAAGTTTAACTCCTTAATTCATATTCTTCCAAAAAAAATTACTGAAAAAACAAAATTTACTCTTTACACAAATGGTTTAGCTAAAATAATTCAATTATAAATCTCAATGAAAACTAATATCATTATACAGCTCTTATTTTTAAAGAAAAACTATTTCTAACAATTTTTTTCAATAAGAAATTAATAACAGAACCAAAAAATAATATCCAAAATAATCATTCATTTAGGTTAATTATACAGAAATTTAAACTGATATATGGAAGTTTTTTTCTAAAACCGCCTACCAGATTTTGAAATGAAAGCATGTTTTATCAAAATTAAAGCAAATTTTGAAAATCTTATTGAAAAGCCCACATATAAACACGTGCCTATGCATATATAAGCATACTCGCAAGATAAATACCAAATATTCAAAATTTTGAGTTTTCATCCTTTTATAACAAGAAATTTTACAATTTGTGCACATCAAAGAAAAAGATTGAAATGATGTATATTAGAAGAAAACTACCATTACAATATATCGAAAATAGATGGCGCGATTTAAATTTGAGTTCACTTTTGAATAACGGTGCCGAATTAAACAGTTATTATATGTTTATGTATTTATGAGAAACAAACTTTAATTTCCAGATTAGGAAAGTGTACTGTTTTTGTTTTAACATTTTTCTATAAACAATAGCTGTTTTATTGTTAATTTGCAAGTAGAAAAAAGTTAATGAAGTTTCCAATACTGTTTTTTATTCTAGAAAAAATGCAAAGAAGGAACTTTGGAGAAGTTTCAGTGAAATTTCCCCGAAAAGAAAACTTAGACTGAGTTACAACTTAAACAGTGAACCTAACCGTTGCGTATCCTATTGGTGTAAGAGCCATTTTCCCGATTACAAGCACATGGCTGGACCGTAACCAACCACCTTTTTGGCCGAAATTCATCACCGCTTAGATTTCTGCAGGCTTAAGCAGGAAGTAGTCTGGGCTTTTTACCATGTACCTTTTATATCCGGACAGTCATAAAAAAAGATGCTCCCACACAAGCGGTTTCTAAAAAATCACGCGATCACATTTATGTATTTTTTTTCTCTCAACTCAAATTGTAGCACCAGAAATCTCAGCATAATGAGTGGGATAGGATCGAAGTTGCAAGAGATAACATAAATGGATGAGATCAAAATAGTCCTTACAACACGAAAAGTCTCGCAGCTACTATCTGAAAACTTGAAATTAGATTCCAAGGACGAAAATGTAAAAATTTTGTCTCAATTCATCATAGACCTCAATTTAAATTCGAATGACTTAGGTGAATTCAAAAAGAAACTAGCTGAAAATGATGCTGAGTTTGATGAAGAACTAACTAGTAAGATAGACGCTATAGTTCACAAATTACATCCAAAATTCCAAAAAAAGATTGATGACACTAAAACTAAGGATATACCGAATGAGACAAAGAATGCAATCACTGGAAACAAATATAGATCAGTCCTGAGTAATATTGAAAACCCTGAAAAGACAAAAAAAAACCCAATTGAAAATGATCACAAGAGAGTGAATAATGAAAACACAGGAAATAATATTTACTTCGATAAATTCTCAAAAAGACAAAAAATTGACACTTCACCTAGATATTCCAATAACAATAATAAACCCAACCAGAGTTTAGAAAATTATCCGGTTCTAAATAAAATTTATTCAGGCCAAGTTATAAATATAAAAAACTATGGATGTTTTATAAAAATATTACAGATTAAAAACTTTCCTGTTGGACTATTACATGTATCAGAAATTTCAACTCATAGAATAAACCATCCAGATGAAATTTTGAACCTAAATGATATAATTTATGTCAAGTTGATCAAATTATCTGAAAGAAGTAGAATTAATTTATCAATGAAAAATATTAATCAAGAAAATGGTCAAGAAATCATATTTGATAACTATGGCTCTGATTATATTTCTCATAGAGGAAGATCTACTGAGAAAATAGCAATAAAATCTGATAATGATAAAAAGAGATTGAGTTCTCAAGAAAGATTCGAAATTCAGCAACTAAAAGCAGCGGGTTTATATGATGAAATTGATGAGTCAATTGAAACGTATAACATCAATGAAAATGATATTGAAAGCGAAGATTCAAATCATTTTCTGACAAACAATTCTACTCCTAATGCTAATTCTAAATACATTGAACAGGAATTGGATGTTCAAATTGAATTAAAAAATGATGATCCCCCATTCTTACATGAAAAATATCAAAAACAAAATAATATTGCTTTAAATGATTTAAACTCTTTGAAAATTATTAAAAAACCTGAAGGAAGTCTCAATCGATTTGCTCTAAACGGTTCAAAACTATTCTCAGAATTTAAAGAAAAAAAACTATTAAAAATGAAAACTATGAATCAAAAAATAAAAGAATCAAATAAAATTGAAATTAAAAAGCATCCTTTATTTAAAAACATAAATAAAGATACTTTCAATATCGATAATTTTAGCAAAAGTAATAATTATGACTTTGATGATGAGAATAATAACAATGCAATCTCTGAATGGAAAGAAGCCAACCAAAAGCAAAATATATCATATGGTAAAAAAACAGACAAATCGATTGAAGAACAAAGAGAGTCATTACCTATTTTCCTAATGAGGAATCAATTAGTTAATTCAATAAGATATCATCAATGTATTGTTATTGTTGGTGAAACTGGCTCGGGTAAAACAACACAAATCCCTCAATACTTGGCTGAGGAGGGATTCTCCAAAAATGGAATAATTGGTATTACTCAACCCAGAAGAGTTGCTGCAATATCAGTTGCTAAAAGAGTAGCTGAAGAAAGGCACTCATATGTTGGGGATGATGTTGGTTACACAGTTCGTTTTGATGATAAAACTTCTCCAGGTACCATTATCAAATATATGACAGATGGTATGTTGCAAAGAGAGGCTCTTTTAGATCCAAACATGTCTAAATACTCTCTTATTATGTTGGATGAAGCTCATGAAAGAACAATTGCAACTGATGTGCTTTTTGCTTTGTTGAAAAAAGCTGCTAAAAGAAGACCAGATTTAAAACTTATAATAACATCAGCAACTTTAGATGCAGAAAAGTTTAGTTTATACTTTGATAAATGTCAAATATTAAAAATTCCTGGAAGAACTTTTCCTGTTGACAGAGTATTTGCTAAACAGCCAGAATTTGATTATTTTGCAGCTACATTAGATACAATCATGCATATCCATTTGAGAGAACCAGATGGTGATATTCTTGTTTTTCTTACTGGTCAAGAAGAGATTGAGACGTGTTGTGAAATACTATTTCAAAAGGTTAAAAAGTTGGGAAAATCAATACCAGAGTTAATAATTTTGCCAGTTTACTCTGCTTTGCCGAGTGAAATGCAAAGTAAAATTTTTGAAAAGACTCCTGAAGGATCACGAAAATGCGTCATAGCTACAAATATTGCCGAAACCTCGATTACTGTGGATGGTATTGTTTATGTAGTTGATCCAGGGTTTGTGAAAATAAATGCTTATGATCCCAAACTAGGTATGGATTCTTTGATTGTATCACCAATTTCTCAAGCTCAAGCAGAACAAAGGGCAGGTAGAGCAGGTAGAACCCAACCAGGTAAATGTTATCGGTTATATACAGAAAATGCATTTAAAAACGAAATGATTCCTAATTCAATTCCAGAGATTCAAAGACAAAATCTATCTCACACAATTTTGATGTTAAAGGCTATGGGAATCAATGATTTGATGAATTTTGAGTTTATGGATCCTCCACCTGTTAACATACTAACAACTGCTTTAGAGGAACTATACAATCTTTCAGCATTAGATGATGAGGGCTTGTTGACAAAATTGGGAAGAAAAATGGCTGATTTTCCTATGGATCCATCTCTAGCTAAATCCCTAATTTATTCCGTTGAAATGGGTTGTTCTGAAGAAATGCTAACTATTGTTGCCATGCTTTCTGTTCAAAAGATCTTCTATAGTTCTAGGGACAAACGAGACCTAGTTGAAAAAAAGAAAGCAAAGTTTAACAACAGATATGGAGATCATATTACTTTGCTTAATATTTATAATTCTTGGATTTTGAATAATTGCTCTAAAAAATGGTGCGACGATAATTTTATACAGGATAGGAGTTTAAAAAAAGCAAGAGATATTAGAAATCAATTATTGAAAATTATGCAACGATACAAGCATCAACTAGTAAGTTGTGGATCCATGTTGGATAGAATAAGAAAAACATTATGTTCTGGATTTTTTAAAAACTCTGCTAAAAGAGACTCTCAAGAACGAGGTGTTTATAAAACATTAATTGAAAAGACACCAGTCTATATGCATCCAGGGTCTTCTTTGTATGGTAAAAGTGGTGTAGAATATGTGGTATATCATACACTATTATTTACTTCTCGAGAGTATATGCATTGTATCACCACTATAGAGCCAAAATGGTTAATTGAAGTTGCACCAACATTCTTTAAGATTGCAGATAAAAACTCTAAGAGAAGACAGGAGAAAATATCATTGCGATCAATAACTACAATCAGAAACAATAAGTTTAAAAAATCAACTAATCCAAAATTTTAGTTAGCGAATATTATTTCAATTGTCTATTTATTGGTATTTTAAAGAAAAATGCAAAGATAGGAATTAATACACAGATATTGTTGGTATGCAAAAAAATGTAAAACAAAAAAAAAAAGATATCATGTCAAAGTTTCTAAGTCATCACTATTATATAAGATTTTTTTTAAGAAGGGAATTTCATTGCTTATTTTCGCTAGTTCTTTTGTATTAGCTGCAGAGCTGACATATCTTGAGCAATACTTTGTCACATTTTCACTATTGTTTGATAAGTTAATTAAACTTAAAGAATCTAAATTAGATATTATCTCCACAAACTCAGACTTTGAAAGAGAAGAAATAATTTTATCGTTTCTTAATAATTTTTTGTAGTAACGGTAAAATTGGCTAATTGGTAAAAGGTATTTGTTTTTATTGAATTCTAAATTATCTCTGGAAGATTTTTTATTTGCGGAGGTATTAGAATCGGCAAGCAATGAAGGTAGTAATTGCTGATTATGTTTAAGTTTCAATATATCAAGTTGATCTTTCTCATCTTTAACAATAAGAGCCGATCTATCATTAAGGTGATTGACGATTTCATTTACTTTATTGTCATAATTTAATAGACAAGAAATCACTATCTTTGACTGGAAGTTTAGATTTTTCAATTTGCTTATAGAGCCATTTTTCAAATTAGAGAATACCCTGGCAACATGAGAAATATTAATTTTAGGGCAATTTTTAATATCTAATTGATAAAATTTGGTTAGATCATTTTCGTTTCTCAAATAGCTGTCTTTAGTTGAATTTTCAACAATGTCAATTGATTTGTAACAAATGTCAAAAACACTTCTTAAGTCACCTATTTGCGAGCATTTTTTAGATAATAACATGATTGCAGCAGGGTGAAATAACAGTTCTGTTTCCTTTGATATTTCCGACAACTTGTTTTTGATTATCTTAGATATTTGTTCAGAAGAATAAGGCAAGAATTGTAATAATTCCAACTTCAATCCGTTTAATTTTAATCTATTTGGTATTAATTTTTCTTTCAAATCCAATGTATTTGCAATTCCAATTATAATCAATCTTGAACTAGTAGGATATATGTTTGACGCAATAGAAAAGAGTTCGAATAAGGATTGTTGCAACTTGTTGTTTGAATTGGCACCGTTAGATGAGCTATTTTTGTTTGAAGTTAATAAAAAATCCATCTCATCTAAAACTAATATATTATGATCAGAAAATTTTCTATTAGAGAGTAAGTTTAAGAATAAATCTTTTGGTGAAGCAAATTTCAAGTTTTTAATACAATTGGGATATGTTGAGCTATTGCTAAAAGATATCTGTAACTGTTTCAAAATTTCATTGAAAAAATTATTGGGATTAGAGGTCAAGTTACTTAAAACCATGCAGTTTAAACTGATTATAGAAATCTTTTTAATGTTGGGTATTTGAGAATTTTTTTTGGTATTTTTATACAAACAAATTTTATCACAATCTTTTGTGAGACCATTGAAATAAATCATATAATTTATGAAATTAGAGACTTGATATGTTTTACCAGTTCCTGGTGGGCCGTATGCATATAAGAAATTTGAGGTTAAAGACAATATATTGTTAATTAAAAATGAACTTAATTGATTAAATTGAGATTCTCTTCCAATTACGGGCTGATCGAATTTGTTATATCTATTTTTCTGGAAGACCAGCTTAACTTTTGTATAAATTGATTTTTGAAATAATATTGATTGTTGATTGGATTCCTCCTTGGCAGAAGTCAACCGTGTTGATTCATTTTCATTTTTTATTGTTCTATCATTATTAATATTTTCTTTCAAATTTTTCTTTTTCTTTTTCTTTTGTTCGCTTTGCTTGTTTTGTTTTTTAAAAGCTAGCTTTCTTGGAGTTGAATTTTTTTGCTTCAGATAAATCCTTTTTGAAGATTCAGTTATTGGAGTTGGAGGAAGCATGTATTTGTTTGTTACAAGCGTACCGGTATTTGAAATTGTATTAGTAGAGTCTGATAAAGGACTCTTAATGTTTATAGATTTTGATTGGTTTCTTGTTATTCTTTTATTTGGTGATTTTAGCTCAGAGTATGATATCAAGTCACTTATGTTGTTATAAAAAGGCGAATTTTCATCTTGCAAATTGTGTATAATTTTGGGATGAACTATATTTTTAACGTCATCATTATCATTATCATTATCATTATCATTATCATTATCATTATCATTATCATTATCATTATCATTATCATTATCATTGTTATTATCATTATTATCACTATTATTATTATTATTAGAATTGTTATTATCAGCAGAATTGAGCTGGAAATTAATGTTCATTTTATTAAGATATAATGGTTTAGTTGAGGATGGTGTTAATAAATCCAAGCTGTAGCCTTTCATTTTTTTTGGCGTCAGTGGAGGAATTATTTCCAATGAAGAGGATCGTTTTCTTAGTATTGTCGCCATTTAGAAGTTATATCTAATCAGAAGTGTCTGCTGAAATAAAACAAAAACCTAATGATCGATCTGACAACAAAGTTTTTGAAAATTTATAAGCAATAGGTGTGTGAAAAAAGGAAATATTGATAATTATTTATATATGTTGAAATATAATTTAAATGTTACGCGAAATGCAACGCGTCGGATATTTCGCTTTGTTTACTTATTTCCAATTTTGCAAATACATGAAAATGTTTGATTATTACTTTCGCGTTTTGACGTGTTTTGCGAAATTTCCCGATTTGGAACCTACAATATAATTACTTTGCTTAAGAGTGTTATATTAAGTTACTGATATATATACCCGTTGAGGTAAATGGTCTCAGAATCATAGAAAAGTGTTTGGCAGTCTTAAAAAAGGGACGAGTTTAAAATATTATGAACTAAGGCCGATGGACAAAAAAAACTCTTACTATATTTTGCTTTTATAAAGGAACACTGGTTTCTGCTTCAACGCAGATTGGTTTGCAATACTTAGCGTCAGCTTCAGCAACAGCAGCAGGTTCAGGGACAGGTGCAGTCATAGATAGGGTTAAAAACGAGGTGACGGTAGAAATAATGGATGAAAATCTCATGTTGATGTTAAAGAAAATGCTTTGTTTTGTGTGGTTAATTTATGATGGAAAGAAGAAGTGGTTGTGGATAGCTTTAGTAGAATTAAAGAAAATGGACATGGGAAGGGATCTTGAATTTATACAATTCTCTTGATAGCAATGGGACTATACAAAATCTTTTATGCCTTTTCTAAGATTAGAGATAAATATTTTTCTTCAGTGTATTGACTTACATTAACTTCTTAACAGCATTTCTTGTAAATTATAACAAGTCTAATTCAAATTTTTCATGGGATATTTATTTTATTCAGAATTGATACAATTGATACATATAAAAAGGCGATTTTGATGTATTCTATTTTTATAACATTATTCTTGAAAATGAGTTTTTTTTACTTATTCCTATCTTACTTTTTGATTGAATAATATCCTTAACTGACTTAGATAACTAAAGGGCCAATCGGTATTAATATATAGGTTGTGGGCAAACTTACGATAATTAGAACACTCAGAAAATATTAATACATATTCTTATATTATCTAAACATATTTGATAACACTTTAAGATAAGTCAAACGTGGGCTTTTAATCCGAGAAAAAAAAAATCACTTTAATTTGTACAGTTAATATGAAATTGCAGTTTGTAACCGGAAAATTATAATATATTTCAAATTTTGTGTTCATCTCATCACCAATCTTTATTGAACGTCCCAATACATATCCAAAGTAACAGTGGTTCGATCTGTCAATTGGCCACTGAAAGGTAATACTGATCTAATAGGCTAAATGCTTTAAAAGCAGCTTTTATAACCTCGTTTGGATTTGATAATTAGGAAAAATTAAAGGATATTATAAAGTAAAATTTTCATTTCAGAGTCTTTGGTAGAAAACTTAAACGTTTATAGCTTATTTTAAATTTTTGTGCATATTTTTCAATCAGTATTAAAAAATCAAAATCAAAATTAAAATCAAAAGTGATACTTTCAAGAAACATATTCAAATAGCTTCTAAAAACCAGATCAACTAAACCGGATTTTGGTTACACGGGAATAAAAGGGAAAGTTGGAAGTTGGAAAGCAAAGATATGACGAATAAAAAAGCAAATTTAATAGAATACCTTTTATAAACAAGAAATTTTAAAAATCATAATTTTGCTTACTGTTTTCAGTTGTTAAAATCTTCAAGGGGAAAAAACCCCCCAAAAAATCAGTTACTAGAATATAAGTTGTCATCTTCAAAGATAATTTTAATATTATTTAAATTTCTTTCTATTGGTGAGTGTATTGAAATCGGTAAAACAGGATGATTGAAAGGTCGTTTAAAATTGGTATTTTTAATAGTTTATTTATTACAACAGTTGGCTTGAAAGTGAAAAAATCGAAGAATAGTTGGATTGACAAAAAATTGATTTCGTATCTATGGAAATCAAGGAATGGTATTAATATGAATATGACTAGATTTATTCATATTTTTCTAAATGGTTTTTTTGGTTGATAGGATATTTATTAGTCCAAAAGTTTTCTTTTTTTTTATCTCATTTTGTTTCAACTGCTTCTAAATGAAGTCAAAAAAAATTGGATAGTTTCGATTATATTGACAGTTTTAAATTTTGCAAAATCAGATATCTATGGTTCGATGCTTCACTCATTTTTGAATAATTGTGAAAGTTCAATTGGAGTTCTTTTTGGGAGTTAAAATTTTTACTGGAAACATTTTCCAAAAATTCTTTATATTGATCAAACACAAAAGGTAATGTTTTCGATGCGTTCTGTTGGTGGAGTGCTCTTTCAATTGTATTAGAAACAAAAATAAGAATTGTGGTGGTTAAGAATTAAGATCATTTATAAGACAGACAGAAATAGAATATATGTAATAAAATGGAAAAAACTGGAAAAAACTGGAAAACTGGAAAAAAAAATGCATGATATATATATATATATATATGGGAATATGGGGTAATAAATCTTTTCAGTGATTAATAGATGAAGATAATCAGATAGTAATATTGGGTTTTGTAAAAAGTATCGGCGCATGAACATTAACAGATAAGATGGAGATGTTGATGAGATACATTCACCATAAACCAACTCGATTTCTAATTGGTTTTCAATTGATTTTTTTGCAATCCTTAATACTGTTGATATGCCATTGGTGGGATTTGGTTTTAAGCATTTCTTATTATACTTGGGTAGGAGTACTAAAGTTGTCTTTTTAAGTCTTTGTTTCAAATAAATCTAGAATTGGGAGTCTAAGACCGCCATCTTTAGTGGAATTTGATGAAATTTGATGAAATTTAATGAGACTTTGGGAGATTTGAGAATCACCAAACCAGGTCGTCGTCAAAGTCGCTTGGAGCAACAGAAGTAGCAGGGCTGGTGTGGTTTGTGGGTGGAGTGTCGCAGAGATCTCTGTTTGTGCCCAAAGGCGTTGCACAACCACTTGGTGCTTGTTTGTGTTGGTGTGTCTCGCTCAGCTTTTGTCTGCAACCTGTGTCGTGCTCTTGCCCTTGCTCTTGTTCTTGCTCTTGCTTTTCCTTGTCTGCTTCCTCTCCTTCTGACTGGGAATCCAACTCCATCACTGGTCGAGTGGGATTTACCCAGTTGTACACTGCTGTTGGCACAAAATGCAAATCAGACCCAATCCACTTGCGGTTGCCTCTGTGGCTGCTGTTGTCTGGGGCATAGTATAGTGGTGTGTTGGAGTAGATGGTCTGGAGACACTGGAGGTCGTCGTCTGAGAGATTGGGGGTTTTGACCACTCTGATTCCAGTGCTGAACGAGTAGGTGAACAAAACTGGGCCATAAAGCAGCAGGAAGTCAGGGAGAAACTGCGACAACAATCTGCTCAAGCCCTCAAGCGTCACACACATATCCCCATAGCTGTTGTAGCAAAAGAGACTGCTGCCGGTGTTGCTGCCATTGTTGCTGCCATTGTTGCTGCCATTGTTGCTGCCATTGTTGCTGCCATTGTTGCTGCCATTGTTGCTGTTGATGGTTGTGTTGGTTGTGAGATGTGCATTGCCAAAGTGGGTGTGGTTTTCATCTGGCATTGCTGACATTGCTGAGTATGGTGAGTTAGCTGAACTTTGCCGGTTTGCTTGCGTTGGCAGTCTGTGTGGAGATGGGTAGTGAGTTACAGGTGCAATTGACAGTTGGTGGATTGGGTGGTGAATGAACAGATACACAGGTTCAAGATGGATAGTTAAATAGATTTGGAATCGGACACTGGGATTGTAAGAGCTTTTATGTTTTCATGTTCACACAGTTTCAAGTGTTTTGCCCCTACTTTGTCTTCCCTTTTTTTATTTTCAATTTTCGTTTTTCGTTTCTCTTTCTAGATTTCTACTTTGTATTTTCTTTTTTAGCTAATTTGCTTCGAATCTCCACTATTTGTGCTGTTTGTGTTGGAAAAAAGTCAGAAGTTTGCAGAGCTACATCAATCACACGCCAAACCGATGCACCTTCGAGAAACTACCCAAAAATTGAAGATTGTGCGTCTCTTAAACCGACGTTGCTGCACCAAATATTTGCTTCTTATCTTCCGTCAAGTTCGCAGCAACCTACAGGCAAATGCTTGCTCAAAACTCGCTCAACAACGAAGGTGAAGCCGACCATTTACCCTGACTCACCAGCACAATGGATGCGCCGTCAACCGGTTGGTCAATATTTTACAATTTGCTACATGTAACAATTAGAGTCATATTTATATTAATTGTGCTATATATTAAAAATATTACAAGTTACAGGTAAACAAAAATCCAATTTTAAAACTTAACCATAGAACGACGAAATTAGAAATGAAAGAAACTTAGAAATAACAAAAAAAAAAAAAAGATTAACAAAAACAAAATAAAGCTTAATCAACTTCTTCAACAGTTGGACCAGATGATGCACCTGGATGGCCAGCACCAGGGAATCCACCAGGGAATCCACCACCTGGAGCACCGCCACCTGGAGCACCACCACCTGGAGCACCACCATCTTGATAGAACTTCATCATAATTGGATTGGCCTTTTCTTCCAATTCCTTTTGTCTGTCTTTGTATTCATCAGTTGAAGCAGATTGTGATTCATCTAACCATTTGATGGTCTCTTCAATGGCTTTGCTTAATTCTTCTCTTTCACTTTCAATAATTTTTTCTTTGAATTTTGATTCAGACAATGTGTTTTTCAATGAATATGCGTATGATTCTAGTCCGTTTTTAGCTCCAACTCTTTCAGATTCCTTGGCATCCTCTTCTTTGAATTTTTCAGCTTCAGAAACCATTCTGTCGATATCTTCTTTTGATAATCTACCTTTGTCATTAGTGATAGTAATTTTATTAGACTTACCAGTGCCCTTTTCAACAGCTGAGACATTCAAAATACCGTTGGCATCGATATCAAAAGTAACTTCAATTTGTGGAACACCTCTTGGTGCTGGAGGAATACCAGCCAATTCAAATTTACCTAAAAGATTGTTGTCTCTAGTTCTTGCTCTTTCACCTTCAAATACTTGAATCAAGACACCTGGTTGATTGTCAGCATAAGTAGAGAAGATTTCTGATTTCTTTGTTGGAATTGTGGAGTTTCTTGGAATCAATTTAGTCATAACACCACCAGCGGTTTCAATACCTAATGATAATGGAGCGACATCCAATAACAACAAGTCTTGGGTTTTGAAAGAGGTATCACCGGTTAAGATAGCAGCTTGGACGGCAGCACCATATGCAACAGCTTCATCTGGGTTGATTGATTTATTGGGCTGTTTTCCATTGAAAAAGTCAGAAACAAGTTTTTGGACTTTTGGTATTCTAGTAGAACCACCGACTAAAACAATTTCATGAACCTGAGATTTATCTAATTTGGAATCCTTAAGGACTTTTTCAACAGGGTCAACAGTAGATCTAAATAAATCGGCACATAGTTCTTCAAATCTAGCTCTAGTGATTGAGGTATAGAAATCAACACCTTCATATAATGAATCAATTTCAATTGATGTTTGAGTGGAAGAGGATAAAGTTCTCTTTGCTCTTTCACAAGCAGTTCTGAGACGACGTAAAGATCTTTGGTTGCCGCTTAAATCTTTTCTAAATTTTCTCTTAAACTCGTTAGCAAAGTGGTTGACCAATCTGTTATCAAAATCTTCACCACCTAAATGGGTATCACCAGCGGTAGCCTTAACTTCAAAGATACCTTCATCAATAGACAATAAGGAGACATCAAAAGTACCACCACCTAAATCAAAAATAAGAACATTGTGTTCGCCAGCACCACTGTCTTTTTTATCAAGACCATAAGCAATAGCGGCAGCAGTTGGTTCATTGATAATTCTTAAAACATTCATTCCAGCAATTAAACCAGCATCCTTGGTAGCTTGTCTTTGTGAATCATTAAAGTAAGCTGGAACGGTAATGACAGCATCCTTGACTGTACCACCAAGATAACTTTCTGCGGTTTCCTTCATTTTAATTAAAACCATTGATGAAATTTCTTCAGGACTGAAGACTTTGGTTTCTCCTTTGAATTCAACTTCAATATTTGGCTTTCCAGCTTTGGAAATGATTTTGAATGGGAAATGTTTCATATCGGTTTGAACTTCAGTATCACTGAATTTTCTACCAATTAATCTTTTAGCATCAAAAACAGTGTTTTTGGGGTTCATAGCAGCTTGATTTTTGGCAGCATCACCAATCAATCTCTCAGTGTCAGTAAATGCCACATAAGATGGAGTGGTTCTGTTACCTTGATCATTAGCAATGATTTCAACTCTATCATTAGTAAAATGAGCAACACAGGAGTATGTTGTACCTAAATCAATACCAATTGCTTTAGACATGATGTGAATATTGTAAATGTGTTATAAAAACTGATTAAACTAGCGTTAACAAAAAAAAGTTGTGTTATAGTATAGAATTCTATAATTTGGTTAAAGAGAAATATCTAATAAACACTTAATGAATTGAAGAAGAAAAACAGACAGAAACATCCTGGAAGTAGCAAAAGTATTTATACCAGTTGTGAAGAGCAAAGCGATAATCTTCTTGTTGTGATTCGAAAGTTCTAGAAAAGAAAGGACCACTGCAGAACCGGCCCTTGCTCTGGAGGAGAGTTGTCTCGACGGTTCTAGAATTTTCCACGAGCCTTGTTTCGGTCTGAGCTTTACGATCCATCTCTGCGGCGCCGCGTTTGTAGCTGTACACACACGCACAAAATACGTAATAACAGCAGCTGAGGTTCTCGTGACGCGCCTCACATGACACAAAGCTTGTCTTTCTGCTCGGCTGCAGGATCTTGTCGCGGAAACTGTGGTGGAACCGCTGCTGGAGAGTGAGAGGAAACCTCTGTCGTGTTTGGGTGCTTTCCAGCCGAAAATGCCACACCGGTGGAGGCCTCCAGCAACGACTGGGCTGTTTCTGCTTTGTTCTTTGGGTCTGCTGCTGCTTCTGGATGGTCAAGGTTCGGTATGTGTGGTTTTCCAGCTGCTAACAGGATCCAGAGAGCATCCGACGTTGTTGCGATGCCATGGTCAGAGAGGCCCAAAGGCCTTCTGGGTGACTATTTGATGGAGCTGCTCAGCTCTTAAGCAAATGCTCTCGGATGGTTTGCAATTGAACCTTATTTGCTTGAGAACAGTTTCGGGTTTTCAATCTTCCATTGTGTGATTCTTAGCATGTGAAGGCAGTTATACTGCTAGAAGCCAAAAACACTCGTTATAAGGTTTCCTGAACTTATCCAGAAGCAATGATTAACTGATATGATCACAGCGAATATCAGTCTTTACATCAAAATTGTTAGTTGTTACTATGAATTGTGCATCTTTTGCTTTGAATCTTTTCCCAATAAGGCTCGAATATTCAGCTGCTGTTTTTTGAAAACCTAGTTGTCAATATCTTCTGACTTTCCAATACTACTTGGGCTTTCCATTAGTATTCAACCATATTTTGGCAGCAGTGTAAGGCAAAAACAAAATACTTTTATCAGCTATTAATGAGCTAGAATTTTAAAGATAACCCAGAAGCTAAATGCATTTTCAACTATTATTTTCTTTTTAGAACCACACCCAGTTTATTAAACTCACTGAAAATGATATAAATTCATGCTCTTTGGATTCAATTTTTGGTTTTTTTTTCAATATTTATCTTCCAATTTTATACTGTGCATTATTATATTATAATTTCAATCTTATAAATCAAGGATGATTGTTCAAAAGAATAAGCTTTCAAATAATGACGACATGTCTATATCAATACAACAAAAAGACTTTTTTAATAGTAACTCAACTACTAATGACTCCGAAGAATCTCATTCCCACACTCAAGCCTACAATGGTTTTGATCAGACAACTGGAAATAAAATCCACGAATTAGCCAGACAATTAACAAACCAATCTAATAATAGTATGCCTACCAATGTTTCTAACATAGATTCTACCACTCATCACAATAAAAAAGACCTAAATTTAATCAAAACTTTGAGCTCAATGTCTCAACAATCAGAAGTTCCTGGCGTTTCCACTTTTAACACTCAAAAAATTGACGAAAGATTAGATCCCAATTCTCCCAATTTCAATTCAAGATACTGGGTCAAAAATCTAAGAAGATTCACTGATAAGGACCCAGACTATTATAAACCCTTAACCTTAGGTGTCGCTTGGAGAAACTTGAGAAGCCATGGTATTGCTTCTGATGCCGATTACCAAACAAATGTTGGCAACTTTATATATAAACTATGCGATAAAACTGTCCATTTGATCCCAGGTATTGCTCCTAAAACAAACTTTGATATCTTAAAAAAAATGGATGGTATAGTCTATCCAGGTGAAATTTTAGCTGTATTAGGTAGACCTGGTGCTGGTTGCAGTACTTTCCTAAAATCAATTGCCGGAAGAACTCATGGTTTCGAAATCGATGACCAATCGATAATCACATATGACGGTTTAAACCAACAGGATATCAAAAAAAATTTCAGAGGTGAAGTTATCTACAATGCAGAGACAGAAATCCATTTTCCTCATTTGACTGTTTGGGAAACTTTGAATTTGGCTGTCAAAATGAGAGCTCCAAGAAACAGAATCCCTGGAATCTCAAGAGAAGTTTACGCTAAACATATGACCGAGGTGTATCTTGCAATGTATGGTTTATCTCAAGTTAAGGATACAAAGGTTGGTGATGAGTTCATGAGAGGCATCTCTGGTGGTGAAAGAAAACGATTAAGTATCACAGAGGCTTCGTTATGTGGTGCTCCTTTCCAATTATGGGATAATAGTACTAGAGGTTTGGACGCTGCAAATGCTGTCGAGTTTACAAAATGTCTTAGAACCCAAGCTGATATATTGAATTATACAACCCTCGTTTCAATTTACCAATGTTCAACTGAAGTTTATAACTTATACGACAAAGTTTGTTTGTTATACGAGGGCTATCAAATCTATTTTGGATCAACCCAAAAGGCTAAAGCATTTTTCCTCAATATGGGTTACGAATGCCCCCAACGTCAAACAACTGCTGACTTTTTAACTTCACTTACCAATCCTGCTCAAAGAATTGTTAAAAAGGGTTACGAAAATAAAGTTCCCAGGACTCCTCAAGAATTTGAAACCTACTGGAAAAACTCTCAACAGTATAAAGATCTTGTCTTAGAAGTTGATGACTATATCGAGAGAAACAAAAATAACAATCAAGCTTCATCTGATTTTGTTCAAGGACATTATGCTCAACAAACAAAACTCCAAAGGAAAAAATCCCCATACATGATTTCGTTTTGGATGCAAGTTAAATATATTATCATTCGTAATTTTCAAAGAATTCGGAATAACATGGGATATTCTCTTGTAAATATTGGTGGTAATTTTGCAATATCGTTAATTATTGGCTCTATATTTTTCGATCTACCAAACGATACAGGATCTTTTTATTATCGTGGGGCTGCTCTATTTATTGCCATTTTGTTTAATGCTTTTGCTTCTATTTTGGAAATCCTTGCCTTATATGAAGCAAGACCAATCGTCGAAAAACACAAAGGTTATGCTTTATATCATCCAGCTGCTGATGGTTTAGCCTCGATTATCTCTGAACTACTCAATAAACTTCTCACTGCACTTAGTTTCAATATACCTTTTTACTTTATGGTTAACTTAAGAAGAACAGCTGGCCATTTTTTCTTTTATTTCTTCGTTGGTATTTTGTCCACATTTGCCATGTCCCATATTTTCAGATGTATAGGTGCTTGCACTAAAACTTTGTATGAAGCAATGTCCCCTGCTTCAATTTTGTTATTGGCTATTACAATCTTTATGGGCTTTATTATTCCAACTAACTACATGCTTGGATGGTCAAGATGGATAAATTATATTGATCCTTTAGCATATACTTTTGAATCAATTATGGCCAATGAGTTCCATGGAATGAATTACACATGTTCTCTAAATGTTCCCTCAACCTCGACTTATGATACTTTAGGCAGTTTGAATCATGTTTGCAACTCAGTTGGAGCAAAACTTGGTTCAAACTACGTTAATGGTGATGATTATATTGAAATAGCTTTTGATTATCATAATTCACACAAGTGGAGAAATGTTGGAATTATTATTGCATATATCGTGGTTTTCCTTTTACTATATCTAATTATTTGTGAATATAATGAAGGTGCAAAACAAAAAGGTGAGATTTTATTATTTCAACAAAGGACTTTAAGAAAACTAAGAAAGCAAAAAAAAATTGACACTTCCAATGATATTGAAACCGGAAACATAAACGAAAAAAAAGTCATAACAGAAGCTGAGGATTCTGATGGCTTGAAAATGAAAATTTCTTGTGGTGATAGAATCTTTCATTGGAAGAACGTCTGCTATGATATTCAAATCAAGGGTAAAACAAGAAGAATATTAAACAATGTTTGTGGTTGGGTTAAACCTGGAACAGTTACAGCTTTAATGGGTGCATCGGGAGCCGGAAAAACTACACTATTAGATGTTCTTGCAAATAGAGTGACGATGGGTATCGTTTATGGCGATATGTTTGTTGATGGGCATTTGAGAGATAGATCATTTCAGCGATCTACTGGTTATGTTCAACAGCAAGATTTACATGGCACCACTTCGACAGTAAGAGAAGCGTTGAGATTCAGTGCATATTTGAGACAACCTTATAGTGTTTCTAAAGAAGAAAAGGATGAATATGTTGAAAGTGTTATTTCCACTTTAGAAATGGAAAAATACGCTGATGCAATCATTGGTGTTACTGGTGAAGGTCTCAACGTCGAACAACGTAAGAGATTAACAATAGGTGTCGAACTAGCAGCAAAACCTGATTTGCTTTTATTTTTAGATGAGCCAACTTCTGGTTTGGACTCAGAAACTGCCTGGTCCATTTGCAAATTAATTAGAAAATTGGCGGACCAAGGCCAGGCTATTTTGTGTACTATTCATCAACCATCAGCAATTTTATTGGATGAATTTGATAACTTGCTTTTGCTAGAGGCTGGAGGAAAAACTGTGTATTTTGGAGAATTGGGTGAAAAATGCAATATTCTTGTTAACTACTTTGAAAAATATAGCAACAAAAAATGCCCCAAAGAAGCTAACCCTGCTGAATGGATGTTAGATGTGATTGGAAGTGCTCCAGGGTCTCATGCTGATAAAGATTATTTTGATGTTTGGACCAACTCTGAGGAACACAAAAAAGTATTGAGAGAATTAGAGTCAATGGAAAAAGAATTGATTAAAAAATCTGTTGACGACTCTGATGAACTACTTAAAGAATTTGCAGCGCCACTATTCTTCCAGTATAAACAGGTATTGATAAGAGTTTTCCAACATTATTGGAGAACACCAATGTATATTTGGTCAAAAATCCTATTAACGATTGCCTCCGAATTATTCAATGGTTTTTCGTTTTTCAATGCAAGCAGATCTCAACAAGGTTTGCAGAATCAAATGCTTTCAATCTTCATGTATACTGTCATTTTTATAACATTGAACTTTCAAATGTTCGAAAATTTTGTGACTCAAAGAAAAATATACGAAGTTAGAGAAAGACCATCAAAAACTTTCAGTTGGGTTGCTTTCATTTTGGCTCAAATAACTGGCGAAATTCCATGGAATATCTTATGTGGTACCATTGCTTTCTTCTGCTGGTACTATCCTGTTGGTTTATACCACAATGCTAGCTATACCGACACAGTTGCTGAGAGAGGAGCACTAGTTTGGTTATTTTCAATAACGTATTACGTCTGGAGTCTTAGTTTTGGTCAAGCAGTCATTGCTGGGTTGGATCGTAAAGAAACTGCTGGTATTTTAACCACAATTTTGTTCACTATGTGTTTGGCTTTCTGTGGTGTTTTAGCTGGACCAGATTTTATGCCTGGATTTTGGAAATGGATGTATAGGGTCTCGCCATTAACATACTTGATCCAAGGTATTATGTCGGCAAGTTTGGCTAATGCTCCTGTTGTTTGTAGTGATTCAGAATTGTTAATATTTCAACCACCTACCAGCTATACCTGTTTACAATATATGACACCTTATATTTCTGTTGTTGGCGGATATTTAGTGGATGGGAATGCTACCGATTATTGTCACTATTGTATCATGTCAAGCACTAATGCATATCTTAAGAAAGCTAACTGTGTTTATAGCGAAATGTGGAGAAACTTTGGTATTTTTATTTGCTATATTTTCATCAATTTCTTCATTATAGCTGGCTTTTATTGGCTACTTAGAGTTCCTAAATCAAAGAACAGAGTTAAAAATGAAACTAAGTCTGAAAGTGAACAAGAATATGAAGTTGAATTATCCAGAATTGCTTCTAGGAAATCTATTAACTTAGCCAAATCGGAATTATGATCATATTTTCATTACTACCTTTAAAAGTATAAAAATAAACTATTACTTTGCATCAATTTTTTTAGAATTCTATTGAGATTTTATTTTATTCTTTTCATTTAATCTTATTTTTTTTTTATTAGAATTATTATAATAGATGTTTCAAAAATTATAAACTAGTTTTGTCACTTTGGCTGAAAAAAACGATTTAAATCATTTCATTCTTTTTTAAAGTCCCAAATGCTCCTTAAGTTTTGTAAGACGTTCCCAGCCATCTGAATCTTCCCACGTTCTTTTCCCTTTACTCATCAAACTCCTTATAGAAGATTTTGACTTGTATCTCCAATTTTTACAAACCACATCATCTGCTCCATATTTTCCTGGAAGCTCACCAAGAGATTCATATGAAGCAACCAAATCTTCACAGCATTCAACGGCCTTATTCCATATGTCCTGTTCACTAGACAAGTTAGGATCGTGTATTACTGCTCTGAATGCTTTCTCGTAACAAGCCAAACACTCCCAAGGTTTCTTTCTCCACAATTCAACTTTTGCAACGACTTTCCATAATCTTGTACTTGTTGTAATTAATTTGGGTAAATCATTACAAACATACTGAATACAATCTTTTTGAAAGAATGTAAGTTTTTCATTTTCATTTGTTGGATAGGGCTTTTCAACCAAAACCTCAACAAGTTTTTGAACTACTGGAAGATCAACACTCTTCTCCCCTAAAGAATCTTTCTTCAAATTTGATAGTTGTTTTACAGCTATCAATACATGGTTCCATTTTTGTAACCTGGAGCTTATTATTAAATAATTTTCCCAGAGTTTACTGCCACTTTTATTAGAATCTTTTATGCTTCTAACGGCTTTTTGTAAAGCACTCAATGCTTCTTCATTTTTGTTCAAGTTTGCTAGGGCTGAACTCAAATTAGACCAAGCAAATGTTTGAGTGTCATCAATTGCAACAGATCTAGTGAATGCCTGTGCTGCAGTTTCATAATCCAAAGCCTCTAATGCTACACATCCATAAAAAAACCAATTGTTTTTCTTCAAGGGATTTATTGCTAATGCATCTTTTAAATGTTTCATAGACTCTGCCAAATCTTTATGTTTTTTATTGTAATAATAATATTTACCTAAAGATATTTTGGCATTAGAATATTTTCCAACTTCCCAAGCTTTAAACCATAAAGTTGTATCTTGTCTAATATCTCCTAGAATTGAATACGGTCTAGCATCATCCGGTTTTTTCTCAATTCTTTCAAGTAATAACTTTTCAGCATTTTTTTCTTGTCCAATAGACATGTAACACAAGGCTAGATCATTAGTTAATTTTAATCTTTCATAAATCTCAATAGAAGATTTTATTAGCCCCACAGACATATATTTTTCAGCTAATTCAACATCCATTGCCCATCTTGGTAATAAAGGTAATTGATAAACGAATCTTAGTCTTTCAGCGCTTATATCAGAATCTTGTTCATCTTTGTTATTTTTTCCAATTTCAGGGATATATTTATGATTCATTGACATCCCCAATTCCTCAACCAATGCCTCCATTTGCAATATACCTCTTTCCAAAGTTTTAGATTTGGTTGACTCAATTAATGATCTTTCCCATAGACATTTTGAAAAAATTAACCAGTTGGTTTTGGACCCATTTGTTTTGATATCTTCTTCTGATGTAAATAAAATTCTTTGAACAATTGACAACAATTCTTCTTCAGCAAGTGGATCTTTTGATGGAGATGTCTGTCTTACAATTGCCAATCTCAATAATAATTGAATATTATCAAGATCATTCAATCTTGGTTGATTGTTTGGATCCAAGTTTCTCAAATCCTCTGAAATAGAACCACTTTCTAATAGGAGAGGGATTGCATTAAAAAAAGTGGAACTGGTTTCGCTGTCAACAGAATTTTGATTAAAATTTTCAATAAGAGTTTTGTCCCCAATTTCTTCATATTTTGGTCTTTCCAACATGTAATCGGAGTTTAATTTAAAATTTTCAATCGTATTATCATTTGACTTTATTAGATGGGAATCATCAAATAAATCCTCATTGGAAGATAGGGCTAATAAAATCAAGCTGGCTATTGATTTTTCCTGATACTTTGTTCTTTTAGCCTTTGCACCAGTCAATGCCATTTGAAAACCAGTTATATCATTCAAGTCATCCAAAGGATTCAAACATAATGATTCAGTTTCAGCTTGTAAATAACTTCTCACTTTTTCCAAATAATATCTTGCATATAAATTTTTAATTAATTCGTTATTTTTATTCTCAGCAATATTATCTCTATTAATTTCATGTATCAATGGATCCAATAGAGTTTTGTTTAAAAGTAATGATGAAACCACAACGTGTGGACCGGAAATTTCAAAGAATAAAGACATATGAACTTGCAAGGCTCTAGACCTCCACCAGTTTGAAGCTGCTAATAAAACATTGTCAGAGTCTTCACTTCTATTATTATTAATTAAAGTCGAAGTTGATAACGATTCAGCATCGATTTCCTTACTTATTAATAAGGATTTTTCGGTCAAAGATAATTTTTCTAATAAATGTAAAGAAAATAGTAACAAAAATGGATGGTTAGTTAATTCGTAAATAAATTGGCCATTTAAATTCAAGCTTTTAGATATCTCTTCTGAAATTTGATCAGCCAATTTATCATTTTCATGAATAATCGGTTTGAAAAATTGATTTACTGTCTCTGAAACTTTTTCCTCGTTAATTTTAGGACCAGTAAAATTTAATTGAAGAAACAACTGCAATAAAGAAACTGCAAAAATTAAAATTAAATGTTTCTTTAACAATTTTTCGTTTTGATTAAGATCATCGGACTCTTCTATATTATCGAAGATTGCATTGATATAGTCTTTAAAGCAGACATTGAGACGTTTTTTTGTATCATTTCCAAACTCTAAAACAACCTTTTTTTTTATCAACTCTTCATCAAATAATAAATCTTTGAAGATTTCAAGTGATAACACTTGATTTGATTGACCTTTTAAAATCAACGATATTGGTTCGATTAAAGATTTCTCGATACCAACATTTGATACGCCATCAAGAAATAAAGCCTTAAACGATTGAAAGGGACTCAAAATCAATAGATAGGAGTGCAAAAGCCCAAGATTGTAATTATTCATTTGAGGGTGTTTTTTGTTACAATTATCTTCTTTTTTTTTGGATAAAATTTGGTAAACATCAAAATCTTTAAATTTTTCATCTCGAACTAAAAAAATAAATATAGAACCGTATTTTTGGTCTCAAAAATTTTTTGTGAATTTTTTTTTTCTGCTTTTCATCGGAATAAAAATTCATAGAACACGCACAGAAGGTGGAATAGAACAGAATATTAGGTAGGCAATTAAATGGCAATGTCTTCTAGTGATGATGATGACAGAAATATTGAGAATGTGTTTGATATTGCACAGGATTTAGTAAGATCTGGTAATGAATCAGAGAGTTCGCTTGACAATTTAAATAGTGATTCAGATAGTGGAAGTGACAGTGAGATTGAAATTCAAGATGAGATTTTATCTTCGAGTGATGAGGAGTCCTCAAGTGAGGAAGACTCAGATAGTGAGGCTGGTTCCAAGGTGACAATTGATGATAGTAAAAGCAAAGATAAAGGTAAAGAAGATAATAGAAAAAAGAGTGAGAAAAAGACCCTGGGTTTAAAAGAAATGCCCAAGATTAACTTATCGGATGATGAGGATGATGATAGTGGAGATGAAAAAATCACCAATCTTACCGCTGATTCATCGTCCAGTGTAAAGAAACCCAAGAATGGGTCATTTGCATCATTTGGACTTTCTAAAAACATAGTAATTAATATATCCAAGAAAGGATATAAGCAACCAACGCCTATTCAAAGGAAGACTATTCCATTAATTATCCAAGGGAGAGATGTTGTTGCAATGGCAAGAACTGGGTCGGGCAAGACAGCAGCATTTATTTTGCCACTTGTGGAGAGATTAAAAGTTCATTCAGCCAAAATTGGTTCAAGAGCTATTATTTTATCGCCCACTAGAGAATTAGCGCTACAAACATTTAAAGTTGTTAAAGAGTTTTCAAAGAATACGGATTTGCGAAGTGTTTTATTAGTTGGTGGTGATTCATTGGGGGATCAATTTAGTTCGATTCTAAGTAATCCAGATATAATAGTTGCCACACCTGGGCGATTTTTGCATCTAAAAGTTGAGATGAGTTTAGATTTAAAGACGGTTGAGTATATTGTATTTGATGAAGCAGATAGATTATTTGAGATGGGATTTAGCGAGCAATTGAATGAGTTATTAGTTGCGTTGCCTTCGAATAGACAATCGTTGTTATTTTCGGCCACATTACCAGGGTCGTTGGTTGAGTTTGCTAAAGCAGGGTTGAGTAATCCTGTTTTAGTTCGATTAGATTCTGAGACTAAGATTTCTGATGATTTGCAAATGGCGTTTTTAAGTGCAAAGAAAAGTGAGAAGGAGTCTATATTATTGTATTTATTGCAAAGGGTTATCAAGGTTCCGTTTCCAAATGAGGAGGATATTAAGAGGATTAAAGAGTTTGATAATAGTGCATATGAGAATGATGAATCCGAATCTGATTTTGAATCGGAAGAAAAGGATAAAAAAAAAAATAGAAAATTTAATAATAAGAGCAATAAGAAGAATAATAATAATAAAAGAAAATATAGGAAACCAGTTGTGAACCAAGTTATATCTAAGCATTCTACTATTATTTTCGTGCCCACACGACATCATGTTGAATATGTTAGCAATTTATTGATTAAATTTGGATATAGTATAATTTCTGGTATTTATGGCTCATTAAACCAAGTGGCTAGAAATAAGGAAATTAAAAAGTTTTCTTATGGATTAAGTTATATAATGGTTGTTACAGATGTTGCAGCTAGAGGAATTGATATACCGATGTTATCCAATGTTGTAAATTTTTCATTACCAAGTTCATCTAAGATATTTATTCACAGAATTGGTAGAACAGCCAGAGCAGGTAATAAAGGGTGGGCATATTCGATATTAGAGAAACAAGAATTGCCGTATTTATTAGATTTAGAGATCTTTTTGGGAAAAAAGGTATTGTTAACGACAATGCATGAGAAAAAATGCGAGATATTAAAGGATAGAATAGAGGAAGCAGAAGGAAAAGGAAAGGAAGATGAAAACGTGGGTGAGTTTGTTGAACCGATAGTATCATACAATGATAGATTGGTGCTAGGGTCTGTGCCTAGAATGGAGTTGGAAGATTATATTGAGAGTTTCAATGGTATAATTAAGAGTAATTATGAATTGCAAACTCTTCAAGATGTGTCTAAAAAGGGAGAGAAATTGTACTTGAGGACAAGAGTTGCAGCATCTAATGAATCGATAAAGCGATCTAAAGAGTTGGTCAACAATGGTTGGGATGAACAAAATCTACTTTTTGGCAAAAACTTGGAAAAAGAAAAGGATATTTTTTTGCAAAAATTGCAAAACCGGAAAAATAAGATTACAGTGTTTGAATTTAATAAGAACAATGAAGAAATGATTGAGTTTATGAACAAAAGAAGAAGACAAATTGCACCCATAAGAAGAAAAGCCGAAGAAAAGAAAAAACTATTAGAAAAGGAAAGAATCGCAGGGCTAACACACAATATTGAAGATGAGATTCTCCAAGGCAAAAACGTGGGGGGAGATGAAGTTGGATACAGTGTTTTAAGAAATGCCAAAGGTGATGAGGAAGATGGCGAGAGCATGTTGAACGGCTTTGAAACTGCTGAAGATGTGAAGCACCAAAACAGGCAAAAGCAAAAGAGAAAGACATTCAAAGACGCCAACTATCTCTCGCATTATCCCTCGACGGCCAGCATCCAGGACCGACAATTGGCGGTGAACGACAACACCAGCGGCGGCTTTTTGAACGGCATGCTGGACGCGCGCTTTGACTTGGACAACGACGACAAGGTGCAGGTGAACAAGCAGACGATGCGCTGGGACAAGAAGAAGGGCAAGTACATCAACTCCAAGTCTACCGACAAGAGGTACATTACGGGGGAGAGTGGCCAGCGAATCCCAGCGTCCTACAAGGCTGGTAAGTTTAACGAGTGGCGACAGAAGCAGCACATCTCCAGGGCTAGCTTGCGGGCCGGCGCGCGCGAAAACACCGACGCTGCTTCCTCTGGTGCTTTTGCCGCCGGGGCCGAAGACAACCACGGCCGCCGGTTCAAGCACCGCAAGGTGACCGCACCCCGACAGCCCGACAAGTTCCGCGACAATTACCAGGCCCAGCGCAAGAAGGTTGAGTCCGCGGTCGACCGTGGTGTAGCGGTAAAGGGCTTTGTCAAGGCTGGTACCGGCCGCAGAGAGCTTCGGAGCGCGGAGGAAATTCGCAAACAGCGGGAGCTCAAGGAGAGACGTCGCGCAAAAAACGCGCGACCTAGCAGAAAGAAACGCTAGTTCTGTCATGTTCGCAACCATAGTAACACTTTCTATCGGTAATAATATGTGCTTGCTATTGCAGCAAGCAACACGGAGAGGTGGAAGGTGGAGAGACGGAGACGCGGAAATGGAGCACCGGTGCGTCTCCGGAAGAGAAACAATAAGTGCGTGTTGCTGCTGAAAGAATTTTGAGTGAAATTTCAAAGACTCATCCATCTCCAGATACATGATTTATGGAGATTTGTGAGGCTGGTTATCACTTTCTGTATCATATCTTATTCTATTCCTTGCCTCAGATTCTTCTTCAGACTGTATATTAGCTTTTTTTTTTGTTTTCTTTGTGTTTTTATTGTACTATAGCTCTACTTATTTCTTTTGGCTTATTTCTATAATCATGACAAGTCCAGAAACAGTTAAAACGATAAAAGTAGCTTATCTTGGTCCTCCAGGAACTTTTTCTCATCAAGCAGCGATTCAAAAATTTTCAAAATTTTCAAAAAATTTTAAAGTTGAATATATCCCCCAAAGAACAATAGGCGATTGCTTTAATGTCATAGCCAACAATACAGATCAAATTAATTATTCAGTTCTTCCATTTGAAAACTCAACTAATGGTTCAGTGGTGCTTTCTTATGATTTATTCCGTGATTATTTTATCAAAAAAAGACCTAATAACGATGTTTTAAAAGAGAAAAGTTTAAATGGAAACAGTAATTATATTGTCAATGGAAGAAAGCATTTGAAATTAAATGGTTCAAACAACAACAACAACAACAACAACAACAACAACAACAATAATAATAATAATAATAATAATAATAACAATCATAACAATCATAATAAGATTCTAAAACAAAAAGTTAGAGTGGTTGGTGAAGAATTTGTTACAATTTGTCATAATTTAATAACTAATCAGAAGGATTTATCAAAGATTAAAAAAATATATACACATCCTCAGGTTTGGACACAATGCAATAAATTTCTAAATGGTTTAAATTTCGAAAAAATAGACACCTCTTCAACGTCAAAAGCCGCTGAGTTAATTAAAAATACAGACCAAGATGATTGTGCTGCCATTGGTTCACTCATATCAAGCCAAGTTCACAACGTTCCAATATTATACAATAACATCGAAGACGATTCTAATAACACCACACGTTTTTTAATCCTCACTAATGATAACGAAGTTAGTAATGATGATGGAATTAGCAATGAAAAGTTCTTGAATGATTACCAACTTGGTAATAAATTCATTAGCTTGATAGTTTTCAATATCGAAAATAGTAAAGTTGGCTCTTTATCCAAAATCTTAACAATCTTCAATAAATTCAAACTAAATATAGCTACAATTAACTCCCGTCCCTCCAATTTAGCAAAGTGGCAATATGTATTTTTCTTTGAAATTTTTAGTAATAGCAATGTTAATAGCGCTAATAACAACGCTAATAATATTGAAAATAATTTAGAAATATTAAAAGAATTGAAGGAGAATTGTATTGATTTCGAGATCCTTGGATCATTTAAACGAAACGAGAAATATTATCAATCTGCTGTCAATTTCAAATGCTAAACAAACAATCGACAATCGACGATCGCTTCATCAATTAATTGAATAAATGTATATTAAATTTAAGATAGTGTAGCTTTTTATTTTTATTTTTATTTTTATTTTTATTTTTTTCTTTCCTTTCCTTTCCTTTTCATTTACCGTATTTTTGATAATTCCATTCTCGATTATCTAATGGACACACATTTCTAGTCTTCAACCATCTTGAAATACAATGAAAATGGAAAGCATGATTGCAATCACCCCAAGCAGCTATACATTCTTCAGATGAATTCCCCATACTATTTGGTTGACATTCGATACATTGTTCCATCAAGTGATTTCTACAAATCGAACATGTCTCGACCTGAATATCCCAACTCCAAAATGCTACAGCTGTCCATTTTTTAACTTCAAATTTCTTTTTGTCCTTATTAATTAGTTTCTTGGTGGGTTTGTTTTCAATTTTGGGCTCAACTATTTAGCAAGTAAATAAACAAAATTAAAATCAAAGTTAGTAATTTCTCATTCTAAAACTCACACACAACGAGACCGCCATAGCTGAAAACCACATACCTTCCACCTCCATGGGTTCGCTCATTGTGATATAATGTAATATAGTATAAAATAAGATAAGACAAAATGATGCGATATAATATAGAATTAAATATATGCTGGAGATAAGATAAAGAGCAGATACTTTCTTTCCTTTGGGGTTATTCCAGAGATTCTGAACAAAAGCGTGGTCACCGCAGAAAGAAGACCTCCGGTGGTGGATGTATCCGTGTCTGCGGAGTAGACAGCATCATTCAGAAACACACGACTGTGCGCAGTGGTATGCATACAATAGCATACCGGAGAGAAACACAGACTAAAGAGTGGTGAGTGAAGACAATAGATAAACTGAAGATACTTGGTGGGATGGGTCAAATAACGCGACCTAGGACAGCCCAGGGATTGCTGGTGGAGGAGATCAGGAAGATGGAACAAAAACACAGCAAGAGGTTTTCCAGCGACTCTGGTGCTGGCACACACTTGCCTCGGCGAGAGATTGGGGCGAAAGAATGAGGCAGCTGCTGCCCAACACTAATTAGCTTCTTACATGAAAAAAAGAAGAACAGCAAAGCGAAATGAGGTGCTGCTTGTAGTGCAGATAATTAATTAACCACACAAAAACAACAGATCGACCCCAGCATTGTTCAGTATCCCTTTATCTCTCGTTGGTATTCTGTTTGGACTCAACTCGACACAATTTCATCAGTAACTGGCAGTTGCATGAGCAATATATAAATACAACGATGTTTTCTGTGGGTTTTTTTTTTCTTTTCCAGATTTTGTGCCTGAACTTTTGTATATCTGTAATATCACAATTATATAACTAAAATCCTCGAGTATTATCACACTATACGCAAAATGATACTGAAATTTATACTGAGAATCATCGACAATTTCAACTCAAAACTACATTTAGCTGATTTTCTATATGTCATAATAGATAAAGTATTCAACGATGTTAATTTGCTTTGCATGGTTTCTTCGATATCAATTACCTATTTTCTACTAAAATCGTACTTGAAAAACAATTTGGCATTATTGATTGTTCATACATCCACCTCTCTAATATCTGGGTTTTATTTCATCTCAAAAATAATCGTTTTTTTCATTGCAAATTTCAGATTCATCCTACTCTCAAACTTTTTCAACATAATCTACATTAATTTGTTAGTCTATATTAATTTAAGTTTGTTCAAGTATACTAAAAACTACTTGATCAAAAGAAGAAATAACTCAAAAATATACAACAGCTGCCAGACCTACAAGCTATTGTTTGATTCAATCCACAAATACAATATAAAAAGCAGCTTTCACGGCAGTGACAACACTGGTACAAATAGCAATAATAATAATCGTGATGACAATTATAATGGTAATAATATCTCGAACAGCGGTGAGAACACTAATAAGATTGACGAACTCGGTAATGCCATTACCAAGAATCCGTTCTATTATATCAACTCAAACATCTGCTCGATCTGCTACGAAACGTTTGCCAGAAATGACAAAATCATAAAATTGTCATGCAATCATATCTACCATTCCAATTGCATCCTATCGTGGGTTGAGACAATCTTCAACAGCAGCCAATCCAGCTCCTCCTCTAATGGCCACTATTTCTCGGGCGCCTCCTCCTCCACCTCCCACTATACCTGTCCCTACTGTCTCCACGATTTCACTGTCAACGCCTACGCTTCTCCAGACTCCCCTGCTCTGAAGCTCAGCGACCTGAGTGAGTCTGATGTTTATCTCTAGCTCTTTTTCTCATTGACCACCACTGCTACATTTCTGAGTTCTGCTTCTAAATTACATTTCAAGTCCACTCCGACGGCTCTGCTCCAATACCGTTACCCGCTCGCATCGGTTTTTCTGTAGATTTTCTTCACAGAAAGCTACCAATCATATCTCTATCTGAGAGTATATATATTCGTTTTCTCTTTGTTTACATATTCAGATCAATTTTTGTTCGAATCGTTCATTATCTTCATTATCTTCATAAAATGTTGCCTGATCAGATATTCAAAAGATTTGCTGCTTCTAATGGACCCTCCTTTTTCTTCACTTCTAAACGTGCTATACAACCCAAACTCGTTAATTATAAGATCCAAAACACATTTCTAGCTGAAAATTTTAAAGAAAATAACAACGTTGGCATAGTTGGTATCGATAAATATACTGTAATTGAATCAAATATCGACATGTATAGTATAATTTGCAATTTTAACCATCCATATACCCACCACTCTATACTCAATGCCTTATCGAAATACAATACAAAATTTCAATTTACAAAGTATCAAGCAATGAATCCACTCTTTAATTCGATTTCCTTGGAAATAAAATCTCTAAGTGGTTATCAGGGAGATGTCTTTCATTTCAACAAAAAAGTGGACACCATTTTAAGATCCCGTTTAAATTACTTTGGCAAAGATTTCGAACTAGATACTGGGAGAATGAACCTAGTCTTTTCTGAGAATCTGGAAGCCAAAAATGCCTTGAGGTTTCTTTATAAAATCAGCTCATCTCCAGAAATTTCTTCTAAATTAACAATTGACGCTGATTTCGATTCTTATAAAAATGAATCAAACAGTCTCTTGTTTGAGAATAATTCAAATCTAGATAAACTGCAGATTTTCAACCTATTGTCTTTGTATGCCATCATTTACGATATTATTTTGGATTCCGATTCAAATCAGTTTAGAATTTATTACAATTCTCCTTTCGAAACTGTACATGCCTATTATAAAATAAAAACATATTCCGAATTAAACAATCAGATTAATTTGCTTTCTTCCTTTCCTGATATTGATGAAGCAATGGAAAGTTTTAAATTAAAAAAACAAAATCAAGTAAATATTCATCAAAATAAAAGTAAAAGTAAAAGTAAAAGCAATGAAGAAAAAGATAAAAATATAGTAAATATAGAGAAGGAATCTAAAGATGAAATAAAAGATGAAGTAGAGGATAAAGAAGATAAAGAAGATAAAGAACTAAAAGATCAAGTAGAAGATAAAAATAAAGAAGATGAAAGCAAATAATGTATATAGCTTTCATGTGTACCTCAATCATGGTCATTTTTACATAGACGCGTGTTTCTGCATGCATAAACAAACCAGATCTACGGATCAAACGTGTAAGAAATATTTTCAAGTAATTTCATAGTTAAGATATCTTATTTTGATGAATTAAAATGAATGATAAAACAAAACAGAATCAAATAAAGATAAAAAATATAAAAACAAAAGACAAAATAAAGTAGAACCATAAAACAGGAATCGTAATTAAAATAAGAAGAAAACAAAAATACAATTGTGATGAAAAGAAACGAAAAAAATTCTAATTTTAAAATGTAAAATTTTCCTCAAAACATAATTTTATAGCAATTTAATTGTTAAATTAAGTAATTATTAAATCATTGCAATTCTTGATCTATGCCTTTTCAATTATTTTAGCAATAACCGGAGCTGGTGCAACCTCTTTGGTTTCTTTAGCCTTACCATTTGCAATATATTGAGCAATTTCACCAATTGAATCCCCTTGGGAATTTCTCCAGTAAACAATTCTACCAATTTGAATTCCTGCGACTGATCCAAGGAAGAAGTTGACAGAAGCCAAAAGATAGTTCTTGGGCTTTATAATAAGGGACCATCTAGTCCAGATAGCACCGGTGCAGAGTAGAGCAAACTGTTGGGTTCCAGAAAGGGAGTCAACAGGCCTCTTGATATCGCTGATACCAGCAATGACGAGTGCCCATTTCAATGTTGGTGCCTGTGTTGTAAGCAAATTGCCACTGGTGTTAGTAAAAGAAAGAAAACAAGAGACAGAAAAAGCAGAAAAGGACAGCTTCAACGTACCCAGAAATGAATTGTTTTGGGGCCTGTTTCCGAATTCATGAATCTGGCGAACTTGCCGGTGAATGCTCTGGATGCCATAGTGAAGTAGTGCAAGATGAGAGGAAGCTGGAGAGAAAGAAGAGAAAGAAGATGAAGAAGAAAAGTGCTGTTCCTGGTGCTGTTTCTACATGGGCCTCAGCTTCCAAAGCTCTTTCTTATACTCGCGCATTCCGCGCTAGGAGCGATAGCTTGGAAACTGGAGATATGAGATAGCGATATGGGAATATCTTCTGTGCTACAGCAAATGGTAGCTATTTCAATTCGCCAGCTCTTCGAACTCAGTCTGTTTCAAAGTTACAATGGATGCTGCTGGAAATTGCTGCTCAATAGCCGTCGTCTACTTCCTTTGACACAGCTCAGCGAGAGAAAAGAACAAATGTAAAATCAACTATCAGAAAAAACTACATAAAACCATCCAGTCCTGCTGTCTACTAGAGCTTTGATGGAATCAATGATGTCTCTATCTTCTCCTTGTTGTACCACCAGTTTATCGCGATGTTCGACTTCTCGACCCCCAAGTTGTCGCTGATTATATCCCAGAGTTTATCAGCCAAAAAGTCCTGTTCTTTGCCAGTTAGTGCGTTCCTTCGGCTGAATATTATGTTGAAATATATCACATTTAACCAGTCTATTAGAATTTCGCTATTCGTGTATGGAATAATGTTGATCAAACAGCATGCAATCGCTGCTTTCGTCGATGGTGGATCAAAGTCATTTAAATTGTGGTTTGATAATGGGATTCCACTTTTGATTGAGTTGATTTTCAAATATATCTTGGACAAAAACATTTCTTCTATTGTTTGATTAAGCCGATAATCCTGGGCATCGTAATTTCCTCTAATAACTATTGAAATTGATTTTATCGCTAGATTTAGTTGATTAAAAGACAAAATTATCGGAAACTGTCCCAAAATTATCTCCAAATAATTTATTAAATTGATCTCACCTTCCTTAATAGCCCCTAACGACAACAATTTAACAGAATGCGAATTTTCTAGCAAATCTTTATGGCCTTCTTTTATAATCTCAACTATGGGTTTCTCTATAAAAAAATTTATAATCGGTAGTATAGTATTGTTAAAATAATGCTGTGAACAATGCTGAACTAAATACTCCCAATAATTCAATAAAAAGTTTAGATTTGACTTGATAATCTTATTATTAATATCCAACTCTTGCGGTCTTTTATTTGAATTATAGTTGGGGATATAACTTAAAAACAAATCACTTAAATTTTCATGGATTGTTGCTTTATTTTCCTCTCTATCGTTTGTTTTCAAATCAAACTCAATTAAATTATTCATCGATGTTAAGTAAATCAATTTATAGCTTTGAAATCCCCCAGTACCGATTTTACTCAATATGAAATTCAAAAAGAATAAAATTTTCAAGATATTGGAATAATAGTTTATAATAAATGACGAAATTTCACTATTTTTGAAATTATTTGAGAAAAAGTTGGTTGATAATGACAAGTCAGTAAAGCTTTTATTGATAATAATAATTGAAAAAATTGTGTTTTTTATCACATTCCAGTTCAACTCATTGTCTGAATCTGACAAGTTTAATGAATAGTTGTTTAAATTTTTAGAGTAGTCGACTAAATTAGTTAAAGTATAATCTAATAATAACAATTTATTTTCAATGATTTGGTTATCTTTAGCGATTAGTGGTTTATTATTCAATGGAATTAGCGATATGATGTTTTTAGCGTTAAACAATAAACTGCTGTATTGCTGATCAAGATTTTTTCCAATATTTATAATTGAATTTTCAATTAAAAAGGATAACCTGTTCAAGTGCTTTAAAACAAGATTATTGTCAGCTGAGTTGTTACTATTGGTGAGTAAATTGATATTGCTTAATCCATATTTTGAGTTAAATAGTAGATTAATTGATAGCAATAAGATTTCTAAATTGGGGATATTTTTTTTAAAGTGAATAATTTGAGATGTATTTTGAACATTTGGTTGTAATAGATAATTGAAAACACAAGCGAGTGAAATGACCATTAATGACTTTTCTTTAAACATTGTTTCAAAAATTTTATAGTCATTTATATTTATATTTATATTTTTATTTTTATTTTTATTTCTATTTAAATGATTTATGTTATTATTATCGATACTGTTTATATAATTTAGATAGTTTAAATAATTAAGAGGAGAATTATTGAAATTGTTTAAGACAAGAGACTTGAAATTTAACAAAATGTACAGTTCATTGTTGAAAAACCTTTTTAAATTTATTGAATAAATTTGTAAAATCTTTTGGTTAAAATCATTGAAAAAAAAAATATTTTCAGGGATTTTCAAGCGATAATTAATTAGAGAGTTATCAGCTAATAAGATGCCAGAGATTATTAAATTTTGACCTAGAGGATTAATATTCAGATTATGAAATTGAAGTATAATTTTTAAAAACGAGTTGTAAAAATTTTTGATTGATAAAGTTGGCAAAGAGATTTTGATTTTCTTTTCAAATGAGGTCTTGATTGCTTCGATAACCAAGTAAGAATCATTAAGACCTATACTTGTGGATTTTGTGATATTATTGTTATTATTATTACTAAAAAAAAAAGCTGGAGAGATTAAAAGATAGGAAATTAAAAGAGAAACATTTTTATCGTTTTTTAGTGTAGGCAAATAATGAACGATATAGCCTAAAATGGTTTTTGGAGTCATTGAAGAAGGGTTTCTTAGATAGTTGAATAAGAGATCAATCTCGGTTGGATTTCTATTAATAATATTCAAGGAAACATTCTTATTGGATTGCATATTTGATATATTTCTTCCATTTGGACTTGGGTTATAATGATCTCTGCCACTCATTTTGTCTGTTTCTTAAGCTCTCAAGCTATCAAGTTTTGAGTCCTCAAGAAAAAAAGAAAAAGAAAAAGAAAAAGAAAAAGAAATGAGAAATGAGACAGGGTTCTGTGTGAAGTTTATCGGAGAATATAAAACAGATCTGTTTGAAATGAATGAGAAGTAAGCGAAATCGATAAACAATAGTTGATTAGATTAAATATCAAAACAATAAATGGATTTTAATTTCTTACCACTGTTTTTGACTTTTTGATTCACCGATGGAAAAACACCACAGATACGGGTGGAGCAAGTAGCTGTAAAACTGCATGAATATGCATATATAGGCGTCACCNATCAGGCTTCTTTTTTTTTTTTTTTTTTTTTTTTACTTTTGCGGTGATTTTTGCGATTTTGGGTAAGAGAACGGTGAACAAGTCATTTGATTGGCTTATGGATTGATTAAGAGAGCAGTTTATGTCTCATGGACTGTATCTAAGCTGAAATTGTGCTAAAAGCGGAAAAATACAGCTGGTGATTCAAAAGACTGAGAATGAAAATGGTATTCCAAAAAAAACAAAATATTCAGAAAAATTAGACTCGATATAGATAATATGAAGCTCTCATTTCTTTGCAAAAGAGAAATACAGTTTTCCAGTTTGAATTCCGACTATTAAATAATATCACATAGAATTTACATGTGCAATCATCAGAAAAGCTAAAATATTTCAAAGACAATCAATATTGATGGTAGTGAAACTGTATTTACATACTGTTTGAAGTTGTGGGAGTGCAAAATAATTAGCAATTAAGTGATTTGATAGCAATTAATTGAATTGATGTATCGGTGCCGTTGATAGAGCTTGAGAAGACAAGTATTCAATGTCGTTGCTGGCACTTCAATCGATAGTGTCTTATCTGGTGGAAAGAGCAAGGAGACTGAACAAACTGCGAGGTTGTTGATGGAAATGTGTTTTTCTTGATCGACCTCCTTTGAGCTCTTTTCTGAGTTTCTGAATTTTTGAGTTTTTGAGTTTTTGAGTTTGGAAATAATGATGATTTTTCCCTTTTGTTAATCCAACTACTCGATAATTAAGTTCTGATATATAAATTGTGTTTGCCTGTATTTCGACAATTTTTCTACAGTAATATATCTGTCGATGACAAGAAGGTGATGGTATTTTGATAATATCCTTGATAAACTACAGAAGTAGTTTGAGTTTCGACTTTTGCGGCTGACGGACGCATTGTGACGCAACAGGCATTGCATCCTCAAGTTTGGTGTTTTCCAATTTTTTCTTCGGCGAGCTGCCAAAACACACCGAAGAAACCGGAAAGCCAGCTGTTTCCACTGTTTTGGAAGGAAAAACGGTGCAAAGGATGGTGAGCACTCGTGTGTTCGAGCGTTGCTTGGATGAGTCCAACGGACAGTACCGGCGATGCTTTCCGGATTCCCAAATGCCGATTTGGGCCATCAGTAACAGTTCTGGCTGCAAAGTTGTTCCAATGGTGGACAATGCGAGAGAATCGAGAAAGAGAATCAAAAGAGAGTCAAGAGAAAGTCGAGTATTAAGTCGAAGAAACATTGACTGAGAAAAATCCCAACTATTTTTGGTTGTTAACCTGAAACCTGTAATTCCAGTGTGAGATATGCAATCCAGATAACACAACCATTAGCCATTCAGACAAATAAACTAAAAAAGAAAATACAAAGTAGAAATCTAGAAAGAGAAACGAAAAACGAAAATTGAAAATAAAAAAAGGGAAGACAAAGTAGGGGCAAAACACTTGAAACTGTGTGAACATGAAAACATAAAAGCTCTTACAATCCCAGTGTCCGATTCCAAATCTATTTAACTATCCATCTTGAACCTGTGTATCTGTTCATTCACCACCCAATCCACCAACTGTCAATTGCACCTGTAACTCACTACCCATCTCCACACAGACTGCCAACGCAAGCAAACCGGCAAAGTTCAGCTAACTCACCATACTCAGCAATGTCAGCAATGCCAGATGAAAACCACACCCACTTTGGCAATGCACATCTCACAACCAACACAACCATCAACAGCAACAATGGCAGCAACAATGGCAGCAACAATGGCAGCAACAATGGCAGCAACAATGGCAGCAACAATGGCAGCAACACCGGCAGCAGTCTCTTTTGCTACAACAGCTATGGGGATATGTGTGTGACGCTTGAGGGCTTGAGCAGATTGTTGTCGCAGTTTCTCCCTGACTTCCTGCTGCTTTATGGCCCAGTTTTGTTCACCTACTCGTTCAGCACTGGAATCAGAGTGGTCAAAACCCCCAATCTCTCAGACGACGACCTCCAGTGTCTCCAGACCATCTACTCCAACACACCACTATACTATGCCCCAGACAACAGCAGCCACAGAGGCAACCGCAAGTGGATTGGGTCTGATTTGCATTTTGTGCCAACAGCAGTGTACAACTGGGTAAATCCCACTCGACCAGTGATGGAGTTGGATTCCCAGTCAGAAGGAGAGGAAGCAGACAAGGAAAAGCAAGAGCAAGAACAAGAGCAAGGGCAAGAGCACGACACAGGTTGCAGACAAAAGCTGAGCGAGACACACCAACACAAACAAGCACCAAGTGGTTGTGCAACGCCTTTGGGCACAAACAGAGATCTCTGCGACACTCCACCCACAAACCACACCAGCCCTGCTACTTCTGTTGCTCCAAGCGACTTTGACGACGACCTGGTTTGGTGATTCTCAAATCTCCCAAAGTCTCCATATTACCTGTTGATATACATGTGCCAATGTTAGCTGATATCGGTATCGAGCTCGGTTTATTCACAATGTGCTCTTGAAGAAATAGACACTTTCTTCGAGCTACATCGCCCTATTCTATGACCCAAATTGTTTTGAAACACCAGCACATTACCGCTTATGTCTCACATCTTAAAAGCGTTCCAGCAGTGTGGAGGGCTTGGCACAAATGACCCTGGTGATTGGTACTTGCAGGGAAATGCATTGAACGCATGTGTAAGACCACCTGTGTGGAGCGGCGGCATTTGTAATCACCATAACGGGCTGAGGTCTATCGCTGAGGTTGCTAATCTAATCGCCGTTTCTTTTTGGGTGGCCAAGGCAAAGTTCTCGCCATTTGTATAAATATCCTTCATTTCCTGCTTTTTGCTTTCTTCTATTTGTTATTTTTTTGGTTTTATCAACAACTATTTTTTATTGTAGTAATTTTATTACTTATTATTTTTCTTTATCTATTTATCCAATCTACCCTTATTTTCTCACTTATCTCAACTCTCTCCACACTCTCAACATGCAAATTTTTGTCAAGACTTTAACTGGTAAAACTATTACCTTAGAAGTTGAATCTTCTGATACTATTGACAATGTTAAATCGAAAATCCAAGACAAAGAAGGTATTCCACCAGATCAACAAAGATTAATTTTTGCTGGTAAGCAATTAGAAGATGGTAGAACTCTTTCTGATTACAACATTCAAAAGGAGTCCACTTTGCATTTGGTTCTCAGATTGAGAGGTGGTATGCAAATTTTCGTTAAAACCCTTACTGGTAAAACTATTACCTTAGAAGTTGAATCTTCTGATACTATTGACAATGTTAAATCGAAAATCCAAGACAAGGAAGGTATTCCACCAGATCAACAAAGATTAATTTTTGCTGGTAAGCAATTAGAAGATGGTAGAACTCTTTCTGATTACAACATTCAAAAGGAGTCCACTTTGCATTTGGTTCTCAGATTGAGAGGTGGTATGCAAATTTTCGTTAAAACCCTTACTGGTAAAACTATTACCTTAGAAGTTGAATCTTCTGATACTATTGACAATGTTAAATCGAAAATCCAAGACAAGGAAGGTATTCCACCAGATCAACAAAGATTAATTTTTGCTGGTAAGCAATTAGAAGATGGCAGAACTCTTTCTGATTACAACATTCAAAAGGAGTCCACTTTGCATTTGGTTCTCAGATTAAGAGGTGGTTTGTATTGATTCTGCTACTAGTTTTGATGAATTTTTTTAATACGATGAAATTTATTTGGTGCTGCTAGTCTCTCTTTAGCTAGCGGATTTTTTATAGTAGTTTTAGTTTAGAAATATAATTAGTAAAGATTTTTTAAAGATTGCATTCCTTTCTTGATAAAAAAGCTGATCATTTGATAATTTTTTTTGACTAATGTAGGGGATAAAGAAACTACCATGGGGTTATTCTTTTATGGACAATGTATTTATTATGGATTATGGGCTGTAATTTGATTAAAACGGTAGATGGCGGAGTCGAACTCACGACTTTCCGGTTCAGGAGTGGTTGATTCAAAGTTCATGACATTTATTACTATCTATGTGAGGATGAGAGAAGTGAGATAAATAAAAGAAAGGATTAGTTGGTAGGGCATTATTGTGGGTTCATTTAGATATAGATAAATCAAGGTTTATTTAGAATGATAAAATAAAGTAAAGTAAAGTAAAGTAAAGTAAAGTAAAGTAAAATATAGAATCTAAGAATTATTTCGTAACTTTCTTGAAAAAGATAGTTGAACTGGTAAAATATAGACAAAAACAGTATACTAAAATGGGCAATAGATTGATGGTGTTGAAAGACAGTAAATTATAATAGGATAAAGAAGTGAAGAACAATAAAAAAAAGAAAATATGAAGACTTTAAAGTCGTATTTGAAGTGGAAGTGTTGTTTTTTGTTGAAATAAAACAGTTGAATGAGATAAGAGAGATAATTGAATAAAGATAAACCCTGAAAATTGAAAATAAAATAAAGACAATTAACGTTATAGTTAAATAAAAGAACCAAGACGACAAAAACAGAAAATAAATAAATAAATAAATAAATAAATAAATAAATAAATAAATAAATAAATAAATAAATAAATAAATAAATAAATAAATAAATAAATACCAGTTAAAGATTATGAATGGTAGCCAAAAAAACCAAAATAGATGATAAAATTTAAAAAATGATGGTATGATATAAATAGGAAATAAAACCCCAAGTTGGAATTAAGTAATAAGAATAAATAAAAAAAAATAACCTTAGGAATAAGGAAAGTAGTAACAATTTGGATCTCCTTGGTTAATAGAATTTAGTCTACCAATTCTACTATTGTTGATAGGATAAGATTGATTTGAAGAGGAGGGAGGAGGAGGAGGAGCAGAAGGAGAAGAAGATGTATTGATATCTGTATTGGGAATTGAAGGGTCATTAGAAGAACGGTGTGAAATGCCGGTGCTGTTGTTGTTGTTGTTGCTGTTGCTGGTGCTGGTGCTATTGATGATTGAGTTTGTTGTGGGAATACTTGGAGTTGTATTTGGGGTATTAATTTGGTTATTTTGAGTAATTGGAGTAATTGGGGTAATTGGGGTATTGTTGTGAGGAATTGGAAGAGGCGAGGGATAGTAATTTACGAAGTTGAAATCTGGGGTATTTGAGAATAGATTAGAAATGGAAGGGAGGTGGTTAGGGAGATTTGAGTATGATCTTCTGAAATAAGGATAGATGAGTTGGTTGTTGTTGAGAGTGATGTTTCTTGTATTTAGAGAATTTATGATTGGATTTGGAGTGAGATTATCATTTGGAGGTTTGTTTGCTAGAGATTGTATGGAGATGAGGGAATAGTCGCTGTTTGTGTTTAGGATGAGATTTAGGGATGAGATGGTGGTATTATCGATAGTTGTATTTATAGAGGAATCGAGAGAGGAATCGAGAGAGGAATCTATCGAGTCGTCATTTTTGATTGAGTTGATTTGTTTAATGTTGTTAGTAGAGGAAGAGTGTTTATCGTTTGATAGGTCGATGGAGGAGTTTTCCTGCAGGGAATCTAGATCTGAATCGATTTCAATGTCAGTTTCATTATTTGGGATGAGATTTAGATCAAGGTCGAGGTCGAGGTCGAGATCAATTTTAATTGAGTTGTTGGTGTTTGAGTTGTATTCATCGTAGATGTTATAAACAGTGTAGTCATTAAAGAGATCAGCGTCGTTGTTATTGTAGGAGTTGAAAGTGTTTGGAAAGTGTGTATTGTTATTAATTTTTGAGATAATTCCCAGGTCATTGTTTTCATTGTTGTTATCGTTGTTATTATTGTTGTTATTGTTTTTATTGTTATTATTGTTTTTATTGTTATTAATAAGAATTGATTTTGAATCATTTTGATTTAGAATGAGATTATTATTTTTATTAGCGAGTTTGTTATTATTAATATTGTTATTATTAAGATTGCTATTTTTAAGTTTTGAAAGATTTTTTTTTGAATTGAGAGAGAGATTGATGTTATTTGAATTAAACTTGAGTTGGTTTAGTAGTTCAGCTTCGATAACAAATTTGTTTTCTTTGTATTTTTGAGATGGATCATTAGCTTTGATATATTTCCAGCCGATTTCTAATAGGCATTGGTAGCAGTTGATTGATTTGACCTGGTAGTAACCGGTCATCATTTCTTTGATTTTTATGTTTTTGTTAATTAGGTAGTTTATTAGCTTGTTTGAGTAAAAAGCATCACCATGAATACCTCTAAAGTCGTAGCTTTCTATCCAGTCACTTTTTAGTAAGTGAGTTTTACAGTTTTTGCAGACGTAAATTTGGCTTGATTTATCGTTAATTTCGATATTTTCAGTGTATTTTAAACCCATTTTAAATGAGGATTAAAAGAAGAATAGAGAATAGAGAGAGAGGGAGAAAGAAAAAACAAACAAACAAACAAACAGATTACTACTATTGTTAATAGTAATCAAATTAAGAGAAAAATAAAGGCAAAGTGAGATAAATGAGTCAGTTGTAAGTCAGGTATTATTGGGAGTGTGGGATTGTGGGATATGGGAGTGTGTGGGATAATGGGAGTATGGGGTTATATGGTGGAGAATGGAGTGAAGATGGAAGAATAGTGAGGACAGTTTAAAGTGGTGATCTGGAGAAGTGAGGACAGTGTAGAGAGGTGTAGTCGAGTATTAGAAATGATGTTGAGAGGTATCAGTAATAATAGCAATAGAGTGAAGAACGATGGATGTGTAATGGTAAAGATGAAAGTGAGGATATTGAGGTTGGGGGGATTCAAATAGGTGGAAGAGAGATAAGAAAATAACGAGATAAAGAGATGGAGAGATGGAGTGAAAAAGACGAGAGAAAGCAGCTCAAAGGGCAAGAAGAAGAAAAGGAGCCTTTGAAGAAGCAGGAAAGTGATAAGAAGGAAAGAAGAAGGAAGGAAGCACACTCAGCAGCCTCTTTATTTATCCCAGACCCAGAGGCACCTCCATCCCCAGCACTGGTCCCGGCTCTTTCGCGCGCTGTCCGGACAGGCCCCTAGCGTCCACTGTGGCGGTCTCTGCTCACAAGTGGGGGCCTGTGCGTGTGGGAGAGTTGCTTCAGTGCATCCATGAAACGCAGCGCAGACGCAGCGAACGCTTACCAGAGCGGCGGATCTCGCGTCGGTCACGGGCCGGGAGGCGGTTTTGGTGGAAGAGGTGCATCTCAGACAGAAAGAAACGCAGCAGTACGCAGCCAGAAGTTTGTCTGGGTCTCTGCATGCAGCGGCGTGTGCATGCACTGAGCAAAGACTCCAGCAGTGCGGATGCACTTCCCTGATGAGTTTCCTGGAGTTTTTCAGTCTATTGATGACAGAAAGAGCTGGAACAAGATCAAATGGAGTTGGTTGACAATTACTCGTCGTCCAGCGAAGAACTCGATCATACTGATAGTGCAGAGGAGAATAAGGATTTCGAGCTACCAGACATACCATCGATCATTGTCAACAAGTTCGCCAGAAAACGAAGATTGTCCAATATCAGTCTTGCTATCACTCCACGCAGTCGAGAAGATACGAAAAGACAAAGAATGTCATCAAATTTGCTCAAGGGGTATATCTACTGCAATTTTTCTTATAATACGACAAAGATCCACGCGTTTAAAAGAATTGTTGATAAAATCAACAGAGAAGTCATCTTTCCACACAACCAAAGAGTGCTTCGAAATGAAAAGAAAAATAAACCAAATGGCCAAACCAATCTAATAAACCAAAATCAAAAACCAGCTAGAACTTCCTATAGTGGACTCAACAAACCGATAACCAGAGATTACTTGATGAACTTGTTATCCAAAAAACTATCTGAAAAGGTTCCAATCAATGAAAGAATTAGTAAAGTTGCCCCTCCCAAAGATAATGATAATGATAATGATAATGATAATCAAAATGATAATCAAAATGAAAATGAAAAAAATAATGATAATGATGAAAAATCAATTGACTTGAATCAAAAGAACTCATTCAATAGACTAATTCCAAGTTTCAAATGCATAATGGACGAGAAAACCTTGCTATACAGTAAAGTCAAACCTCTACATTTATCCTTGTCCAATGGATTTGTATTGAAAAAAGAGAGCCTTGATGAAATGTCAAAGATTTTGCAATCCAAATTCGACCAGTTCAAAAGAGAAAACATAAATCTACTAGAAATTGAAAACATCGATGACAACGACAACAACTACAAATCAAATGGCATCAGTCTCAACTTCAACTACGAAAACCTAAAGATCTTCAAAAATTACAATGGCAAAACAATCTACCTCGCTCTCACTTTCGACAGCCACACCTTGAGAAAACTCAAGCCCCTACACAACAGCATACTCCAGGTCTTGTCCTCCTACAGAAACGAAGTCCTAGACAACATCGAAAATGGCCTTGTGATGGACATCTTCAACAACGACACCCAGGACATCAACCACGACTTCAACTCAGACTACCCCACCATCAAACACCCAGCCAACTTCAGCGAGGTCTCAGAGACATACAAGACCTATCTCAGAGACCAGTTCAACTACTCCTTCAACCACCTCGGCGACCTCAACAACTTGCACATTTCCATCGGCTCGCTCCACAACCAGTTGTACTTTGACAAGGACAAGCTCTCGCTCTACAACTACCTCCACACCACCATTGACAGCAACAAGAAATTCAACGTGCGCAGAGAAATCGCAGCCAACCTTCGCCAGAGACACGATTTCAAGTTCTACTTGAAACACATCAACCTCGAAAAGGGTCCCACCCAGTCCACCTTCTCCCTCTAGTCTCAACTCTCTCCTGTATATATGTATGTATATAGTCCGCACGTGCGACACATATCCGAGGGTGCTCTTTCGACCTGCCCTCGTCCGCCACGCCCACCAGCTGACGGGTCTCGGAGCCGATAAGTACTTAATTTCTGCCAGATCTCGCGACGAGTGCCAGGAAATCCCACCAAATCCCATCTTGCGCGCCTGTGATTGGTCCGCCATGTCCACCGAACCCGGCTATTCTGTCTGCGCGCCGGACGGTCGAATCAGAAAAACTGCCTTCATCAACGGTCGAAATACAATTCCACCGTCTTTCTTTGCTTTTCTCAATCTTCACTTATACTCTCCAACTTATATTGGAATAACGATCCATATTTCAATTCTTATTTTCTTATTTTTTTTATATTTATAAAGATATCTCCTCTTTTCATCTCCATTTCTTCTCAATTCTCTTGCTTTATTTGAATATTAAATACTGTTGAAATCTTTCTGAATTTCGTTGAATGTACTATATTTTTGACACATCTTTTTTTCAATTCCAATCAACTTTTATCATTTTACTATCTTATCTCATAATTAACTTATAATTAACTTATAATTAACTTATAATTAAATTTTCTAATAAATTTTCCAGTGAAATTTCAAATAAACTAAAAAATGCTTTCTAACAATATTCGTGCAATTTCAAACAGAAATCTCTTTTCAATTTCCCAAAGAGTATTATCTTCAAACACAAAGTATCTCATCAAGATAAATCAGTCTCGTCTCATCACCACAATTAACACCAAGGGTTTCAGTCACCAACTAAAAAACCAACACCTCTTTCAATACAAACCATGTAGTCTATCCTTCAACAGATTCGCCTCCACTGTTGTCAAAGTCCCCGATATGGCTGAATCCATCACTGAAGGTTCTTTGAAAGAATACACCAAGCAAATCGGCGATTATGTATCCCAAGATGAAACCATTGCAACAATCGAAACCGACAAAATTGATGTCGAAGTCAATGCCCCTGTCGCTGGTTATATCAAAGAATTCAAATTCGAACCCGAAGACACTGTTAACGTTGGTGACGACTTGTTAGTCTTGGAAGAAGGTGAGCCTCCAAAGGACGCTCCAAAGGAATCTGCTCCAAAGGAATCTGCTCCAAAGGAACAAGCCCCAAAAGAAGAAGCCAAACCAGCAGAAACACCAGCTCCTGCTCAATCCGAACCAGCTCCCTCAGCTGCTCCAGCTCCAGAAAAGGCCCCTGCTACTGCTCCATCCCAACCCAAAAAAGAACCAGCTCCAGCTGCTCCAATCCAAGAAAACGCACCCAAGGCTGCCTTCTCCAGATCTGAAAACAGAGTGAAAATGAACAGAATGAGATTGAGAATCGCTGAACGTCTTAAAGAAGCCCAAAACACAGCCGCTTCTTTAACAACCTTCAATGAAGTCGACATGTCTGCTGTCTTGAACTTGAGAAAAAACTACAAAGACGAAATTATCAAGAAAACTGGCATAAAATTTGGCTTCATGGGTCTATTTGCAAAGGCCTCCACCTTAGCAATGAAGGACATTCCTGCTGTCAACGGTTCCATTGAAGGCAACGAAATGATCTTCAGAGACTACGTGGACATCTCAATAGCTGTCGCTACTCCCAAGGGCCTAGTCACCCCAGTCATCAGAAACACTGAATCGCTCTCTGTCTTGGAGGTCGAGCACGAAATCGTAAACTTGGGCAAAAAGGCCAGAGATGGTAAACTCACCTTGGAAGACATGGCTGGTGGCACCTTCACCATCAGCAATGGAGGCATCTTCGGCTCCCTCTATGGTACTCCCATCATCAACATCCCTCAGACTGCTGTTCTCGGTTTGCATGGTGTCAAGGAAAGACCTGTCACAATAAATGGCCAAATCGTCTCCAGACCAATGATGTACTTGGCTTTGACCTACGACCACAGAATGCTCGACGGAAGAGAAGCTGTTACCTTTTTGAAGACTGTCAAGGAATTGATCGAAGATCCAGCCAAGATGTTGCTCATGTAGTTCACCCAACCCTTCTAGAATATATATCTTTTGTTTAATTGTATTTTCCCTTCCCAACTCATGATGTTGCGCTTCTTCTGTAGCCTCTGGAGAAGAAAAAGGCGACTTTGCAGCGTCAAACTTGACAGGCGGTTGGAAAAACTTTTGTAATTGTAATCAAGTGCAATTTGAAGTGCAATTGTAATTGTAATTCCAATTCCAATTCCAATTCCATTCTACTCTACTCTACTCTATGCTAATTACTCACTGATCACCTCCCACTGCTCACAGAAGCTCTGCTCACTCAAGACAGCTCATATATCCTCTCTTCCTCCCAACTTCCCTTCCTGCTCTCTGCAAGCCCATGAAAGAACACCTCAAGACAACACACTCCACCTCCACCAAATACCACAGCACTCCAGTCAAAGAGATACTCAAAGAGACACTCGAAAACACACCTACTGTTTGCATCAATAATGGCCATTTTCTCCTCCTCCATAGCTCCATCAAATGCTTCCTTCATTCGCTTGAAATCGCTTTATTCCATTCTCAAGCTATCGTTGCTATCAAATGCTTCAACCAACTTTGACAACAACTACTCCAACTTCAACAAGTTGATAAACAATCTCAACTCTTCAATTCAAAGAAACTCGCCTAAAAACAAACAAACGTCCACCACAAACCCTATCATCATATCAATAAACGACTTGGAACTACTAATAGTCCTATCAAAATCAATTAACTTGCTCGAAAAGAACAACAATTTCAAAAAAAATCTAGATCTAATCGAAATCCTATTGAATCTATTCAACCTCCTTTTAAAAAATTTCTCTACCAATAACTTAAGATTCAACAAAAACGTCTCCAATTTGAATTTAAACCTAAACCCTTTTTTCAAAATCTCATTACTACTAATTAATTCAATCAACCAAATCATCTACTACTTACACAGCTATTTAACCAACGAAAAGAAATTAAAATTCAAGTTAAAATTCAAGAAAAGCTTATTATACGATAAAGAACAAGAATCTGCAAACAAAAACAGCCAAAATGCTCAAAAAAATACAACTTCCCCAGATACCCAAGGCACCCAAGATACTCAAGACTCTCAAGACTCTCAAGATACTCAAGATATTCATTTAAACGTTCAAAAATTATTTAACTTTTCAAATGATATCCTAATTAACTATCTATCAAACTTATCTCAATTCATCGAGGAATCCCCAAATTTAAATCTATATTTCCAACTTTTTGCATTATTGTTATCCTTTTCAAATCATTCAAAGGTCTTGATTTTAAACATCAATAATACAAACCAAAATTTTAACTCAAATATAAATTCAAATTCAAATTCAAATTCAAAACATAAATCAACACAAAACTCCAATTCAAATATTATTGATCCTATTACTAATACTCATACTGATACTAACACTAATAATAAATCCAAAAATAAGGCAAAAATCTCCAATGCTTACAATTTTGGTGATTATTTCAATGAAGATGATGAATATGACGCCAACGACGATGACGAAAATTACCAAAATCAAGACATGAACATCAATGATCTCAAAATCAACATCAACAATTACTCAAATATCAATAACTTGAATGTCTACCAAAATCTAACCTCTGTCTTGTTCAGAAATAAAAATCTAATTCTATTTCAAAATTTAAATAACTTGATTTCTTCAAACTCCTTCTTATCAAATCTTGAAATCTTCATCTCTAATATCTACAATCCAATTGATACCACAAACATCATAACCATTCAAACTCCAAACGCTGATTATGTAGATACTAACAATACCAATACCAATATCGAAAATAATAGCTTTGTCAATGAATACTTGAGTATCGATCCAAGCAATGAAATTGACTTGAAATATTTGCTTGAATTTAACCTCTATTTCTATAAATCAAGCAAACTTTTCACTGATAAACACATCAGAAACTACGAAAACCCTAATATCAGAAACGAAAATAACAATAAAGATAACAACGATCTTGATTCAAATTATGACAATGAAATCATTTACGACGAAAACGTCACTGACTTTTCAAGTTTATTATTCTTGAAGTACTTGAACTCAATCAAACTAAACATCCTTTTAGACATCACTAATATCAAACTACTAAACAAATTTCCCACAAATTTTAAATCAAAGTTATTTTCAGAATATAAATCAAACTCTAAAAAAAATCAAAAAAATCAACAAAAAAAGAGATCATTGATTGAAACTTTAGTCTATCTAAAATTTAGAGAAAACGATTTTGTGCCAAATGATCAATTCTCTTCCTCTGATATAAATTTGAATTCAGACATCAATAATAGTAATCCTCAATTAATAGATGACATATTGTCTATCAATTCCGAATATAACTACGATAATGCTTCAATTTTCACTACCAACTCTTCAAATTCAATTTACCAAAACTATAAGACCTCTAATGATTTAACCCAAAATGAATTAAATCTATGCAAGTTTATCTTTCTAACTTCAATGGACAATCTTTGGATTCTTCAAAATGGTTCGTATTCAAATTCTTTAACTATTAATTTGGACTCCCTTGAGAGAATTCACTTGATTTTTAAAAATAAATCTCTACTTTTAGAAATATTCCAAATTGGGTTTTTCACAAAGATATTGTCTAATGAATTTATTATTGATAACTTATTAGAAAGAAATTTACTAGTAAATACTGAAACTTCTAAATTGAATACCCCAGATGACAATACAACTGATACAGACGACTTCAGCGACGTTAACGAATACAACGATAATAACGAACTAATTAATCCTTCTTTGAGTTTCAACATTTTAGGGTTTTTATCTTTATTGTCTTTTCATCCCGATAATAACAAAATCCCGGGTCTAATCACTAGAAAGCTCTCTCTATTGATTTTTGATAATCCCTTTTTAAATTTTAATAAAATCTTAAAGAAATCACTTTATTGCATTTCTTTAGCCTTTAAGAGATCATCCACTGCAAACTTTCAAGGCTTTATGGAACTGAATGGCAATTTTCAAAAAGATGATTTGATTGTTGGTGCTATCTACTCAATCATAAATATGCTAACAATAGATGATGAGCATCTAGATGAAATTGATGCAATCGATGGAATAACTTTACGAAAACCTAAAATAACTAGAACTGGTATTGAGGAATTATTACCTCCAAATACAACTGTTACTAACAGTGTGAATTCAATTGATAAATCGGATATAAAACAAAGTAAAAAGACTTCAAAAAAAAGTTCTAAACAAAATTTAAAGTCAGATGAAAAATTTTATGATGTTTTTTCTGACCACAATGATACCTATGTTGATAAGAAAATTGAGTCAATATTTAGCAACTCAATTAGAACAATCATTGAATTAACCACAAATTACAATCAAATGGATATAACTCTTCTTGTAATCAGTATTTTGTCTCAAAAATTTAATTTTCCAAGTTTGAACAGCGACGAAATAAGCAACAATGAAATTAAAAAAACCAAATCAAAAAAATCTTCTAGCACATCAAGAGCCACTTCTCCAGTAAAACAAATTCAAGGTTTTCTTATTTCTTCCAGATCAAGAAAAGTATCTGCGTTATCAAAATGTTTGAACATTTTAATTCTTAAAAATCTTTACAAAATTATAAATGTTTTATTTTTTGATTTTAAAAATTTAAGTTTATTAATAAAGTTTTACAACACAGTTTTTAATTTTGCAGTGAAAATAAATGATAAAGACTACATGAGAGAGGTAATTAATTCTCGTTGTCAAATTTCATACATTTTGAAACAAAACTTTTTCTTAAGTGATGAGGAATTTGACGACTTTGCTAAAAAATATGACAAAGAAAAAATTTCTGGTAGAAGACACTCTTTTGTAGCTGATACTACTTTGTTGTTGAAAAATAAAAAAAACAAATCAAACACTAAACTGGATTCAATTGTTGATGAAAATGGAAATTTGATTTATGATTTATCTAGTTCAAATATAAACCCAGCTTATGTTTTTTATATGCATGAGCTTCTTAATCAAATTATCATTAAAGGTGATGTTGAAAATTTCAATCAGCATAGATCTCACGGTGAAATTTCGGAGATTGGAAAAGAGATTTCATTATATTTAAAGCCATTAGCTGTTTTATTACCATCCCCTTCACCTTCAAACAAAGAATCTCCTTTGGCAATTGATTATTTTGATCAAAAAACAACAGATCTATTTAGAAATATCTGGTTCAATATGGTTGTTCATGGTTATTTTATTAACGCTAAAATTACTAAAAATTTTGAAAGGGAATTGAAAATAATTGCTTATAACTCACCTCCTTTGGCCTGCGAGTCATTTTATCAAAACAATGAAACATCTTTGGATTTAAATACTGTTTTAAGAAGAGGTTCTTCTCACCATAATGTGAAAGATCAAAAGGATAATATTGAGGATTTTGTTGACATTAATTCATTTGAAATGAAGACAATAAGTTATCCCAAATTAATGTTTTTATCGGCAACTATTTTGCTAGAAAGTTTGAGAGTTGAAAGTGGGATTATTCACACAAATTTGGCATATCTTTCGGATCCTTCAATTCGAATTAGTAGTTTGGAAAAGTTTTTGAAAGATATTATTTTAACAAATTGTGGAAGATTAATTAAAAATATTAAATCCAAAGGTCTGGCTCGATCAAGTTACAGTGATTCTTTTCCAATTTCTTTAATTTCAAACGAATTAAATGAGCTTTTAATATTGTGTTGCAACAAAAATTCGGATCTTCAAGACATTGCTTTTAAATCTTCTGATGTTTTGATTAAAAAATTTCCAACATTCTTATGTAATGAAAATACCTTGTTTACATTGTTAAATCTTTTGTCATTACTTTTTGAGAGTGTCATGAATTTAAGTGAAAATAGATATGATCCTGCTTTTGAGTTTTATTTAGTATCAACAGTAAATAAAACAAAAATACTGAGATCATTGCTTTTATCTGACAGTCTTGATTGGAGATACGCAACTCTTGAAAAATTTTACAAAAAGTCAAAAGAATGGATAAAAATAGTTTTGATGAAGTCTGGCTTTGACGTAAAGTCATTGCTTCAGTCTTATATTTCAGTAAATGCAAGTGTTGAAAATGAAAATATTAAAAAAGCGACAAATACCTACAATGCTGAAATTCAATTTGGTGTTTCATTTGCGATGGAAATGATCAGTGTAATTTTGCCTTCAGATAAAGAACATTATAATATCACTTCATTTTCCAAAAATTTCAGTCTTTTCGACAAGATTGATACCATGTCTGGATTTCTTTCAACGTATAATATAAGTTCGAATCTAAGAGGATTGGGAAATGTTTTTGGTAGCAAAATTTCAAAAAAAGCTTCGAATTACTCGATTCAGTCAAATGAAAAAAGTTGTTTTTCTCAGCCCTTTTCTCATTTTTCACAGCTACGTTATCGAGTAATTGATATCTTGCAATATTTGGATGAAAATTCTCATAGAACAACTTTGATGAAGGAAGATCTGATTATACTTTTGTTGGAAGATTTGTCAAACACGATAATTTCAAATAGTTTGCCTGCTTATAATGGAGAACTGTTAAGATACATTGTGGATATACCTTATGAAATATTTAAACCATCCATTACGAAATATGCTATTTCTCATTGGCTGATATTATCTAAAAAATTATCCAAAAACAATCAGTCTTTGTTGTTATCTCTAATTTTGTCCAATTTCCGAAAGACTGTGTTGATGAAAAAAGGGATGTATGATTCAAATATGGAATTAGTGGGATCTGAATTTTCAAAAATGGAATATGCACCCAGCAATAAAAAAGAGATCAGCCATAATGCTGCTGTAGTGAACAATACTTTTAAGAATCATTTACTCTTGATAAGATTACTACAATCTAATTTTTACTCTGTTTTATACCAGGGGTCTCATGTTTTAAGAGAGTTTAATTACACAATTTTGGTGGCATTAGAAAATCTCAAAGAAGCTAGCTTGCATCCTTTTTCTCGAATGTTGAGGTTTGAATTAATTAAACTTGCCCTAGATGTCTTTTCCTTCAACATGAAGGTAGGGTCAAAAAAGTTTTCCTATGAACTTTTTAATCTTATATTAAATGCAGCTTTATCCTGGTTTAAAGTCAAAGCATCTTGGCCTTTAGGTAACAATTTACTTAAAATCAAAACAGATATGAACTTATTGATTGAAGTTGGTCTAATAATCAAGAATTTGGCTTTTGTGAAATCATTTTCAAAAAACATGCTGAGAATTTTAAGCACTAAAAGAGATTTATTGTTGTTATTTATGGATAATGAAATTTCCAAAATGTCTATTTGGTTGACCCCATTGGATCCTCAGGATGCTTCAGGCATGTTGTTAGATTCAGATTTGACTATTAATGAGTCATTGATAAGACAGTCTTTTGCTCTCAACCCAATCTTGGCTATAAATTTGATTGAAAGATACACTGATATAGGGCCACCCAGCTTGACCAGCAACAAATATGTTTATTTATTAAGAAGACTTTTACGTTCAGAGCCTATAAAAGCTATTAATTATCCAGATGCTGTAGCTTATATCCTAGATCCTAATGGGGATAACAGCAACGGGAGTTTAGAATATCTTTTGTATTGGAAGCCGGTTTGTCCTATTGATGCTATAAATTTATTTTTACCACCATATGATGAAAATTCGTATGTTCTTCAATATACAATGAGAGCATTGGAAAGCCATGATGTTAATTTAACTTTTTTTTACGTTCCTCAAATTGTGCAAGCATTGAGATTTGATAAAAAAGGATATGTTGCAAGATTCATTTTAGAAACTGCTCAGATCAGTCAACTTTTTGCTCATCAAATTATTTGGAATATGCTTGCAAATAGTTATAAGGATGAAGACTCTGTGTTTCCAGATGATATCAAGCCAGTGTTGGATGATATTTCTAACAAAATGGTTAAGTCGTTCAATAAAACTGATTTTGCTTTTTATGAGAAGGAATTTTCGTTTTTTAATGAAGTAACATCGATTTCAGGAAAACTCAAACCTTACATCAAGAAATCCAAAGGTGAGAAAAAAATTAAAATAGACGAAGAAATGAAGAAAATAGTAGTCAAATCTGGCGTTTATCTACCAAGTAATCCAGATGGTGTTGTTATTAATATTAATCGTACATCGGGTAAGCCATTGCAATCTCATGCTAAAGCTCCATTTATGGCAACATTCAGAATTAAAAAAGAAGTTGAAGACTATGATGAAGAAGAGAATGTCAGAATTTCGTATGTTGAAAAATGGCAAAGTGCCATCTTTAAAGTGGGTGATGACTGTCGACAGGATGTTTTAGCATTACAATTAATTTCTGTTTTCAGAACGATTTGGGCTGTTAATGGCTTGGATCTATATGTTTTCCCCTATAGAGTCACTGCTACTGCTCCTGGATGTGGTGTAATTGATGTTTTGCCTAACTCGATTTCACGAGATATGTTGGGTAGAGAAGCAGTTAACGGGTTATATGAATACTATGTGACGAAATTTGGACCTGAAGATACAATTGCATATCAGCAAGCCCGTAATAATCTTGTCAAGTCCTTGGCAGCTTACTCAATAATTTCCTATTTACTTCAATTTAAAGATAGACACAACGGTAACATTATGTATGACGATCAAGGACATATATTGCACATTGATTTTGGATTTTGCTTTGATATTACTCCTGGTGGTGTTAGATTTGAAGCTGCTCCATTCAAGCTAACTCATGAGATGATCCAGGTTATGGGAGGTAGTAACCAAACTCAAGCTTTCAAGTGGTTTGAAGAGCTCTGTGTGAAGGGTTATTTGGCAACAAGGCCTCATATGGAAACCATCGTTAAATGTGTTTTGCCAATGCTTCAAAGTGGTTTGCCCTGTTTCAAAGGTGAAGTAACTATTAAGAACTTAAGATCCCGGTTTGTTCCAACCAAAAGTGAAAAGGCTGCAGCTTTGTATATGAGAAAAATGATTCGGAAAAGTATGGAGAGTTATTACACAAAAGGTTATGATGAATTTCAAAGACTCACAAATGGAATTCCTTATTAATTTTGTACCATCTTTTTATATTTTCTTTGTTTTTTTTATTTTGATTACTTTGTTTGTTTTTGTTTTGTTTTTGTTTTGTTTTTGTTTTGTTGCCTTTTGTTTTCGTTTACTTTAATCCATTTGTTATTCATTTGTTTTCGCTTGATCTTGTTTTAATTTGTTAATCTACTATAATAAAAGGTCTTTTACAAACACAGTTTTAATAAGCAACTCTATTGAAAAATTTAAAAAAGTTAAATTGCATTAATTTGTATATAGCAAATATTTTTATCGTGTATTAATTGATTATAATAGATTTTTCATTCTATAAAAGATTAAATTAGAAACGAACTGAAAAGAATTTACATGTAAAAAAAAACTGAATAAAAAAAATAAAGGAAGTAAAGTTAAATCACAGAAAAAGAAACTTTTAATGATTTGTTTGACTATTAATAGTTATAGATAAAAAGAGCAACGTATAAATGTAGAACAATAAAAAAGCAACTAAGCACAGCAGTAGATATAAAGAGACTTACTCAAAAGGTTTACTCAAAAGACTGATATGAAAGAGGTTGGTCAAGATACATTTGATGATTATCTGAATGGGGAGTTGATGGAGCAGATTCGAAGCTTGGGGATAAAGAATGAGTCTGATACATATGATTATGGCTTTTATCATCTTGAAAGTTATCAGAACCCATTTCAGCAACCAACTGTTCTTGAACTTCCAAAGGTAGAGGATGTTTTCTTGGTCTGCCTCTCTTTTTAGAAGGTTTCTTAACATACCCTTCGACCTGTACACCACCCAAACAGATATTTCTTAATTTGTGTCTTTTTAGAGCATCGACTCTGCAAAAGGTCTTTCCACATTCACAAAATATTTCATTTTGGTTCCTCAAATGAATCTTTTGGTGTCTATTAAGATCGTGTTGTCTGACAAAGGCCTTGCCACAACATGGATATGGGCAAGAGAATGGTTTATCACTTAAATGTGTCTGAATATGAGATCTTATATTGTATCTTCTGGTGAAAGCTTTACCGCAGTTATTGTAGTTGCAAATAAAAGTCTTTTTGTCAGTTGGACCAGTTATATATTTATCGATTTCCCCTGGAGGTAGAGTAGATATCTTGAAGGCCTTATTACGTCTAAGTTTTGGTTTCAAGTGATCTTTACTATTTAAATGTTTTTCGAAATCAGAGGCTTCGATCTGTTCCCAAGCCAATTGCTTTAATTGGGGTCTATGAGCATTGCAGTCGTTGTAATTAGAGGTATTGATTTGCTGGGCAGATAGTAGTTTTGTTGGTGAGGAAGGAGGGTTGGCAGATCTTTGCGAGGGTAAAGATATCGATAAAGAGCTAGATTTGATGTAGTTGGTGTTATTGCTGGGGCTGGATTGGAATTCTAGTTGTTGTTGCTGTTGTTGTTGGTTCAGTAAGCTATCAGAGTTGATGGGAAGAGGAATTCCATTGAAGTAAGAAGATGGTTTAATTGGAGAAGTTTGAGACAGCTGTTGGTTTTGAAACGATGGCAAAAGCAGCTGGGTGTAATTATCAGGGGAAGGTGTGATTATTCCCTTGGGCATTGATTCGACGTTTTGAATGGAGGAGTAGTCATTGTTGATGTTGTTATTTGAGGACAATATGTAGTTGTGCTGTTCATGGAGATTTTGGGGGAACTTGTAGTTGCTGGGGGTGGTTGATGTATTTGTGTAATCGGTGGCAATATTGTTATTATCGTTGTTGTTGATCTTGTTTGAGCTGCTTTCGTTGTTCATGTTGAAATTGGTATTGGCTTTTAGTTGGTCGTTGATTTTATTAATGTCCATTGATGGTTCATTGGTGAGTTCTATTTGCAATTGCATTTTTTGCAAGTCTAGCAACTGTTGCAATTGCTGTAGTTGTTGCATTCTTACAGCCTGTTGGATCATTTCTTGATTGAAATTGACGTTGTTTGGATTGAGATTGTTAAGATTAAAATTATTGAGATTGTTGAGGTTGTTAATATTATTGATATTGTTAAGATTAAGGTTATTAAGGTTATTAAGATCATTAAGATCAGTGAAATTGTTTATATTGTTGAGATTATTGAGATTTTCAATACTCTCGAGATTTTCAAGATTATTGATATTATTATGATTGTTGTTATTGAGAATGGTATGATAATCGGGGTTGTTTAGATTTGAATTTATGGATAAATTTGACAAGGGCAAAGAAAGAGAGCCAGATGATTCATGTTGATTATTTTTTTCCATAGAGGTAGAGATTGGTAATTGTTTGTTATCATTTGAGTAATTCTCGGGTATTAAATTGTTGGAAACTAAATTTTTATCATTATTATTATTAATGTTATTATTATTATTATTAATGTTAGTGTTAGCATTTGCATTAAAGTTGTGATTGTGGTTATGATTATGATTATGGTTGTGATTATGATTATTATTGTTGTTTAAAAATTGATCAAGATCATTTGGATTTGGAACAGAGTCCATGTTGTTTAAATATTGAGCAATATCATTAGGTATAACTTGGAACTGATTCAAAGAAGGTGGATCTAAAAGAATATTTGAGACAGAAGTTGGGTTTATTAATGGATCAAAGCTATTTAGGTTTGAAGACATTAAAATATCAGGATCAAAATGGTTGATATTGTTGATATTATTATAATTTGGAAATGCTTTAGTAGTCATTTTGAATCTATTATTATTATTATTATTATTATTATTATTATTATTATTATTATTATTATGGTTATTTGTTGTTTATTTATAATTATAATGATGATTATTATTAATGATTATCAAGGATTAAATAACAGATATTGAATAATATGGGTATTTTAAGAGAAGAAAATAGCTAAAAATTTGTTGGAATTAAAATTTGATATTCTAAACTTGTATATATGTATTAGTTTAAAAACAAGTCAAAATGAGGGTTAAGTTTTTTTAATGTTTTTTTTTTAAGTTAATGATGATAAATTTGTAATAATGAAAGAATATGCTAATTTTAATCGATTAAAAAACCAATATCGAAAATCTGACAGATGATTACGATCAGATCTAATTTACTTGTTAAAGTATAAAGCTGTATAAGCAAACAGATGGCACTATTCTATTCTTTAATATGAAATTTAAAGATTAGAGTGAATTTTGAAATTCAGAAAATGCAAATCCTTTTTATTTTTTATTTAATTTGTTTTGTGAAACAGTGTTGAAGTTTAAATCAAAATGACAGATGAAAATCTTTTTTTAAAGAAAAAACAAATAAAAATAATGCCTTTAAATCGGATTATTGAGAATAGAGATGCAAAGGTGTCTGAGACAATATGAGCACTATGAAAGAAGTCGATTACAATATTAGACAATAAGTATGACAGTTTTGAGCCTTAACTTGAAAAAACTATAAGATACTGCAGAAAGGATTAGAAGGTGAGTAAAAGTAGAGGCAAAGGTAAAATAAAATGAAGAAAATGAAAAGAAAAGAGAAACAGAGTAGAGAAGAAGTGGAAAGCAGTCAGATTATATACATCTTCGCAGTTGGAAGTCATTTCAATTTCAAATAGATTCATTTCAAATTCACTTGCAGTGTGCACCGAAGGTTACTAGAACAATCGCCAAATATAATTGAATTGATACAGAAAAATACCCATTTGAGCAAGAAATAAATACTTCTCATTACTTTTCTTTATTCTCTCTGTTTTGCTCAAATTGAATTCTGTGCTCCAATGCCCGATTTGGCTTCTTGCTCAAGCTCAGAGCCAGTGCTGCGGTGCGGGCCGCTGCCGCGCAGAAAATTCCATCAGTACGCGCGCTGCGGCAGTGCATGCGTCAGTGTGCCGCACATTGCACCACATCTGTTCGCAAACAGTGCTGGCATCGACTGAGAGCGCTGTTCGGTTCCACCGCGCTGGATGTCTAATGCGCCACACAGTATGCTACCGTAGTCATGGCGCTCGGTGTTCGCTTTTCGACCGCTGGATGATGCAGCGCTGCCTCAGAGCCGCAGAACCACTGCTTTCTATATACCGGAAGACCACTGAATTTATTTTGTACCCTTTTGCTACTTTTTCCAAAAAAACTCTCTTTGCTTTTAATTTGTTGAGTCTGTGGAACAAAACAGCTAACTTCCTATGCCCTTACTTTTACCACATCTCTGCGCCAATAATTTCATATATTCTCTGAGATCCTCTCCAAAGCACTAAATACCATCGGTTTATTGTCTTTGGTTTGTGTCTCTGGTTTATGGCTTTGAGGTCTTTTTTGTATTTCCAATGTTTCCAATATTCCGTTTATTTGATTTGTTTCTACCGTTTTGGCTTCTCTCACCATTAAGGTTTTATTAAAAAGAACAAAAGGAAGTCTGGCAACAAAAAACTGAAGACATGGAAAATTGAAAAATTGGAAAAATTACAAAATTATAAATTATAAAATTATAGAATATATTATTATCCTTATTTCCCAGTAATACATCTCTCGATTGTAAGCCCACCCATTTGAATCCCATAAACAACTGTTCTTGTATTATCGTAATCTTACCATTGACCGTCAAATAAAGCAACAAATGAAAATCAATCAATGTTACCATAAATTGGCAATTTTATTTTATCAATTACTGAAAACCCCAAGATTTACGAAAACAACAAATCTGATTAATCTTAAACTTATTTGAACAGTGCTTCCAAATTTCGTTATCTTGAATTAATGCTCCTCATCTAGCAATTTACAAACCATTGGTACTAATTTGATTGGCAAACAATCTTACAAATATCAAACTACTTTCTCAAAGAAGTTTATAGCAGACCAAAAAAAGATATCTTTGAATTCTTAAATACTACACTTAATTAGGTCTAATTCAGTTATTTATTTACTTATTTACTATCAACTCTTTGATATCCACAACATTTACCTTGTTTTCCTTTTCGTCAATTTTAAAATTAAACACTTCTTTCTCTGACAAGATCCATTTGCTTGCTTTCCTAATTCGGCAATATTCTCTGTCTTTATCAAGTTGGTTTTTTTTCTTAAAACGGATTTATCTCCAACTCTTTTATTTTTATTATTGCGATTGTGTTTATTCATCACAATTATTTATCATAGTCATTATTCACCACATACTAATTACTATTTATCAATTACAACAAGCAATGTTATATATATGATTTATCAAACCTCTTTTGTACTCTTTCTATAACTATTTGGTACTCTTGCACTATCTTAATCTCTTGTATTTGTAACATTTCGGTCTCATTTGGATTAGACAAGTTAATTATTTATATTCTTTTAGCAAATTCATTAAAAAAATATCCCGATTGTTAAAAATATTTATTAAAAATACTTATTAAAAAAAGCTTGGGGCAATTCAATCTTATTAATTTCATTTGTTTAAATTATTTCATTCACCTTATTTATTTCATCAAATGAAACAATCGTTCATCACCATTTTCATTTCATAATTTGTTCAGTTTTTGAAAATTAATTTCTCATTCTAATCAATTCTTTTATCAATTAATCTACTAATTTATCTCTTTTGGTTGAATCTATCATTTTTTTAAGAAAGAAAAAACAAAAAAACAAGAAAACAAAAAAAATACTAACTAAAACCGCAATAAAAAAAATCAATAAATTAAACTATTATTATAATTCTAAAAAAGAAAGTTTCTCTTGTAATTAATTATATATTCCATAGAAAACTGAAATTAAATTCAAATTTTATTTGTTTTTTCCTTCTAATTATAATTTATTTTTAATAATATTAATTATTTTTCTATGTTCATTATTCATTTGTCTTCTTATTCATTTCATAATTAATCCATCCATCAATTTAATTATTTACTTATTAACCAATTCGAGTCCATATGGTTCTAATTTATTTAATTTATAAGTCAGATTAGTTTCAAAAACTTTATTTATTTTATTCTTTTTAATTCAAATTATAAATCATTATCTTAGATCCATTTCTTTGTTCGCATCTTTTTTACTTTCTCCAATTTTTATAAGTTTCTTTTCTTCTTAGATTATCTTAAGTTTTTCTGAATATTCAATTTTATAAATCATGTTAAATTATTATTTTTTTATTCTTTTTTATCTTTTTTTTTGCTTATTATTTTAATTAGAATATTCTAAAAAATTCAAAAACTAAAAAAAAAATTAAAGAAAGAAATATTTAAAACAAGGAAAAAATTATGCAATCAAAAAATTTAAAATGATTCAATTCTATTCAATTTTGCTTAGTTCTATTCAATTTTACTGAGTTGTATCCAATTCTGCCCAATTCTATCCAATTGTCTTTAGTTTAATTCAATACCATTGCACTTGTATTTTCTTTTTTTCATATAAATTAGCTCATGCTTTTTTTTTTTACCTTTCTGAGTGATAACATTACTTGAAGATCATTCATTGAAATCATTTTAAATGTACGAAATAAGCTCAATGATTTAATTCATTTAAGACAAATAATAATTAGAGATAACCAATCGAATGTCGTTTTATCTGATATTCAAAAATTTAAATAAACAGAAAGCAGCAAATCCTTGAAAGAAGGTTTCAAAGTTGAGGCAAAATACAATTGAAATAGTTTTGTCTTTTATCTTTTATCTTTCATTTATCAAAAAATATATTTTCAATAAGTTCCATTAGATTTAATTAGCATTTTTATATCTTTGTGAACATCAAGAGGTTGGGATTGTGAAACATTACTTCTTTTAAGATCTGAAAACATTTTTGAAGAAAGAAAAAAAACAAATTTGACTAATTTTCATAATCAATATAGCAAATTTTAGAGAGTAAAAAAAATGTTTTGCTAATAATTTAAATTTTCAAAGTAATGTTAAATAATAATAAGAAAATAAGAAAAGAAAAAAAAAATAAGAAAACACAAAACACAAAACAAAAACCAAAAACAAAAACAAAGTTTCCAATACCAAAATTCGTAATTATTTAGTGTGATCTCAGTAATTTGATTATAAAGCAATCATGAAGCAGAGTAAAAGAAATAAATTATTATTTTATGAAAGAGTTTTTTTAGTCCAAAACTTCCGGTTACAAATGAAACAAAAACCCAACCCAAGCAAATTAATTCAGATATTATACAATACTTTGAGAATATTGTCAAAAGCATATCATTCTCCAGTTCCATTAAAAAAAACGTCGAAAACCAACCAGAATCCAACAACAGTTTTCAAATTAGTTATTTTGTCATTGGAACCTCTGGAAGTTGTGTCTCCAACGCAGCACTTGCAAAGTTGAGCTCTTGAATTTGAGTCTCTGATGCCATGACCAAGGAAATTTAGCAGCTCATCAGCCAAAACAATCAAAGTTGAAACCAGCTATCCATTTGCGAGCATTTTCTTTCCTTCTTTCTGCAAGCTAAGATCTTTGTAAACCACAACACCCACAGGATGAACCACAAAATTCAAAAGCACTTCCATCTGAAGAACACCAAATAGGTCCAACAAAGCAACCATTACCTAGCCAACAGTCTCAAAGGTTTTTCCCATAACTTTCTTCACCCCACCTCTCTTCAACAGCTTTAACAACTTCAATTCAGCAACTCCAAATGAGGTTCGTTATGTAATCGTGTATTTACATGCTTACATAAGCAAACGTGCAGTTCCCGATTGGGACTGCAGAATATAACATCACCAATTAGCCACATCAGCCAAAGTGAGCTTGATGGAAGCTGTTTTCTAGTGCTTGAATTGACAGTTTTCTCCATATTTGCAGCTTCCAAAGTCCCTCATGTTGTAGCATAGGTTGTCCTTATAGTCTCCATTGGTCCCTGCCTGGTTTTTTTCTTCAACCAGTTCCCAGTTGTTGGAAGTGCATCTTTCATTTGGTTCATGCTGAAAGCAGAATTCGGCTGTATGTCCTTCGTTTTCAGAAGACACTGATCTCTTTCTCTTATGGTTTGAAATTCGCTGACTACTAAAATCAACAAACTTGCTGTAATTTGATGAGCCAATTCCATCCTCGAAGTAGATGCTCTTCTCGGTATTGGTATTTGCACCAGAATAACAAGCTGCTTTTCCAGATCCCAAGGCGCTGCTATTCTTGCTACTTTTGCTTTCGCTGCTTTCTTCATAAAAGAACATATCACGACCCATTATACCTCTGTCTTTAAAACGGTTCAATCTTTCTTCCTCCTCAATTAGAGGGAATTTTCTGCTATATTCGTTTAGATCCTCGGCACTTCCATGCTCCATATTTTTGCTTTTATTTCTAATTTGCGGTAAAAATTCTTGGGCGGCTGCAGCATTTTTATATTGTCTAGGAAAGGGTATTTCAAAATTTAAAATTTGGGGTTTTACGAGCCCATTACCAAAACTTGTTTCGGTTGCTAACAATGATACAGCCGTTGGGCTGAAATTTGCTTCTGGTGCTGTGGCATCAAGTGGAATAATATCTTGAGTTCCTATTTTATTATGAGAAAATTCTTTTGAATTTGATAGCTTTTGAGAGAATTTTTCCTTTATTTTTCGTTTTGACTCATTTAAGTTTTCTTCATTTTTAATTAAATCCGTTTTGATTGTATATTCGATGATTTCATGTATTATGCTTCTTGATTTTTCTGGACTGGTACTGTTTTCAAGAATTTTTTGAGATTTTCCAATCGTATTCTTAAGATCGATAGTTGTTTTAATTATACCCGTTATAAGATCATTATTCATTTGAGCTTGAGAGTTATAAGATATAGATGTATCAGAATTTTTTTCATCAATACACTGTTGCGTAAACTGTTTGTTATTTGAAATTTTGTTATTAATATCATGATTTAATAGCGAGAACCCTCTCATTTCATTTTCAGATGAACTTTTAGTTGTACTTGAACTGAATTGCGATAAACCTCCTTCATTCACCATTTCAGTATCTTCCACTTCTGTTTTAACTAAATTGCAAAGATTCTTTATGGATTCATTAGAGGTTGACTCATAAAGGTTATCACTATTTGGTATATCTGAAATGGATTCTAAATCATTCAATTTTATTTTTAATTTATTTGATTGATTATTAAAAAGTCTTTGAACAGATTCATTTTCATATGTAATTTTATCTTTTTTTTTTCTTGTATTCTGATTGTTTTTTTTCTCTTGTATTAATATTTTTTCATTGGATTTATTTGGTTTAAAGGGCTCTTCTTCATTATTTTCGTTTGATTTATCACAACTAGTTTGTTCGGAAGAATTCAGAACTTTTATATCATTAATTAAAGCAGCATTCCAATTATGTTTCAAATCTTTTTCGACATTTGGAAACGTTTTTGAAAAGGGAGAAAGACTATTATTAAAAATGCTGTTGAAATTTAAATTTCCACTAGGAAATGAAGTTGTTCCATTGCTTTTGTCTAGTAAAGATATATTATTTGATTTTTTTTTAGAAATTGAAATTGCATTTGACATCGAGATATCTCCATCAATTTTTTTTTCTTTATCGTTGTCATTATCATTACTCTTATTTTTTCCATTCTTATCCGATTTTTGATTAAATGGATTTAGTTTCAAGTATAATTTGGAAGCATGCATTATTTTTTTATTTTTATTTTTTTATTTTTTTATTTTTTATTATATTTGATTTGTGATCTGTGATCTGTGATTTGCAAATAAACTAGCTAAATTAATCAAATTTCTTATATGATTCCATATAACAAATAATACGATTAATATTATACCATAAAATAAATTTAATTTAAAGAAATCTCATTTAAAAAATTGAAAAATGTGTTTTGTTTGGTTCCTGTTTTTTATTTGTTCAATCAAGTAGATTTTTGCCATTTTTGTGTTTGTAAACATTTACTTGATGTGTTTTTTTTTAAAAAATTTAGTGGAAATTTTCTTTCGAAAACTTACTTACTTTTTGCTATTTTGAAATTAACTTATTGTTATTGTTACTACTTTTGAAAACAAATCAATAAAAATCTAGTCCATCGCTGCATTTATAAGGTTTATCAGATTTTCAAGAATGTGTGTATAATGGATGTATAATAATTCTGGCAATACAACTCTTCTTCAGCCCATCTCTGTTTCATTTCACCAAAGGCCCAAACCACCTTACCTCCAATCAACAACATGCTTTAAATTCTCCCACCAAATAAAATCTTTCAAAACACCAAAATCGTGAAATCAAACCAAACCATAATGGAGGTTATACGTGTAGGGCTCTAATCATTAGGGCTGTAACTCTGACGTTTTGTGGTTTTATTTTTAGAATTTTTTTTCACAATTGATAAAAAATGCTTTTCGCGTCTTTTTGATTATATTTCTATACTGGGAGATATATAAACACTTATTTTGCTCATGTTTTACAACCGATCCCTTGATATTTTATTTGGTTCAATTCATTTAGTTATATAATGAATAATCCTGCTTTTTCTTGTTCTAACAAACAAACATTGTTATGATCTTGAATTGAAATAAAAAAATCCCAAATATATTAGATGTTAAAGATATTCAACCTGTAATTATTTTTCAAGCTTACGATTAGAATGAAACTTGAAAAACAATTAGACAAATAAACTGTTTTGGCTTATCCAGAATCTCGCATTCTAGTTCTGAGTAAATTTATTGTAGTATATTATGGAATCTACGTTCTTTAGTTGTCATAATTTAGTTGTGTGTGAATCATGAATCATCATCGTATTGATTGCCTGATCATAAGCTATATTCACACTTTCATAAACACATGAAAACAAAAACTATCTCGATAATCACTAAAATTTACCAATGTTTCCCAATAACTAAAATTTAATTTTGTTAGATCTTAAAATATTCTTTCATCTACTATTATCGTGTGTGGTATTTTTATCCTGAGTATAACAGTGTATTTATTGTAACTTCTTCAACCCAATATCATAAAAACAATTCATGGGATTTCTTTGTATGAATATTCAAACTTTTGAAGGATATTCTTTATACCAAAAAGTTTTTGGTGCTAATTATCATTTAAATTAGTGAAACAATTTTTCCTTTGTTTTGTCTCAACCATTTGGCAAGTTTTAAAATCAAAATAGATATATTCTTATTGATAATCTTTTTATGAAAATTAATTTGCAAAGTATTGAAAATAAAAAACAACCAAAAACAAAAAAAACAATCTAAATGTAAAAATTCAATCACAATATATATCTTTTTCAAGTTAACAAAATCACGGTTATCTCTTTCAAAAGATTTTCGTTTATTTTGGAATCTAAACAAACCTCTTACAATAATCAACTCAATTGGATTTTCAAACACACTTTTCCTTCAAAGAGTATATTTAAACCTTTTAAACTATAAAAATCAGTCATATACGATCATCGTGATAACCTAAGTATCAGACATCAGTATTGCAAAAATTCAACTTTTAGCATTAGATAGTCGTTTTTTGTATTTGAAAAGTTTTAAAGTGAACCCAATATGTTGTAAATATGACTTGAAACTGCAAACCAAACTTTTTTGTTTATCATTTTTTAATTTTAAGTATATTTTGGGAGTTTTGTGGTCATCATTTGAGGTATGAAATTTTTGCATTCAGCTAAGAGTTAAATACATTCCCTTTAATTGAATAATCTTAAAAAATACCATCATCTTTCAAAACTTAGCTTGATTTTAACTAGGAACTGAAAATTGAACTTTTAGTGAAAAGCGATGAACAACATAGAAAACAGAGAAAATGTAGGGGAATAAGTAGAAATCATTGGATATGAGAAAGTATAACTGCACAGTCTGCTGAAGATAATATTGATTTAAAGGAGTTGATAATAATTAAAATTTTACCAATATTTTCGGTAAAATTACAAAAATTTTAAAACTAAAAAAAGAAGGAAATGAAAAACTCAATTTAAGAATTATTAAAAGTTTAAACAAAACAAAACAAAACAAAACAAAACAAAACAAAAAAACAGAGAAATCAGAAATAAAGGTTAAAGAAAAGGATTATTAAATATTAAAACTTAAATAGGATTTCAAAACGATAAAAAACCAATCAAATTAAAATAGAAGATCAATTAAATTAAAAATTAAAATTAAACCAAAACAAAACAAAAGCAGGTAAAAGTCTAATTAATAAAATTTTCAAAAAAAACAGGAAAAAACGAAGGAAAACAAAAAACAGAGAAATAAATGGAGTATAGAGCATCCTTGAAGGTGAATTGATTTATTCTAAATTATTGTTGATAGAAGCCTGCAGTATTCGGGAACATTCCTGTGTACATTATGTTCCCAGTTACGGGCATCAGAACTTGCTGAGGTTGTTGATAAAAAGGTTGTTGTTGAGGCTGTTGAATGCTGAAAGCCATAGGATTTGCTCCTAATGCAATCTGTTGCTGTTGTTGTAATTGGTTTAAAGTAAGGTTTTGTTGAAGTTGAGATGGAGTTTGATTCAAGTTTGCAAAAGTATTTTGAACTGTTTGTGGTTGAGCTTGGGGCTGATTATACAATGATAATATCGAGTTATTATTTACTTGCTGTGGATTTTGCTGTTGGAAAAACAATTGTTGATTTGGGAAACCAGTTTGTTGAACCTGAAACATTTGTTGTTGTTGAGGTTGTTGAGGTTGAGGTTGTATTTGTGGTTGAAGAAATTGTTGATTTTGAGGTTGAATCGGTTTTGAAGGGTCCATATAAACAATTCCAGTTGTTGGGTCCAAGTATTGTTGATATTGATTTGAGTTTTGGCCATTTGATGAAGGATTTGTGGAAGCTGTGGAAGCGTTGTAATCGGAAGTCCCATCAAAAACAGCAGGTTTAGGGTCATCTTCTTTTAATAAATTATCATCATTATCGTCGTCATCGTTCCACCAAGATTTATTTGTTGTGGGTTTTGAGATGTCAGCAGCTCTTTTTGGTAAGGGAGGAGCATCCTCATCTTGTTCACTGTTATTTGAATAATTTTTATTATTGCTTAAATAATCACTGTAATTTCTTGTTGATATAAGTTTATTAGAGGCATCCAAATCATTCATAGAGTTGTCTTCATTTAAGATCTCTAAAGCTAAATCATTATCACCTTGAGCTAAAATGATTGCTTCAATTGCGTGATCTTTTTTATAACCTAGATTAACAAAATAATCTGCATGTTTTGAATATAAAGAATTTTCAAAATTTGATATCTTTCTATGAGATAATTTTGGTAAATTGTTTGAACTTTTTAATTTTTTATTTTTAATCTTTGAATTTGAATTATTATATTGATCATAATAAGTGTCTCTTTGATTCTGAAATTCATCAAAGGTTTCAAATTTCGAACCAGTTGGTTCAAACATATATTTTTTAAGAATATATTTGTCTCTAAAATATTTCTCAATATCTTTAGTATCATCGTCATCATAGGGAAATGGGATCTTTCTGGGGTTCCATTTTTTATTTGAATTTTTGTTACCAATTTTTTTCAAATTCATAACTTGTTCTTCAGACCAATTATCCAAGGTTAGACTTTTAACCTTTGTTAAATGGCTACCTAGTTTTCTATGGCAAGAAGCACATCTTGCACACAAAAAAATACCCAACTACGATGTATTCCACAAAAAAAATAATTTAAAGGTTAGTTTGAAACCCATTAGCTTGAGAAAGAAAATTAGATAAAAAATTGACCTAAAAAAGGGAGCAAAGTAAAATTGAAAAAAAAAACTTGTTAAAAGATAACATACGTTCCAACTGGCCCAGGCTGCATATACGAAAAAAAAAAGTAATACAATAAGTTAAGTTAGCAAAACTCGATAAACACATTGCAAAAGCACGATTTTGTTTGACTGCATTATATAATATAATTTTCTGAAGACAACATACTAGGATATAAGGAGGCACATTCAGCACATTGGTTTTTATTAGCTCTTGAGTTGACAACGTTTTTGAGCTCAGATTGGACTCTTAACTGTTGACGCTTGGACATTTTTCTGTTGAGTGGACAAATAAAAAAATTGGTGGATAATAAAGTGGTCAATTGTTAAAGCAGCAAAACAAAAAAGTCCAAAGCCCAAAAAACAGATACAGATATAATAGCTGAGAAAGATAAAAAGTGGTCCCGATCCGACGCAGACTTTAATAGAGGCTGGAATCCGCGGCTAGGCAGCGCAACTTTTCAGCGGATCTCTCCGGAGTAAGTATCCGGTGTCTGAATACATGTGCGGATAATAAATCCCAAATAATAATCCGTGTGCGGTGCGCAGTCCTCATCTGTATCCGTTTCCGAGAGTTTCCGCGCGTTTTCCGGTGCAATCCGCCGAGGACAACACCCAGCACAGGCCGGACGGAGTGTCGGCGTTTAGCTCCAGCACAGGAAGTAATAGCAGCAGCAAAACGAGAAGCAGAGGAAGCAACCTTATTTTATTTTTGCAACTATGGTATCTTCACCTTGCTTGTATTCAGATTGCTTTATTTCAGGACAAATTCTCTGAAAACAGCAGATATATTAACATAAATTGTCTGCTAAAGCCACCAAAGAAGAAAGGTTTGTCTCTTGAAGAGAAAAAACTCAAGTTGCTTGAGTTCTTTAAGAAAGAGCACAATTTCTACACAATCAAGGAGGTCGAGAGTCTTGGTTCCAAGTATATTGGTGTTAATTCAATGCAAATGAAAGAAATTCTTCAGCATTTAATTGATGACAGTTTAATCAAGTTTGAAAAATGTGGAATAACCAATTTTTATTGGTGTTTTGAATTTGATTTAACAAAGTCGATCAATAGCAACTATTCAAATTTAATTAAGAGAAAAACAACTCTTATTGAAAATAATCAAGTTTTAGCTGAAAAAATCAAAAAAGAAAAATTATCAAGAGTTAACGAGTTAACAGCGAATCAGTTGCTAATGGTTAAAGAACAACTTAAAATTAATAATGATAATGGAAACAATGATATAAACAGAAATTATTTACTTGCTAAGGTCAAAGAATTTAGCAATGACCTTGAGAAAAAACTTCAAATTTTAAATGATTACACAGAAAACGATCCAAGAAATTTAGATGAAAAAATTAATCAATTGACAAAAATCGGTTACAATATCGATTTAATCACTGATAATATTGATTTACTAATCTCATATTGGGTCAATAATAAAAATTTAGAAACATCAGCATTGAAAAAGGAATTTAATATTCCCGATGAATTTATTGACTTGCCAAATATAAATCAGTTTCTCAATAATTAATTGCAAACTACCAAATAAAAATACAAAAAAAAAGCATATTTGTTGTGATCATGTACCTATCCTCCTAATACACACTTCTACTTCATTAGTATTATTTGAAATTTCTTTTTTCTTTTTTTTCAATACTATTTTTCAAATGCTCACTGAAAAAATGCAAATTCAAGTACTTGGTTTATAAGTTTTTTTCAGATACTACTTGCTATTGAGTTTCCTTGCTCACTATATAAATTAACAGCTAATTTAATTCTGTGATTAAATTGCTTGTTTTCTTCAATATTATTATAATATAAAACTTTAGAATTACTGAAATTTTGGTAATTTATTGCTCATTACATCAAGGTATTGGAAATATCTACTGTCTTGCTTTATTTTTTTTTTTTTGGTTTCATTTTGTTTTTGATATGGATGTTGTGAGCAACCTCAACTAGTGTTTTTCTTTTTAGAATAAATAATAAACAATTGCTATTTTAACTTATAGTTTAGAATTAAAATCCCCCAAAACCAAGTAAAAAACAATTAAACGAATATTCAAGTTGTGAAAGAAAAAAAACCCTACATGAATGAATTACATAATTAAGTGAATTTTTTTTTCTTTTTCTTTTGATTTATAAAAGAATTAGAAATAATAACAATAAAATAAAATGAAATAAAATTGAAAACCTGAAAAGATGAAAAAATGGAAACCTGATTTTTCTGTTTATTTCTTGTTTTTGGAGTTTTAGTTGGGAAAACGTATTTAAAGTAAAAATATAAGTATAAAACAGATTTATCGTATTAAATCAGTAAGGTTAAAAAGAAAAAGATAAAAATAAATTTCAAATACCTTTATGAAAACAGTCTGTATATTTAGATTACAGACATGATTTCATAACTACAAGAATAATCAAGTGGATAAGAGTATGATTATGAGAAATAGGTAATTTTAGTTGGAATTTTTCATAAATTTCCGGCATTAGTCATAAGAATGGTAATAAGAATAATGGCAGTCATGATAGGATGATTGAAAATATTAATTTTTTTTTGATTAATTAATTATTAGTTGTTTTATTTGTGGAAGTTCTGCAAGAGCTTTTATTGGCCAGGACAATACCTTTCAAAACCAAAAAACCAAACAGCGTATCTGCGGTTTTGTGCGTATGCTTTAAGACGCATACATGTGCAGATACTTATCTTAGCTGTTCCATCCCAATTACATGGGCTTTTCTAACGGGACAATAAGCAGTTTCATATATAAAATTGTATTGTTGGGAAGTTTAAACAATAGAATAATAGAATACTGAGTATTGTAGAGTAGAGAATATTTGTAATATGAGAATAAAGGATTTTTGTAAGGATTGTGTAAAGTGTGAGGTGAGAAATATTTGGAATATCAGAATAGGTTTGAATGAGTTTAAATGGAGTGAGGCAAACAACGAGAATGAACAACCATCATCCCTTTGAACTTATTTTCAAGGAAATATGATAATAATAAATGTATCAAATAAAAATAAACTCAGCAAGTTGGGAGGTAGCTGGGGCATTGGAGATTGAAGAGAAGCAAACATTTAGTGGGAATTGAAGATGAAAATGAGAATGAAAGAGAGCAAATAAAAGAGTTGACTCTTTTTCCTCATTTTTTTTTATTTTTTTTATTTTTTTTATTTTTTTAAATTGTTTTTGTGAGAATTAGCTAAAAACATATGTGAAACATTTCAAAATCTTGAAATATTAAGAAATGAAACAAAAGATGCACTAAAATTATTGTTATAAAAGTTATTATTAGCTTTATTTTTTGGATCCTACAATTTATTTTTCTTTTTTTTTGTTAGAAAATATTTTTTAGATATTTTTAGTTTTATCAATAGGAAATGATAAAAAAGAATTTGCAAAATGAAGAAGATATTTGTAACAAGAAGCAAGTTGATAAAGCAGTTGATAAACGGAATAGGACTGCAAAAAGGAAAAAAAATGGGGGCCCAAAGAGTGAATAATAAAATTAATTTCAAGTGTTAGGCTGATTGACCTAAAATTGAATTTGAACAAAACTAACAATAGGATCAAGAAAGGATAAATTTAGGAGAAAATAAGAGGAGAAAAAGTAGGATAGCATAGGATATGGTAGGATAGGACAGCACAAGGAATTGATGGTGCGGCACAGATGGAAAAAAGATGATACTTATTATTTTGCAAAGTCATCTTTGTAGAAATAACGAGCAAAAAAATTGGCTTTTGATTACAATAATGAACTGATCATTGTGGATATGGTGGGAGCGTAATTCTCGTTGGTTGATACTGAGGCTGCTCTTTGAAGAAGCGCAAATGGAGGTGAAACTGAAAAAACCAAAGTAGAGATAAATGCATAATTAGCTAATTACCACAGCCGCAGCCGCAGCGGCCTGCAGGCAGTTCATGCGCGAAGACAGTGGCAGCAAGATGACCTCTCCTATATGGATCAGCACGAGCATTTCCACATTGGAAGCTCAGTGGCTGTTGAAATAGGTGTTTCTTGATTTGGCAAAGGACGGTAGCGGCAACCGCACCGGCCTAATTAGGAAAATCCATATTTTCTGTGCAAGCTAAACTTCTTGCAGAGTTTTTGTAGTGCAGCTGCAAGAGCTTAAAGTGTGTACTGCTGCATAGGAGTGTAAGCTGAATAATAACCGAGACAAAAATGAGATAACGTGAAAGCTAATTAGGGATGTTTAGTACCAGTTGCAAACCACAAGCGGAAAGGATCTTTTTTGTTGTACTGTTGATTGAGCACCAATGAATACTTGCAAGTACAACTGAACACATTTCAGTACATTTCCATACTATTGAATACGGCCCAACACAAGCAGTGGCAAAATAAATAATACAATAGTGGTGCCGGTGCAAAAAAAACAATTGTAACGACAAAAACCCTAAATGGTTCACAAAAAAGATCTGTCTTAAAAGTACGTTTTCGGGCCTGGCGGCGCGTGTGCATGTAACTTGTTTTTTGTCAAGTTGGAAGTACACGCTTGGATGCCAATCAGATACATAACTTGTGCAGGCCTTACGAGTAGGGCCTCTTCCGGTCCACAAGTGATAAAAAGCCAAAAGCGAAACAAGAAGTGCTGATGTTCTAGAGCAGTATCAGCAGAAACAGCATCAGTAATAGCACGGTGCTGTAACAATATATCGATAGGTGCTAAAGGATACATTTGGTCTATTAACCAGGAAAAAGTTGGGTACGGGAAAAACCTGTTGAAAAGCAGGATCAGATGTGAGTACACAGACAGATTAGGCATTTGACGCAGACAGGGTATAACTTGAGCACAGAACGAAACAGCTGATTGGAGACAGTTAAATGGAGTTGATAACAGAGGGCGAAGCAAACTCATGTATATCTCCATACACCGCCATCCAAATCCAAGCAAAATGAATAAATAAAGAAATCAAGTGAATCAGATAACAACAAACACACATTTGATCGTTTCTCAGCAATCTCGTTCATGACGATGGATGCTGCGTATTTCCCGTTTGCAGAGAGGAATAACGTAATTCCTAAGCGTGTGTTTTCAGTTTCCGCTATCCTAGAGGAGAACAACATGTTGCAAACACACGGGGAAATAAAGCGTGCTCTAGGCCACAGGCTACAAATTCTACACCTCAACCGGCGTTTGTTCCGCTACTGCGGGTGTGCCAGCATAACTAAGCCTGTACTGCTGTGCGTGTGTGTGCATGATGTATGTGTCTGTTGATATTTGTGCTCTGAAAGCTCCGTTTTGGGAGGGTGAGCCCGAAACCAGAATCTGGACTCTTGCTGCTGAAAGTGCTGCGAGATGGTGGAAAAGACGACAAAGCAACTCAGAGCAGTGTGGAAAGCACGCAGAGCAAAGGCAGACAGAGAAAAGCTAAAGTGGAACAACTGAGCAGCAGCTGGGGAATGGCAGTAGGACGAAAGCAGTGCCAGACTGGGACACCTCCCGCAGCTGGATCTGACTCTTCTGCAGCAGCAGAAGAGGAAGCAGAGGAAGCAGAGGAAGCAGAAAAAGCAGAAAAAGCAGAGGAGCCAGAAGCAACAGCGACAGCAGAAGCAGCGGAAGAAGAGCTGGATAAGGCAGAAACAGAGAAAGAGACATTCTTGTGCTGTTTGAGCTGCTTGAACTGCTTATGCTGTGTCCTGATTCCAGCATCTGTTATGTATTTCCATGCTTCTTTGTTTTTATTGTTTCGTTTTCTTAAAGGCTCTTGAATTTGACCAGTTTTCAATCGTTTTTTTCTCCATTGGAATTAGGACTCGAATCAGCATTAGAATTTGAATTAGCATTAGAATTTGGATTTGAATTTGAATCTAATATCTAGTCTCTTTGCTATTTGTTCTCTCTTTTCTGATCAAATCATTTTCTTTCATATTTATCATTCACGATTGTCCTAAACTCTTCCCTTCATTTCCCTTCATTTCTTAAAATTTCCACTTTTTCTCTTTATAATTTCAACTTCGTTGTTTTTTCTTTTGAGAGATTTTTCTCAGGCCAATTTTATTTGAAAAATTTCTCCAAAAATTATTTACAAAAAAACGACAAAATCAAATCTCAGAAAATAGAATACATTAAATTAAAACAAAACAGGAATAAAATTATTCATCAAAATATTAACAAAAACCACATTAGCAAAAAATCTTTCTCTCAATTACAATTTGAAAATTATCACTACACTGCCTGTGCTGGAACGTTAATTTATTCCTGAAAAAAGTCCTCATTTCTGAAATTTTTATCAACTTATATTTCCACAAACCTACTGTCCTACAATTCTGAGTTCTTATTTAAACAATTCCAACTGACTCCAAGCTGCTCAGAGCAAAATCCAAGTTTAATATCCAAAGGATCAAAAATACAGAAACAAAACAAACAATTCTACAAATCAAAAGCAAAATAAAAACAATAATAGAAACGAGTACCCTATAACAGTTGCATTAAAAAATTTTCTTTTAAATCACAGTAATAATATTAATAATAATATTAATAATAATCAGTCTCATTCCCATTCTCAAGTGAATTTTATTAATATTATCATCTATTTCAAAGGGAATTCTTCCCGTAATATTCTAATAATTCAGACAACTCTCTTATAATAGCAATAAATCTGATCTTTTAATCCAATCTCCGAAACCCATTTTCTGTTTACAAATCACAGACGATATCCCTTGCTTTGTTTATGGGTCTTCACCTTATTGATCCAGTCACTTTACCCTTTATCCAATTCTCTGTTATTCCAATCCAGCTAATTATCAACACAATCTTCCTCTCCTGTTGGCTGCTCATACACAAACTCTGAGTCTAACTTGTTCTTCAATTCCATTTCTCTTTCATCTTCAGATCTCCATTATCTTCCATTACCATTTAGTGTTTATTTGCTAATTACTGGTAATCTTTGTCTTCAAACCTGTTTCAAAAACATTAAACACAAATAATATATCAATCTTTGTTTTCCATCCAATTATATCTCTCTGTTCCCAATTTTCTCTCTCTTCCCAACTTTCTCAACTTTCTAAACTTCTCACTTCTCATTTTTCTCATTTTTCTCACCTCTCTCACTTTTCCTAACTTTCATTATAAGACATAAAAAGAGTCAAGTTTTTGTTCTTTTATTTCTTTTCTCTTCTTTACTCACTCATAAAGTTCTTAAACTGAAAATAGCAGAAGAAAAAATAACTTTTCACATATTGATCTTTGTACAAAAATTATAATTAATCATACTTAATTATAATTAATAGTAATTCAAACTTAGATTTAAAATTAAAACTAAATCTGAATTCAAAAAAAGAAATCAAATTTTATTTCAAGAACCAGAACAAAAAGTCAGAACAAAAAAAACAAACTAGAAAAAAAACACCATTTCAATTGTATTTCAGTTTTTTTTCTTCCTTTTCTTTTGGTGTTTTTGGGCTTTTCTTGTTTTATCCTTTGATTTTTTCTGAATTACTAATTATCAACTTATCCTTTTTTATTTTACTTCATTTCATTTCATTCTATTTTTCATTTTTTTCTGGTCGTAACAAAAATTCCAAAACATTTTCCTTCAACGATCTATTCTTAATTTAACACTAACCTGAAGCATTTCAACTATTGATCGCAACTCTCACTTTTAATAATATAATTATTATTAATTTACTTTTAGTATCAACCTCAACATCAATTCCTCTGTTAAATTCATCGTTTTCTTAATTCCCTGACTTATTAGTATCGTCATTATCATTTCTATCCAACTAAATTCAACATTTACTCCAAATCCTTTCAAACTCCAAATTTCATCAAGTTTTAAACAGCATCTTTCCAAGGGTAATAATAATTTAATTCATAATTCATATTTATTTTTTGTGTTTTTTTTTTGCTTTCTCTCTCTCTCTTTCTCTTTCTCTGTCTTTTCTTTTTCTCTTTCTCTGTGGTCACCGATCATTAACTCAATTATTTCTAAAATATCAGAAAAAATCTCATTAAAAATTAATATAATATACCCTTTTTATGAATATATATTACCACAATATCAAATCATCCTAGTATCATAATACTATCAAGATTATCAAGGTTATTAAGATTATTGAAATTATTGAAATTATTTATATTATCCTCATTATTATTATCCAGATCAATCTTACCAATAAAAACAAATAAATTTATAACAAATATAACCTATAAATGGATCAAAAGCTTGAAGACTTGGATCTTGAATTCATTGTGAAACTAAAAGAAAATTTACAAATTGAAAGAAAAATTATGGTTGATGAATTTAAAACTAGAATAAACTCAATAAATTTATATAACAAAACTGAAATTTTTTGTTGGGGCCAAAAAATTAAGTCAACTCAAATCGATTACATGAAAAAAATCAATACCATAATTTACCAAATTAATAGAAAAGAACTTGAAAGAGGTAATTCCCCAACCTATGTTTATCAATCGGAAAATTTTTATCCTAATTTACCTGATATACCCCTAGATTATGTCCCAAGTTCTGATGATGAAAATAATGACAATGATAAATTCGCTGATGAAGGCGTATTCTATGAAGGTAACTTCACCTTTACCTCAATTAACCGTAACAACAATAACAATACTAATAACAACAACAATACCAATACCAATAATAGTTATAACAACAACAACAGCAATGACAACAATAATGATAAAAAAGATGATAACCAGGGGAAAAAGCCAAATTTTAACCCTCTAGTAATTGGAAATAATTATCAATATGGAACTTTTTATAAATATAATAAAAACGATAAACCAATACATCAATATAACCATCCTTTTAAAACCACAGCTTCAATACCACAAAACAATTCTGAGAAAAATTCACTATTAGCTGATCCAATAAAAGATATATCACCAAAATCTGTTTATGAAGTTTCAGATTTGCACAGCACAAGCTCAAGAAATCAAAAAAATCAAAAAACAATTTCAGACAAGAATAATCTTTTTCCTCCAAAAACAAAAAAATTCTCGATTCAATCAATTCTTCAGAATAAAAGTTCAGTACGAGAAGGTGAATATATGGACTATCATAACCAAAATGATAATATCAGCGCTTCTTCTGCTCAAAATAATGAAAACTCAGATTCCACCCTTGTGAGAAGATCTAGTTATTCTAGCAAAAGAAAAAGAAGATTTTCCATACAGTCTATGCTAGAATCCAGTTCAAACAATCTATTTGCCAAAAATGATAGCCTTATGAATGACACTTCTGCCAGTGATTCTGAGATAAATTCAAAGCATTCAAGAAGATCACAAAGATTGTTTAATAAGCTAAATGTCCCTAAAAAAGTTCAAGAAAAATCTGTAGAACTGTCAAAAATTCAGACGAGCCCAATCTCCACAAATATAAAAGAAAACTCAATAGCAAACGAAATAATTGAAGTGAGCAATGATGAAGAAAATGCAGAAGTCGAAATGTATGAATATACCAATAAAGGAAAGGAAAAGGAACAGCATGAATTTAGCAATGGATTTAAAGCTGATAAAATAAGCCTTTCAGAAAAAGAAGAGATAGAACATGAAAATAACAACAATATTCTTGACAACCATCATCGAACAAAAATTTCATTGAAAGATTTAATAAATCCTGTTTCTCACGCGTTTGAATCATTAACGTCTAATGATGAGAATTCTTCTAATAAAAGCAAACTTCCAACATTAAAGCAACTCGAAATCCCTTTTAATCCTGAAACATCAGAAATTCAAAGGTATAACTCTTACTATGTGAACCCATCATATACCCCAACGCATACAAGTTTGAGCAGACGACGTAAAAGCATCTCATCCAAAAAAGAATCATTTGAGAGTATCCCTTCGAGTGTATCATCCAATTTACCCTCAGGAATACAAAATGGATTTCAGAGCAACTTTCCTCCAGGATTCCAACAAGTTACTTCTTCAGCACTTTCGTCAAACATATCGCCTGATACATCATCAAATCTACCCTCTGCTGTTCCACCAAACACAATACCTGAGTTTTCACCAACTTTGCAGCAAGTTGGTTCAAGAACTGAAGCGAATCAGGATTCTCTGGCGAATCAACTAAATCATGAAGAGCAGATGAATCAGACCCCATTTACGTATATGAACCTACCTGGTCCGATGTATAGTCCAGTTTACAATCAGCAATTTAATGTTCCTTTTAACAATCCGCCATTCACACAAGTTTCTTTGCCTTTAACGCATGTCGCAGAGACTTCTCAAGAACGACCTATTATTCTTCCAGGGAATATCAGGATAAATTCCAATATTAATTCAAAGGACTTGGATCAAAAACTAAAGTCCAGAGTGTGCCCTGTTTGTACCAGAGCCTTTTTTAGAACAGAACATTTAACGAGACATTTAAATTCGGTTCATATAAACAAAAAACCCTTTTGTTGTAAAGTTTGTGGATCAGAATTTAATAGAAAGGATAACTACAAGCAGCATTACAAAAGAAAACATCCAAATGTTGCGATTCCAGAAGTTCAGAATTAGTAAATTTTTGTAATTTAATATTATTTAATAATTATTTTCGGTTTCTTTTTATATATTTTTTTACTTCTTCATTTTGTGTCTTTTTACCCTTTTTGGAAGAAAGCTATTTCTCAAATTGTATTATCTAGCAAGTGATATTATCTATTACTTTTTTATAATGTTTATTTCTTTTATTTTGTCACTTCTTCTTTCCTTTACTAGTTATAGGTTGTAAAGCCACTTTTACAATATTAATTTTTTTTTGTCTTTTTTTTTTTTTGGTTTTTTTTTATATGATTTCAGATTCAAAATGAAGTGTTTTAAGAATTTTTTTTTTATTAGATTGGTTCCGTATTTAATGTTTTTTTTTAATGTTGTTTTTAATGTTTTTTTTAATGGTTTTTGCTTGTGAATAATTTGAATTTACAAATATCGAGTTAATGATTTATTTGTTTTGGAATGTAGTTGGTTATGACAGTAGTTAAAGTGGCCGATTAAAGGCTGGTTTTCTCAAATGAATCATGCTGAATTTTTTTTGTGTTTCTTTAAAGCGAAAGTGGTGACAAAAAGAAAGAAGATCAGATACAGAATATAGAAAATGGAGAATAGATTCTTAATATGCCGAATGAATCGAGTATATACTAAGTGGTGTATAAAATAAGTTACGAGGTAGTTTTCAGGCAATGGACATTTGGTATGGAGAGAGATCAGGAAGGAGTTCTTTTTTAATTGGGGAAAAAAGAAGGCAGCTGTTTAGAAATAATAACAAAAACAAAGAATTGATGAGAAATATTAAGGGTTGTTTAATTGAAGATTAGATTTGGAATTTAAATATAGATTGAGATAAACAGGTAGCAGTAACAAAAAAATAATAATAATTAACACATCTTGAATGATAAATGATAAATCAGACAATACGAAGCAAATATGTGGAATTAAACTTCAGAACAAAATAAGAAACGAGAAGATAATCGATTAATAAAATTTTTCGTTTGGTTTGTTTTGTGAAAACCACAGGTTATAAGAAAAAAAATTAAGTAATTTTGGTTCATAACATGATAGCTGAATAAATTGGGTAAACCGAGTGTTTAGGAAGCTTAGTGCTGTTGATTACCAATTTTACAGATGATTATGAGGGAAAAACCAATTGTGATCTGCTATTATCAAATTAAATTCAATTGAAAGTCGAGATTCACTTGAACCAACTTTTAGCTAATCTGCAAGTTTTAATAATTTCTTCAACTTAAAGTAAGTACTTACAAGTTTCAGTTATCAACTAAAAGTCTGGACTTGAATCAACTGCTACATGAATAGGAGTTGCTTTATGTTGAAGGTTGTTGAGTGAATGAGTTTTTTGTTTGAGTTTTTGCAAATACGATTTAATAGGATACAATAGGATAAATGAAAGAAATGGGTTAATTTAGTGGTAAGTTTGAGAGATCTAAACAAATTAAAAGTATATGTCAGAAAAAAAGGGTATTTAAATGATTTCATGATGAAAAATCAAATTAATAGCCTAAATCAACAGCTCTTATGTTTCAGAAAAAGCTTTAATTAATGGTTGCAATTAAGAGTTTTGATAAAAAGTTTTAATGAAAAGTCTTGATAAAGTCTAATGAAGTCTAATGAGGTCTTAATGAAAAGTTTTTTGCAGATAATTCATAGTTCAAACAACAGACAATAATTTGATGAGATTTAAGCCGTTTGAAAATATAAACTATTAGCAGTAATGCAAAGTGATAATATACAAGAAAATGGTGTGTAATTAGTCTTGAAAGAACTTCAAAAGAAGTAAAAAATGTGTGCTTCATTTGAATAGCTGGATGATGGAGGAGTTAGTTAGTTTTTGGGTTGTTTTGCAATTTGAAAAGGAGCTGTGATAACAGGAGCTGTCTTTATTGTGAGTGTATCTTTGGGTCTTTTTTCGGCTCAGGCAGCAGAAACAGCAGAAACAACAGAAACAGGAGAGGTAGCTGGGTGGCCAAGTACTTAAGGTTTGGAAACGTTGAAAGAGTGGGCTTTGGCCAACTTGGCGCAGTTGGCTATCACCTTCAACTTTCACACTAACCATGGCGCCCTCGGGAGACGAGGTTCCTCGTTCGAGCTTCCTCGGAAGCCTCTTGTAATCAGACATGATGACTAACATAGCGTGAACAATCTCTGAGCAATGCAAATTGATATGAGGTACAAACATGTTGCCTTCCTACTGACAGTTTGATTACGGGCTTGTGATTCTCGAGCTGCTGTGGATTCTGCGTTTGCGTTTTTTGCTGTAGGGAGTTGTATATGTATTAGGTTTTAGATCAACTAACAACACACATCCAACCCAATGCAATGTAGCACAAGCACACTGGGTAGATCGCTAAAAAGCTTCTGTTGGGCAAGATGCCTGAGCAGCTTAAAGCAACACTGCAACTATATATACTCCAGGAGGTGAAGACAATGCATAAGATGAATTTGACAATGTACCATTTGACGAAGATTGAAACTAGCGCTAGAATATCCAAAGGAAAGAGACAGTACCCAATTGATGACAATGCTAGGAATAAGGAGATTTTCCCACCCAATAGTTGTATGTTGATGGAGATTAAGAAAAAAGCTATCCAGATTATACTAAACGACGATGAGAAAATCCTTGTTGTTGAATCGTTAGAATTCGATAAAGCAGATGAAGAAGATTTGATCGTTATTAGTATCGAATAAAACAAGATAAAGATCAATGGGCCCCACAAGTCCCAGTCCAATGGATTTATATTCAATGAATCAAGCGCAGAAGTTTCAATGTCTTGTTCGATTCTGTTATCGTTGGTGGTGTTATCATTGTTATTTGCAGAAGGGTTTGCAAAAGATGAGAAGCGAATATTGGGGATATTCATGTTTATGTTTAAATTTAAATTCATGTTGTCGATATCCAAGCCTGCGTTTCTAGCATAAGTCAATAGATTGTTTTGCTGGCTTTTCACATAAGTTCTTAGAGAATTTGGCCAGATGACGCTGATTAATCTATAGCCTATTTTTTTAAGATCTCTTGACAAGGTTTGTAGAACTGGTTCATCCAAGGTGTTTTCGCCTGTGTATTGTCTTTCATAAATTTGGTTATTCTGAAAGCTGTGATTGTTATTTGCATTTGCAGTTGCACTTGTAGATGCATTGGTGTTTGTAGAATTGATATAGTTTTTATTATTTTGAGTATTATTATTATTATTATTATTATTATGGTTATTCAAATTTAAATCATCGGTTATATTGATATCAGAATCAGAATCAGAATCACCTTCTATTATAAAATCGCTAACAGCCTCAGGGGAGACATGAGGAGGCTGCCATTTCCTGACCATTTTGAATGAATGAATAAATTAACTGAATGAATTAATTGAATTGATTAAATTACAAATGTACTTTGGTTTTTTTTCTCCGTTTATTTGCCCGCATTTATTTCAAGGTGCGATCGGAAATACGCGGTCAGGTGGTTATATAATCTATTTACTTTTGAATATACTTTGATATACCCTTCATGTTGATTCGATTGAGTTTTCTTGTTCAATTTCAACTAAGGCTATTCTTTCTTTGAGTTTTTCCATTTCCTTTACCTGGGTTTGGATTATTGATTTTAGTTCTGAGATTTCTAAATCTTTAGATTTAACTAGTGATTTAACTGTTTCCTCTAAGAATAAGAATTTTGCCCAGACTATTGCTCTTTCTCGAATGTTGTCATTGATTTCAGATTCGATTGGGGGGGGGAGGGAATATTTTTATTTTGGGTTATTTCGATTGTACCAGCATTGTTGTCGATTATATTTATTGTTTTAGCTTCTGAAGGGTGTTCGTGTAGGAGGGTTTTGGTTTTTTCTTTGATGGTGGCGTTTGGACCCAATTTTTTTCAGTGGTACTTCGTTGAGCCGTTCTTCGCTTACTGTAGGACTCTTGCAAAAAGTCTTGCCCACTTTTGTAGTTTTCTTCACTTGAGGAGCCATTTCGTCTTTGTATCTATGATTATTATACTCTTCATTTACAATAGCCTAATATCTGTTAAAAAATGAATGCAGAGTAAAAAGAAATACAAAAGCACGACCCGTATTGTTGGTCTCAAACTTGATTTCCCAATTTCATGATTCAATTTCATGATTTCTTATCAGAGGCAATAGATATTAAAATTTCGATTAATCCCCCTTTAACAACTTTATGATAGATAAGATTTCTTTTTTAATGGATTTCTGAAGCATTGGAAAAAAATAGTTGTTGGCTGTGGAATAAAAAATAGTGTGTAGATTACATTCTGCATGCCCAAATAAAACTTGCTAAATGTAAGTCAAAGTAGCTGGAACTAAAACTGATTAAGAATAAAAATAAAAATAAAAATAAAAATAAAAATAAGAATAAAAACCAGAATTATTAGAGTTGCTATGTAACTATTTACCCAATATAGTAAACAATCTGGTTTTGATAACACATTTTATATGAAAGAAAAGAAAAAAAAAGTTCTAATTTCAAAAAGAAGAAAGCGAATAGGGTCTGGTCAAAAAGAATTCCCCAAAACAGACAGCTCGAATAATCCCAAATTATTAAGGGGAGAGTTAAATAATTGTGAATTATTATTTGGGACAGTTTTGCAATAAATGGCCATTAGCGAGTGTCTCTCAGTCCCAAATTGTTTTTTTCTATTACCAAAATCTCATCTGTGATAGTAAATTAAATAATAATTTCAACAACAAGTAAAGCAATACACAAAAACATGAAATAAAACAAATGTATTGTAGTGGTAATTCTCAAATAGTTCAAAATGAGGACTGGAAAGGGCATAGTCAGTGGCATGTTCGAATTGAGACCAAATTGACCCGAAAGGCATTCAGTGAAGCAGTATTTGATTGCTGGCGATGGATTGTTGCATTGCCAAATGGATTGACTAATAATTATAATTAATAATAATTCTCAAAGCAATGGTGTTTATCATAAGATTTGTTGCTTTTGATGAGATGATTTCGCATTCTCATCATTTAACATTTCAGCAGTGTGGTCTTGCCGCAAGAAGAGGTTGCAGTTGCATCCAACATAATATTATTTACAATTGGAATTCAATTCTCCAGCGCCATCAGCAGGCCAAAAAGCCTGGCTTCCTCCTCATTCTGCTCCACCAAACATGCTCCACCTCCCGCAGAGAAAACAGGTGTGTCCCGAGCAAATAAGACATCAGGATCCGCCCACACGACCCGCTTGCGCAAACACACACGTGCCCAGACGCAGCACCAAACCAACAATGCGGCCATGCGCTGTGATCCATGCACACACACGTTTGGATGCATTGTTGTGCAGACAGAAACACGCCAGCTGTGTGGAAGACAGGAGCTTGCCTCTGTCAAAATTCTGTTTTTTTGCTTGGGCGATGGTGTTTCTGCTACTTCTGCTGCCTCTGCTGTCTCTGCTGCTGGGTCGCTTGCTGCCTGGCCCAGTGATCAGCTCACAGTTGCCATTTCAGCTCCAAGTTTCATTTCAGATTCCATTTCAAGCTCAGTTTCAAGTTCAAAGTTCAAGGTTCAAGGTTCTGTTCACTCCATTTGCTCGTTTCTTATTTTCTTAGCAATTTGCTCTCTTTCCAACTATTGTCTCAATACTTTTTTTGTTCTATAATTCTAGAAAAGTTTATTCACCAGAATTTTTATAAAAACGAGCTTAAACCAGAATAGAAGCTGCCTTATTCAATTTATATTATTTAAGGAGCAACCTTTTTTTTTCCATTTGATCTTGGTTTAGTCAAATTGTTGTTTGTTTTTTCCTTTCTTTCCTTTCTTTCCTTCTGTATTTGAGTTTGTTGTGTTTTTTCTAAAGGAAAAAAAAGTTTTGTGAATTCCTTCCTGATTTTTCTAATTTTACTTTATTTTTAAATTGCAATTACTTATATTAAAAGAACAATCAATCATTGTCCAAAATCTCTTTTTTTTTCTCTCATTTTTTTGTTTCCCACAATTCATACCACTTTTACTCAAACTACTGGTAATTAATTAATTGCACTTTAATTAATCCCTAATTATCCCCTTCACTTTCCACACATTATTGACAGCTTTCCCATTCAATTCCAAATTTCAACTCAATAATGAATAATCAGCTGGTTTCAAATTAATAATAACAGAAAAAACAAAAACCCAACCTATTTTTTATATCTGAAAATTAACATCCTTTTCTTATTCTCAATCTCTATTTAACCAAAGAAACCAAAACTTTTTTTCCCCTTAAAACAAACTGAAAATTTAAAACAAAAAAAAAGAACCAAACTCGTTTCGCTCAACCAGCTATATCTATATCTCTCTATAATGCCTCCTTTAATCTTAAGTCCCTCTTTATCTTATCCACTTGAACTACCTTCTATCGATGAAAACACACCTATTGATCCAAGAAAGCTATTACAAGTCAGAACTGGTGCCTCAACCTTTCTTTATCGCTCAAATATCTTTCTCCATGGTGGTTTAACCATTCCTTTGAACGATCTATATGACATCAAAATATCTGAAATTGAAAATATTCTAATCAATAACTACAACTACAACTACAACAACAAAACCCTAAATAACTATATCTCTGATGAACTATTCTATCTAAATATAATCAAAAGAAAATGGCAAAGAATCAAACTACTAGGCGAAGACGATTCATCAATCGACGATAACAACAACAACAACAGCACTCATACCCCAATTAACAAATTCAATAAAAATATCAATAATAATAAATTTTTCAATAAATTCAAAAAAAAAATCATAATAAAACCAAAACCAAGACTATTCCACTCAATCTGTTGCTTCAATTCAAAAATATACCTATATGGCGGTTTAATATTCGACGACTTTCTAAAAAAATTGGTTCCAATCAATGATTTATGGGAATTCGACTTGATTAATTTAAACTGGTTTTGTCTTTCTGACTCCTCTTCTTCCAACATTAACGATCCAAACTTCACCAAAAGATTCAACCACCAAATGTGTCTTGTAAACGATCTCAATTGCTTCAAATCTCTAATAGACAACCCCAATGCTTATTTGAATAACAAAACCACTATTCCAATGAAAAACATTAAAAACTATCTCGAATCCCAAAACCAAAACCAAAACCAAAGTCAAAACCAACAAAGAATCGACGCTCTTCTTATAGCTGGCGGCAATAGCATCAATGATCAAAAAATTAACAACATTCTAATCTTCGATTTGTCCAAAAAATGTTGGCTAACAAAAGAATCTCCCAATGTCTCGAGCGCCTATTCAATTGCCTCTTCTTTAAACGCCTCTCCTCTACAATTGGATCGTTCTTTTTGGTTTCCATCAAATAATTACAACAATAATGATAACGAAAATATTCCCTTTTCTTGCATTCAGGAAAGAAACTTCATCATTCCCTCAACTTCCCACTATCTAAAACTCTCTTCATCCGATAATAACAATAAAGATAAAAGTATCAATAAAAACAAAATTAATCGCTCCATCCAGCTGACCGCTGATCATTATACCAATACAACTTTTCAATCAGATTTATACTTGGATGATTCTTTACTATTCTATGTCGACCAAGAGGAAAATGACAACACCACACCTTCAAATCCCTTGATATACTACCAATTGAAACAAAACTCAAAGGCAAAAAGATTATGTTTGAATGAACAGTCCAAAAACATAATCCCCAATAACTTGATGTTTCCAGTAGGTGAGCTGTTTGGAGCCAACATCGCAATTATCGGGTTTTCTCTATCTAATGGTGACGTTCAACCAAAGATCTTCATCTTTAATAAACCCAATTCAACCTGGTCCGAATTAAATATTGGCGGTGATGGCACTCCTCATTCTTTCTTTAAAGGATTTGTGTGGCAATCCCATCATAAAATTGTATTACTTGGGTCAAGAAAACGTATTGGCGAATCTCCATCTGTTCAGTATTTTGATTCCATTGTTGTTGTAAATTTACCAATTGCCAGTATTCTAACTATTAAAGAAACTGAAAATTTCTTAAAAATGGCTTCAAATGAATCTAGCTCAATTAATCCTTTGTTTGCCTCAAACTACAATAATGAAACATATACCCAACCCAGAAACTATTTAAGCTATGCCCCAATTAGATCAAACATTTCCAGCATTAAAAATCAATCAAACTTCGCTTCTTATGCTCACTATGCTGCTCCCATAAGCAATTTGACTTCATTAAGATCTATTTTCCCTCCCGTTGCAATTACTTTGGGTAGAAACGCATTTACAAGATTTTGTCTCTCCATTTCAGACTTTCAATTTGTTTCCGCTGATGGTGATACAATACCAATTCCATTATATATTCTAAGAAAAAGATGGGGAAGAACATTTGACACTATATTAGCCAGAAGTTATTCAAGGGCTGTCGCTCTATTACAATCACAGGAAGATAAGCGTATAAGGGAAACTGATGCAACTGCAGACAAAAGTGCAGACAGTATTCAAGTCGAAAGCAATGAGGACTCAACTTCTTATACTCAACAGCAAAAATTAATTGGCCTTTACAAATCAACCTCCAACTCTTCTTCTACCTATACTAACATTACTAACACAAATAAATCTGTTCAATCACCAAACATCTTTATTAGTGATTATGGATCACTGTCAAATCCCACAAAAAATAATTCTGAACATCAAAATCTTTCAAATAATCAAACATCTGATACTCCAGAAAGCAAAAGTGCAAAATCTCATCCAAAATTCATAATACCGCCAAAGACAAACGAACCAACCATTCCAATGCCAGTTCCCTCAGAATTACAAAGAGAACAGTTGGAATATCAAAATCAGAAGATGTCTTTGTTAAGTGAATTGGAAAAAGTTGGCCCTGTTGCCATGAATAAGCGAGAAAGCAATGCCTCTAGTGACCGTTTACATAAACCATATAGCTATGATGATTCTTCCAGGGCTTCCAGTTTTATTGACAATTTAAGCTCAAACAAGATCACAGAAGTTGATTATAATCAAGACAATGTCAATAGGACAATGTTACTAGGACATCTTTCAAATTTAAATCAAAACTCTGAGCTTTGTTTAGAGCCATTATTAATTCCAAGATCACTATACTTACCGTTTTCAACAAGCTCGGTTTATAGCTTTGCAGAATATTTTTTTACAGGACAAGTCAATCCTAAGTGGCTATTGACCAACACTTTGGATTTATTAATGATTGCTAAATTCTATGAATTGCCATTATTATACGATCTAATTTCTGAAATTTTATATGTTATAATTGGCAGAAAAGAAAGTTATATTAAAAAATACAGTAAGGTATTGTCAGATAAATATTTTGAGATTTTTGGCAAAAGATATGAAAGTTTGAATGAATTTTTTGAGCCCACACTTGCTGAAACTGAAGAAGATTTTGATATGATGTTATTGAAAAAAATGAGTAGCAAAAGAAGAGAAAGTAGGAAAAGATCTGAACTCAAACAAAGAGCTAGCCATTTGTCCACTGCAAGTACAATTTCTCTTAAAAAAAAACTAGGTGATAGCAAATCAATGGATCCACGTAATTCATATTTAAATTCAGATAGTGATAGCATAATCAGTAAAGATGATGAGGATGTTGATGATGACAATCTGGAAAAATTAAATCCACAAGACCCAATTGTTGAGGATAAGAAATACTTGGAAAATCATCCATATAATCTTAAACAAAACGATAATTCTTTATGCACTGACGATGACATTTCATCTAGTGATTCAGACGATTTTGAAATCGGATTGGGATTAGCTGATGATATTTATAATACAGAAATTGAGACAAAATTCAGATGTGGATCAATATTTTCTGGGAAGCAGAGCGTTTTTTCTAAAAGCAGTGATTATTTTAGAGAAGCTGAATTATATCCTGTGATTGGTAATGGATCAGCAGCTACAGTTACATTGGAAAATTTGGCATCAAGTAATTCACCAGCTCCATCATTTTTTCTGTTGCAATATATTTATGAAACGGGATGTTTGGGGTGTGATGTTAGATTAATGGTTAGAAGTATGAATATTTTAGATCTAGCTAAACGTTTTAACAAAGTCAAAGTTGAAGTTGAAGATGTTTTACGAGAGGAGATCGCTAAGGAAGAAGAAGCGAAAAAAGAAGCAATGAAAAAGCAAGAAGAATTCAAAAAAAAATTGAAAGAGGAAAAGTTGGAACAACAAAGGTTAGAGAAAGTTCGACGCAAAAATGAAGCAGCTAAACTGGAACAAGAGAAAATTCAAAGACAGTTGGATAGGTTTGAAAGGCATAAAACAGAAAAAAAGAAGGCTAATTTTCGGTCATCAACACACACTTCTGCTAGTAATGCTAGCACTAATAGTGGAATACTGTCATACCATCCAAGATCGAAGAGAACATCTGGTCCAGTTGGTAGTATTGGACAAAGACAATTTTATCATAAAAATAGAGTTGATAGTGATTTAAATTCGTTAAATTCGGACAAGAGTATGTCAAGGAATGCTATTTCTTCAATTGGAGAATACTTGACACCAAAATATTCGAATATTTCAACAACAGGTACAATTAATACTACGAGTACTATTGATACTACAAATACAAATACAAATATGACAAGTGCATCATCTGAGTATAGTCATTCTGTGGATGAACCATGTTTTGATATGAGGTCGACAGTCGATGGTAATAGAATTAAATATACGAATCAGAATGTTTTGGGAAATATGAATACCAGTTCTGGTAATAATCCTAGTTTGGGTGGATCTAAGCTTGCGTCGAATATTTATAATAGGAATTATCCTAATATTTCAAACACTCTTGACAATGGTAATATAAATAGAAACAATAGCAATGTTAATAATAATAATAGTAATAACAGCAACAACAACAATACTAATACTACTACTACTACTACTACTACTACTACTAATAATAATAATAATAATAATAATAATAATAATAATAATAATAATAATAATAATAATAATAATAATAATAATAATAATAATAATAATAATAATANTAATAATAATAATAATAATAATAATAATAATAATAATAATAATAATAATAATAATAATAATAATAATAATAATAATAATAATAATAATAATAATAAAGTTGATAACGATGATGCTGCTACAATATTTTCATCAGAGTCTAAGAATCCGAATTTAGATGTATCTTCATTTGTATCATCTACACATTCTTCATACAATGCATCATTGTATTCAGTTAACAGGGCAGTCTCGATCAACACTTTGGAAGCATCTGAGCGTAATGGGAATAATTCGAGAAGCAATTTAGAAAATATCAATTATTCAAATCAAACTGAATTTTTGAATTCCAAACCATCATATTACAATCTTAATAAAACTATTAGTAATAATAAGTTGGACAGTAGTAATAACAATAACAATAATAATCATAATAATAATAATAATGCCAATGATAGTATTAGCAGAACTCTTAATCCAACAAAAAGCAAGAATCTCAATAATTTAGAAACTCTTGATAATATAATGATTTTGAACAAGTATAAAAATCCAGCTTCTAATTCTAATATTCAAAATAATAATAATAATAACTTTGATAAGAAGAACTATGGTAATAGTAATAATAATAATAATAATAATAATAGTAATAGTAATAGTAATAGTAATAATAGTGCTGATGCTAGAAATGAGTTTAATTCAACTATGAAAACTCCCACTAATAATATTTCTCATCACAGACGTCACAATGATCATCACCACAATGATTTCAATTACAATTTGAATGCTAATATAACCAACAGCGGTAAGTCCGATATTGATGTTAAAAATAATTCTGATAGGGGTTCTAATTTCAATGCTAATTCTACTTCAAATGTCAACATAAACATCAACTCAAATTCAACAGTAAATGCTAATGCTAATGCTAATTCTAATGTTCCTACAAGAAATGAAAAGATAATATACACGCATAAATATGAATATTCATCAAATAAGAGTGGTGGTAAATTTGGGAAACAGAGGATACTCAGTAATAGCAGCAATGCAGCAACAGCAGGACCTGCTCCGAAGAGTGAGCAAATTGGAGTCACTAAAAAATTGTCTAATTTATTTCATAAGAGGCGTTGAATACAATTTTGAATGGTATTTTTATTTTTTTTATTTTTTTTAATGTTAACTCTTGAAGGAAAAACAGTTTAATCTTTTTTACAATATATTTTGCTACGCTAATTTTTTTTGATCCTTTAGTTGTTTTTTTGTTTTTATTTATTTTGATTTGTGTTTTTGTGTATTTGCGTTTTTGTGTTGTTATTTATTTAATTTTGATTCCAGGTATCTGAATGGATTAAATTCACTTCTTCTATTTACTTCTTTGTTTAATTATATTGAGCGCTCTAAAGCGGTTCTGTATATAATTAATATCACGAATTGACGAAACGAAGAGACAGTGGTGGTGATTGTGCTCCATTTTCTGGATCTGGAGAAATGCGACAAAAAGGCAAAAACAATGATCCACCCGAGGTTCGAACTCGGGACCTTCTCGGTGTGAACGAGACGTCGTAACCTCTAGACCAGTGGATCCTTAATCCAGATTTCGAAAACACACAAACAATACAAGCTGCTCTTTGCTGTCTCTGAAGGAGTCTTAAAGAAGTCCTTGAAGAAGCCTCTTTGATTCTTTGAATTTGTGCAACAATTTGCTGAACAACTCGCTCAGTCTTTCATGGAGCAGCAAAACAGAGCAACGCTGCCTCGCCCACTCGCAGCAAGCAATCGTGGGTGGTTTGGGGATTTGAGTGTTGGATCATGAATCATAAATGCTAAATGGGCTTTAATCATCTGAATTTCGAAGCAACATTTCAAGTCGGGCATAGTTTAAACTTCGGGACAACCAAATACTTTGTGATTTTCCTGCTGATAATCACGCTCAACCCAGCAAGCACTAATATGGTACGAAGAGTCTTCTAAGAGAGTGCTAAAAAAGCAAATATTATTTGGTTTAGTTTTTTTTTATTCAATTGCAAACGATAATTCGAAAAGCGAAAATAAATAAGTCCATTATTCTAAATATGATATGAAATCATTAACTAAAACCGAACTTGGGTTTGAACCTTAAACAAACATTTAAATTTTGTTTTTTTGTTTCTGTTTTTTGTTTTTTAATCTATTTGTGTTTTGGTCTTTTGTTGGTATCTTTTTCGCTGTTGTTTGTAATAAATCGCTTTGTTGTTTTGTTCACTTGCCATTTTATCGTTAAATTCTTGATGAATTTATGTTATTCAGCAGTAAATAATTATTATTATCAAAAAGAGCTATTTGTTTTGCTAACAACTTCTAAAAAGAGATAAATGAAACAAAATTGAGAATTTTTTGCAGTGTTTTACAAAATTTTAAGACTTTTCAGAATCTTTTAGAATTCTTTAGGATTTTTGAAACTTTGCAAAAAGAAATTTCAAATTAAACTTTTTGATTTTGAGGTTTGAATTTGAGCAAAATAATAAAAAAAATCAAACATCGTCCAAAAAATCAAAATAAAAGACCATAGTCATACTCAGTCTTAATAGTTTTTTGGCCAGATAATAGTTTTGCAGTTTCATGGGAGTTGTTCAGATTTGTTCAGATCCATTCAAACCCATTCAGATCATCCCAGACTTTACTTTGGATCCCAATTCCTGTCTCCAGATAGCTCTGGAGTCCAAAATCTGATTCCCATTTCCAATGTTAAATGTTACGATGATACTGAAGAGCCAAAACATTATTTTCGCCAGATTGTAAGAATATGTAGAGCTAAAGTGTAGGGGAAGTGCTTTTCGTCTAGCAGCTTCAGAGAAACAGACTGTAGCAGGCTTTGGAGGAATGTTTCTGTAATTGAGAATCAGCAGCCCAATTCTATTTTCCTTAATTCCCAAATGCTGATACTCACAATCACAGATCTGATGATCAGGAAAACTCGTATTACAATATCAATTATCAAGTTCTTTCCAAGCAATATTGTCCTGCGATCTTTTGGTCGCCTTACCAGAATAAAAGCTCATTGAGCTCGTTGAAAAACCTTCAAAGCTGCTTAACTTACTGGAAAGCAAGATATGAAGCAAATCCTGTAAGAAGATTCCTCCTAGTTGTACAAATTCCTACAGATTCCATGTCACCATTAAAACAATAAAACAATGAAAATTAATTTGTCAAATCTACTTGGACTTACTCGACTGTAATTTGCTTGGGCCTATTTCTGCCTCTACCCAAATATGCTTTATGTTTAGGTCAACAGCTCAAGCAACAGTTGTGTACCAGAATCAAACTAAAGGTGAATATCTTCATGTATCAATTTCTCTGCTATCTGACAATCAAAGTGCAAAAGTGTATCGATACGTATATCCACTATTGTACCTTCCATCTTATCCATCCCTTTTGCCAAACCTTTACCATAAATTCTACACCAAGATATTTGCCAAACTAGTATAGATTAGTGCAAATTAAATTAAATTAAATTAAATTAAATTGTATTACTGCCTTTGCCTTTATTTTCTTCAATTCAATTTATCATCTCGAGTGTTGCTCAAGTATTGATTTTCCATATACCAAGTACTAATCTACCTTCTTGAGCACTAATCTGGCTTGTTATTTCTGTTTTCAACATCTCCCAGATAAACTTATACCAGTTGTTTTATAAAATTTAACCCACTAACCACTGCTTTCCAACTTCATTTTTTCAAACTATTCTTTTACTATCGGTTTTGGGAATAATATTCGTTACTAAAATCAATTTAGTGATTATACTTTATGTCGTTTAATTTTCTTTTAAAACAACTCATAAAAAAAAAGATTGATAAACAAGAAGTCAAAATCCCACTAGAAAAATCTCGTAAATACTCCAAAAAAAACAAAAAAACGCATCTTACTTATTACATGGACTAATTTTATTTTCGCCTTTACTTTTAATTTTGCTTTCACTTTCACCTTCACTTTTTTTGCTTGTGCCTTTTTTCTGTTTCTCTTTTATTTTTATTTTTATTTTTTTTACTTTGATTTGTTTCTTTTCTGTTTGATATTTCAATTATTGATCAAAGCCAAAACCAAAATGAATTTTCTTGAAACTCTGTAGTTTGTTGCAAGAATAAACAAATTTTATGTGCTTGCTATGGATGTAACAAATTTTATGTCAATCCAAGTGTTTAGAATTAAAATTTTTCTTTTGATTTGGCTTTTAAGATTGCTGGTGGGTTTATGTAATTGATTTTAAAACATAATTAAGGCAGCTTAATGAATATTAAAATAAAGAAATAAAATTTAAAATTCAGCTGGAATAAGGTGTAAAAATCACATTTCAGTTATACTATCTCATATTCAACCACCACTTATATATTTTACGTGTGTGTGTGTGATGGCAAATAATCTTGTATTTTCTGGTGCAGCTGTTGATTATATTTGCAGTATTAGAGCAATTTACAATACTGCCCAATCGAAGCCTTTGATATATGGAAAAAAATTGCACGAAATAACACAAGCAATGAGAGAAATCCCCAATTACATTGTCAGTTTCTGGAGCCAGATTATCGTTGCCAAACGTCGCACGTCCTGTTCAAAAAAGCCCAGCTGAATCTGCTTCTCTCTCCAATGCTGGAGCTATTTGCCAATTTTTATTTGTGGCATCAGAAGCAGCATGTTTCGAATAAAGGAAGGAAAAAAAAAATGGTTCAAAGCTCCAGTGGGTGCGAAACCAGACAGCGTTGAAGATGCTCGCATTGGCTATACTAATACATAGGGAAGCCTGTTCTGTCAGATATATACTACACAGATTATGATTTGGATACATTTACATTTACATTTACATTTACATTTACATTTACATTTACATTTACATTTACATTTACATGGAGAGGGATGAGATGAAGAAATGCAGCGTCAGTAGGAGTATCGTGTGAATATGTTCTTTGGGGAGTGTTCTCACTTTGCTTTTATCCCTACGAAGAGTCGAGAGTATTCAATGGAGAAAACATATATTGAGTGCTTTTCTATTTTATTTTCGAGGGATATTCCAAGATGTGGTTCATGTCAAGTAGATATATAGATTTTATAGGGAAAAATGTAAAAGATAAGACAAAACGAAACTAAATAGGTTATAAAGAACATAAATAAAGATATTATAGCACCCATCAGATTCTCAAAGGTTACGAAATAGTGTATATATATAAATAAGTAGATAGGTAGATAAATAGAGGAACATAGATCATAGGGAAAATAGGGAAACAAAGACTATTTAATTATAATAAAGAAAACTAAATATTAAGAAATGAAAGAGAAACAGAAAGAGAACAAAAACAGATTAAAATAAATAAGATTAAGAGAGAGAGAGAAGAGAGAGATACTAATACTAAAAAACTAATATATTGAATATATTACAATTTTGAAAAATTACAGAGAAAAAAAAACAATTTGACCAAGATAAGCAAATTAAATAAAACTAAATGGTTTTTTTATTTTTTTTTTATTTTTATTTTTTTTGGGTTTTTTTGATTTAAATGATTAACAAATAATTTTATTTAAGCTTAATTTAAAATTACTGAATTTTTTGTACTTATTTTTTTTTCTGTTGTTGTTGCTGTTGCTGTTGCTGTTGTTGTTGTTGTTGCTGTTGTTGTTGTTGTTGCTGTTGGGAGGCTAATTGTGCTTGGTAAGTATTGGTGGCAGTATTCGTATTTGAGTTTGTATTTGTACTGGTATTACCGTAGTACATGAATTGATTTTGAACAGTATTTGGGTAATTGTATTGGTAAGGAGGATAGTTTGGGTAGAATTGTTGAAAAGAAGGATATTGAGGAGTTTGAGACTGGCCTTGTTGATTTTGGGTGGTAGGATCTTGAGAATCTGAGGAAGAGGTGGTAGTGGTGGGTAAAGGTTGTTGAGCTTGAAGGAAAGGGTCATGCAAAGGAGGAGCAGCCCAATATTGGGGAGGCTGTTGACCGACATGAGCATTTGATTTGGTGTAGAAGCCCTTGATGTCAGTGACAAACAATGGGTATAATAAATCAGCTATACCTTCGTTCCTGGCCAATTCAAAGGCTCTGTCATAGGGGATCCAGACACCTTTCAAGTTCATTGCACCGATTTTAATGACAAATCTTGTTTTTTCAGTTTTTAATATACCATCTCTTCTGCCTCTAGTCATTCCGGTTACGTTGAGTAGTTTTGTACCATTGATAAAGTCGTTATCGCCTCTTCTGGAGACAGTAACGTTGCGACATTCGACTTGGTAGCAGATTGTGTTTTCGTCTTCCCAGTAGGTTGTGGTCAATCTTGGTTTTTGGGGGATGAAGGGTTGAGGGTTTGGTCTAAAGGGTAGTTGCCAGCTTGGAGCAATTAGTTGGTTGCCGTAGGTTGAGTAGGTGAGTTGGTGAGGTTGGGGAGTTTGGGTGACGAGAGCTTTGCTGGTTAGATTTGAGGATTTTTTGGAATGGGACTTTGAGGAATCAATTGAGGAGTTTGGAGAGGAGAGTTTGTCTGATTTCAAGGAATGCGTCTGGTCGTGGTAGGACTGTTGTTGTTGGGTGTTGAGTTGTTGTTGCTGTTGGTTGGAGAGCTGTTGCTGTTGTTGCTGTTGCTGGGGGGTGAGCTGCAGGGAGTTTTGCAACTGGGAGGAGTTCAATTGGGATTGGTTTTGTTGGTAGGGCATATAGTTTGTGTACTCGTAGTAATTAGGGTATCTGCCATAGGGGTAGTAGGCATTTGACTGTTGCTGGTTGGTAGTGTTCAGGTTTGAGAGCAGCGAGGTGGCGACGCCCACCTGGTTGATGGAGGAAAGGGGCAAGTTTGCAGGAATTGGGGACTTTAGAGAGGTGGTTGCATGTTGGGACTGAGGTTGGTTTTGAAGCTGGGGGTCAGTGGTGAGATTTGACTGGGAAGCGTTGGGATTTGAGGAATCATAAACACCATAGGTAGGATTGGAGGACATGATGGTACTTGGAGCTACCGGAGGCAAAGCGACGAGAGGACGTGAGAGGGAGTGGTAAAGGGGCCAGCGAAGGCGAGAGTGCAGCAGCAGAAGAGGAGACGAGATAACGACGCAGGGGCCAGAGAAGATGAGGGAGAAGGAGGACGAGAAGAAGGAGGACGAGAAGAAGGAGGACGAGAAGGACGAGAAGGATGAGAAGGATGAGAAGAGAAGAGAAGAGAAAAAAGAGAAAGTGAAAAGACGGGGAATATGAGGATCTTTTATACGGATTCTTTTCTATGAGGAAAAGAGAAGGAGAAATTGGTTCTCTAGAGCAGTGAAATAAGCAAGTTGGAGGAGTTCAGAGGAAGCAGCTGCTGGAACAGTCGTTGGGATTGCAGAGAGGTGGTTGTTGGGTGGTTCTCTGTTGCTTTCTGGGTAGAAGAAACAATTGGAATTAGCCTTAAGATTGAGATGAAACTTGATGACGTTCCAGGAGAGAGTAGAGTACGAAGTAGAGTGAGAAAGTGAGAAGACGAGGAGGTGAGAAGGTGAGAAAGTGAGAATGCTTTCAACTAATGTAATGTAGTAGTTCAATTTTGAGAGTGTCGCTGGAAAACTAGGTTAGTCACAAAAGTTTAGATTTCAAACAAATAAAACAAATTGAGCTGGATATTGCGAGAAAGCAGAATTGAGTGGGTAGAATAGAGTAGGTGAAAGAGATGGAGGAAGATCTTAGGATTAATCTGGGATGATTTGCTTTAGAAGGGAGGAAGAAGTTAACTTTTGGATGATCAGAGTTAATAAAGCAGAGGGACTGAACGAGATGGCAGAGTAAAGAAATGATGATAAAGTGTAAAAGATACCAGAGAGAGAAGAGATAAAAGAAGATGAGTGAGTCTTTTTATATTAAAAAAAAGAATTCTATCAGGAAAGTTTCTAAATTGAAACGAAAAGGAAAATAATTAAATAGGTAAATAATTAAGTAAGTAAGTAAGTAAGTAAATAATTAAATAAATAATTAAATAATTGATATAAAATGATTAAGATTTTAGTTTTAGTTTTTTGCAAAATTTTCAGGAAAAGATTCAAGTAATCAAATGGTAGAATAATAAAATAATAAAATAAAATTTGTATTTAAAATTCGCTACAAAATTTAATAAAATTTAATAAAATTTAATAAAATTTAATAAAATTTAATAACAGAATTATGTGAAAATGGATTTAAAACGATCAAAATGGATAAAAATGGATGAAAAAAGAACGAAAAGAAGACAGTTTTCTCAAATTTAAAATAGATATATTTAAATAGAAAGAGTAATTACAACAGATGGTGATAATTACGATAATAATTGGCCATTAATCGGCCATTAATTGACTATTAATTGGCTATTCATTCGCTATTCATTGGTTAATTCCATTACATTACTCGATTAAAGAAAAAAAAAAGGATTTTGGTGTTGTTTTCTTTAACGTTTTTTGGTGTTGTTTTTTGTTTTTTGGTGTTTTTCTTTAAATTTTTGGGAAAAATGAAAAAAAACTCATCTGAATAAGGTTTGCATTAAGGTTTCAAATAAACTTTTACAGATTTAAGTTTTCTGAAAATGGTTTTTTTTGGTTTTTGGTAGAATGAAATAAAAAGCGCCAAGCTAAAGATGTTTAAGCTTCAACAAACAAGCAGAACACCAATTAGGGTTTGAATAAGGTTTGTGTGTACATCAACTCTGAACTTAATCCAAAAGCTGCGTGTCCCGTTTCTGCAAAGGCGGGTGAGCTCTCCGCGGGCCTCATCCGTGTCCGATGTGCGGAGGACAGCGGAACGCGTGTGCCAAAGCGGGCCGGCGCAAACACACGGGGGGTTGAGTGTTGAGATAAGGAGAAGGAGAAGAGGAAGAGGAAAAAGAGGAAGAAGAAGCAAAGGAAAAAGAAGAAGCAAAAAAAGTAGAAGAAAAAAAACACTTTTTTATCTACGTCATGCAAAATAACCTTTGCTGAAGACTGGTTTGTTTCAAAATGAAAAAACCATTGGATTTGTGCAAATTGTCACAGAATCTGCTTTTTTGCTTGTTTATCAAAAAAATAGAACTTTTGCTAAATAAGGAGAACAAATTGAATAAAATCAATAATTTGAATAAGGTAAATTAGATTTTATCTGCTAAAATTTTAATTTAATGAGACAATTTTTGAAATTCGAATGATTTAATAACACATTTAAAGTTATATTTAAGATTGTCGATAGAAAATATTGCTAATTCAATAATCATAATCATGGGAAATCATGATTAATTGAAATTGGTAGTTTAAAATCGCTTGAATCATTTTATATCAAATAATTAATTACAAGTAATCATAATTAATCATAATAATTAATCATAACTAATTATAATTAACTACGATTACTTATCCCTTTATGTTTCCATTAAATGATTCATAAATTCTAAATCCACAAATCCTCTCCATTTACAAAATTGTCATTAATAGAACGCTAAATTCGATTTAAAACCGAAATAAATGAAATGAAATGAAATTTTAGATTAAAAGTTATCGATTATTGTTAAATAATAATAATTATTATTATGATTATGATTATGATTATGATTATGATTATGATTATTACTATCACTATTACTATCACTGTTACTATTTCGATTGAATCAAAACTTGCTGCTAAACTTCAATAAGTTTAGTAGCAAGTTGTTTCAACATGTTTTAAAACAAGTTTTACAACATTTACCAATCCAATAACATCAAAAAAATGATTGATTTATTTAGCAGCAAGTATTAATAGTCATAGTTATGAATTTACAAGCACTTATCTATCAGTAAGGTCGAATCAAGATAGGATCAGATGGGAAATAAAAAAGCATGAATGGATCACGAATATAGTATTAATAGATCGTTTATGGATCATTCGAGTTTGAGGATTATCGACAGTGGTGTCTTGATTCGCTGAATAGTTTCATCATTGTTACCACAAGATGGAAAGCCACCAACCACCTCGATAGATATGTCTGCATCTATGCCTCTATCCTTCGACTATATCCTTCAACACCCATCCTCATGTCGAGGCAGCAATGTCTTTATTGTATCTGTGGTTGTGCTGTGGTGGTGCTGTGTGACTGTATGTGCTTGCTATATTGAATAGTACGCACTCTGCACTCCCACGTTGGCCCTCCCACCTCCACCGGGGGCGGAATATCCGCCAGCTCACTCATAATATTCCTGCCTAAATAATATCCGCCAGATCACCTGCTCCTCTCTGCGCACATTTTGTGTTTGCTCCCATCCGCTCCGTCAGCCAGCGCGCGCGGCCTCGTTTCCGTAGGCCCACGCGGCTCTCCGCGCCCGGCGGCGCTGACGGTGTAGCGGCGCACTCCCAGCGGGCCCGCGTGCGCTGCCCGCGCTCAGCATCCTCCTGTGCCGCGCGGCGTCCGGACTGTCCCTGCTGCGCCTCTCTGTGCTAGCTGTCTCAACATGCTCCACCCCTACACAAGCAGTATTTCTGGTAGTGTGGGTACTCACACGGGGCTTTGTTCCTGCTCCTTCCTCCGTCTCTCCCCTGCCCTACCTGGACTGCCCTGGGATCGACCCGCGCGCACGCTGCACACGACTCACCGCCCTTCACATGCACGCTAGCCCCGCTCAATCGGGATGAAACTCGTCATATGTCTCAGTCACATGTTTTATAGCGTGACTGATTGTGTAATCATTACGTAACATGAAATTGCATAGATCTTTGCACGTGACTTATCATTTATTTTTTGTTTCTCCTTTCATTTTTCTTTTCAATGCTTAATATATTGATATCTTTTTTCTTAGGTAAGTTTCCAGAAAGTGATTAGGAACATTTTCTTCATTAATCGCTATTCATAACTAACTGTTGGTTTAATTTTGTTTTATTTTGCTTGATTTTGCTCGACTTTTGTCAATTGGTTGGTTCATTGTCTATTTCAATGATGTTTTCTTCAAATGACCAACTCACTCTCAATAATAATGCTTCTAATTTAATCACTAATATTAATAATATTAATAATACCAATAACATCAATAGCATGCACCAAAATACTGATATCATTACCGAGAACACTAATAATAATAATAATAATCATTACAACAATAACGATAACGATAATGATAATGATAACGATAACGATAACGATAACACTGATGATATCTCAGATACTGTAGATGAAAATCAAATTGACTTGAACTCAATTTCAAACTTCTTGAATCTTTCAAATGCTGATACATCCTCTTTAAATAGCTTGTCAAAAACTTTTAAATTCAAATTGAGCAATCTCCTAAACAACCACTTTGATTACCAGAAAAAAATCCTACTGCTAGAGAAACACTCCTCTTCCTTATCAAACAAACTAATCCATTCCAATCTGCTTTTAAAAAACTTTAAGAAAAACTACTCAATTCTCTCTAAACAAAACTTGGATCTAAAATTCAACCTGAGGTTAATTGAACAAAACTACAAAAATCAAAGCAACGACAACAATAACACCATCAAAAGCTTAAACACTGAAATCGCCAGTCTATTAAACTTTAAAAAAATCAAATCTTCTCAATTCATTTCCCTAAACAATAACCTAAATCAATTAAATGAAGAAATCCTAGATTTAAATGACAAAATCTCAAACCTAACCCAACAAAATATAAATCTAAAAAAACAGTTATCCATAAGCGATCTAAATCTCAAATCAATCACTTTTAATCATGATTTATACGTATCAAATGTTCAACATCAAGTTCTATTATCCAAAAACTTAACCAATTCTTTAAATGCTACCATATCTTCAAAAGATGCAAAAATTGAACAATTATCCAAAACTATCGAATCTTTCAACAAAAACATCCCCAACTCAATTCAAGATACCTCCACTTTAATCACTAATCCAAATCATAACCAAAATCAATCAATCCAAATCCAAATCTTGGAAAAAAAATTAATGAAAGAATCAAACCTCAAAAAAAATCTACAAGATCAACTAGACATTTTTGCCAAAACTTTAGATCAAAACTTTCCTATAATCAAATCAACAAACACTCAAAATAAATTACTAAAAACTCAGCTCTTTGAAATGGATAACGAAATAGTGACAAATAAATCAAAAATTGATAACCTACTATCAAAAATCGCTTCCTTAAAAGTATCCATAAATGATACTCTGAGAGAAAAACTCTCTCTTTTAAAACAAAACCTAGATCTATCAAAACAAGTCCAGTTTTTTTTAATCCAATTATCAATCAAAAACAACGACAATATCGACCCACTAAATGATTCAGATACCCAATATCTTAATCGAATTCTTGAAAAAAACAACCTATCACATAATTTCTTAAACAAAATACAATTAGCTATAAATAATCACCAATTTGATTATTTAAATAACTTGAATGAAAATCCCAATATTTCTTCTTTAAATAATGATAATAATAATAATAATAATAACAATAACAACTTTTTTCAAAATGATTATGATGAAGTAATCTCTCAAAAGTTAGTCATCTTTGAAAATATCCCAACTCTTCAGCTATTAAACTCTCAATTAATTAGAGTAGCAAGAGATCTATCTTTAGAATTAGAAATTAATAATAAAACTAGAAAAAATTTAACTTTATTTCAAGATTCAACAATTACTGAAGCTAATACTGCTATCAATAGTTTGCAAAATGAAAATGACTCTTTAAAAGATGAACTTGAAAAACAGAAATTAATAATTTCAAATAATAACTTCTTATTATCTAAAAAGCAAATTGAAAATTCAGATGAATATAAATTTTTACAACATACTGTATCATCTTTAGAAACTCAAAATTCAGATTTACAGAAAAATCTAGACGAAATAAAAATTCAAAATTTCTCAAAAGTTAATGAATTAAACCAATTAGTAAACAATTTGCAAGAATCAAACAAAACTCTTCAAGATGAAATTCACCTATTTCAAGAAAAGAATAATCAATTACTATCTTCAAATAATAATCAAAACTCAAAAATTAATCAATTATATGAAAAATTACTTGGAAATAATGACTTGCTTGGAATTAAAAACAAAGAAATCATCGATTTAAATTCTCAAAAATTGAAATACTCAAATGATTTAGTCAATTTGAAAAATTGCTTCAATCATGTAGCCCAATTTGTTCAATTATTAAATTCAGAAGTATCTAATCTTGAAAATTCTATGAATAATAAAAATAATCTCTTATTTGATAACTCAGATAAAATAATCTCAAAGATAAAATATTTAGTTGAACAACAAACTCAAATTTTAGAACATTTTGAAATCAATAATGAAATTGATATAAATGAAATAAAAGAATCAAATAAATCAATGAATGATTTTGATGAGAACTTCTTGGAACTTGAAGATTTTATTCAAAATAATAATAAAAATAATGAAAATAATTTATATTCCAAAAATTTCAAAAATAATCCAATAAGTTCAAAGTTTGACTCTAGTAACCAACCAATTAAAGATCCAGATTTTATTGATGATGATCTTAATGCTTTTGATGATAAAGATGAAATAATTACATACTTGAAGATAGAAAAAGAAGAAAAAGAAAATGAATTATCAACAATTTCCAAAGAACTAGGCTCTGCTAACAAAATAATTGATTCACTAAATTCTCGACTAGAATTATATGAGGATAAATTGAAAAAAGCTTATAATAATAATCAAAATGATGCTCAATTAGAGTTAGACCACAATAAATCATTAATGGAAATTGGTTTATTGAAAGAGAAAAATCAAAGTTTACAAAAAGAACAAAAAGAATTTGAAACCAAAATCAGACAATTGAATAATGAATTAAAAAAATTAAATGAAAAAATTGAAGGTTTACAAAGAACTAATGATAATTTGAAGTTTGAAGTTGAATCGAAAAAACAAGAAATTGAGTTATCTAAACAAGAAATATTAGATATTCAAACTAAATTAACGAAAACAATTGACAGTCATAACAATTCAACTAATGTCCATTTACAAAATCAAACAAAAATTAATAATAATACAAAAGTTCAAGAACTTGAAGAAAAAATATCTTCTTGGGAGAAAAAATACAAAGATTTATACACTCAATCAAACAGTGTTATTTCTTTAAAAACTGATCAAATAAACAGTTTAACCGGCGTACTACAATCTAAAGATGAACAGATAAACTCTTTAGAACTTCAAAAAAAATCACTTGAAATTCCTAAAAATCTCCAAGAAAATAACAATAGCCAGTTAGCTGAATTAATCAAGCAACTTATTGAGAAACTTTCCAATGACTTTTTTTCAAAAATTCCAAAAGAGGAATTTTTAAAAGAGATCAATTCATTACAAAGCGATGTAAAAAAAATATCTGAATATCTTGAAAAGCAAAAAATCCACAATGTAGCTGGGTCTGCCAATATTTCTGCAGATAAACTTGAGAGTCTTAAAAAAGAATGGGAGGTGGAATGTGAACCTAAAATTATTGAAAGAATTAAGAAAGAAATATCTGCAGCCCGAAAAGCATTTGAAAAGAGTATTAGAGCTCCTTCTGAAGAAAAATTAGAACGGATGACAAATGTTAAAGTTCAAAAGTTTAAAAAGGAATTTGAACCAAAAGTCAGAGAAGAGATTGAAAATGAATTTAAATTATCATTTTCTAAGCTTGAAAAGGAAACTCAAGATAAACTTAGTCAGCAACTTTTGCAGCATGAAAGATTAATCGAAGAACAAAATTCTGCTCACGAAAAGGACAAATTGAATAATGCTATTCAATTACAAACTGCAAACCAGCAAAAAATTAAAAAGTCATTTGAAGATGGTAAAGCTGCCGCCACCCAGCAGTTTAATTTTAAAACAAAGTTACTTGAAAAACAAGTTCAACGATTGAAATCTCAGTTGTCGACGTGCGAAACTGAAAAAGACGAATTAGAAACCAAGGTAAAAGATCTTGAAACTATTATTAAGACAATTAAGCTTGAGAAAGAGCGATTGAATGTAGAGCCTAAGTTCGATGAAAAAAATAATAAAGAACAAACAAAAAATATTATTATTGATAGTAAAGATGAGATAGAGAAGCTTGAAAATGGCGTTATTGAAAATCACACGTTGAATACAATAAGTAAAGATAATAGTAAAACCGTTAAGGTTATTTCTAATAATGGGCTTGATTCTTCGCTGAAGATTGAAAATAATAGAATTAAAGAGAATATCTCAAACGAGGAAAAATCCGAAGCAAAATCTGAAGCCAAATCTGAAGCCAAATCCGAAACCAAATCTGATAAAGATGAGGTTGAAAACACTATTTTGAATGTTTCTGATCTGAAAACTGAAGTGGATAAAAAACTATTGGGGTCTCAGTTGGATGCTGTTGATGACTCTATTCAGCCCATAATTGAAATAAGTAAAGTCGAAACAACTATACTGAAAGATTCAACAGACCAAGAGCCTATTTCTAATGAGTTAACAGAAAACACACGGGATATTGAGGTTGAAATGACTGCACCAGAAAATTCAATAAGGTCAACTGATGCAGCCGATGATTTGGTAATGGTAGTTGAAACCCCAGGTTTACAAGATTCAATAATAGAGGTTAAAAAGCCCATGTTGGATCATCCAGCAACAGGCGATGAATTATTAATTGAAATTGAAAAACAAAATGAGAATGTGGTTACTGGAACTGAAAAATTTGTGAGAGAAGAAATTGTTGTTGACCAACTAAACTATGAAGAGATTGAAATTGAAATTGAAAAAGAAGAGAAAAATATTGATTTAGAACTTGTAAATACAAAAAAGGTTGTTAATAATTCTGAAGAACAAGTTAATATGATTGAGAATACAAGTTCAATTGAGAGTATTGTCCAGCAGTTTATAAGGCCTGTTTTAGTTAAACCAGAAATTCAATTTCCATTTGTGGTTGATGAAAGCCAACAGCAGATTATAAATAATATAGCAATCAAGCCCCAGCTATCAAACATTTCAGAGATCAGTAAAGAAAGTAATAAACGAGTTGCTGATACTTCATTAGAGAATTTAACTGATAAGAAAGTTAAAAATTAAACAATTGGATAAAGGAAAGCAAATTCAAAAAGCCAAAAAAGGATGATGCTGGTTATATTTTATGATTTTTAACAGTTTTTTTTTGTGTCATGATTTTATGTTAGTCTTTAATATATAGTTAATCATTATTTGATATTTCTTTTGCAAAAAAAAAGAAAAAAAGAATTAAATATATGTATTATTAATATTATTATATAAATTAAGCTACAAAATATCATAGTAGCTTTAAAACATAACAAAAAAACGAAAGAGGGATAATAAATTAAATCAAACCCAGACAATTGATAAAAATTAAAAGTTAATTAGATTAAAAAGTCATTAACAGATTTGAATAACCATAGTAGAAAGTATACCAAAAGAAGTAAAAAAAATATCAAAAAAAAACCAAAAAATAAGTGAATAAAGTAAAAAAACAAAAATTAAACATTAAAAGAACGATATGCTATTATGCAACTAAGTTTATCTTATTTAATCATAATTAGAGAATATGATAAAGCAGAGAAAACTTAATTAAAAAAGCATTGTATGAGACCAAAACAGAGTAAAGCATGGTTCTAGAGAAGCAAAAAAAGTAGTGAATTAAATGTTGAGAATTGGTGAATACTTGAAAAGAGAAAGATTTCCAGGTTTAAAAAATCATATTAAGAGCTTTTGGTGATTAATGCTATTGAAAGCATAAGGGTTCGAATCAATAGTTGATGGCTTTAAGGGAGAGGAATTGATTGAGAGATTATAGCGATGGTTATTATTACGAGAAGAAAACTTATAAGGCAATGTCTTTGATCTGAGAACATCAGCTTGATTTGTGGTTAGATCGATCAAATCAATGGTTGATTCATTTGGTAATTCGTGTAAAGTGGAGAGGTTATGGTTGGGAGAAGCAAAGGGATTGTTTGAATAAGGATTGGAGATAGCTCTGTTGATATCTAGCGATTTAGAGGATCTTGAAGCTGGAGAGGAGGAGGAGAAGTTTTTGTTATGATTTGAAGATTCTTTTGCTTTGCTGTAATTGTTGTTATTATAATCATCATCATCGCTATCATTATCGGAGGAGGAAGAGTGATTTAGTTTTCTTTTTAAATCAAAAGAGGATCTAATATTTGGTTTGTTGAATTCGGATCTTAATTTTTGGAAATTCAATCTAAAGTTGTTTAATTGATTTGAATCGGATAAAAGAGTTATAAAATTTGAAGAATATCTTAAAATTTTTAGTAACAAGGTATCATTAACGCCAATTTTTTTGATTATGGCATTGTTTTTATTGTTTTTAGTATTATTAATATTATTGATATTATCTACTGTAAATATGTCATTTTTCTGAATGATGTAGTTTGTATTTAAGATGACAAATTTTAAATGATGAAATAGCCAATTGTTCTTTGACCAGAAAGAAAGGAAATCATTTGAAGAACATTGTAGTAGGAAGTTGAACAATAGGATTAGATTGTATAGGTTGATAATTTTGAAGAATTTTAGTTTATTTAATAAGAATTTTTCGATTTTTTTGTTAACCAATTGCAAGTGTTTAATTATAAAGTTATTTATGATTAGTAAGTTTGAGGAATCAAAAGTGTATAAGGAAATTTCATTTAGTTGAGAAATCTTTGTGATAGAGGGAGAGGAAGAGGAAGAGGAAGAAGCATGATTGTGAGAAGAAGGAGAGCCAAATACAATGAATTTCAATTTTGAATCTAATTTTGAGTTATTCAAAGAATTTGAGAGTAGATTGAGTAATTTTGACATTTTAACTCGGATAATAATAATAATAATAATAATAATTATAATAATTATAATAGAATTTGGGATTTGGAATTTTTAGAAAAAAATAGAGTAATTTGAGATGATTATATATTGTGTAAATAGATCAAGAGGGAATTGTGTTAAATAAACTTCTTTTATGAGGTTAATTAAGGGATAGTTAGCAAGGAAAAATTGGAATAAGCAATTGTTTCAAGATAGAAATTAGATTTGAAATTAAATTAAATTAAGATAAATTAGGTTGGTAATAGTAGTGAGAAGCAAATGACCAACTACGAGAAATCAAGAATCTTAAAACTGGGTGTGAAAGATGGTTGGAGGTGAAGAAGTTAGATGTATGAATTGAAATAGTGGAATAATAAAACAATAAAACAATGAAACAATGAAACAGTGGGATACTAAATCAATAAAACAATGAAATAGTGGAACAATAAAACAATCACAGTTGAATTAATTAAATAATGGGGGAAAATGTCAAGAATGAAGATGGCACAATTCGGGAACAATAGTGAAACATAAACAAGACCCGAAAGAGACCTCAAAAAAGGTTTAGTGAAAAAAAGTCAAAAAGATTTGGGTGAGAACAAGAAGAAAAAAGCAGTAAAAATGAGCAAATTTAAAGCAAAAGAGAGAAAAAGCGAAAGAGTGTGTTTTCGTCGTTTGGAAATGTTTTTTCGTACCGTCGCAGCGCAAACGGAGATAATTGTAAAAATTTTAAAAAGATATGGAAGAGAATATGCTGGTGAGCACGCGGAAGACTTCGCTGCGTTTTTCTCCAAAGACGATATGTTGGCGATGCAATGAAGATGTGGATCTGAACACGGAGAGAGCGGAAGACGCGGAAAACACAAACGGATTTTCGGTAAATCGAAATGCCGAGCAAGGTCTTTAAGAAGTTTTTAGAAAGGAATCGAACTGAAGATCAAAAGAAGAAGAAAAAAGTGCTTACCACTGTGCCAGACAATTACATAATAATGTAGTGATTACACAATCATAATAGTTAGTCAGCAATTACGAAATACAAATTGAGATCATGTGCAGTGTTCAGACGAATATATCAAAGTATATTAATGGAAGGAGGAATACAGTTTTTGAAATAAGATCATAAATTAATAATATAATCAAAACAAAGAGGCAAAAAAAATATATAGCGATCAGTAGATAAGTAGATAAGTATATAAGTATAAAATGGGGGATTTTAATATAGTATATCATACAGGAGTGAGTACAAAAAAGAGAGAAAGAGAGAGAAGAGAAGAGAGAAAAATAAATAAGTGAGACAAAAATGATAAGGGATTAATAATAAATAAAAATAAAAAAAATCAAGATGAATCAGGATAAATCAAGATTAAACTAAGATAAATTAAGATAAATTAAGATAAGTCAATGTAAAATATTAATATTGATATTAATATTAAGTATTAATGTAAAATTATTGATATAAAATTCTTTTCTATTCCTTATTTGATATATTTTATAATGTTTTTTTTTTATTTTTTTTATTTTTTTTTTATATTTTTTGTTGGGGTTTTTTTAAAATTTTTTTTAAAATTTTTTTTTTTGATTGTAAAGTAAATTAATAAATCAGTATAACACAATTTAAATTAATAAGATAAATTTTGTTCAGTTGAGAAAAAAACTTTTGAAACAGAAGATGAAAAGCAAAATAGGGTTAAACCAAAAGAAAAAAAGAAGGAAAAAAAAAAGTAAAGGAGAAGAAGGAGAAGAAAGAAAAAGAGAAAGAGAAAGAGAAGAAAAAAATTTAAAAGTATGCATTATGAAAAAAAAGAATATTTTTAATTTCATTAGATATTTTGATTTAATAATTATGATTATTGATATTAGATTAGATTATTAGATTATTATAATTATAATTATGATTGTGATTATGATTATGATTATGATTATGATTATGATCAAAATGATTCGATCGATTAGATTGATTAGATTAAGTAGAAAAGGATGATTAGATAGATATGTAATCACAGTCTTTGACATATTCAACTTCATAGTAACATATTGAGCACATTCTGTGATCGCATTTTGAACAATATTTATCACCAGCTCCAAATCTTTTATTTATTGTTTCGCAGACATGGCAAACCCAAACAATACACTTTTGCATTTTTGACTATATTGTTATTAGTTGTGGTGGTAGTGGTAATGGAGAATTTAGATTAAATCTAGACTGAATGAGATTGATAGAATGGGATCTATAGTATAAGAGGATAAAAGTATAAGAGGATAAAGGCAATTGAGTGAATAGAATTGAAGAGTGAAGACAGTAAAGCAGAGATATCAATTAAGATATAAAAGGAAGAGAAATCGAAACAGTAATCGAAGCAGTAATCGAAGCAGTAATCGAAGCAATAATTGAAGCAGTAGATGGAATAAATAAAGATTTCTAGAGATCTATGGTGGAGGGATTGCGAGTGGTTATATATTCATATAATCATATATTATAGTGGATTGAATTGAGAAGTTGAGAAATTGAGAAAACAGTAGTTATATACTTATATATATGGTATCTTTATATATATGGCAAGAGATATAAATGAGTTGTGGTTGAATCTTTGGTGCAAAATTTTCAGGTTATTGGATTGTTATAAAAGATTAAAATACAGTCAAGTAAAGTAAAGTCAAGTCAAAGAAAACAAAACAAAATAAAATAAAATTAAATAATTAACATAATTATTAATACTCTTATTATTATTTTGAAAAATTTTAAACTAAATAGTTAATCTAAACCCTCAATAAGCTAGAGCCAAAAAAAAACAATGAAAAAGATGCATTTGAATCCATTCAAACTTAGAATCTAAGACCTAGAGCGAAGCATTAAGAGAACACACAATAGAAGCACAAGAAGCACAAGAGAGGTGCTTTAGAAACGCTCTAAAGATGCTCCAGAAATGCCCTGCAAGTGCTCCAAAAAGATTTCTGAAAGATTCCAAAAAGATTTCTGAAAGATTCCAAAAGGCTCCAGAAAGTGTTTCGTTGGAAGCAGTAATCCAGCGGCAGCAGAGCCACGCGTGTGGCGCACCAGAAGCAGCCGCTCTTTTCTGCTGCTTCCTCTGCTTCCTCTGCTTCCTCTTCCACCGCTGTTTGTGCTGTTTGTGCTGCTCAGACCAGGGGTGCGCTTTGCCGCTTTCAACAATCTTATCGATCTCATCAGACTACTCCCAGCTCGCCAATCGCTGCGGTGCAATGCGTGCTCAGCAGCTGAGACGCGGACACTGCGCGTTTTCTCCGCGATCGCGGACACTCGCCGGAGATCGATCGAGAGCACTGATGCTGGTGCGTCCGCTCTTGGGCTCGTGTTTTTTCGCAGTGGCTTCGCGTCTGATTATCTTGACACGCGTGTGATTGGTTGTGCTCCAGCTGCTGCTGTAGTGCCAAAATAGCACCCTATGTCTCAGATTGACTGCAATCTTATTTCTGTTGTCTGCTCTACCTTGGATTTTTCACTCGGTTTTCCTCGCCGTTGATTGGCCGTCTGCTCTGATTCTCGATTTCCATCTTCACACTCGCACCTCTGTCACTTCCCACTGTCGCTCGATTAAACTTGAATAGGTGCAAGAAGGTAATTTAAACCTATCCATCATACAAATTCCATTGCCATTCGTTCTTCTATTTTCTTATGTCCTCTTGGTTTTGAGTGTGCAATCCCTGCCTCTTTGCCAAATTGCCTCTTTTGTCTCTTATTCCTCCTTATTTCCTGTCGCCATGCTTTTTCGATTAAACTGCACCGCTGCGGCAATTTCTCGTTTGAGTTTTGTTTTTTTCTCGTCTCCCGCGACCCGCTGCACTGGTTCTCAAAATCGCCGCTTTTTCTTTCTCTTTCCCTTGTATTTGCCCTCGGATTTCCCATTCAAGTAATCATAAACAGCACAAAACGTGCACTTCTTCGGTTTGTCCTTTTGTTTTTGTTTACCGATTTTTGCTGATCTAAATTTGACTTAATAAACCTGAAATGATACCAAATGAAATAAAGTAAAATAAAGTAAAATAAAATAAAATAAAATAAAATAAAATAAAATAAAATAAAATAAAATAAAATATGATATGATATAATATAATATGGTATTCATTTAATCTAAAATGTCTTTTATAAACAGTCATGCTAACCAAAATACAGACCTTGATAACGAAAATTCAACCCCCAGAAGAAATTTCATTCAATTACCTCATTCTCAAAGGGATATAATATCTGCCATCAAATTCAATCAATCAAACAATTACCTACTATCCTCCTCCTGGGATGGTTCAATTAATCTATACAATTCAAACAAATATGACGACCTTTTAAACAAACAAAACGATAATACAAACACGAATGCAAACTCGAATACCAACACTGATAAAGACAACGACGACGACGACGACGACGACGACGGTGATGATGATGATGATGATGATATCTTGATATTCAAATACAAATCACAATCTAACACTCCAGTAATAGATATAGCTTGGTTCAATAACAATTCCTACTTTTTTGGTGATATTTATGGTAATATAAATAAAATTGATCTTGTTAAAAATTTAAATATAGGCTTTGATTTTAATTTCAATTTTAACCTCAATAACAACTCTAACTCCAGCTCCAATTCTAATTCTAACTCTAACTCTAACTCAAATTCCAATTCAATCTTATTTAATAACTATCATAAAAATTCAATCAAAAACTTACTATCTGTAGAAAATGAAAACCTACTAATCTCCTCCTCTCTAGATAACTCCATTCAATTCATAGACTTGAGAAACAACAACTCTCAAAACAACAACATCTTAAATTTCGACAATAAAGTCCTCCAATTCGACTACTCATCCCAATCAAAACACTTGCTACTTTCCTCCTCAAACAATCTCATCTACTTGTACGACTTAAGAAACCTTCTAAAACCTCTACAAATCAGAGAAAATGGCCTCAAATTCCAATCAACCGCTTTGAAATTCATGAACAATAATAAAGGTTTTGCCCAATCTTCCATCCATGGAAAGATATCAATAGAATACTTGAACCCTTCTTTGAAATCTCAATTCAACAACTACGCTTTCAAATGCCACAGGTTGTCCTCAAAAAATCTAATCTACACTGTTAACGATATCCTATTCCATAAAAATTTAAACAACATCCTACTCTCAGCTGGTTCGGATGGCTTTGTCTGTATTTGGGACTACCTACTAAAAAAAAGATTGAAAAAGCTACAAAAATTTAACAACCAATCAATTCAAAAAATAGATTTAAATCTAAATAACAACATCTTAGCAATAGCAACAAGCGATGATTCCTTCAAATCTCTAGCTTCGATTCATTCATCCCCAGCTCCATCTAAAAGTTTTATCTACCTATATAATCTTCATTTATAAATGCTTTCTTTCCTATCTCTAATTCTCTCTCCATTGGTGCCCACATTTAACACACTTATAAAACGATGTCATGGGCTCGTCTGCACTTCGAATTTGTAACTGAAAGAAATACGCTCGATCATTCCCACAGTTCTCTATAGGACATTGAGCACTTGTTTGCTCAACATTATCCCACGATCCTTCTCCTCCTAACACATCGTCAACCTCTTTTCGTATCAACTTTTTACGGTCAAACATCTCAACCCCAATTATAGGAAACTCGTATGGACATGTTTGGCACTTGAATATATGGTGTTCATGGTTATCTGCCACTATCAACATATTAGAACAATATGGACAAAATATCAACATTTTCCCTACTCTACTCTACTCTTATCTTGGTTATTATTCATCTCTTTTCTCTTGAAAATGAAAAATTTCAAATTACAGCAAGGCCCTTTTCTTCAGCCCGTTTTGGAAAAATAAAAAAAAATAAAAAAGGGCCTTGCTGCAAAATGAAATTTTTCACTTACATTTTTTTTTCATTGAAAATTTCAATATTTATTTGAATATTTTCAATATATATATACTTTTCGATAAATCAATTATTATTCAAAATGGATGAAAACGTCTTTTATTTGGGTGGAAACGATGACACTGAAAAATATGAAAATGAGTCAGTAGCTTACTACAGTTCAATTCATTCAAACTCTTTAAACTCTCTCTATAAACAAGCAAATGCCTTCAATCACTCCTGTGCTTTAATTAATGATATTAATGACAAAGATAATTTGCACTTTATAATATCTTGCAGAACTAAAGCTCTAATATACGTCTACAATGAAAATAAACACTTGCCCATTCAAAGGATCCCAATCCCTGAAATCTTAACTTCTCTAATATTAGCTTATAATAGCCAATTCTTAATCGGTGGAAGCAAAACTGGTAAAATTTATATATGGGAATTGAAATCTGGTAATTTGATCTTTAACCAAAATTCCCATTATCAACAAATATCAATACTAAAACTATCAGCCAATAACAATTACTTAATCTCAGGTTCAAACGATTCAAAAATTAATATCTATAAATTTTTTGATTTAGTCTCAGTTTATAAAAATAATATTAAACAAAATATAAAACCAATTTTTATTATAAACGATCATACTTTACCAGTAACAGACTTATTTATCACTAAAAATTCAATTAATAATGACATAAAACTCTTCACAACCTCACTAGATTCAACTTGCAGAATTTATAATCTAATCGATACAAACAATTTAAATAATAACCAAAATGAATCAATTAAATTAAAGTCGCAGACAACTTTTGTTTTACCCAATCCAATTCATTCAATTATTGTTGATCCTTTAATTTCAACTATTTATTTGGGGCTAAATAATGGGCTAATTAGACAAATAAATCTATTTAAAATCAATAAATTTAAAAATAATTTATTGGAATCTCTAATTAATACTAATGGCGAAATTATCAATATACCAATTAATGATCAACAAATTACTAACAATAAAATTGACCAAGAAAGTAACAATCAAGAACAACAGGAAATAGACAATGATTTATTCAAATGCCATCAGATAACTACATTAGATGATGGAAAGGACGAAGATGCCAACACTTCTGATGAAATTAAAATAACTAATATGGATTTATCATTGGATTCAACTATTCTTATATCTGGTGACTCTACAGGAAAGGTCTTTGCTTCTGATATCGTCACCAAAAATATCATTAAAACATTTAAAGAAGTCAAAGGATCTGTTTCATTTTTGAAAGTCATTCAAATATCAAAACAGTCATTTCTAAACGATAATAACTTTTTTAATTCCAATAAAAATAATAACTCTAATAAAAATAAAAGTAAATTGAATAATAATCAATTTATTCCCCAGCTAAAGAGATATCTAATTGATAATGATTCTAGAAACCATATTCTTACAACAAGTATTACCAATAACTCTAATAACCATACTACCAAATTTTTAAATGGTTTAAATAATTTTAATTCCTACTTAAATAGAACCACAAGCGAGGAATTTCAATTCAAAAATTACTATACCCCCCAAAACCGTAAAAGCACATCAAACCAATCTTTGCCAAACATAAAAAGCGTTACTTTAAACGATGATGAAAAAGATGCTAAGATAAAAGAGCTAGAAAGCAAATTAAAAACAATAAAGGATGCTTATGGGGAATTGAGAAATATCCACGAAGAACTATATAAACAACACTTTAAATTGATCAAAAACAAACACTAGCAAATAGAAAGCATTTCCAAAACAATAAATATCAGTAAAATCTACCATAGTCTTTTTTTTTCAACAATAATCGCAGTCATCTGTAAATATATTCACAGATAACTGATTCAATTTCCTCAAAATCGACTGCTCTCCCATGCGCGAAACACAGGGAGCAAACTCCCCAACATACATACAAAACGTCTCTTCTTCTCACTCCTTCCTCGCGCCTGACCCACAAAGCGAAAACCCAAACAGAAACAGCACAAAACTGCTCTTTATCGAGGTTTTATTACCAACAGCAGCAGTGTGGAAGTTGCTCAGAATGTCGACACAGATATATCCTCCTATGCCAGCAGATGAGATCTTCAGGATCAGAAAGGACAACCAGGTGAGAGAGGCCAGTTGGTTGATTAAGAACATCATCAAACCATCGTTTCCATCAATCAAGGAAACAATTGAACAGATATTGAAGTATCTCAACGACGAGACCTATTTCAAGCTACCACTATCCTCAAGCAAATCGGAATCAGTCAAGGGGATAATAACGAGATCGAGCTCAAAGATAGTGGATTTGAGTATACTCATAAGATTGAAAAATGTAAATGGGGGCAAACCTTTCAAGTTAAATTTAAACCCAAATCACTCAATAAATCTAACTCAAATTCAGGACTCAATTGATTATTTGATTAGTTCAATATTGATTTTGGATAATTTTGATGACATTGTGAATGCTGCGAATAGTGGTGCAGACAATCTAAATAATAGGTTGCTCAAATTTTTGAATTTCTTGAAAATTTTCAAAAAAATCCTAATTAATATAATTAATTGCAAAAAATTGATCAAATTACCAAATTTAGATCAATTGTTTCCTAATAGCTATTTATCATCAGAATTATTTGAACAAGATTTAGATTTAAATAAGCTAGTTATCGAATTATATTTAAACAATGGTGAAATTTCAATTGAGTTACATGAATTAAAAGAAATCACACATAAACCTTGGAAACTAATCAATAAATTTGAAAAAAGTTATACTGATTTTATTAAATTAAAAATAATCAAAAATACGAATAAAAAAATAGGAATTTATGAAATTCTAAATGATGAAAACAATTTAACTCAGTTTCAGACTTTTAATGACAAAAATGATGATAATAATAGTTTCAAATCAAATGAATATAAAAAAAATGGCCATGGTAAAAAAAAAACAGGAATCTTAAACAGTACTAATATTCATCATTTTATTAATCATGATCATAATCATAAAAAAGTTCAAAATCAAAATCAAAATAAAGGAGATAGCAGTGATAGCGACAAAACAAATATCAATGATGAGAGCAACGATAATTGCACCATTTCATCAACAAATTCCAGCTTGAATTCTTATCAAATCTCCACTCAATCTAATTCTGAATCAATATTCAATAAATTTTTTTCGTCCAAGTATTCAAATCAACATAAATTTGAAAAGGAGTTGGAATATCTCAATAGAAATATTACTTTTAATAACAAAGTCTTTTGGGATTTAAAACAAATTGAAGTTAAAACATCTGATCCTTTATTAATCACTGTTTTTGTTAAACTAAACTCCCTTGAAAACACTTTATTAAACCACTATAATAATTTGAAAAATGTTTTGGAGATTGATGATGAATTAAAGGATTTATCAACAGATTCCTTTACTAATGATTTCAATTATTTGAATCTTGATAAGTAACCTATTATATAATACTCGATTATATTTGATCAGTCTTGCTTTTTTTGTATTTGAAAATGACAAATCCGTAAAGATATACCACTTTATTATTACCGATTTGTTCAAGGACCAACGAACTCAATACGCGAGCCATTTATATAAAGAGATAATAATAAATATTACCAACTAATCCCTTAGTCTGCAACCAAAGTTGCATCCTCACCAATGAATATTCTCCCCGTCTGTTGATTGGAGAAAAGTGCAACTTGATGCTTTTTGGTATTTTCCTAATTTGGAATTCAAAGGAAAAATATGAGATGAAAAAGAAATAATGCTTCAAATTTTGTTCTATAAAAACGTACTTAAAACAATTTGGGGTTACTTTCTGAATATATTGCCTTTGGCCAAGTGATTAGACCTTCAACAAACAAGTGGTGACCATTATCAAAAAGAAAAGAGAATTGTGCTATGGTTTAATCAAATTTATTTATATCTTTATTCATCTTTCCTCATATTATTTTTTATTTCTCTTTTTTCTTAGCTGAGAACCTACTTTAGTTTATTTTCTTTCACGACTGAGTATTTTTGGGATCAATATAAAAATTAACAGTTATAATGGTAAATTATCAAGCACTTTTAATAGTCTTGTCATCCGTGGCATTAATTTGTTTGATTATGCCAGTTTGTGTCCATATCAAAAATCCTGATGGTATTCCATATCTTTCTTTATTTCTTTGGTTGACATTACTAAATATTGAAACACTAGTTAACGCAATTATTTGGGGTGGTGAAAATTTTAGAAGCGTTTGGGATGGAAAAGTCTGGTGTGATTTTTATGCCTATATTAATGATGCTTCAACTACAGGAATCTGTTGTGCGATAACTGGGATAGCATTCCATATGTATTGCATCTTATCCACTAATCGTTTTCTACAATTCAAAAGATGGAAAAAGAATTTGATCTTTTTAACAATTTGTTGGGCTCAACCGATTTTAATTATCTCTTTGTCTTATATTGTATACACAATGAGGTTTGCTATTTTCAAGTTCAATGGTTGTATAGCTGCTCACTCAGCTACTTGGCCTACTATTGTCATCATTATTATGTGGCCCTTGATTTGGTCCATTATTGGTATTATTCTATCTTCTTTAACGTTGTTCAGATACTTTAAAAATAGAAAAGATGCAAAGGATATTTTCCACTGCACAAAGTCTGGTTTAACAGTTGCAAAATTCATCAGATCAATTTTATTTTGCTTTTTAACTTTGTTTATATTGACTCCAATTTTGGTTATCTATTTCATTGAAAATTTTAACATCTATGATTCCTACGACTGGGATAAAGTTCATGACAAGTTAATGTGGTCTCTATCATTTTATCGCTCTATTGACCAGCCTATTTATGATCGTTATGTCTTGTCAGTGTTGTGTTATTTAGCCTTTATTATCTTTGGGTTAGGCAAGGAGACTCATTCTAAGTACAAAGCGTTGTTGAAGTGGATTGGATTATCTTTTTTGGTTAGAAAATACGAGCAACGAAAGCTTGCCAAAAAACTAGAAACATTAAAAAACCTCGCTAATCTACGGGCCTTTGAAGATATTAACTATAATAGTAACAGCTCCAATCTGCTCGAGAACTCTGGCAATATCAAAGATGTCGAGTCAGAAATTGAAAACCTGACTCCAATCACATTGAAACCAGAATTCATAGAGAACAAAAAAACAGATGCCAACAAAGAAACTTCAGCCAACTCCTCCATTTTGGAAGAGTGCGAGCTATTCAACCACGACGTTCACACCATTCTGATGTCTCTGCATGGAGAAACACTCCACGAGATGCTGTTTGATGAAAAGCTCTTTGAAAACACCAATAGAACAGAATTCAGATAGCTCATTGGTCCGATGCCATTTTTGATGACTGCGAGCTTTCTATGTTGATTTTTTAATTTTTTAACTTTTTAACTTTTTTTAACTTTTTAATTTTTCGGGTTTACATTCTTCAGTTTTATTAATTTTGTTCTATAATCTTGTATTGTTTTTTTATTACATATTTCAACACACCACTTCCTTGAGGCAATTAAAACACAAATGATAAAATACTGTTACTGTAAATCAAAACAAAAAAAATAAATTAATATAAAGAAGTCAAAGTAAAATACAAAAGTGTGCATGTAATAATATTAAATCTGTCCCAATTTATAAAAAGACCTGACAATTTTTGTTGTATTCATTTACAGCAATTGCAATTCTTTTGTAAAGACGTTGTCGAGTAGCAGAATCAGCAATTGGAACAAATGGGCCATTGCCATTTTTCAAACCAATTCTCAAGCCCGTTTTTTCAATAACTATAGTCCTCACGTCATCATACTTGATCACCCATTCTCGATTTAGTTCGCTAATTGAAGCAAGAATTATTAATCTGAATGTGACCAAGATCACCAATTCTTCACCTGCTAAAACTATGTGAGCCAAGTACTTTTCATTTATAAATTTCCCACCATTTATACTTTTCAACCAAAATTGTCCTTGTGCCTCCCATGGAGAATATGGTTTAATAACCCCATTGTGTTCAATGTATCTAGGCAAACGCACCTTCTCTAAATCAGCACTATCTAACACAGTAGTAGTATTACGAATACCTTCACTAACATTGGAAGCAAGATCAAGAATACCAGTTACAGTCTTTGTTGGAAGCCCAATTAAACCTTTTCCAACACCTTTAAAAAAGCCCTGAGCACCATCTTTATTGGCCCCATTAATCGGCTCCAAGGCTACACCAGTAACGCCACTAGTAATACTTTTAACAAAAGACTCAGCTCCAGATTTAAATCCATACAACGCATGTCTTGGTCTATTACGACGAAGATTAAGTCTACGGTGTTCCTGATATTGCTTATCAAGTGTTGCAACAGACAACCCTTTGGCCATTGAGCCAGTAAATCTTGCAAAACTATCTGAAACACCAAAAACTGATTTCTTAACAAAACTTAAACCTCCTTTCGCAATTCCAATACCCAATTCTTGTGGTTTATCATTTATAAGAAAACCTTTATAAGGCTCATAAAAAATGTCCAACACACCAGAACTGATGTTATTAAAAAGACTCACTGGATTACCCAAAAAATCAGCAGATCCTAAAATCTTGTGAATTTGATAAATGAATTGCTGTCCATAGTGAGCCTGAATATAATGCATAAGAAATGGAATTGAAACTTTCATGTTTACTATTAGTAACGAATTTAACTTTATTGGGGCATCATTGATATTTCCAATAGCCATTGTCAAAACATTGAAAAAAAACATCAATGCATTTTGAGAACTACTTTTGTCCTCTATATTTATTCTTTCAGTTCTCATAAATGATAAATTCAATTGTGTTGGTTGTAAATTAAACAATTCAAAATATATATCCATTCCGGATGTTGAAACATGATTCGTAGGTATTTGAATAATATCATCACATAAGAAATTTTTTTGTGTAATTATCCAGCTGGCACCTGGAAACTTATAAAAGTCTAGTAGTGCAAACAAGAAATCCTCATCAAGCTCAACACTCATTTCTTGTAATTGAAGGGTCGCATATTTGATATTTAACACACCGTGAGTATCATCTTTTAAAACTGAAATAGCACCAGAAAGAGTAGAACGTGTGTCTTCCTTTCCTGATTGTGGAACTTCTGTTGGATAGAAAACAATAGGAAAAATCCCCCCATACAATTGATTATCAACCTGAATCCATTTCAATTTATACGTAAATGTTTGATACAACTCAGACTCATCATAGGACAACTCCAAGCCTTTAAATGTAATATAACATAATTCATGAAAACGAGTATTAATTAAAGATATTCCCACTCCTTCAAAACACAATTTAACTCTATTGTAATAATGTTCCTCCTTTTCAACAGTTTTAAAATTATCATTAGCAAATGATGTTGTTGATTCTGATTGGTTTTCCAATTGATACATACTGACATCTGGATTGAATTTGGATATTATTAATGTTTGTGTGGGTCCATCTGCTACCACGTTAAGATCTACAACAGTAGCCGATTTTCCTCTAAAAGCAGGCAATCTCATCGGCTTTAAATTTCCTATCTCTGCAAGTTGAATGTATCTTTTTCTTTGATGGTAGCATAAAACAATCTCTTTGACAATTCCAGAAGGATAATCCCATGCATATGGAATGGTTGATCTGGCCGGAATCCTGTAAGTGATAATTTCATAACGAATGTCACTTCGCACATTTTCACCATCTTCATTTATATTCGGATTAGTTTGATAGAATACAAAGTCTCTATCTGTAAGATTTGTAATCGAAAAAGGCCAGCGACCCTTTGAGTCTAAAATATCAATAAAAACAGTAGCCATCTCAACAAAAATATTGATTTTGATCAAAACATCACCTTCACCATGCTTATAAACTTTAAGGAATGTTTGTCCAACATCTTTTATAGAAAATGGAGAAGACCATTTAGAATCTTGTCCTAAAAATCTTATCATCAAATGTTTTTCTGAAGTACATCTGGTAGAATATAACGGTGTTAATTCATCCGTCTGAATCCTAAAATATGAAGATGATCCGATTTCCAATATCTGTATTTCTTCTTTCAACACATTATGAATGATAAATCTAGGAGCTATCGTAACAACTTTAGATAACTTGTACTTGCCTTCTCCTTCTTTTACATTAATTCCAAGATTTATTTCTTTGGTCTTATCATCTAAAGGCATAGCTAAATCATAATATTGACCAATTGCATCAAGACTAAAATCTCTACTCCACTGTGAATTTCCTACCCTAAGTACTGCTCTGTTTTTTTTGGCATTGAAATGATTGAAAGAAAACATTTTTGGTGCAGTTTGTTTTTCTGATTTACCATTCTGAGTATTAAAAAAGATATCTGATCTCATAACATTATTTTTTTCCCTAAGCATTAGATTTTGACCTGTGCGATTAAGAATGATATATGGAGAATAGATCACAATTTTTGTACCGCTTCCTGCCTTGGATTTGGTATAGTGTATTTTCAATTTTAATTTTTGACCATCCTCATGTCTTAGAGGTAGCTCATTTTCTCTTGGAACATCTGAATCAGCAGGACAGTTTATAACAACAAATTCTGACCTTTCAAACCCACAACTTATAGGTGTTACACTTAAAAGTAAGAAGTTATCTAAAGTAACTAAATGTATTGAACTTTCAGCACCTTTTTTCACCAATATCATCCAATCTTTTTTTATTGTTTTATTATATATCCTGAACCGCAAATCATAAGGTAACAAGTTTTCAATTTCTAATGGTGCAGAAATTATAACTTTCATATGAGGATAGATTTTAGTCAATGGTTCATTTTCGTCAAATTGTGCTTCTGCCTGGAAAAAAAAAGAAATGTTATTTGTTCTATCAGAAGATAAACAGCACAAAGAACTTGGTTTTCTTTCCAATGATCTCCAATTTATTGCATTTCTCGACCAACCAAAGCTCAAATTAATATCAGGTCTAATATAAACCTCATTGCTATAGCATTTATCCATGGGTACAGAATGTGATTCGTTTGGTTTTAAACAACAAATGACTTTAATTTCTCCATTTGGTTCTTTTAGACCTAAAAAGAATGATATGCTAACATTATTTTCAACTGACAATGTTGATCTCAACACCACAGTTTTTATATAATCTTCTCCAAGTTTAACTTCTGCCAATAATCTATTATGTATACCATCAACAGGAGGCCTCATAGTGAATACCTCTTCACCTTCACCAGCTACTGAAATTCCGTTAACAATAGTGTAAGATGAACCAATTAACTCAACACCTAATACGCCCTTTTGATTGTCAGTTCTAAGATTTTCACGAATCCTTCTCCAATCTTCAAATTCCCATGGAATTTCTTCATCTACATCAATTTTAGTGAATTTGCTTCTCAACTTGCTGCTTTTGGAGTCAATCCACACATTTATAGGATATCCCGTTTGATTAATAATTCTATAAGGAGACTCAATACGATTAGCTCTAACCTTCTCTGTCTTAGAAAAAGAGCTAAAAATTTGAGAAAGTAAAGAAACGGATCTAGAAGATATGGTAATGTCACAAAGTTCTTTTGAAACTATATTAAAATTAAAAGTTTTTGATAATTGATTTTTTTCCGTAGATTGAAAAGCATGTATTCTGATAGGCCATGGATCAATTAATGGCTCCCACGAAGATTTCGCATAATTAAAAATGTTGATGAATGGTTCTATTTGTGATTCAATCACTACATCAGTAGACCAATTTTTAGCCAGAATACTGAAAGGTTTAACAGTCATGTCTAAAACTGGCAATTCATGAATATCACCAATAAGAACTAGCCTTAATCCTTGAATATCACTATTCAAGCTCTCCAATCTAATTATATCCGAAGAAATATCAGATTTCACCGAATGTGTAGATTCATCTGACCCAGAAACTGCAGACAAGATTGAAGGAGCGTATTTAGCAATTCGTTTTTTGAATTCTTTTGTAAACAAAAGGTTATTTTCCTCAATAACTTCTTCGTTTTCGCTTTGGGGTTTTTCATTAAACCCTGCTAATTCATATGCTCTATTCATAATTGATATCGCAAGACGGATATCTCGCAACGACAATCTCATTATTAATGGTTCAATTGAAACCTGGATTTTGCTTAAAAGCTTTTCAGGAGTAGAGCCTCTTGAGTCTAACACAAATGATGCAGAAAAATCATCAATAATACGTAACCTGTTTTCATTAAATTTGTCCATACGACATAAAAATAATCCAACATTGTTGGCAGACATAGATGAAACATTGTGACTTGATAACACAAACTGTTTCAAGCTAAAAACAATTGCTTCAGAGTCTATAGACTTTGGATCTGCCAATAAAATTACTGATGGATCAACAATATTAATGACATATGAAAAAGAAGGCGTTTCCGGATTGCTATTTTTCAAAGAATTATTACTATTTTCGCTGTTTTTTGAACATATACTTTCTTGATCATTTCCAATTTTGTTGAGTTCAGGGGTTTCTTCTCCAATGCTCAATCCAACTTTTATGTAATTATACATAGCAAACACATGATCTAAAGCAAGAATTATTCTTGGATTATCAACAGTTAACATAATATTTGTTTTTTTGTCCCCATCTTGTCCTTTAGATGATAATGAAGCCATAAATTGATAGTTTTCATCATTTACAACTGGAATAATTTCGGTAAATTTATTATCTCGAGTGCTTCGGACATCCTCCACAGTAAATGATTTTATATGAAAGTCTGATTTAAAAGACCCATTTTCTTTCAATCTAAGTTTGACTGCTGTGTCATTTAATGAAAATCTTGACAATTTATTGGAACTTATGTCAGTGAGATTGGTTGTTTCATTATAAATTGTTAAAGCAATCTTAGAAACTTTCCAGTTGAAATCAACTTTTATTTCAGGAACGGAATTATCAGATTTATTAAAGTCAGAAGTTTCAATTTTTGGTTTTGAAGCTATTTGCGAGTCTTTTGGTGACAATTCGGACGATTTTGATGGAGCAATTACCACCGCAGCATCTGCAGCAGCATTTTCAATTTCACGCAAAAATTCTTCGTCTGTTACAAAGTTGAATGCACCAGGAATGGCTTGAATTATCCCCATCATGTATTTCAATTGAAGCTCAGTTAAAGTACTCTCAACATCGGACATTTCACCGTTGATAATCATAGATGGTCTTTTCAAATCAACATTAGCATTATCGCCCATATCTAGATTAAAAGAAATGTCCAATTTATCAATAATTTTTAGGGATTGTGTGAAATCCTCCAAATGAAAAGACGAGGTTAGACTGGTAGATCTAAGCCCAATAGATATAATATTTAATATACTATTGTCTTTAGAAACATAATCATTTACCATATAAATTTCGCCTAAATAGGCTGTGACATCATCATAGATTCTATTCTCAACATCAATTAGTTTGGGAAAAACAATAATGGGAGTTTTGATTAAAATATCAAAATGAGTTTTATTTGCTTCTTGCAAAGCATTGGCAGGATTAAAGACAGCATCCCTAGCAGTATCGAATAAGGCTTTCATTTGTAATAATTGGTTTAAATAGCTTAAAATCCTGTTAATAGGTTTTTCAACAAAATTAAATTTGACTGAGGCAGTTTTAATATCAATCAAAGTATTGTAACTATTTTTATTTGTTTTGGGATCAAATGTTTCATAAGTTATTTCAGCTAAGTTATCACCCTCAATGCTGATTAATTTTCTCAAAAATGAATCTCTTGGAGATCCCTCATTTATTTCGTCGTGAAGTGTTAAAGCTCCTAATTTGAAATCAACCTTCATTTTTTCAGGGACTAGAAGCACATCAACTTTACCTTTGCTTAATTGAAGAGTTGCTAATTTTATACCATCATCATTTAAAACTAAAATAATACTTTCTAAATCAATATTTACTTTAATCTTTTGTGGGGAAAACTCCTTGTCTTCTGGACTGTTATGTCTTAAAGCGTCTGCAGGTGTTTCAGGAGGATTTGGATCAGTAAAAGTGGTTATGCAGAAACTCATGATGGTAAGTAGAGACTTACTGGTAACAACCCCTTTAACGGTTGAAATATATAAATCAACATCCTGATCAAAAATTTCAATTTTTTTCCCTTCAAGTTCCACGATTCTTAATGATCTTTGATAATTGACAGTAAATAAGTCCTTTTCAACACTAATATTTTCTGTAGATTCAAAATTATTTGATGATATTATTTTTTTAAATGACTCAGTTGCATTTGTATCAATTCTGTCAATTACATCAATATTATTCAAAGCAATATCTGCAGATATGTTATGAACTGTTTTGGTAAAGTTCAATTTAAAATTTTCACCAATAATATCCACGATAGGATCGGTTGATAAAGTTGATGCATTTGAGCATTTCATTAATGACAATTTAATAATGCCAACTTTGAAAGTAAAATCAAAAATGTGTTGCTTTTCTGCAAGTTTATTTACTAAAACCTGAGAGCTATTCAAAGAAATTTCATCTTCAGTATCACTTGAATACATGTCATCATTAATAGCAATAATATTTGAAGTATTGTTAATATCTAATGCTTTTACATTTAGGCTTTCGTAACTGGAATTATTGTTTGAGTTTGACGTATTAGGTTCATCAGATATAATATTAACTTTTGTGCTACTTTTATTTTCACCAAGGTTATCATTGTTATCATCTTCGTCGTTTAATGTAAAATTTGGAAGCGATTTATCGATAAGTTGCATCATTATTTTATATTGATAATCGGACATCATGACAGTGAACTCTTTCATTTTACCTGACACTTTTATTTTTGGTAATTTATAATCTTGTGGCATAATTGAGATTTGAACTAAAAAATCAGTATTTAGCCTATCCAATACCAAAGCAGGCTTTTCTTGAATGGACAATTGATCATTTTGCAATTGTTCGATTGTTGATTTGACGGATGAACCAATTAAAATCTGAGTTTCCTCAAGAGATAAATTAAATTTGTCATACATTAATTTATTTAACATTTCAAAATCGTCGTCGTTATAATCTGAAGAAGCTTTAGATTTCAAGTCATCAATTTTGTTATTATCGATTAAATCGCTAATAACACTAATGTGACCAGCATCGATTATGGCACAAGGGGCTTGCCAATTTTGGGGATCTAAGGGAAAAATGATTAACGGAGCTTGTAAATTAAGAGTTGTTTTAACAGTTTTATGTTCTTCTAGAGCATACTGGACCTGTAGTCTTGTTTTCTGGGTGAAATTTTCAACAGTTGATTCTGCAGCATTTATGATGGCAGTTATAGTTTCCAGATGTTGTTTTGGAGGTTTAAAAAACTTTATTATTCTTAGAATAAAATTTATGTTATAAAAAATGGTCATACTTCTTAATTCTGCTGATAAAGAATAATCAGTTGTGCCATCCAAAGGTTTTGTTTCAAAAGCGACTTTGAAAAACGGTTCAAGAGCGGTAGTTTTTGTATCATTATTTTGTTCATTTGTAATTAAAGATTTAACACTAACAATATCTTTGTACAGAGATCGATCATTATGATGATCTTCAACTTTGAATTCTTTCATTGAGAATTTTGTTATGGAGGAATCTGGTCTTTGGGATAATTCAAAATCGCAACCTTCCCAGGCTACTTTAGCAAGGTTTTGAATAATTTTATTTTCATTTTTATTTTCATTTTCATTTTTATTGTCATTGTCATTGTCATTGTTTTTATTTTTATTTTTATTTGATTTTCGATAATTATTATTGTGATTATAATTATTAATACATTGTTGAATATTAAAAGAACCCTTCTTTAGAGTGGCATTTAATTTTAAGATGACTCTATCTTTGGGTAGATCTATTGCGTCTTTTATTTGTTGTTGTTCGTCGTATTCAATTGCGTCATATAATTCTTTTCTTTGTTCGTCGCTTAGGACGAATTTTTTTTCGTTAAAGTCCTGATTGTCGTTATTTTGATTTGAGTTAGCACCGGACCACCAACTACTAAACCAGCCATTTTTGTTGTTATTTTTGTTGTTATTTTTGTTGTTATTTTTGTTGTTATTTTTGTTATTATTTGTAGTTTTCTGATTATTTGAAGAAACTTGAGAAGAGTTGATGTTGTTTAAATTATTTAGATTCTCTTTTCTGTATTGAGTTCTTGCTAAGGATCTATAAAGTTTGATATCGTCTAAAGATAAATTTTTTTCTAGATCGTCCAATTGATTTAAGACGTTTTGAGGTAAAGTGTTTAAGTTTAAATTTTTATCAAGGTGATCAAATTTTATTTTGTAGAGATCGATGTAGTGAATTCTCTGGTCCCTTCTTTTTTTGAAAAATTGCCATGACCATTTGTAGTTTTTTTCGTGAATTTCGTCTAATATGACGTTAAATACGTAGGATAGCCAGGCTTTTGGGTTATTTGTGGGAGTGATGTCGTTTTTGGGTCTATTTTTTTTAAATTTAAAGGTTTTCAAGTAGTAGTTATAGTTGGTTAGGGTTGTTAGAATGTCAAAGTACTGATTTGAGTTTAGGTTTATGGAAAATTCATCAAAGAGTAAGTTTGAAGTGATATAGGGGATTTTATCGGTTGAACCTAGTTTGTTTAGTTTTATTTTACCGGTTCCACTGACTGGTTTTAAAATGTATTCCAACGAGTTTGAGTTTGAGTTAGAGTTATTGTCGTTATCGTCGTTATCATTAGAATTGTTATCATTAGAATTGTTATCATTAGAATTGTTATCATTAGAATTGTTATCATTAGAATTGTTATCATTAGAATTGTTATCGTTAGAATTGTTATCATTAAGATTGTTATTAGATTTTTGATTTAGATTGAGGAAATATTGATTAAACTTTTGAATCAATTGATCGTTGTTTAATTGATCATGGTCATTGAATTGGATTGAGTTTGAGTTCGTTAGCCAGTAGGAAGAGAGCTTGTCTAGGGTGATTAGTTTGTATGTGAAGTGGTTGTTTAGGTTTATGTTTGTAGCCAAGTTTGAAAATTGGTTAAAGTTTTCATTTGTTGATACGGCGGATAGTTCATTTAAGGAGATACCTATTGAGTAAGGGATGTTGGTGAAGACGTCATTTGAGTCCTCGTATCTGATGTGGATATTTTTTATTGTTACTTGGAGGTTGTCTATGATTTTGTTTATGAGGGATTCTGTGAAAGTTTCATTTAGGTTATCGTTTTCGTTATCGGATTTAGTGGTGTTTTGATCATTTGAGGATAGTTTTTTTTTGTTTAGGGATATGAATTCTAGGTCATCTAGTATTTTTAGTTTTAGATTTTGGTTTCTTTTGAGATAGTCTGAGTAATTGAGGTTGTTGAAGTTGATTGGGTTGATGAGGATGAACAAGTTTTCGATGAGAAATTTGACTGGTTTTGATTTTAGATTTGACCAGGGGATGTTGATTGTGAGTTGGTTGAGGTAGCCGAATTTGATGTCGATGAGGGAGGTGTTTATGTTTGGGTTGTTTAGATTTAGAAACTGGTCTAGGGAATCGTTTTTTAATTTGAGGTTTTTCAATTTGATGTCGCCGGACCAGATGCCTATGTTTAGTTGTTTTGAGTCGAAGTTTTCCACGTAGTCGCCTAGGATTCTGTTTAGAAGCGTTGCCACCAAGGATTCTAGCATTTTTGGAGAAGAGTAGTGTCAGCGGTTAGTATCAGCAGTAAAGTATATCAGCGGTTAGGTATATCAACCGTTAGGTGTTAGTAAGAAAGAAAAGCAGATGGAAGAGAATTGAGGTGGATAGGTTGTGTATAAGTGAGAAAGGCGATTGTGGTCATGTATTATAAGCTGTTGAATATTGTTTTGATGATTGATGAAGAAGAAAAGGAATAGGAATAGGAAGAAGAAGGAGAAGAAGAAGGAGAAGAAGAGAAGAGAAAGCAACCAAGATCTGAAAAGGGAAAATGAGATTTGATTGCTGAAAGTGAGCTGAGACCAGAATTGCGGGTCTTTCTTTCAATTTTTTTTTTTTTTGAATTGCCGAATAATTTTTCACTTTTTTTTGATGTGTTTGGAAGAGAAAGAGAAAGAGAAAGAGAAAGAGAAAGAGAAAGAGAAAGAGAAAGAGAAAGAGAAAGAGAGTTGTAGTGAAGGGAGAAGATGAGTGTAAAGAGAAAAGTGTTTGAGGATATTGAGGTTGATTTGAGTGAGGCCCAGCCATTGTCGAAGAAACAAAAGAGATTACTCAAGAAAGGAAAGTTGGATGTTAAAGAGAACGAGAGTGAGAGTGAGAACAAGACCAAGAGCAAGAGTGAGAACAAGACCAAGAGCAAGAGTGAGAACAAGACCAAGAGCAAGACCAAGGAAAAGCGCCATTATGTTTGGGTTGGCAATCTATCGTTCAGCACGAGCAAGAAAGAGCTACTTGAGTTTATTGACCGGAGGTTGAAAACGTTGGGGAAGGAGGTCGATGTGAAGAAGGATGTTTTGAAGATCAAGCTACCTACGAACGAGAGAAACGCGAGATTCAACAAGGGGTTTGCGTACATCGACGTGTCGAGCGAGGAGATGGTGGAGAACATGCTACGGTTGAACGAGAGCGAGTTGCTGAACAGAAACCTATTGATCAAGAATGGAGACGACTACAATGGACGTCCCAAGGTGGCTCTCAAAGAGGGCGATGGCGAGAAAGAGGGAGGAGGCAAGCAGGAAAGCCACATCCTCTTCATCGGCAATTTATCGTTTGAAACGTTGGGCAGCGACATTGAGACATTGTACTTGAAGTACACAGACCAGATCAACAAGATCCGGATGGGAACGTTCCAGGACCTGAACAAGTGCAAAGGCTGGTGTTTTGTTGATTTCAAGACAGTGGAAAGCTGCAAAGAGGCCCTCAGCGACAAGCAGTGCAAGTACTTGTTGGGGAGGAAGTTGCGGTTGGAGTATGGAGAAGATCGCTCCAAACGACGTCCGCAGAGGCAGCAGCAGCAGCAGCAGCATCCCGGGCCTGTTGAAAGAGCTGCTGCTGCTGCCTCTGCTGCTCCCACCCCGGCTCCTGCTCGTGCCACTCCCAGGCCCAAACAGCCCAGACCGAAAGTAAGGTCGAGCGTGGCCCTCGCCACAGCCCAACGCGCCTCAGCAGCAATAGTACCCGCCACGGGCAAGAAGATCCGGTTTTCGCAGTAGCACATCCGGTGCCTTACGGTGCAGAGTAATAACCGCAGCGTGACAGCCAACAGCTCCGGCCGTGCTGGGATGTTCGGTGCCGTGCTCTCGCCTACGCGCTCCCAGAGTGGGTGAGGGCTGGAGAGCGAGCTTCTTCTGCTGCTGTTCTGTAGAGAGGCTCTTCTTCCTCTTCCTCGCACTGCCTCTGCTGCTCATAAACATCTTTTCTCGTCCTCTGCTGCGCGTCCAGCTTGTTTTTCTCCTTCCTGCAGCCTCTCGTCCATATTCATTCGTTTCACTTCTCGAGCAAGCAATTTTATTTTTGTCAATTGCCATTGCCATTTCCACCTCTCCCAACTAACTGCTCCATAATCACAACAACCATAACAATAAAACTAATAATAGTAATAACAATAATAATAGTAATAACAATAACAGCCATAGTAATAGTAAGATAAATAACAATAGTAAGATCTAAAATACTATACTGCCCACATCGTCTCACTCCCACTTTACCCACTTTACCCACTCTACCTACTTCTATTTATATGTCTGCTTCAACTCTCTTTATCAAATGATAAACAATCTTCTTCACCTCTTCCATTTCCACACAACCCATCCCTACAATCCCACAACCCAAAACCTATCGCTCAACTTCTACAAAAGAGACGACGACGACGACGACGACGACGCTGAGGATGCCACCAGCGCCTACCCTCTGCCTCTGAAATCAACCTCCCTCTCCAAATTGGTTCTAACGTCAACTATAACCTCTTCCTCCACCTCGCTCAACAACGACGACGAAGAAATCGTTACCAAAATTGTCAAGACCACCAAATCAACTAGAACAACCCCCATAGTCTACACTTACTACTATGACTCGAAAAATAAAATAATCCAGTCCTCCACCAACGACGACGACGACGACGACGATAGTGATACCACAACCTCTGAACCTTCTGCCACATCTCCCTCTTCTACAACATCCACCAAAAAAAGATCTACCATCACCATAACAAAATCCTACCTCAAAACCACTCCCTCCTCTGCTGCCACCTCTCCTTCTTTCAATTCAAATTCTCTAGCCTACTATCCTGACTCCCTCACTGGCCCCTCTGCCTCATCGCTATACTCACTACTTTCTTCCAAACAAAAATCAACCTCCTCCACCTCTCGTTCAAATTCCATTTCCAACTCAAAATCTCGCTCTCGCTCTGACTCAGACTCTGACTCAGATTCTTCCTCTTCCTCTTCTTCCTCCAGAGAACCAAGAGTAACCATCGTCTACATCACAATAACCGCCTCTCCCTCCCCAAGAGTCATCTCCACCTCTTTCATCATCCCAGAAACAACAATCTCAACCTCATACACCCAATACTACGAAATTACAAACTACAACAACGTCCCCCAAAACACCCTCTCCCTAAACATCCCAATAACCACCAACATCGTAACCTACGAATCTATCCAAAACATTGACCTCAACTTGAACGAAAACCACTACATTACCTATTCCGCCACTTTCCACCACCCTGCAACCATCACAACTGACTATTCCTACTACAATGACTATCTCCAAGACATCATCTCTCAATCAAACAAAAACAGCAACAGCAATGACCTGAGTAGTCTGAACAAAAACTCAAATAACATCACAACCATAACTGGCTCCGTTTTAGGCTCAGTCTTGGGCATATTGCTCATAATCTTATTCATCTGGTTGTTCTTAAGGCATAAAAAAAAAAGAAAAAATCTCAACAATGAAAAAATCATAAACAACAACAATAACAATAACAATAACAATAACAATAACAATAACAATAACAATAACAACAACAACAACAATAATAATAATAACAACAACAATAACAACAAAAACATCCACAATGATACAAAAATCAAAAAAAATTTAAACTTAAACTTAAGCTTAAACACAAATCACAACAATAACTTTCTTCCTCTACCCATCCATTCAAATAACAACTCATCTTCAATTATTAACTACAACTATGAAAACAATAGCTCAAACAACCTAATCAACTCTCCTCAGCTTTCTCCAATCTCACAATTCCAAAGAAGATCATCCATAGATACCATCACATCAAACACAAATATAAGCACTACCTCAACCATATCAAACAACTCTCTAAACACACATTCCTCTAACGCCTCTAACAATACCAACAACACTAACAGCACTAACAGCACTAACAACTCTGATAACTCTGATAACACTGATAACACCATCACAACTTCAAACTCTCTAAATAGCGATATGGGTTTGGACGCCTTGAGAGCTAATCTCCTATCCGGCTTCAACATAAACAACTACAACAATAACCAGCCAAGAAATCAAATCTCAAACCCAAACTCAAACTCTGACATACTAGACGACGATATCAACTCAACTAACTTTAACCAATCTCAAAACACCTTCATTAGAAATAGAGTCATTGACACCGTTTATGAAGAAAGCGAATCTCATTCAGAAAGAAATTCATCTATCCACTCTTCCCTAAATACATCTCTAAGAAACTTTCCTTCCAACTCTTCATTTGCCTCAAATTACTCAAATAACACCATCAACAACAATAACATCAAAAACAAATTCAATCCCACCCCTCTAAAATTTAATAATTCAACAAAAATTAACAAAAACATCTCAAATCGACTAAATACAAACTCCGATAACCACAATAGGCAAAAAAACTTTAGATTAAAAAATAAAAATTTCAACAACTTGTACTCATCCGATAAAATTAAATTCCAAAGAGCTAAAGATAGATATGCTAGAGTAGGCTTGCAAAACTACATGCCCCAAAATCCCTTTGATACTCACCAAAAATACCCAGACTCTCTTTTATCAAATAATTCTCTATTTAATAACGATACCAACGAAAATAACAACTCAAAGTTAAACCAAATTTATCCACTAAATCCCCCTCCCGCTCCCTTTTCTAGATCATCTTCCAGCTCCATCTCAAATTCCTCAACTTCTTCAACTTCTTCTGCTTCCACTTCTTCACCACCTACTTCAACAAGCTCTTCAACAGGCTCTTCAACAGTTCTTCCTCTGGTCCCTCCTCCAGTCCCTCCCCCAAGAAAATCGATCAGGTTTTCTTCCTCTTTTGATCAAAATATTAATAACCAACTTCAGGCTCTTGGGAACTTTCCAGAAAGAGTATCTTTAGAAAGGCCTTCAAAGTCGTATGTAAGTGATCTAAAAAAGAATCAAAATGATTATTGAGACAATTTGAATAATCAATTATTAAAGTTTTGATTATATAAATTATTTACTATTTAATTCATCAAATTACATTACTATTATTATTACGATTACTATGATTATTATTATTATTGTTATTATTTTTACTATTATTATTCAATTATTTTTCAACAAATAATTTTACCATTCAATTCGATTATATTATACTTTTTTTTAAAAAAATTTTTGGGAACAGCCAACCGGTAAGTTAATTTTTTTTTTTATTTTTTTTTTTTAATCCTTTTCATAAACGCTTTTAATTGGTTATTCATTTTCTATATCATTTTGCTTAGTGCTATTCACTTTATGCATTTTTTTTGTGGATTCATAAAACATAAATACAGTACAAAATTATAAACAAGTAAATAAGTAAATAAAAAAGCTTTATTTTTATCTAGTTTTTATAAAGATTACATAAAAGTTTAGAAAATATAAAAAAATATAACAAAAAAAATTAATAAAAGTTAGTGTTTATACAATACTGTATCAATCTCAACTTTTACAACTGACGAACTTTCTTCAGCCCTCATTTTATTCATTTTTTCAATAATGAAGCTTTCATGATTTTCAATTTTTAATGCATTTAACAACTTTAATAGCTTTGAAGAACTACGAACTGCTTGTAATCTAACATTCTCAATTGCAGCCTTATTACAACATCTAAAAAATATCGTATTCCAAGAGGATATCGAAAATTCAATTTCTTCCATAGATAAAGATTGTTTTGAAGACAAAAGTGTTTCAATTAATTTTGAAAAAGAATCACAAACAGCTATTTGAGTTCGCCATGTTATAATAACAACTTTGGATTCAAAGAAACGTTCAACTGATTTTAGAATCAACATAAAAAGAGGTTGTGAAAACTTTTCATCATAACATTTAAAACTATTTGATAAACTTTTCAAAGTATTATTTTTAAACTGTTCAAGTTTTAAGTTTTTTGCTGAGGATTTCTTGAAAGATTGTATATCATTTGGCAATCCTTTGTTGTTTCTATCAACACTTGTACCTATATTGTTATCATTATCATCATCATCTTCTTCTTTAAAATATTCATCATCTAATAATGGTTCGCAAATATTTACCAATTCTTGATAAATGGTATCACTTGGAAATAATTCGGCAAATTGACATAGTGCAATTACAGCATGTTCTTTATATTCTCTATTTTTCCTCTTGGATTCGGATATCATAATCATCTGTAAACGATCGTATAGTCCTTCAGTAGACAAAACTAATTGGTGATTTGTTCGACAAAGTGTGACTAGAGCTGCCAAAATCGACTCCTTGCCCTTCCATGATCTACCCGTGGAAGTTTCAATCAAAAGTTGGAAAATAATCAAAGTATTTTGAGAACTCAAAGGATTATCTTTAGAATGATGAGAAATAGCTTTCAATGCATTGGAAATAGATTCTGCCCCAACTTTTTTTATGAAATAAGACTGAGAATTCAAACATTTTTTGGCAAGAGTACAAATCTCTTCGATATATAACTTAATAGCCCCACTACCAGCCGTATGATCGGTCCATACTTTGTTGAAACTGTCTTTGACATCTTTATCAGGATCATGTTTTCCGATATAAGCTAAGGGCAAAAATGCTGAAGCAACAGATGAGAAACTTGAAGGAGCATAGGTTCCAACAAATTCACTTGCTATCGCTGCTACTCTTCTCTGATCCACGCTATCGAACTTGAGATACATATTTTCAAGCTCTACAGCATATTTAGCAACAGTGTCAGTAGAACAAATTCTGCATACATAACCACAAGCTTGAGCATATCCCTCTCGAATAGTTTCATTTCTATGTTTTAGTTGAGACGTGCTTGCTTTTAATAAAACTTCACCATATGGTCGAGTAAGTTCTAAATGTCTTGAGATCAATGTAACAATAATTTTGCAACTTCCAACTTTTGATGGAAATCCAACAGATTTCTTTATGGAATCGATGATATGCAGAATGATGTCCTTCATCATTTTGTCATCAGCAACATCTAACATTTGATCAATTGATTTCATTATTGGTGAATGATAAACAGCTTGCAATCTTTGATTATCAATATCAAGTGCAGTTGTGTCATATTTTTCAGCATTGAGTGCTAAGTAGTTAACAACCTGGGGTTCAAATAAGGTCATCATTGATATCATTTCTCCAATTAAATTTGGTAAAAATGGTTTGAGAGCCGTTACACTTTTTTCACATAATTGAAATATTGTTTTCAAAGCAAAAGTTTTGATTTCTTCGGCATCACTTAGCAAACCTCTGTTACCTAATAAAAACGGTATAACTTTTTTCAATATTCTTTCTGATTTTAAAGAAGATGCTCCTGAAGGAATATCTGTGATTCTGGTCAAATTAGAAACTAAAAACTTAGTCAATTGAGCACCTGAATTACGAACACTATCTTTAATATCATCCATTGATCTGAATGACATTGTCCAAATAAGTTCCAATTTAGGTTCGTAGACTTCCAAAGGCAAAACTTCAAGAAGATCAATTAGTGCAATACAGCTGGCTTGTCTTACTCTCCATTCACGACTACCCATACCTCTGACTAATTCGTTGAATATTATATCATGATGAGATAATATAGTTTTTGATGAATCTGTTATCAAAATATTCCACATGTCATTCATTGTCTTTGAAACAGACTCATTTGCATCAAACCTATATCTGTACAATTTTGGGATCAAGCTTGAGTTTGATTTAAGCAAATCATCCAAATTAGCCTTTGTTACTAATGCACCCAATCCAAATGCAATCCCCTTTCTAGAAGACCATAAGGTGGAATTTTTAGCCAATGACATAAACTTATACACTAGACTTGGATCACCAACTTCTGATGCTAAGTTTAAAATATCTTTATAAGTGGATATAGAACCATCACTGGTCTTCAAAATTCCAGGTTCAAACAATTCTGTGTCTTCATTAACAGACCCAGCAGAAAGTTTTTCTGCAGCTGTAGAATCCGTAAATGATTTTAACAATCCCTTGACTAAGGACTCTCTTAAATCTGAATCACCCAACTCATAAATTAATGATAAACCAATTGATGCGGACTCTTGAATTAATTCATCTCTTTCTGCTAAAAATCTCATAAAAGCAAGATTGATTGCTTTTGCATTTTGTTTAATTAACGTATGGTTACCACAATACTTTACTAAGGATAACAACCAAAGACATGCAGCTTTTCTTAAAGAAGGTTTGGATTTAGAACAAGAGTTCAAAGTAATGCTTAAAACCAGATTAAATTTTGAGTCCAGGACTTTTGGAACCAAAATTTTGAGGTCCTCAATATCAACTTCTTGCAAATCAATGCTTTTATTTAGCAAATTTGAGTTCCATCCCCAAGCAACAACAGTCAAAGCCTCACCACTAAAAAACCCAAATTCGGGTTTTTTTAGACTATTAGCGTTAAAGATAACAGTCGGAAAATCAATTATCTTTTCAGTATCAAGAATGCTTTCATATGCCAAAGATAAATAAGAAAAAGTTACAACAGATTTTTCATGGAGCCTTTTAACAGTGATCTTGACTGTAAGACATAACTTCTTGTAGATCTCTTTAAAGGGATCCTCGGTATATTCCAGATGATTATCTTGAGAATAGAGAGGGTTTAAAACACCATATATTGCCAATTGATCTAATCCTTCTAACAAATTTTCATAATATTTTTTATTTTCTTTTTTGAGATTATAATCCATTAGTTGTGAATAAAAATTCAAAATTTTTAGTAAATCATCCAAAGATACAACCGAAAAACGTCTTAAAGCAAAACATCTGGATAATATAAAAGCTAATACAGTTAATTTAACGGAAAATATTTGGTTATCTCGAAGTGAAAAAGAATCTTGAAATTCATTTTTAATGATTGGGATTTCATTGACTATATTCTTAACAATTGATTTAATCTTTTGATCAGAGTATTGCGGTCTTGAAATAAGTAAGCCAGTGGTTTTTGAGATAAGTAATACTAAATCATCTTGAAGTATTTTTAAAATATTATTAGTTCTTGATTGGTTTGAAACAGCGTTATTTGAATTGGGATTAAAAGCTAAGAAATTTAAGAGTTTATCTATTTCATTAGGAATAAAATAGCTAGAGACAATTGGTGGTGAAAGAGATAAAATATTATTGAAAACAGTACCATATGTGAAAATGTTTTCCAGATCGGAAGAATTGATAGAAGTTAAGTTTATATCGTCATTTTCGAAATTAAAGTATTCTTTGAATATCAAGTTTAAAAAAACTATTAAAGGCGGTGGATTTGATTTATTTACTATACCATTATTTGTATTTAAAAGTAAGTTGAGGTGACTTTTAACCAATTGTCTTACATTTGCATCTAAATCAAATGCTTTATCGACATTATTTTCCCATTCCAAGTTAATTACGATGCATGTGTCTTTACCTTGTACAGCATTCATGATTAGGAATTTTAGCAAATAAGTGTAGCAAGTATAAAGACAATTGTGTAATAGAGAAGAATTAATATCAGGTATTTTTTCAATAAACAAATCAAGCAAGGAAACAAAAGAAGGAAATTTGAAGTTCGAGGTATTGATTGCAATAGCCTGGTTTGAATTTAAAAAAGAAGGTTTTGAAGAAATATTTGAGAGTGGATTTAAACCTTTGATAGATTCTTCAATAATATCGAATTTATTGATTGATGAAGTGGCTATGATATTCATTAGTCTTGCCCAATGATCATGGTAGTCAAAAATTGAGTTGATAAATTTAACTGAAAGATATTTGCAAGCAAATATTGCTTCTTTATTTGATTCTTTAAAATCTTGTAGAACGTATTTTTCAAAAATGTATTTTAGTTGGTCATATTGTGAAGCGTCTAATTTAAAACAGGAAATTTTTGAAACAAATTTTGATAAACAATTTGATATAAAAGATCTTAGATTGGGAGTTGTGTTATGTTCTAAAAGATCAAAAAATAGTTTTAGGTTTACAAAATAATTGTAAGATAGCAAAGTTGGTTCATTTAAATAAACCTCGGTGAGAAGAGATATTAGATCCTTTTTGTTGATAATTGATTCTGTGTAAATTTGTTCTTTGATTTTGATAGCTAGACCTTTATAGAACTCGAATTTTTGTTTTGATTCTTCATCAAGTTGAGTGTTATTTATATCAATCATTCCCACATCTTCTTCTTCTCCTTCTTCTCCTTTATTATTATTATTATTATGATGATTGGTAGGAGAAATTTGAATGATTTCATTTTGTGATTTTCTAGCATAGTTTATATTATTAATAATGTAATGAATTAAAGATAGAGATTTTTTCTTTAATTGATTATTATTTGATTGCAAACCATTTAAACATAATAGTTTTAAAGTGGTGAAATTTCTAGTTAGGAAATAGGTACTCTTTGTTAGGACTTTGTCTATAAAGACTAATTTGTACTCATCATTGATTGGAGGTCTATTGTCGATACCTAAATAGAGATTTAGGATTTCTGAGATTAAGATTTGATTGTTACAAATTTCATTACTAAGATCTAATTTTCTATAAATGATATCATTGAATACTATTGATTCGTCAGATAATGAGATCAAAGAAAAGAGAACAAAAAAGGGATTTTTTTGGAATAAAATGTTTTTTAAATCTAGTAAATTTGTGAATTTGATTAGAGTTTTCTTTAAAACGAATAGCTGATTAGAGTTGTAAGATAAACCAGATTTGAAAGTCAAAAAGGAAACCTCTTCATTGGTCAAGCCCGGAGAAAAATAGTTTTGTGGGATCTCTTTTGAATTTGATTTTGACAATGGGTATAAAATGAAAAGTTTGTAGAACCAATTGAATAAAAAATCTGTATTTTGAGGGTTACTGTTAAAACCAAGAAATTCATTGGTGAAGTAAGTGGGATTTTTATAAATTGATGAATAGTCTTTATGAAAATTATCATAATCTGAAAGATTTAATTTTGTTAATAATTTGAAAAAAATGGATAATAATCTTGGAGAGACTGAAGAACTAAAATTATTGAGAGTATTTGATAGGATTAATTTCCAATAGGAAATGATGGTTGGTTTATCATTTTCCCTTTCAATTCCCTTAGATGCGAATAATAAAGAGTATAATTGGACTTGATTATTTGATTGGGAGATTGCTTGTTGAATCAATTTCTTGACGGGTAGTTTTATGTTAGGATCAGCATTGAATCTTTTGATCAATTGTTGAACAATCTTCAATATTTTAGAACGAACAGGAGAATATTGAGAGGATAGTTTCAATAAAACAGGACATAAGTAGGTGTTCACACAAGACTGGAAATCGTTGGCCAAAGCTATTCTCAACTCAACTCTATCAACCAAACTCAATTCAGCTTCCATCTTGTATTGTCAGTATTCAAGATAATTGAACAATTAGTGGAACAAAGACAGAAAACAGCTCAGTAGCACAAGTAGCAGATAGCAGCAATAAGAGACAGAAAGAAAGAGAAGAAAGAGAAGAAAGAGAAGAAAGAGAAGAAAGAGAAGGAAAAGAAGAGGGAAGAGAAGAGATGTCACATACAGAAACTAGTGATTGTTTCACGACGGACTCAACTCGAAAAAGAATTGAACCGGACGAACCAATGCGATTTTTTGTATCCAAATCCGAGTGTTCGAGCACCACCCATTGCTGTTCTAGTACCGGTAGAAAAAAACCTCAATAATCTGAATTGTTTTTGCAGCTTTGTGTCTAGTTAATTTCAAATGATAATCAAATTTAAACCAAGCATTATTTTAATTTTAGTTTGTAGAATCAAAAGTAAAAAGATGATGGAATACCGGACGTGAACTTGAACTCGATCACGTATCAAAAAGCCCGAAACACGTGTTGATTTCGAATTTCATACTTACAGAAGCCGAATGCAGAAACCCATCGCCACCGTAGGAAGAAGAGCACTGGTTCAACACAGCTGAAGAGCACTTCTTTGCAGTTCTTTCTGATACTCATCATAATTTCCATAGGCCATAAGGGCTCTTTCTTGCTGTCGTTTTTTGTGGAGCTTGTTTTGGTTCTGCTTCAGCTGCTTATCTCGGCAATAAACGGTAAAAAAAGGATATCTTCATCCAGGAGGGTAATATTGTTGATTTAGTATATAAGCTACGAAACCGCCGAAAAGTGGAACAAAGGCTGAAACATTAATTGAAACATCAATTAAACCATCAATTGTTGGCCCACGACAAGACCCTGAGCGAAACAAGAACTATCAACACAACAACTGGCAAGGTGAATACCACGTAGGCCCAGAACAACACTCCTGCCATTTCCTTCTGGTAGATCTCATTAATCTGGCATATTTGCGAGATTTGCAACGCTGGAGGAGCAACAGTGAGCATAAAGGCCACAATCAAGAAAATTGGATCCGACAAATTGGGCGACAAAAACGTAAAGTATTTGATGAGGATTGATATCGAGGGCAAGAGGATAAACGCAGGCAAGACCATTCGACTGATAATTGCCCCAATGATGATTCTCCTGTAGTATGGCGTTGCTGGTGGTATCTCGTTTGATGGATACAATGTTCCTCCCAACACTAGCAAGACCAATGGAATTGAGACTGATCCTAGCTGTGCAATCGCCGAGGAGACTGTGTTTTGGAAGAACCCATTTTTCTCATAGAACTGATATTTCAAAAATGAAGTTAATGAGACAACAAGTGCAAAGATCATTGCCACCAATGGCGGATTCAAGTAATTGATTACACTGATAGCAACTGTTTTCAATTTTGTAATCCAAGTATTGTTATTGTTGTTGTTGTTAATACCATAATTATCAGCACTGTTGTGGCTAGTATGAGTTATTAATAACGGGTCAGATTCAGTTAATGCCCGATGACTATGATTATTAGTATTCCTCGAATTGTTCGATTTAATGGACTCACTATCGAATTGATTTACCAGGTGCTGATGAATGAATTCCTCGTTTGACGAGGAATTACTATCATTAATATGATACAATTCATTAAATGATCTCTTTTTCATTAATGTGTTATAACCCCATGACCATCTTAAACATTGACCTAATTGGTGAAAAATCAAGAGATAAAGTATTCCCCTTGAAGCAATTTGATCAGAGTTATCATTTGTTATTCTGTCCCATTTTAAATTTGGCAAAGTATACGCCAACGACATTATAATTGACACTGGCAATGAGAACGAATTCCCAAAAACAGTTAATGCAGTAATGTAATTTGTTTCTGGCTCATTAAAGTTAAGAAACCTCGACACTATCTTTGATGAAATCAACGACACAAGTAAAAATGCTACAAAAAAAATTGGAACAATAATCAACTCAATGATTTTTTTTAATGATAAATCGGATGCCAACTTGATAAAAATCAATGCAGGTGTGAAAATAAAAACATTCAATTTAGATATTTTTGTCATTGTTTTAGAATCAAGTAAATCGTATTTAGCAGCAACATAACCCGAAAAACAAACCAACACAACCTGAATCACTGCTTGAAATGTTAAAAAAGATATCCGGAAGTAAGATATTCCACTCAATATTGAGACACTCATTTTTATTCAATAAATTAAATACTAAACTATAAGAATATCGATATAATAGCAATCTAAAACATTAAAACAAAAATTTCGAACTTCTTCTATGGGATTTTGAATCCATTATATACCGATCGCAATCTCTCACATTGTTAGGATATTAAACAAAAAAGACCCATATTAATTAATCAATTGTCAAACATCAACCTAAAAAGCCAAAGCCAATTAAGCAGTTTAGGCAGTCATGTCTTATTTAACATTTATACTAAAAACAATTGCACCACTGTGGATGGTTGTGGATGGTTGTGGTTGGTGAGTGGCGCTGAATTTCGAGTCAAGGGTGGCGTTTATGAGGCGCTAATCACCACAGTCATGGATTTGGCTGCACTGCATAAGCATGTGAGCTACAGCAACTATTCCAGCAATCCCGGCAGATGGTACTAGTGGTACAATAAAAAAACTAATTTTCCGTCTCACGGAAACGGTGCGGATATGAAAATCCTGTTTTTAGAAATTTATTGCTGGATAACCTATTTTACGGGTGCCTGTCCGTTGAAATTGCACTCAATGGCATTGTAATGAATAAATTTTTCAGCGACTCGAGTGGAATAAAACTAACTTCAATTTGAAATTACAAATTGTTACTTGTTCTTCCCGCTTGTAGAAACCGCACTGTTTCCGTGAGACAGAAAAGTGGTCTTTTTATTGCCCTAGCACTCCTAATAAAGGAAAATAACACACACTTATACAACTATCAATAATCAGTTTAATATCAAACGTAAATATATAAAATGAAACTATATGAAGTAGTTAGCTAAAACATTGAACTTGAAATAAAATTAATGAACTTTTAACCAAAATGACAAGGAACAAATTCCAAAACACTTCAATCAAGTTTGATGAGTAGGTAAACGCTGATTATTTCATAATATGATCGTCCGCCCAAAAAGGAATTACCCGATGTTTCCCATTTCACAATAATTTTTCTACCTTATTTTTATTTGAAATAAAAATTGTAAACTCTAAATTGCTTTCAAAATAAGTAAATCCAAACCAAAAATATCAATATGAATTGGCTCAAACAGTTTTACAATTAATTATTTTCCAATTCACGAAATATGTTTGTTTTGGTACAATCTGTAATTCCAGCTACTTTAGCCCCAAAGAATTTGTCTTATTTAGAATTAAATGAAATTCATATAACTGTGGTTGTTATTGTTATTGTTGAATTTTTTACCAGCGAACTAAACACCAGAAAATACATTTTAAATGATTTAGACTAATATCATTTCACCTTTTTTAGCAAAAATAAATCTAAATTAACAAACGTATGAAATTGACATGAAGTTCCCATTCAAACAAATTCATATAAACCGGCTAATGCATTTATGTATTTGCCTTTATTAAACAGCGAGTTTAATGTTAGATAGTTTGCTATTCCAAACGGTTAATGAATTTATGAATCCAAAGAATTATCTTTTTGTACAAGCAAAAACAAAATATAAAACAAATATTAAAACCAAACAAATCACTGCACTATGCATAAATATATTAATTGTGTAGTTTGCGCTAATCGTTTTATTGCTATTGTCTTTTCTATTCCATTTCTAATTGCTGATATGTTAATTCCATATTATTAATATCACTTTACAACATCAAATTCTAGCTACGTTCAAAATACTGCATATTTTGTTAATATGAGTAACCATCAACATCAACCTTTTAACCAACAACCTTTACAAACACAACCGGAAATTGCACAACCATTCTATTGTCAAAAATACAAATCTTTTCTAAATAAAAGAAAAGAAGATATAAAATATAATGACATTTTTCAGTATTTTATTGACAATATACACTCTGAATCTATAATCAATATGTTTTTATTATTCCCTTCATTAAATCTAGTAATCAAATTTAATGAGCGAAATATTGATTGCTAATCAATTTCAACTGCAATTTCAAAAAGTACAAGTGGAAGCAACAGATTAATGAAAACTTTACCAAACCTAATCTCATCAGCATTGTCTTCTGGAATAAACGATACCTATTTCGAAAACTTGTTATTTGAGTTTACAAAATAATATACAGGCAATAAAGAACCAAAACTACAATTAGAATTGTTGCTTAATGTTGGTAACTGCTTCTCTCGATCAAACTATAAAATGTTGGATGTAAGCAAAGCCACAACAATACATTATCAAATGGCTTTGCTTGAATATGTTTTCAATCCAATATGTATAATTCTCAGGGAATTATGTCATTTAGAAATAACAATAGAATCACAACAGCCAATTCATGTTTAAAAAAAAATCCAAAACAAAATTGTTTTTCTTTTGGTTACCCCGGACTTATCTATCTACCAAAAAAATAACCTACTAACTATTGAAATTAAAAAATTTAACATTTTACCACTGGTTACTGACTGTTTAATAAATCAACTATTAAACTCCATCAAGATGTTAAACGAGTCAAATATGGAAACAACAAAACATCTAAAGAGAATCTCATATTTCAAAAACTAACAACGTCTATGCTTGCTGGTAAATGTTATAAAGGAATCTTAACAAATTATTTTACTATGGTGTTGATTCGGATAGATATTGAAAAACTTAACACAATCAGTGTTGAATTTACTGATTCTCGAGCAATCCCAATCACTTATGAAATCATCGATTTTAAAAATAGTCGATTTTAAAAATAGTCAATTAACACTAAAAGCGATGATATTGGCTTTTATTTTTGAAGACCTTTGGGATTCAAATCTTCAGTTAAAAAAACAAATTATCAGTGATTTCTATAACAAAATTTCTAAAAATGATAGTCATAATGGAAAGCTGGGGTGAAAAAAGGAAAAGTTATTTTAATAATTTTCGCTTGACATACTATAAAGAATTTAGTCAAGTTTTTGATGAATCCAAAATCAAAATGGTCAACCTAGAGTTTGACAGCATCCAGGTTGGAAACGATACAATACACAAGTCCTCTCAGTGAACCAAAAATCATTTTTAGCTGCATTTAGCTCTACTGTCCCCCTAGAAAGTGAACAGATTATAATAAAGATATTTGACCCATTTGATGCAAAATCCAAACATGAATACGAAAAATTAACATATGGAGAGAGAATTAAACTTTGTTATAGCTCATTCAAAAAGGAAACACATATTTATGAAGTTATCAAAAACCACAATATGAAATGTGAAAGTTCCCAAATCATTAATATTCCAACAATATATCAAACTGGTTGCTTGATGATTAATTCCAATTACCTTTATGAATTCTGTGGGTTATATATAGCAATGCAGTATTTAGGTGATAGCAAACTTGCTACAGAATCAGATTTCAAAAAAGGGCTTTCAACAGCTTTCTTTGCTACATCAATTGCAAATATATCGTAATGATATAAAAAATTCAAACATTTTTATTTTTAATAATAAATTTTATTTTATTGATTATGGTTTTTCATCTTCAACAGATATTTCTTCACCATATGATTGCACCGAAAAGGATATAGAAGCTTTACAAGCGTGTAAAGAAAAAGCTCTTTATCAAGAATAATATCATCAATATGGTAATTGTTCAAAGTATTTAGGTGGTAAACTATTCATTCTAAATGTCAATTGGTAATTTCTTGACTCTTTTCATTTTTTTTATCAACTTTCGGTTTAATTTCTCTATATTGTTTTTTCAGTTTTTAAATTTTTTGGGTTTTTTATTAACTATTACAAATTTTTTTAATCAAAAAATATTTTTTTTTCAATGTGGAGATGCAAAAGTTGTGTAAATGAACCACTATATTAGTATGCTATTTATTGCGATGAATTACTTTTGTTCATCTATAATAATATCGGTAATTTAAATTTATATGATATGTGAAATTTATCAAAACTTTCGGCTAACTGTATCAATTTTGGATATTTCAAGTTTAAATAGCTGTGTATAAAGTTATCCGGCAAATCTTTATGATTCAATGAAATGATATTTGAAATCAAATAAATATTTGAGCTTATTCTCTGGTTTCCAAATAGAAAGTTCAATTTTTGAGTATTGTTATCGAAATTGTTATGTGATTCATATATATTGATATCTTGTAAAAATATTTCAATCAAATTTAGACATCTTAAGTTAATTCTAGTTTTTTTTAGTAACTTTAGTTTGGTTATATTTTTTTCATATAAATCCGAATGTAAAACTTAATTTCGGTAAGCTTAATTTTTCTTCAAGTCTTTTATCCAATCCAACTTTTACTTTATTTTTTTTGTCATTTCTCAAGTCAATTATTACAGTTGAATCCCCAGCAATTTTTTTATAGCTACTGGCAAGTAAACATTTAAAGGAAAGCTCAATCCAGCTTTGAAAACCGGACAAATAGTCTTTTTATTGCACCATTAGTAATTGATGACAAAGAAAGCCCAAAAGTGATTCGAGCCCGATGGTCGAAGAAAAAGACAGAGGATATATCTTATCGTCTTTTCGTTTAAGCGAACCGACATGTGTCGGACTATTTATAGTAAGAGTTATCCGTATCCGAGATACGTATAAATAACGTACGGATGGAATAAGCGATCCGCACAAAGCCAATGTATCACGGGAACATTACTTGCTGATTCCACAAGCACAGGGATGACGTGAGACCATTCGGATGGTGCTGGTTTTCAACAAACAGCGATTTCTATAAGTTACTTTTAGAACCCAAAACAAAAGGCGAAAACAATCAACATTTTCAAAAATAGGGTCCTTACTTCTTCATCTTAAAGTTTTTAGTTCTCTTACTTATACCTGATAGCTAATCACTAATTCTTTTCTGTTCATTCTAGATTTATTCTTACTCAAAAATGTCTACAGGTGAATTCTTGGAGAAAGGAATCCAATTTATTGAAAAGGCCATATCGCTTGATGAATCAAATAACTATGCTGACGCTTATCAAGCCTATTATAATGGATTGGATTATCTCATGTTGGCCATGAAATATGAGAAAAATTTAAAGTCAAGGGAAACCATTAAACAGAAAATCACTGAATATTTGACAAGGGCAGAGAAATTAAAGGCTTATCTTGACAAAAACAATAAAAATAAAGAAAACCAAATAAATACAGATTCAGCAAATGGTTCAACAATTAAAAGAGACGGTGATAATAGTAATAACAATAATGATGACGATGATGATGAAAATAAAAAACTAAAAAAATCTCTACAATCCTCAATTTTAAGCGAAAAACCAAACGTGAAATGGGATGATGTCGCAGGTTTGGAGCAAGCTAAAGAAGCTTTGAAAGAAGCTGTTATCTTGCCTGTCAAATTTCCTCAGTTATTTACTGGAAAGAGAAAACCGACTTCTGGTATATTACTATATGGTCCCCCAGGTACTGGTAAGTCCTTTTTGGCCAAAGCTGTCGCAACTGAAGCTAATTCCACCTTTTTTTCGGTGTCTTCATCTGATTTAGTCTCAAAATGGATGGGTGAATCTGAAAAATTAGTTCGTAATCTATTTAAAATGGCCAGAGAACATGCTCCCTCAATTATCTTTATTGATGAAGTGGATGCTCTTTGTGGACCCAGAGGCGAAGGCGAATCTGAAGCCTCAAGAAGAATTAAAACCGAATTATTGGTTCAAATGAATGGGGTTGGTAATGATTCAACTGGTGTTTTGGTTCTAGGAGCAACTAATATACCCTGGCAATTAGACGCCGCTATAAGAAGAAGATTTGAAAGAAGAATATACATTGCCTTACCAGATTTGCAAGCAAGAGTTAGAATGTTTGAATTAAACGTCGGTAATACTCCCTGTGAATTAACTAAAAATGATTATAAATTGTTAGGGAAAATAACTGACGGTTACTCAGGATCCGATATAGCAGTTGCTGTTAGAGATGCATTAATGGAACCAATAAGAAAAATTCAAACTTCAACTCATTTTAAATCTTTAACTGTTGATGGAGTTGAAAAACTAACTCCTTGTTCCCCTGGCGAGAAAAATTCAATAGAGAAAAGCTGGATGGATATTGAAAGTGATGAATTATTAGAACCTCCTCTAACAATTAAAGACTTCTTAAAAGCTATAAAAAAGACAAGACCAACTGTTAATTCAGCTGATTTACACAAACAGGAGCAGTTTACAAAAGATTTTGGTCAAGAAGGAAATTAATGATTTATTTATTTCTATGGTATTAATAATAATTTATATATAAATTAAAATGAAATAAAATGAAATAAAATTAAAATTAAAATTAAAAATTAGAAATTAAAGTTAAAAATGAATGAAATCTGGTAGTATTTTGAATTGAAAATTATAAAAATATTAGAACATGCTTTGAATAACAAAGAATCTTTACCAATTTTTTTTTCCATAACATAATAAATGACAAAGACAAAAAAAAAGAAAAAAATTGGTTAGAGATTGAAGAGAAACAAAAAAAGCAAATGAAAAACCTAAAAGATTTTTTAAAAAAAAACAACGACAAATAATGTAAACATATTGAAAGTTAAAAATGTTAGTAAAAAATTAATACAAGAAAAAAAATAAAAATAAAATAATAATATCAAAATTTGTTTGAAAAAAAAATTAAGAAAAAACTTATTTTGGGTTATAATTATAGACCTTTAAAATAGTTCATTTTCATATGGACATTCGAAACTATCATGTCCATCTTTTTCACAAAATCCGCACCATTTTTTTCTTCCTGCTGATGGGTCACTTGGTGTTTTTGGAACATAAATTGGCAATAATCCGCCTACTATCTCAGGAAAAGATGTTTTTTCTTCATCTAGCAATCCGTTTTCATTTAAATTTTTCAATGGATTTAAATTGCTTTGTTTGGATAAATCAATTTCGGGTTCTTCAACAGTGGGTTTAGAAACTGGTGTGGTGAATTCATTTATACTTCGAGTGTTTGATGGTAAAGGGCTGGCTATGATAACTGCCGCAGGTGATAGAGGCGATTGAGGAATGCACCTAATGTCAGCTCTTTGTGGAGTATAAGAATTTGAAAAAGATCTACGGTTAAAAGAAGGAGATTTGGGACTATTTGGATTAGAATTTCTTGAACGTCTATTTTCCATGGCATGTAATCTACTTTTTAAAACTTCTATTTCTCTATCTTTTTGACACATTTCTTCCTTGCGTAATTGCTCAACTAAATCAAGTTCATTTTGTATTTCCTCAAACTCTTCAATCGTTGGTCTTGTTAATAACTCATCTTTCAAGACCTCAATCTCTCCTTTCATTTTTTCTGTCTCAGATAGAGGAGATACTGAAGCTTTTGAAGGGTTTATTTTCAAGTCATTTGAATTTTTATTTTTTTTAGCGAGAAGAACTGGCAGCAAAGGTTTTAGTTCATGATGAATATCTTCAGTTGGAGTAAATACATCTCTATGCTTAACTGGAGAGGGAGAAGGTGATTCATTTGAAATTTCATTTTGACCTTCGAATTGATTATTTTTCAAATCAATGATTTCTTCTTTGAGCAATTCTATTTCCAAAAGATTTTCTTCTTTAGAGTCTTGTAATTCTTTATTAAGAAATTTTATTTTTTCAATTTTTTTTGAAGAGGTGTCTAATTTTTGCAACAAATCTGCATTTTGCTTTTTGATAATGTTTAATTGATTTTCAATTTTTCTATTTTCAATCTTTAAGCTCTCAATGGACTTTTCATTTTTTTTGTTTATTTTATCATTATTTAAATTAATATTACTTAACTTATTAACTTCATCCTTTAATGAAGCAATCTCTTTATCTTTTTTGACAAGTAACCCTTCAACCTCGACATGCCGATAACGAAGATCGTCAAATTCGGTGAGCACCTCACGCTGTTGTTTAGTTAGGATGTCTTTGTCAGATTTAAGATTTTCGATACGCTTGTTAAGATTTTCGATCATAGCAATTTGCTGCTTCAATTCATTAATTTCGTTATCTTTTTGACGTAAAACAGTGTTTTCATTCATTAATTTTGTTATTTCTTTTTCCTTTGAGGACAATTTTTTCTCTAATTTTGAAATTTTATTAGAACCAACAGCAATTTCTGGTAAAATTGGTAATGGAGTCAGTGGAGGACGAATAGAATATATGGAGGAAATTAGAGAAGGGTTTGAATTTGATCTTCTTCTTAATGCAGGAGATTCAGAAGAAATTTCCTTTGATTCTGCCAAAGATCTTTCATTTTGCAATTGATGTAATTCTTTTCTTAATAGGTTTATTTCTTTATTTTTATTGCTAAGGGATTGATTTTCAGATTTTAGAGTTTCAATTTCCAGTTTTAAATTATTAATAATTTTTAACTTTTCTTGTAGATTTAGTAGTTCATTATTTTTTTCATCTAATAGTTTTTGAAAATCGGGGGTATTATCTTCTAAATTTGATTTTTGTTCGTTTGAAATTGTGAAAACTTTAGAGGTTCTAGAAGTTCCAGAGGTGCCAGAGGCTTCAGAGGCTTCAGAAGCTTCAGAGATTCCGGAAGTTTGAGAACTTTCAGAGTTTCCAGTTGTTTGAGAGAAACCTGTGGATAATGCAGATTTGAAGTCAGTTTGAGAAGAATTCCACGAGTCTGAACTGATTTGTTCTTCAGTTGCAGCAGAGAGGTTATTTGTGGCAGATAGTTTGTTTGAGTTGGGGATTGAATTGGTGATTGAGTTTGGGAGAGCGATTTTTTTTTCTTGAATAATTTCTTGACTTTGTTGAGGATAGAGATTACTCGCATCGTTCTGTTTTTTCTTTTTTAATTCTAGATCATTTAGGAGGAGTTTTAGGTTATTAATTTCTTTATTTTTTGAATCGAGCATTTGTTTATATTCATTATTAATTTTAGTTAGTTGATTGTTTTGATGTTTTAAGGATTGTTCATCTATTTTTTTCAAATTTTTAATTTCAAATTCCTTTTTTTTGATTGAATCATTTAAGTCTTTTGCGTTTTGTAAGTCAGTTATTTTGTCAGAAAGATTTTGGATTATTTGATCTTTTTGAATAATCTCGTGGGATAATTGGGAGGTTTTGTTTCTAATAGTTTCGAAATCCTTTTTCATTTGTTCAATGATTCTATCCTTTTGAAGACTGTTTTGAAGATTGTTTTGAAGATTGTTTTGATAATCGTTTTGATAATCGTTTTGAAGATCGTTTTGAAGGTTATTTTGAAAATTGTTTGTGGATTGAGTTAGAGAGCCAGATGCAATGGCGGATTCAAGGATTGAGGAAGCTAATGATTCAGTTGGGTTAAGGCTTGAGTCCATGTTGGCAATGCTTAGGGTGTGTATTTGGTTAATCATAGAGTCTAGGGAAGGGGATGGGGTGATTGAGGAAGAGTCTGAGTTGAAAGATTTTATGATTTCTTCTTTTTGTTTAATGAGAATTTGCAAATCGTTGATTAGATTTTCTTTATTTTTGAGTTCTTCGATTAAGAGATTGCGATCGAAATTTGGAGAAAAGGATGAGAAGTCAGATGTGCTTGTTGATTTTGAAGCTTTTTTTGTATTATTTGACTGGTTATTTGACTGGTTATTTGATTGATTATTTGATTGATTATTTGATTGATTATTCGATTGTAGAAAGTCTAATTTTTTTCTTAAATCGTAGACATTTTGTTCTAGTAGGTTAATAGTTTGGTGATTTTGATCAATTTCATTTTTCAATCTGATTAGTTCATTGTTGTACATTTCGGCGTTTTCTGAAGCTTGGTCTTCTAGAGCCGCAATTGCATCTCTTAATTCATTTCTTTGTAATTCAGCTTGTTGTTTTGTCTTTTGTAATTTGATCTCTCTTTGAGCTATTTCGATTTCTGCGGTATCTAATTTTGGTTTTATTTCTAGTAGTTGCAGTTGGAGATCGTTTAGTTGATCTATTTTCAGGTCTAGTTGGATTTTATAGTTTGATAATTGGGAGGATAGAGATAATTTTTCGTGTTCGAGAGTTAGTTTTTGGGAAGTTAGGATTCTGATTTGGTTTTCAATGTCGGTATCATTTGAAGAGGAGGAGGAGTGGGAGAGGAGAGATTTCTGAGGTTGGTATTTTAAGGAGGAAGAGTTTCTTTGAAAGTGGTTTAAATTTGAAAAAGAGTTTTTGAATTGGATATTGTTGCTATTGGAAGTGGACTGGGTGTTGTTTTTATTGATTTGGTGTGATAAGGATAAGGATCTCTTTGGAGAGGATTGCAAGTTTGAGATTGATTTTATTCTTGAGGAATTTTCGGAGTTTGTTTGGGCTCTTAGTTTTTTGAGGGAGTCATTAGTTGGAATTGGAATTGGAATTGGAATTGGAATTGTGTTTGGAATTGGATTTGTGGAAGAGAAGGAGGGTTTCTTTTTAGGAGAGAAGAGAATGGGGTTTTTTGAGATTGAATTTGGGATGGAGTTATGGGTTGAAGATTTGATTGAGGATCTTAAAGTGGAAGCGCTTGTTGGCGCTAAAGAAGATTGTGCTCTTGATAAGTTTGCGATGGAATTATGGTTAGTATTGGTATTAGTCGAAGCGCTGGTCAAGGAAGCATGCCGATTTAATTGTGATGAAGTGGGATTTGAAGCGTGGTTGATAGCTACTAATTTTTCATAAGAAAGAAACAAACCAGTGTTTGGTTTTGAGACAGTAAAGTAGGAAACATTTTGGAAATCACCATTGTTTTTGCCCAAAGAATTGAGTAGTTCTACACCAGCAAAAATGCCTGGTTTGTTGGCAACTTGACCAATGTATCTGAGGATGCCAATTTTGTTGTTGGCGATGATTACCTTTGAGCCAATTTCGAGCAAAGGGTCATTTTGGAGGGAGGTTTCCCGGGGAGATGGGTGGGAGGAAGACGAAGTGAGTTGTGACATGGCAATAGTTGAACAAGAGAAAGAAAGATGGATTAATCAAGAAGGTGGGAATGAAATAGAGAACAGAATATAGATAGAATGGAAAAATAAGATTAAGATGGGAGAAATGCAGAAGCGAGAAGAGAAAAAAAGCAACAGGGAGTCAAATTTTCTGGCGAGGTACTCAAGGTGAATGTGTGGGAGCTGCAAAGAGGGTGGAGGGCTGGGATACAGCGAGATATGGCGAGATATGCCAGAGAGGAGGAGACGCACAGAGCGTGCTGCGTGCAGAAGTGCGTTTCGAGACGCAGCACACCTCACACTCAGCGCACTTCAGACCCAGCCGGCCGGCGCTCTGCTGCCCGAGCGGTTTGAGATCTGAATTGCTTGACACGCTGCCAAACCGCGCTCAACGGCCCTGCCAGAGGTGCGACTGCAGATGCAAGGGTGCGTGAACAATCCTGGAACAAATCCTGGAACAAATCCTTAAACAAATCCTTAAACGGTGCCGGCACAGGCAGGAGCGGTTGACGAATAGTAATTACAAAAAATGTCGTGTCGCTGCGACGCGTCCCAAGCCCAGGCCTAGACCTGGCGCTAGTTGGCGGCAACGGCGGCTGGTGCTGGGTCCACAGGCGCACCGGTGGCAGCAGCGTCGGCGCGCTCTTCCGCCGCTTTGGCTTTGGCTTCAGCTTCCTTGGCCTTGGTTTCCGCTGCTTGGGCCTTGGCCTCTGCCGCTTTTACCTTGGTTTCTGCTTCTGCCACTTTGGCCTGTGCTTCTTTAACCTCAGTTTCAGCTTTAGCGGCCGTTTCTCGGGCTTTGCTATCCGCTTCTTTGGCTTTGGCTGCTGCTTCTGCTACTCTAGCTTCTGCAGCCTTGCTTTCCGTTTGAGCTTTGCCTTCGGTTTCTTTGGCTTTGGCCTCTGCTTCTTGCACCTGTGCTTCGGCTTTGCTGACTTTGGCCGCTGCGTCTTTAACTTCTGTTTCTGCTTTTCTTTCGGCTTCTTTGAGTTTATCTTCAGCTTCTTTAACTTTCAATTCGGCCTCCTTGAGTTTAGATGCCGTTTCTTTGGCTTGTGCCTCTGTTTTCAACTCGGCCTCTTTTACTTTATCTTCAGCTACTTGGACTTCATTTGCAGCTTTAGATTCCGCTTCTTTGGCCTTGGATTCCGCTTCCTTAACTTTCTTCTCGCTTGTTTTTTCAATTTCTTTGATCTTGCCTTCTATTTCCTTAACCTTGCCCTCTGCTTCTTTAATTTGTGTCTCGGCTTTTAATCCAATTTCCTTGTTTTGGGTTTCAATCTCTTTAACCGTATTCTCCGCCTTCAACTCGGCTTCTTTAGCTTTACTTTCAGAACTCTGAGCTTCTTCAACTTTAGCCTCTGCCTGTTTCACTTTTAACTCCGCTGCTGCTGCCAACTCTTGTGCTTCCTTAACTTGTTCTTTATAACTCTCAACCGCCTTCTCAGCTTCCAATGCCTTCTTTTCCGACACAACTGCTCTGCCAACTGCATCTTTGGTCTTTAATTCAGATGCCTCGAGTTTAGCACCAACTTCCTTAATTTGTTTCTCAGCTTCTTGTGTTTTTTCCCTAAATTCCCCAATCTTCTTCTCCAACTCTTCAACCTTTAAACTGCTTTCTTTATTCCATTTGTCTTTATCTTCAACCTTCAATTTTTCATCTTCAAGCTCTTTCTTCAATTTACTTATATTTTCCTTCAAAACGCTTTTCTCCTCGTTAGATTCCTTCAACTCCTTCTGGATCTTGTCTAATTCACCAATAGATTTCTTCAATTCCAACTCAAGTCTCTTCTTACTCTCCTCAATCTCTCCTTGTTGTTTCTCAATCAAAATCTCATCTCGCTTCTTATCTTCCTTAATCTTCTTCAACTCTTCTTCCAATTTCAATTTTATCTCATTGTACTCCTTTATCTTCAAGTTCAACTCCTCAATTTGAGCTCCCTTTTGTTTTTGCTCTTCTTCTTGTTTCCTCAATTGAACTTCTCTTTCACTTGCATTTTCTTTTTGAACAGCCTCTAATTTACCAACCAACTCTTCATTGGCTTTACTCTTCTCCCCCAATTTCTCTGCAATCTCACTCTTCTCCTTGGAAACCTGGCTCAACTTTTCATTCAATTCATCAATCTTCAATTGCCTTTCCTCTCCCAATTGACTCTTTTCCTTCAACTTTTTCTCTATCGAGCTACTCTCATTCTTTAATTCCTTCAATGAACTATTCAACTCATTGATCTCCTTCACTTTACTTGACAACTCACTGTTCAATTTGCCAAATTTCTCAGCACTGAATCGTTCATTGTTTTTAATTTCTTCTTTAATTGTATTCAACTCTTTTAATTTCTTTTCATCTTCAACCTTAATCAACCCCAACTCTTTATTAATCAACGAAATACTCTTTTCTTTATCACCCAAATTCAAATTCAATTCACTGATTATCTTGTTCAATTTCTCAATTTCGCTAATCTTCAAATTCAATTCCTCGTGTAAACTCTTTAATGACTCGGAATTCTTATTCTCGTTTTCAACAATCTTCCTCTCATTATTCTTATTTTTATCTTCAATCTCTTTTAAATTCAATCTATACTCATTGTTCTCCTTGATCAAATTATTCAAATTCTCTTCCAAAGTCTTTAAATCAGTGCTCAATTTAATAATTTTGGAATTCTTCTCAAGAATAATCTTTTGCTTAGCATCCAATTCCTCACTGAATTTATTATTATTAACCTCAAGATCCCTACTCAACTCCTTTTTCAAATTATCACTAATCAATTTAGTGCTCCTTTGATTGGAATTGCTATCGTATAATCGAGTCAAAACAAAGGTCAAAATTGCTGATATAGTAACTTCAGTTAATGCCATGTTGTGTGATCTATTCATAAATAAATAAATAAATAAATAATAAAACAAAAACAAAAACAAAAACAAAAACAAAAACAAACAAATGATATTTATATAGTTTTATCCAGATATCCACTAAAATCAACAATTGATTCAATTTGAATCAAAATCAACCAAAAATGTGTGTTGTTCCAAGTTAAATTCTTGATAATTAGTTTAGATAACTTGATCTGTTCTTTTAAAGAATGAGGAACAAAAAATGCTTTAACAAAAAGAAATCTAATGCAAAAATTTTTAACGGCAAGTTTGAAATTCAAATTCACAGAAAATGTAAACACAACACAGTTTGCTGATTGGCTCGCTCAAAAGCCACCAATGCGGGTCTATCTGACACAAGGGCTCATAAACAACGCCGTATCGCTGGTAATAGCAGTGGATTGCATATAGGGCTCTTAACCGATGACTCAACAATCAAAAAAAATTAGGGCTCTGTGAAAAAGTATAGACCCGTAATGTTGGTGCTTGCACTGTTATACATATATATTGTAACATCCAGCATGCCGTCGGAAATAATTTCATTTTGTTTTCGGCAGTTTTTAATCCAGTGGTTTTTCGTTGCCTGGATCTTCTGGAACAGAAGCAAATCAACTGGCTGAGCTCCACTACTACTGCTCACTGTCACTACTGCTGCTAGCTATCTTTGCTACTGCTAGCCATTTTTGTTACTATATCATTCTTTCGGTTTGCTTGAAATTCCGTTGGACACATTCCACGAGACCGCTAACAAGTTCAATCTAACCCCAGATGAACGGATCAAATTCACCAACACCAACCAACACCAATATAACTAACACTGGTCCCCAAAAGATTAGTGCAATCCCCAGAATGAGCTTGGTTAATCATGACAATGCTGCTAATTCCTCCAATAATAGCACTGTTTATACAAACGCCACCGATAGTCGGCCTATTAAGCGTCGAAGAGTAGCAAGAGCTTGTGATTCCTGTAGAAGAAAAAAAATTAAATGTGATGGTGAAGTACCATGTTCAAGTTGTAAAGATGCCAGATCTTGTACTTATAATCATGTTAAAAAAAAAAGAACACCTTCAATTAAGAGTATCAATAACAATGTGAATAATAATAACAATATTAATAACAGTCATTTAAACATTACTATGGATCTTGATGTTTTAAAAAAATTAAATAATGGACATGAAATAGACAATAATACTATAAATGCTCAAAATAACCAAGATTCTCGAAATACTAAAGTACCTAAAACCAATAAAAGAGTTAATTTAATTAAAAATTTTGAATCAAGATTAGGTAAAATGGAAGAGTTGATTGAATTGTTGATCAATAAAATTGACTCGAATATTATTCCAGAAACTGATAATGATAATGATAATGATAATGATAATGATAATGATAATGATAATGATAATTATAATTATAATGATAATGATAATTATAATGATAATGATAATGATAATGATAATTATAATGATAATTATAATGATAATGATAATGATAATGATAATGATATTGATAATTACATTAATGATAATAATAGCATTTATAATAATAATAATAATAATAATAATAATAATAATAATAATAATAATAATAATAATGAAGTGGGAATCGATATTAATAATACCAAGGAGATTTCCATTAATGAAAACGATAATTTGGATACCAGCATGATAGATCTTGATTTTAATCTGACATCTTCTAACCATGATAATTTAAATTCTTTTAATAACGAAAATACCACCATCACTACTGCTAATAATGATGATGTCAATAAAAAGAAAAAAATGAGCAGTAATAACCATGAAATTCGTTTAAATTCTGTGGCAATTAATACAACTGATTCTTTTGGACCTCAGCGATCTTTTTCGATTTTCAGTTTAAAAGGCTTAAATTGGATTAATAATAAACTTGGGAACTCAAATGACAATTTTCTGAAAACTTTGTTTAATTTGCATCATCAAATTAATGAGATATCTAAGATTCAAACGAATAAATGGATTGAACCGATAGCTATATCAATGTTGAGTTCCTTACCAAAAAAATCTACAGTTGAATCTTTAATTAAACCTTTATCACTACTCAATCCGTTATCTTTATTATCTAATAGTAATTTTCTAGGCATTATAAATGATGTCAATGAGATTAATGAGATTAATGAGATTAATGAATGTAATAATAAAAAGAAGAGGGATAATACTTTAAATTATTCTGACTTACTTTTGATTAATGCATTTCTTACGTTAAGCGCATCTTTAATGTTTGATATAATTAGATCAAGTTTAAAATCTAATAAAAAGGAGAAAAAACTATGTAAATTAAGTCTTAGTGAATTAAAAAATCTTGAAAGAAGGCACTTGATTAATTCGATTTATTATTTTCAAAGAATTTCAGTTGTTGGACATGGATTGAAAACGATTAAGGGTATCTTTTTATTGTTGATTTATAATGAATCTTCGTTTTTGCCGAAGGTGAATTACATGTTATTATCAATAGCAATAAGGCTAGCACAAGATATAGGATTGCAAAGAAAGGAGACTTATTTAAAATTAGGAGAAAAGGAAGCACAACAAAGTCGAATTATATGGTGTGCATGTTATTTTTTCGATAAGTTATTTTGTATACGGACGGGGAAGCCGCCGATAATTAATGATCTCGATGTTACTACGGTGAGCGATGTGCTATTTAAATTTGAAATTGCTAGGAAATTGGATACTACGTTTTCGAATATAAGTAAGAATGAGAGCAAGGTTCTCAAGGTGTTGTGCAGTGGAGACCGAGAGGGATTTACGTTGTGTGCGAGTTATTTTCTTTCGAAGTTGACGGCTATAACGACGAAGATATATTTCAAGTTATTTGCAGCGACGTCGTTGAATGGGAAGAGCATGGCAAAGATGATGGAGAATATATTGACGTTGTCATCTGAGTTGGATAATTGGAAGGATTCGATACCATTGAAGATCCGACCAGGGCATAATTTGAGTAATATATTTAGTGAGTATGAGGAGTTGTTGAGTGATTTTGGGTTTAATGAGATTAAAGGGGAGATATTGATAATGCATTTTTTTTATTATTATCATGTAATGATTATCAATCGGTTAGCATTTAAAGCACCATGGAATGTGGAAACTAAAGGTAGAGGAAGTGAGAAGAGTAATGATGGTAAACGTGGGGAAAATAAAGAGGAAGGAAGTGAAGAAAAAGAAGCAGTTCAAGTAGAAGCGGAAGTAGAAGATGATAATAAAGATGCTAATAAAGATGCTAATGAAGGAGAAGCAGGAGAAGCAGGAAAAGGGGAAGAGGAAGGAAAAGAAGAGATGATGATAATGAATTCAACGAGCTTTTACTTGAGATGTTTAGATGCAGCTAGGAAGATATTATTATTATCAAAGTACCTCTCAGATGGAATGGAGCATTTGACAAGTTTTTGTTTAATGTATCCAATCAGCGCAGTTACGACGATTTTCAGTTCAGTAGTCCAGTATCCTACGTCGATGACAGCATTTGAGGATATTAAGTTGATGATCAATTGTTATAATAGGTTTTTTGATTGTTGTCCGGAGAGTATCAAGTTCCATTTGGTTGATATTGTTATCAGGTATATGATTAAGATAGCGATTAAGATATATGAGCGAGAGAATAAGAATGGGAAGAAGATTAATGTTGAAGGAGCTATAAAATCTTTGATAAATTTGCCCAATGAGTCAATTTATAAGATAATTGAGAAGAGGAAGAAAATGAAATTAAGGTCTAGTATTATTTTAAATGAAAAACCAGAAAAACCAGAAATAAATGGAAAAAGTGAAAAAAGTGAAAAAAGTGAAAAAAGTGAAAAAAGTGAAAAAAGTGAAAAAAGTGAAAAAAGTGAAAAAAGTGAAAAAAGTGAAAAGAATACTGATAACATAAGCAATAAAATGAATAAAGGAATGAATGATGAAATGAATAATGAAATGAGTGATGAAATGAATAAAAAATCATTACAAGAAAATGGAAAATTGAATGGATTAAGACTAAATGGGAAAGAGCCCTCCAATGTTTTCAATAGAAGCGATAATAATTTTGACAACTATGGTAACTGTAATAATCGTGACGATTATAACACTTCCTTCAATTACAAATTTGATATTAATGGGTTGATTGATTTGGATAGCCTACTTTCATTTGAGACATTTTTTGAAAAGAATCCAGGAGATACTAACCAAGAGGTGGGAATGAATGAATATGGAAAGACGAATACAGATTTGAACAAGGATTTGAACATGGACATGAGCATGAATGATATCTACAACAGGTATTTCATTTATCCGGCTACGAAAGTCGGTGAAGGTTTAAAGCTCAACACAAATGGCGATGGGCTGTCAGATCAGGATGAAAAGTCGAACAGAGAACAGAATAGTGGCGATGACAATTCTCGAGAACACAAAGCTAAAGATAAGCATTCTGGTGTCAACCACAATCAGAACAATAGTGGCAAAAGCTTTGGAAGCAGCAGCTTTGACGCGACTGGGTATGGTTACTCGCCCAGCTTCAGTGTTGAGTCAGCACAGGACGGGTTGTATGAGGGCATGTTCAACTTGCCCAACTTTGTGAACGAAGACATGCTTAACAATGAGCAATTTGGATAGCGAGTGGCACGACCGGACAAGACTGGACAAGGAAGTTAGCCCAAGGTGGGAAAAGCTTGACTGTGCGACACAAACACGAGAAAACATAGGCATTAGAACACGAAGACAAAAGAACCCTCAGCCTCTCTGCAGTGGCCCTGAACTCTTCAGGCGCCAGCACAGCCCGACCCCAGTTCCCGCTGCATCTCCCGCTAGGTCGGTCTCTCACGCTTCTGAGCCGGCACAGTTCCTGGTTGGGCTGTTGCCGCTTTGAGCTCGACCATTGCGGAATTGATTTGAAATACATTGCTATATATTATGTCTGTTCTCCAGCTGTTTGTGCTGTCTTGCCGCTGCTTCTTCTCCAGAACTGTCTTTTTCATGGTACTGGTGGTTGTTTGCTCTCTGCTATCTTTTTGTTCCTCCTCTTCCCCCCCTCCCTTTGGGCTTTTTGGCTTGATCTGTTCGGCTCTCTCTCAAAATGGATCCCAATCTTAACAATTCTCTCAATCCCACCAATATTAATAACCCTAATAACCCTAATAATCCTAATAATCCTAATAATCCTAATAATTCTAATAATTCTAATCCTGATAATTTTAATAATTTTAATACCATTATTAATCACAACACTACAAACAACGATGCCGGTTTTCCCATCTCAAACAAACTTAACCCTTTCTTCAACCCTAACACCCTCAGTAATCTTCCTACCAATCTTACCAACAACCTAAACAACATAACCGATTTAAACTCTCTAAACAACTTTAAATCGGATTTGCTCATCACTAAACTAAACATTGAAAATCTGCAAAATCAATTGCCAAAACGTCGGAGAGTTTCAAAGGCTTGCGACTTTTGTAGAAAGAGAAAAATCAGATGTAACGGCGGTACTCCATGTGGCAACTGTAAAGACTCTCTCTCTTGCACCTACAACTACGTTAAAAAAAAGAGAGTACTGAAATCGTCAATCTCTCAAAACAACCAAAACAATACTCAAAATGGTTCTGCTTCGGCTTCTGGCCTTGGTTCTCTACCAAAATCAGAATCAGGTTCCGTTTCCGTTTCCGTTTCCGCTTCAGCGTCAGGATCAGGATCAGGATCAGGACAGGTACAAGGATTTGGGTCAGGACCTGACGTCAATTCAAATCCTAACAATGTTTTACAGGTAAAACATCTCGAAGAAAGATTAGGCAAAATGGAGCATCTAATGGAATTGCTACTTTATCGAATAGACTCAAATTCAAATTCAAAATTAATTGACGATATAAATATCTCCGACGATATCTCTCATACAAAAAATATCTCTAAAAGGCACTTCAATTCTAACTATAACATTAATAACAACTATAACGATAACGATAATGATAACGATAATGACAATGATAACGATAATGATAACGATAACGATAACGACAATGACGACGATGATGACTCCCAAAATTACCCTCTTGAATGTAACCACGAATCCATAGACTCTACAAACTCAAATGACCTCCTCTCTCCAATCCTCATGAACTCTGAACACTCAAAATCAATGGAAGAACTAAACCAAAAGTTTGAAAACTACCATATAATGTCCCCATTACCGAATGACTATCTAAGTTACCACCCGAACTATTCAATCTTCAGCCCCGAGGGCATCAAATGGGTAGAACAAAAATTGAAAAACGACGCGTCCAACCTACTACACCCTCTACTAATACTACATTTACAAATCAACGAAATATCAAAAAGACAAACTCAACTCTGGCAGGACATTCTACCAAGCTCCTTACTAAGCCCAATTCCAAACAAAAAAATCGTAGATTTCCTAATGTCTCCAGTAGCTCAAAACAATGCCTGTTTTTTCCTAGTATCCAGCGATGAAATGACTGGATTATTCGACGATTACTGGTTAAAAGTCGAACAAAACAAAGATAAAGACCCTACTAATAATCCCAATGATATTGGCTTGTCCTACTCCCAATTATTACTCATAAACTCAATTATAGCCGTTGCAGCCTCTGTATTCATAGAAGCCTACAAATCAAACCTTTACATGGAACATTTTGATCTAGAAAGCGAAGACGATGAAGATGACGACAGAATCAACCATTCTGTAGATGTTAATGAAACAGACAACTACAACTTCAATACTTCAACCAATCAAAATAATAAGAATCTGGAATTAAGCCCGAATTTAAACAACTACCAAATTTATAATCATTTCGATCAATCAGAACCGAAAAATTCTCCCCAGAACACCCCTAAAGATACTCCTAAAGATACTTCCAAAGATACTCCTAAAGATACTTCCAAAGATACTTCCAAAGACACTGAAAATGATAACAACAGCAAAAACAATAATCACAACACTCAATCAACCCCTCCAGATAAAAATTTTAGAATAAAAATATCAGAACTAAAAAATATAGGAAGACGCCATTTCTTAAACTCTCTATACTATTTTCAACAAATTTCTCTAACAAATGAATCAACTTTACTCTCAATCCAAGGTATCTTAATCTTAACCATCTACAGTACCTCTGCTTTTTTACCTAAAGTTAACCACATGTTACTATCAGTCGCCCTAAAAATTGCTTTCAAATTAGGTTTAGATAAATCCGAATCTTATATTGGCTTAGACAAAGATGAATTCAAAAAACGGAAAATCATTTGGTATTCATGCTACATTTGTGATAGAGTTTATTGTATGACATCTGGTAAAGCCCCACTTATTGGTAGAAACGCTGTCACTGCTGAAGATGATAATATTATTATCAGTGAAATTTCAAAACTGTGTGGAAGACCTTTTAAAAACATTGGCAAAGATGAACCTTTGTATTTAGATATATTGTGCCAAAAGGATGAAATGAATTTATCGCTTTGCATCTATTACTGTATTGGAAAATTGGCCAAGATTACAGAAGCTTCTTACTTCAACTTGTTGTGCAAAAAAGCCCAAACCCAAAAATCAATTGAGGATATTAAAAACTTAATTATATCAATTTCATCCGATTTAGATGACTGGAAAGATAATATCCCGATAAGCATTAGACCTGGCTACAAAATTTGGAATGTATTTGATAATAGTAATAAAGAAAAGTATTCTCCCTTAGCAATTGAAGGAATTAGAAGCAAAATTTTGTCCTTACATTTTAATTATTATTACCATATAATGATAATCAACGGTTTAGGGCTTAAAATTCCATGGGAAAAGAAAAACAATCCATATTCTAAAGACAAAGATAAAGAAAAATGTTCCAATATCAATGACACAAATTTTAGTATTAGATGTTTAGATGCTGCAAGGCAGATATTAAAATTGGCAGGAAACTTGACCGATAGTATAGCTCAAATGGTTAATGCGAGTTTAATTTATCCAATCTGTGCATTGACAACTCTTTTTAGTTCATGCATAAATTATCCAACATCTGAAATGATTGAAGCCGATATCAAATTAATGGTTGATTCATACAATAGCTTTTTTGCAAACTGTCCTGAAATTGCTAAATATCATTTGATTGATATTGCAGTTGGACAATTGATTAAAATTGCTATAAAAGTTTATGAAAATTATAATGAAAGCAAATTTGAAAGACCTAAAAAATTTGAAAATCAAATCAAATTTGTGAAACAAGAAAAGCCTAATTTTGTTTATGGTAGTTTTAAATTGTTTAAAAATTTAACAAATGTAGAACTTTACAGAATAGTTAATTCTAGAAAACAAAGACAATATCGGTTTTTTGAAGATTTAAAAGTCAAAAACTTTAATGCGAATAAAGATGAAGAACTTCAAAATAAAATTATATTTAATATAAACCACATTAGCAATCATAATGACAAAAATAGTATAGATATAAAAAATGACAACAAAGGTGATAATCAAAGTCATCTTAAGGATGCTGATAATAATATAATTAACAATAAAAACTGTGATACACCTATCAATAAAAATACAAATATAAATTTGAATAGTAGTTTGAATTTACAAAATGAATTGAAGAATATAAGTGGTTTTAATTTTAATGATTCGAATAATGTTAATGATTTTAGTAGCATAAAATTTAGTGGATTCAATAGTAATAATAACAAGAATTATACCAACAGCAACAATGATTTTAATAATCTTGATCTAAACAAGATAGGGATAAATTTTTTCAATAGTAAAAATGTCAACAATAGTAATAATAACGATAGTAATAATAATAATAGTAATAATAATAGTAATAATAATAATAATAATAATAACAATAGTAATAATAATAATAATAATAATAATAGTAATAATAGTAATAATAATAGTAATAATAATAATAATAATAATAATAATAATAATAATAATAATAATAACAATAGCATTTCTTTACCTTTCAACTTGAATAATATAAATAACTTGGGTAACAACCCGAGTAATAACTTAAGCAAAAATATGAATGACAATTTAAACAATAATTTAATGGATAATTTAATTAATATTATCAATAATAATGATAATAATAATTTTTTAAATAATTTAAATAATAATCTGAATAATGGATTTAATAGTTTCACAAATAATTTGAACAATAATTTAGTCAATAATTCAAGCTTTTTAAATGGTAATGCTTATGACGATTTTGACATGAATTTATATTCAGGAAGTTATTCAAATAATTATTCAAATGTCAACCACATAATAGGTCGAAATGTTTTTTTTAAAAACAGTGGTAGTTTTAATAATGACAATAATAATAAAGATCTCACAAATATCGGGATTCTTGCTGATTCTATTAATAATGATAATGATTTAAATTCAATGATAAATCAAGCATTGAATTCAGAGAATTTAAATAATTTCGGTGAAGTCAATAATATTAACTCTCCTTCCAATCTCATTGGTGTCAGAGATACCAATTACAGTTTATTTTTGACAAATAATAACAATAATAATAATAATAATAATAGTAACAGAAATTCTATCAATAGTATAATAAATAGTGATGCTAATAACAATAGTAAAGTCAAAATCAATATAGATGCTGCAGAAGAAACTCCAGATCGTGTTAATAGTGATAACAATATCAGCCATATAAATCAAAATTCAATGAGCAGTGGAGTAAGTGTTTACAGCAACCAAAGTGGTAACAGTCCTTCATATGGAACGATTTTCAATATACCCAATTTCATTTCAGATGAATTCAAAGATTTTTCAAATCAGAAAAATTACAAATAATTGGTCTTCATTGAACAAGTGTCATTTGAGAACAGAAATAAAAAAAAGTAGACCAATTAATGTTGTTTTATAGAATTTTTATGTAAGTAGTTATAAAATAGAAGCAGCAGCAAAAAAAACATGCGAATTCTGTGGATCGAACACAGGACCTTCAGATCTTCAGTCTGACGCTCTCCCAACTGAGCTAAATCCGCAATAAGACAATATGTACTTTACCCTTTCATAATCGATCACAAACTATAAACTCTTTTTTAATCAAGTTTAAGCAAAACCTTCTTTATGTACCAATGAAGACCTACCCTAAATACGTGCTCAGCGGAATTACTCAATTGCGATGTGGACATGTATTTGGACCAGATTTCCAGTGGGCTGCTGGTTACTTAAATAAAAGACATTGTGTGTGTAACAGCCCATCTCCTACAATATATCACTATCTCATTGAATGCCTGCACAATCAGGAAGCAAGAACATTGGCAGGAATAAGCCCTCAGGAACTTGGTTCAGAGAGGCCTACCCAACTCAAGCATCTTTTAGGTACAAGAAAAGGATTCAAAATGTTGGTTAGTTTTTTAGAAAAGGCATGGGACCTTAACTCTTAAGATCCTAAACTTTTCTGTATCTGATTTGTGTAGGTTTTTCCCTGTAAGCTCAGGTTTCCCTAAACCTCGCTTAGAATTAAGGAGTTGGTTTCAGTTATTCTTAAACAACAGTTTATAGCTTCTATTTAGGTCTACGAGCTCCATATGGCTGGCTCGCGGTCACGGAATATTAATAATAATAAAAACTCTTTCTTTTAAACTTTCTAAACAGGATTCCAAATAAGCAATCACTCAAATTTTTGTAATTTTCAACCGTGATCAAAAATAAGCTTTTTGTATCTCTTTGTTGGTTTTCGCGCCCAAACCCTCTAGTGTCAAAATTCTGCAGGATATTACGTATAAATGCGTGTTTCATCACACACATGCGTCATTGAGCCATGCCACTGGATTTCCACTTTTTGCTTCTCTTCTGATTTCCCTGCTGTGGAGACGATTGCACTCCTTTTTTGTCAGGCAGGCAGACGCTCCTTCAGCTTCAGTTCAGGCCTGAGGCAGCTTTTGCGTTGCTTCAACATGCAAACTTTCTTGCCCGTACTTTTCGCACCATTGTGTTGCCTTTCGGGCCATCGAAACCTCTCGTGATTGGAATTCGTGCTGATGTTGTGCCTGCTGGCACAGTGCGTTGCAATCACGGAGGTGCGTTCCGCTACTTTGCTAGTATTTAGTCGCGTGATCTAGTGAGACATCCCAGTTGCGGAAACGGTCTCTAGGATTTTTGCCAAACTCAGCAAGGAAAATTTTCTGAAACCAAAATGAGAACCTTTTGGGGAGAAAGAAAATTGCAATCATCAAACAAAAAGCTTACAAAGAAGCTGAAGAAGGAGCTCACGAAGAATAAAACATCGACACTTGAGCAGAGATTGGTTTGGATGGTGAACTACAGACACCTCAACAAAGCAAATCAACAGAAGGATCTCTCACCAAAGACAGCACGAAGCTCTCACTCAGAAAACAGATCCCTTTCATCATTCAAATTCTCTGGATTCAATCAAAACAAATAACTTGAAGCATACCCATTCCAATTGTTTTGATAACCACCAGAGATTCTTCTCTCTATTTGACCTGATATCAGAAAAATTTATAGATTAACCATAAATTTTTATTCCATTCTTTTATATTCTGTTTATTTTTTATTCTTTTCACTTTTTTGGTTTTCTTTTACCCCTTTATGTCTTTTCCATTTAAAAAATTAACTTCAACTTCAATTGATTCGAATAACTCATCTTCATCTTTGTCATTTCACTCTTTAAATAACAAAAATAATAAAAACATTATTGATATAATAAAAAATGATTCCTCAGATATCTCAATTCGCGATAATAAAGCTACAAAATCACTTCCTAATAGTCTTGATAAAATCGATAATAAAAATACCAAAAACAATATAAAAAAAACAATCAAAAATGACAATGACAATGACAATGATGGCGATGATGAAGATAACAATGAAGATGAAGATTTAGGTGAAGAAATTACAATTAACGAATCAACTACCATAAACCCGATTAATATGAGTATCAATATTAATGCCCCATCAAATAATTTCTTGATTGACAATAATTTACTTTTAAATTATCCTAAAATTAAAGATTCGGATGATGAAGATTTCTTTTCAAAACCAAATAAAAATAACGACAATAACACCACCATTAATAAACTAAGTTTTTTTAATAATAACGATAATGATTCAGATGATAAAGAATTTGATTCTGACGCATTCTTTCAAGCAATTCAAAATGATATCGATTTAGATGGCTATTATGACAATAATAACAACAATACCCATCATGATCTAAATCACAGTCTTAATTTCGATGACACCCTTACCAACAATACAAACAAAAACAATAATAATGACTGGAACTTATCCGACAATGAATTATTGTTAGATGAAGAAGCCGATGCTTTATTAAAGGATATTCAGTTAGAAAATGATAACTTGATTTTCGATTTTCCTTTAGATAATAATAGTTTTAATTTAGATAACTATGATTTTGATAATGATCAATCTGACAATTACAATTACAATTTCAGCCTCAATGATGATTTCAGTATCAACAATCTTAATACGAATCATAATAATACCGACTATAACAATAATAATAACAATAATAATAATAATAAAAATAATAATAATAATAAAAATAATAATAATAACCAAAAAAAAACAAATATATCTAAAATTAAACCAAGAGCTTCAATAGTTGAAAATGTCGAAGACGTCGTTCAAAAAAATAGACAACTACTAAACCAATTGAGATTACAAAATAATCAAGATTTGGATGATTCTGATGATAACGAAGTTATCCAATTCGATGATTCAGACTCTCATTCAAATAATAATTCAAATGATTCAGATTCATTTTCAATTTCAAACTCTTTATCTGACTCTGACTATAAAAAAAATTACAATCAAAATAACTATCAAAATAATAAAAACAAAAATGAAAATAACAAGAAAAAAAATGAAAATAAAAAAAATAAAAAGAACAAAAAGAACCCTAAAAATTCTAATCTCTCAAACTCAAATTTAAATAAAAAATCAAGTCATATTAAATCCTTAAAACATAAAAAACCTCTACAAAACTCAAAAAATCTTCTTAAAGATAATGACAACGAAGAAGAAGATGATGATTATGACGATTCTTATCTTTTACCTTACTTCTTCAAGGGTGGCGATTCCTCAAGCTCAAGCTCATCTGATGAATCTGATAATAAGAGCACGAATAGGAATACCAAATCAAAAAGAAATTTTCATTTCAATAAAGCTAATTCTAACATAGACTCCAATATATCATCCTCTTCAGATTTAAATTCAAGCTCTTGCTCTGAATCGGGATCTGGAATAAGTTCGAGTTTAAATTCTCATCTTCTTAATACCAAATTTGACAAAAAAGTTACAAAAAATATAAAAAGTCATAAAAATCACAGAAAACTGACATCAAAAAATAGCATTTCACCAAAATCATCAAGATCAATTAATATTAATGATTTGGGATTTTATTATACCGATCAATTTCCTAATTTCGATGACGAGGACGAGGATGATGATTTTGATTTAGATCTAAATGATACCACAGATGAGGATGAAGAGTTGCCCCCAAAAGGAAAAAGAAAAATAATTGGCTCAAAATCAGTTAAGGAAGTTTTGTCCTCTTCAATTAATGGCAGACCCCCAATATTAGCTACTTGGTATCCTGATACAACAAAACCCTATGAAATTCTTGATGGCTTGACAACAAGATCAATCGTTTTTAATAAATTTGCTCAAAGTTTGAATCAAATGCATGATCAAACAAATATCAACAATATAAATCATTTTTTCGATACTAATTTACTAAACAATCCTAATCATTCATCAAAACAAAATAAAAATTTCTCAGAGTTAACACCTACTGATGCATTGACTGTCGGAAATATTGCGATTAATGGGTTTTCACTTAACGATCCAAATTTCTTGTTACATTTCAATGAAAATCAATCAATGAATGACTTTAATCTAACCAGTACTACTTTAACAAATGAACCAGAATTAGATTTAGAGGATTTGTTTAATATGAGTGAATTGGACGACACAGAAGAAAGTAATTTTATTTGGAAAGATATTATAACGAATTCACAAGCAAGCAAAAAAATCCCACTATCTGCTTTCAGAAACAAAGTTTTAATGACCACTAAAAATGACCATAATATCATCTCTGCTTCTAGAAGAAGACAGTCTTTTAGAAGAGGTTATTCTTCAAATAAACATTTTTTTGAAAACAGTAATAAACATCTTAATAACAATGGTGAAAAGTCTAAGAAAACAGGCCAAATCTCTCATAGAGCTAAGAAGTCTCATCACCATAAGTCAAAGCACAGATAAATCTACTCCTATTTTTACTTCATTCTTTAACTATAATTATCTTCATTCTTTTCTTCATTTCATTTGCTTATGGTGTGTTTCTATTATTACTGTCTAGTTTCTAATTCAATATGAGGTTTTAAGTTATTTTTTTAGCATTGTGGTTTATTCCTGCTCTACTTTATATATATATATATTATTTTTTTTAACCGATATTTGGTCTTTCATATCAGAATCATATTAAATGATTATTTTCTATAGTATACTTGAGCTTTGTTTATGAGGTCGATAAAATTTTGGGATATTTCTATTAGTAAATGCTAAATTTTATATATTATATGTAATACTTTCCTTATCAAGCCTTTGTAAAATAGAATATAAAAAATGTAACTAATTGACTATAAAAAAAACATAGATTTGACAAAGAAAACGGAAATAAAAATGAAACACAAAAACGAAAAACAAAAACAAAAAACCTATCATATAGTAATTTTAAACTTGTCAAGCTGATCCAAACTCATACTAAAAATCGCATTGACAATCCAATTCCATTCAATAACAAAAGCTTTTTTCTTATTTTTATAACACAATGCATTAAATCTGTTTATTATTTTAATATTTTCTCTGTTATCCTTATCAACGTTTTCTTGATCAAGATCGGGCTTTTCAGTAACCAAGTAGCAACTTTCACCATCATCACAAACTTCAATTGCACTCAATTGCCTTAGAGAATGCGCATTTTTGATTAACTTTGATTTGGAAGCTGTTCCGTGAGAGGATAATATTCTATTTACAATAACTTGATTTCCAGGAAGAAAACTTGTGACATTAAACTTCAATCCATCAAACAATAATTTTTTGCTTTTGACTTTTTCAATTGATCGCTGTATCAAAGTCATTAAGGGTATTTTTAAATCACTGACAGCTTTTTTATCATATTTATCAATTAAATATGTTATTGGATCGATATCCTTCAACTCATCAATGTTATTACTCTTAATAAGAATCAAAATATCCTCAATAAATTTGGGATTTAGTATGTATTTTGGACCTTTACCCAAAGCTATAAGAAACTTTTCTGTTCGCAACACTTTGGGAGCAATTATCGTATTAACTTTGGTTGGATCCTTTTGATACTTGACCCCATAAGATTCTAAAAATCCTTGGTCAGTTCTAGAAATCTCTGAATAGCCAGTTATAATATACACAATATCAAAATTTGGTTTTGAAAAACCTGTGTTACTTTCAATTGGTTTATGACTTGTTAATAATTTCGGAGATTTAGAAGATTTTGATTCAGTTATTGTCATCAAATCAGCAGCAAGCGAATTACTTAATCTTTTCTTTTTAGCAGATGTTATAGATTTTTTTCGAGACATTTTCTTCAAAGGACTATCATCTTCTTGTCTACTCAATACATTTTCATTTTCAATTTCATTATACTCAACAATATTTTCTTTATTTCCGTTTTCACTATTGTTTGCTTTAATTTCAGAAAATTTTCTCTTTTTTTGTTGAGCCAATTTTTTTTTCTCTTTTTCTATTTTATTTATTTTCTCTTGTTTTATTTCACTTGGCAACTTTGGAGTTGCTTTATACCGATGCTGTTTCTCAAATACATTCAATTCTTCTATATCCGAATGCAATTTTTCAGCGGCTTTGTTTTTAGCTTTTCTACCCGTTGATAAAAGTCGTAACGCTGAATTGAAGGGAATATCGCTGGTCTTTTTATTTGTTGGTGTTTTTACAATATTTTCATTATTTTCATTATTTTCGATATTTTCGATATTTTCGATATTTTTATTATTTTTATTATTTTTATTATTTTTATTATTTTTATTATTTTTATTATTTTTATTATTTTTATCAGTTTTACCAATTTCATTAATTTCTTTCGTTCCGTTTTTATAATTTTCATTATTTTGAATTTCATTAGTTTTTGATATACTATAAGTGATGTTGATGGGTGTTTTAATAAGATTATTAATATCATCATTATTATTCAAAATTTTAATGGGGGAGCTATTTTTAAACTGTAAACCATCATCATTAATATTCTCAATCTCATCTTCAATATTGATTCCATAAATGTTTTCAACTTGCAAATCTTCAAGTTGCACTTGGGTGTTAATGTTGTTTTCTAAATCAAGATCCAAATTAACAGGAGTTTTTGCTAGAGGAATAAAAAGGTTATCTTTAAAGTTGTGATATTTTGGATTGTTCATATCCATTAATTTCCAGTTTGCATAAGTATCCTCCAACCATAAATGATTTAACATGAATGGAAGATCTAGTTTTGCTATTGAGTTATTAGTTTCCCAAGCTTCTAGTTTTTCTTTTTTATTATTTTCATCATTTTCGGGATTTTCGAGATTTTCAGTATCAGTCTTCTCTTTTTCTTTATTATCTATAAGCGGGGGTTTATTATTTGGATCCTCTATATAATTGATTGATTTCAACTTCAATTGATTCCAATTATTTAAAGCAAAAAATTTTGAGCCAATTTTTTTTGAAATTATTAGGAAATTCAAATTAATATTTAGATAAGGTATAAAGTTTGAATTTAAATTTGTTATTAGATTTGATAAGTAAATTCTTTGATCTCCAAAATAATTGGAGATCACTATAGATTTATCTCTAAAAAATGGAATTTTCTCTTTAAATATTGGGTAATATAATAAGTTATTTAGAGGGTTTAAGATTTTTAAATTTTGAATCATTGATAAAAGAAAATTTTGGTTTCCTATTATTATTTTATTATTATTATTATTATTATTATTATTATTATTATTATTATTATTATCATTATTATTCTTGGATTCTTTTTTTTCTATCTTTTGATTGAAATTAATTGCATATTTATAAAAAAGTGAGTCTCTAAACTTTGTGATTAAAATGTTTGAAATAGATAAATTTACAGAAACTTTACCTCCAAATAGGTTTATTAAATTGAAAAGAGTTGAAAGGATTTTCTTATTGAATTGGTAATCTGAGTTATCAAAATAGATAATTTTGCCTTGAAGAAATTTTAACGAAGCTGGGATAAAGGGATTATTAAGATCCTCATTGTAATGATCTAAGACCAAAATATCGCTTTCAATTTTAATTTTGCTGTAATCGTAGTCAAAATCACCAATTGAATTGTCATTGTTATTATTAGTATTAAGCATCATCTTATTCGAGTTTAAGACATAATCATGTATATCTTGTTTAGACAAATATTTAAATGAATCGTATAGCCAGTTTGGATGAATTAGATAAATATTTTTCAAGGATTTCTTGTTGTTGTTAATATAATCTGCTAGTAAGATTTTATCATCGTTTAGGTTAAAATTATTTGTGATTAAATAGTCTGATTTTTTGGACAAGTTCTTTTGATAAATGGAGCCAAATTTTTCAATTAGGTTTTCAATTAGGATTTTTTCATCTGAACTCAAATCTAGATTGGCCACAGTTATTATCAAGCCATTAAGAAAATTTAGATCAAGAGGCTTTTTGTTATCAATTCCATCAGCATTATTATTAATTTTATCAGCAGCAACTCCTAAGTGACTGGCTGTTGTAATTGGGGGATAAAAGAACCTCACAGGTAGCAATTTGTTTTTCTGCAAAGACTGATAGATCCAGTCAGAGGAGATAACAGGTATCATCAACTGAAAAGACTCATTGTACTCAGAAAAATTCAAGGTAGATGAAACAATATGGCTAAATCCAGACAAAGAAGCAAGATAGCTGTTATCAGGCAGGTCCTCGTTCGTATACTTGATCTTGATGGAAGTGTTTGAGTACTTCAATAGGATCGTCTTCAAGGTCTCGCACTCCACTAGATTCAAGCCGGGAGACTCCACAACCAAAAAGCTCAAGTTCTGGAACAAGTTCTTCTTCTCTGCTCTGTACGTGCTCTCGCTAGCAGCAGGCTCTGGGGCTGGCATTGCGATTGTTGGACCAACTTCTTCTCTTCCACCACTCGAAACCACCAAACGTTCCCAATCTGGTTTAAGCTGGATTGGGAAAACAAAAAAAAGCCCTAAGCGGGAATCGAGCCCACTGCAAAACACCCAACATACCACCTGAGTATCACGTAATAAGCACGTGCTCAGAGTTTTCCAATCTGAACTGAAACAGGAGTCGATACCGGGTATAAATAGGGATTTCTGATGTTGCTCTTTATTCTCTGGCAATATCTCCTTTGTTGCAAGACTGTTCTGCTGATTGTTGGCTGTTGCTACTCAATTCCCTTCTGTTGGCCATTTGCAATTGCGAGACACCATGGAAGATCCTTCTTTTTCATCTATCTCGATTGAGGACCTAGATCCTGATTTCGTTATTTCTGTCAAGTACCCCATCGATCCTGCTTCAAACACTCCAACTGACCAGGCCAACTCCAATTTGAAAACTTTGGTCGAGAAATTAACCAAGTATGGTTTTCTAATTCAAATCAGACCCGGCTACTCAAACAACAGTTTGTTGTTGTTTATCAAATTGAGACCATCAATTCTCAAAGAAAAATACTTGATCAATTACAAAATCAACGATTGGATTTATAATATCAACGAACATATCATCTCTAACGATTCAAATGAAAATAGTGTTAATGATAACTTGGAATCTTCCTCTCATTTGTACGACACTTTGTCCAACTCTGAAAGATTGAGAATCATTTACAATATTCTAATTGATGATTCATTTTTAGCTTTAACTCCTAACTTCAATAAATGGGATTTTATAACCAATATTCAACCAATTCATGATCGAAAATTTAATAAAAACTTATTAAAAATTTGGTCTTTCAAAAGGATTTTCATTAACGATGACGATATCAATTTAATTAAAAATCAATTTGGTGAAAAGGTTGCACTTTATTTTGCTTTCTTAAATTTTTATTCATTTTTTTTAATTTTCCCTTCTGTTTTTGGTTTGGTGACTTATTTTTCGAAAAACTATTATCTAAATTCAAAATTTTCCTCAGTTTACACTTTTTTCAACTTTGTTTGGGGAATAGTTTTCATTCAAGCATGGAGGAGAAAGGAAAAAATTTATGCAATTTCTTGGAAAACTAAAAACTCTGATAAAAGCGCTTTGAAGAATTTTAAGTTTATCGGTGAAATATTAGTTAATGATTACGTTACTGGTAACCAGATTCCTTATTATTATCCATGGAAAAGATTTCTTAAAAAATTGTCCTTTTTCCCCTTGGCTTTATCTAGTGCATTGATCCTCATTATTTGGCAATTTTTTTGTTTTATCGTTGAAATCATTACAAATGAAGTTTATGACGGTCCTTTGAAATCGGTTGTTTCATTAATTCCAACCGTCATGTTGTCTGCTTTTGTGCCAATTTTAACCTTTATTTATAACATTTTTGTTACTAAAATGGTTGAGTGGGAAAACCATAGAACTCAGTTATCTTACCAGAGATCTTTAAATGAAAAATTATTCATTATCAGTTTTTTAACCTCTTATATGGCATTGTTTATTACTTCTTATGTCTACTTACCTTTTGCTTACTTGATCAATCCATATATTGAAAACATTCATTTTTTCATCTCAACTTATATTTCATCTAAGATTCCTTTAAAACAAAATGAACCATTTGTTATTAATCCCGATCGTTTACATAAACAGTTTTTTTTCGCGATTGTTATTAACCAAGTTTTAGGGTTTTTCTTGGAATCAGTCGTACCTAAGATTCAATCGATAGTTTTGAACTATTTGTCAAAGGATAAAAAAATCAATTATAACGACAAGCCATCTGAAAAGGCTTATCTTGATCATGTTAGAAAAGAAGTGTTTCAATTTGATGATTACGATGTTAATACCGATTACAGAGAAATGATTGTCCAATATGGGTTTTTAATTATGTTTTCGCAAGCTTGGACAGTTGCACCAATTATTTGTTTGTTATCAAATTGGTTTGAATTTAGGGGTGACGCAGTTAAAATTTTCACTCAATTCAAGAGATCGATACCTGAAAGAATTGATTCGATTTATCCATGGAACCAGTATTTATTTTTGTTGACATGGTTGGGATCAATCGTCGGGCCATCAATAACAGCAATGTATGGTTACTCCAGGATTATGTTTAATTATAAGAATGATAGTGTTGAATTAAATATATTAAATGTTGAAAGCAAAAATTTGATTTTAGACAAGTTGAGTGACAGAGGGTATTTGAAGTCAGCAGTTAATATTAAGAGCTGGAAGTTGTTGTCAATAATTTTGATTTCTGAACATTTTTTCTTTATTTCTAATTTCGTTATTGAGACGATTTTAAATAAGATCAAGTCAAAGGAAGAGAGCGAGAATACTAAAAGGGAGTTTAAATTGAGAAAAGGTTTTGCATTAGAGAAATTTCCCTCGGTTGATTTGAGCCATAATATTGAAAAGGAACTTGATAATGTTAACGAAAAAAGTAGTGGTGATGGGAAAATCAGCGAAATTGAAGAAGCATGGGTTAAATTGAATTATAAATCAATTGGTGAGATTTTAGATGATGCTAGAAGTATTTCAAACAGAGTTGTAATTAACGAAAAAGTTAAGAAAGAAGGAATTAGCAAGCAAAAGGAAGAGGCAAAAGAAGCAGAAGAGACTAAAGAAAAATTAAAAAAACCACTTGGATTTTCAAGTGGGGTTCAATCAAGAATTGTGGATGAGTTATAAAACAGATAAAAGATTTAATTAATTAAATGGTTTTGATTTTTGATTTTTGGTTTTTGGTTGTTGTTTTTTTTTGTTTTTTTATTGATTTATTGATTTATTTATTTTATTTATTCATGTATTCATGTATTCACTCATTATTTTTTGCTATTATATTTTTTAATTGCTTCACCAAGTAGAAAATACACATTAGCTTATCAAATTTCATGGAGAACCAGCCAAGGGACTCGAGTCGAGAATGTCGTTATTGAGATTGCTGTCGAGATCAGTATCAGTGTCGATATCATTCAAATTAAGGTTGGGGTTTAGATTTCGATTGAAGTTGCGAAGAGTGTGGATATGGCTGTCGACGTTGTTGAGGTTGATGCTGCTCTCGTTGTTTTCGATGATTGTGTCGTCGTTGTCGATGGCGGGAGTGAATCTGTCCAAGATTGTATGGTCGAATGTAACAACTCTCAAATTGGCAGCATTGAAATCAGATAAATTGTCGTCGTTGTAAGGCAAGTGAACGAACTCGTCGTAATCAGCGTTGAAGTTGTTGAAACCAGCTATGGAAAGGCCAATGGAAGGATCGATGTTGGGGTTGTTGGAGGTGTTGTTGTCGCTGTTGCTGTTGCTGTTGTTGGCGCCAGTGGCATTGGAAGTGCCTGCGATGGCCTTGGTGGAGGTGGTGGAGGTGTTGTTGATCGCAACAAAGCGCTGGAGATCCAAATCCTTCCAGAGGCGTCTGTTGCGCTTTCTGCTGTTGTGGATGGAGTTGGAGCTGCCGAAAACCTGGTTCTTCAAGAACTGGCTGTTGAAGTTGGCGTTGTAGAGCTCGTCGTCGTCGTGGGCGTCGTTGTTGGAGTCAGGAAGGGTGTCGTGGGCGTCGTTGGCGCTGGAGAAGAGCTGGTTGGTGAGATAGGAGTCGCTGATGTCGACGTCGTCGTAGGGGATGGTGTCCTTGGCCCACTCAGTCATGTAGAGAACATGGTGGGAGTGCTGGAGATGAAGATACGATAGCTGGGAGTCTCGAGGCATCGTCGCTTCTTCAGAGCTGGTTCTTGGTTCTGGTTCTGTTTCTCCTGCTTTTTGGGTCCTCGAAAAGCCCTCCACCGCTTTCGACCATTCTTGCTATTTTTAGCTGTCCATCTTCCTCTGCTTCTTCTTCGTCCTCTGCTGCCAGCAACATGAAACTCTTCTCCTTCTTTGCTTGTCTATTGCTACCTTTGTTAGCTACCTGTATGTGTCCCTTTTCTGTGCTCTTCCTAGCTCTTCTGGGGGGTTTTTCAACCTGTGTTGCCGGTCTGGCAGTTGAAATATTTCACTTCCCACAATCGTTATGGCTTGGACAAGTAACTAACTATACACCTCTTTCTTCATTGTCCACACAGTCGTTAATAGCATTCCAATTACTGCTGAGCTCGATGCTGATGGTAATGAGTTGGTTGTTTTGACTGCTGGCGACGCTGACACTGCCGGAACTGCCCTCACAACTGCCACAGCTGTGACTACTGGAACTGCTCTTACAACAGATACTGCTCTCGCTACTGGTGGTAGAGGTGCTGCCACCACTCCAACAGTTCCAACCGACACCGACACTGATGTTCCTGGTGCTGATACTGGTACTGGTACTGGTACTGGTACTGGTACAACTACTACCCCAACAACAACAGCCACCACTACGCCAAGAACAACCACCACTCCAACTACTATTACTACTGCTACCACTACTGCCACCACTCCAACTACGGCTGATGCTGATGACGACGAAATCACTGTTGTTCTCGATGAAACTACTGCTGCTGGGGACACAGATGCCACCACTGGAACAGATTCGGACTCTTCGTCCACATCAAAGACTTCCACTTTAATCTGGGTCACTGTCACTTACTCAGATGGTGGAGTTGCAACCATTCAAACAACCTATTCCCAGAAGTTCTCGTCTCAATACACTGCTGTCGCATCTCCTCAAGCTGGTTCTGTTGGTATGGGCACTTTGTCTGGTTCCATTGGCACAGTCAAAGACCCATTGACTATCACTGTCAGCACAACCAATGCTGCTAATAATTTGTACCAAAGAATCGGTATCAACTCCATTTGCATCTCAGGTTTCTTCTCCTTCATCGCTGCTTTATTATTATGATTTCATAATATTAATAGTATTAATAATATTGATTCGGATTGTTGTTCTCATTACCCTCTTTTTCTCGTTTTTTTTTTTCAACTATTATATTTTATTTATATCAGTCTACACTGGATGGTCCCTCGAGTTATAAACTTTCTATTTGATTTCTATTTTATTATATCTACTTTCTTTTACTGTGTTTTTTATTCATTTCTTTTTTTAATCTTCTATAAAATCCAACAATTTTATAAATTTTATAAACTTTATAAACTTTATAAGCTTTTTATAAATTTTTTATAAACTGTGTTTTTATATTTTAAAATCGTAATAAAATTTTATTAAACATACATAAATATAAAAGTAATAAAGTAAATTAACGAATAATTAACAAATCATTAACAAATAATTAAAAAAAGAAAAAGAAAAAGAAAAAGAAAAAGAAAAAGAAAAGAAAAGAAAAGAGAGAATCAAATTGAAAAGAATGTAAAAAGAATTTAAAGAGTGTAAAAAGGAGAATGAACTTGTTTTTATTGTTTTTATTTTGCTTTTGAATTGAAAATTATAATATAGTCATTATCTATAAATAAAAAAATTTATATATTTTGTTATTTTTAATAATTATCTTTAACTAATACCTTTAATGGATACTTTTAATGTTTTTTGTATTTTAAATTATATTGCTGTAATCTCTCTATTTGATCTAATTTTGCGTCCAATTTATCAATGAAATTACCCAGAATAGCCTTTTTAAGTAAATAATTGGGATTCGAGACTGAGAATTGTCTTTTATCAATAAAAATGTTTTTATATTCTATTAAGGAATTGATATGAGGGTTATCTATTTCCTCATCAAACTCATACTCGTCATAGAGATAATTATCCACGTCTTGATCAGTACTAGTATTTGAATCGATTTCGAAATCATGATGATTATTATTATTATTAGTAGTAGTAGTAGTAATAGTAGCAGTAGTATTAGTAGTATTATCAATCATTTCATTAATCTTGTGTTCTTTATCCAATACTTTATTAACGTAAATGGGATTCATCGAGTTCAATATCTCAAAATCATCGGGATATAAATAAGAGCAAAGAATCAAGTTTTGAATATCTTTATCTATTGAATTCGCACGTTTATAACTTGGATTTAAATTGGATAATGGTTTTTGAATAGGAATGTTTTTCAACTTGTATGTGAACTTTCTTTGGTTATTTAAGTGATCTGAGAGAATCTTGTACTTGAAAGAATTATGGTTTCTTATATATTCATTGGTTAGTTCCATTTTGATACCGATTAGCTTATAGTGTGTTCTTTTTGGCTCGTTTTTTTCCCTTATATTGATATATTCTCTGATTAATGGGATTCGTGCTCGTAATAATTTAAAGTAATCTCTATTGAGTACTATAGATTGATCGTTGTTTGAGAGGTTTTTATTGCTTGTGGGAGCTGAAAATTTCTCCTTGTTTAGTGTATTGATGGAAGAGCCATTTGGCGTGCAATAATGAGTTGAGATTCTTTTATTACTGCTCTTTTTGGATGTGATTAATAATTGCTTGGTATTTCGTTGGGAAATGAAGGAGTTTATTCTTTTGGCACTTCCATGGAGAACAACTGGTGGGAGCCTTCCTTTACCACTCAATTTGACCTTTTTGATCTTTTGGTAGCCATCCCTTTGATTGTTGAGATGAGCAGTGGGACATTGAGTAATGGAGTCATATCGAGCAATATTGATGTTGACATTATTGATGTTGACATTATTGATGTTGACATTAATGTTGATGTGATCTTCTAGGACACTATCATCGTTGAATGGTCTTCTTCTTTTGTTTCGTTGAGAGGAACTGTGAGAAACAAGGGGTGGTTGTGGTGGTGATGTACCTATTGTTGTGATTTCATTTAAATAGCTCATAGTGGTTGATGCTTTGTGTGTTAAGTAAAGGCCTGGACACGAGTTTGAATTTGAATTTGGACTTGGATTTGAATTTGAAATGCTACGGGATTGCATTATTATATATGGAAGAAGAGATAGAAACAGAACGACAAAGAGAATTAGTTGGGGAGCTAGCACAGCACTGCTAATTATGAAGGAATGCGAATTGTGAGGATGCCGATGAAATTGAAATATAAAAGAAACAAAACTAAAAATAGGCGACGAGAAACAGAGAAACAGATATATAGTAGCTGGAGAAGAGGCAGATTTACATCGCTGGGACACTCGACAGTAGCAGAAGCAGCTTTATTCGTGAAGAGTAGAGCAATCGACGCAGAGCTTGCTGGAGAAGCAGGGCCTTCGAATCCAGGTGAAATGTTTCCACCTTTCTTTACGGCTCAGTACAAACATCGGCGCCAGCGCTGCGGGTCTTTCCCGATGCGGACAGGCAGATATATTCCCAATGCGGAAGGTGCTGGTGCTCAGAGGGGTTTTTTCAGGAGCCAGCACAGGAGGAGCTGGGACTGCTGGAGCTGGGGCCACTGGAGCTATCTGAGGTGGGTGTGTTCCTCATGTACAGGTTCAACAACGCCTTTTTGAGGAGATAGTTCCTGTTGGGGCTGGCAACGCTCGTTTCTCGCACATACACATTGCCGTATCTCCTGAAGATGAGGGCGTAGGGGTTGACCTTCTCATCGTAGATCATCTTGTTGTAGCCGTCAAAGTTCCCAGTGTCCTCGCGCTGCTTCTGGGTCTTGATGTGCCCAAAGACACCTTCCTCTTTGTTGAGCTGGTGCTGGATCGCTCTGTTAACAACGGTTTTGCACACAGAGTCGATGATGCTGTAGTCCTCGGGATACAACTCAGAATGCGCAAATAATGCCGGCAAGCTCTTTTCAATGCTCTGCACTGGGCTATAGTTTGGGTTCAACGTTGAAAGCGGCTTCTTGATTTTGATTTCTTCCATTTTGTACTTGAAGTTTCCGTCGATCAATTCATCATATCCAAATGTGTTTCTCGTTTCAACGTAATCGTCGTTCAATTCCGTTTTGATCCCAATCAAATTGATTTTTTTCTTACCAGTCCTAATCTTCTCATTATTTCTTCTGTAATCTCTGTAAACCAATATTGACGTATTGGGAATTTGGTATAGCTTCAAACGATTCTTTTGAAGCTGTAATTTTAGTTCCTTGCTCATTGGCGATTTCCCATCCTTTTTGGAAAATATTTTCCTACCAAATTTGAACCTTGATTTATTCTTTTTTCGGTCCTTTTTCAATTCACCAGTACCACTATTAAATGCAGCACCAACATTTGTTTTGTTATCAAGATTACCCGAGTTATTTCTCTTAGCTTTAAGATGGTTGATAATGATCCGGATTTTATTACCCTTGTTAAGATTATCATTATTGTAATTATCATCATTGTGATTACCATTATTATCATTATTGTGTATATTATTATTAGTGGCAAAACCAATGTTTTCATTGACACTTTTATAATTAGTGTTTTTATTGTCTTTTTTGTCACCAGCGCTTTCATTTTGTGAAGGGAAATATTTTTCTTGAAATTTTTTCATAATTGAATCAATGGATGATATCATTTCTTGAAATTTAACAAAAAAATCATTTTGCTCTTCATTTTCATAGTTTGTGTTTTTGTTTTTTAAAGCAGAAAATTTCCTTTGAAATTGTTTCAAAATCAAATCAATAGCTTTCATTTCTTCAAATTTATTGAATGAAATGAGTTTTGCTTTGTTATTATTATCAATGTTATTATTATCGTTATTTTTACTATTATTATTGTTATTATTGTTATTGTAGCTTGTATTTATTGAAAGACTTAATCGTATCTTGTTTTCATTAATTTTATTAACTAGCATTTTGATAAAAAATTAATATTAGCAAATCCAATTGATTGAATAATGAAAAAGTTATCATATAATTACTTAGTAACTAATTGGTCTCTGGAATAACCAAATAAATAAAATAAAATAAAATAAATTGATTGAATGTAATAGACTATCGTGTTTAAATGTTATACAACTGTTTGAACTAATGAGATATATAAAGTGTGAAGAAAAAAAGATTATTAAAAAAAACAATCAAGAAATTATCATTTGGCTATCTATCATATTTATAATTCAATTCAATCAAAAACGAAAAAAAACAACAACAATAGAATAAGATAGATAATCAAGCAATCGGTTTAATTTTCTTGCACTATTGATTTATTGATTTACTGGTATTGTTGCTATCACCATTAGTTCTCTTGAAAAGTAAAGAAATCATTTTAATGGAATAAAACAATATATTCAGCAAGTATTGTATTGATCTTATAATTGTAACACCAAATTTCTTTGAATATAATATTACTTAGATTAGAGGAAAAGGAGACTTTGTTATTTTTCTCTTGAACCTTAACAAAATAAAATTTGAAACAGATTTGTGGAAAAAGAACCAGTGCGACGGAACTATGATCCAAGTAAACTTTGCTGAATTTCCTAAAAGAAACAGGCAAATATAGTGCTTTCTTTTTTGCAAACAGTTATTTTAAGAGTTGAGTAAATTAGAGGTCGGCTTATATGAATTGTGTTTGAGTAGATTAGAGGTCAGTTTAGATGAATCGGTTTTGAGTTTATTTGTTTTCTGTTGAGTGGTGTTGCAAACAAACAGAGACAGAAAAGAAAAGTGTATTAATATGATTAGCTATAACAGCGGTTAAATATTTAGTAATTAAGTAATAGTTAAATTGGTTTAAAAGCTGAAAAGATAAATTATAAAATGATATATAATCAGATTAAGTGAGAAAGTGGGAGATCATTAAACATGGAAAGATTTCTTTGAAGCAGTAGTGTCACCATCATCATGTGAAGTAAATTCAACTTGATCGTCGTCTCTTATTTTTAGAATTGTTTTAAATTTTTTACCAATTGGTTCTAAAGATTTTTTGTCGCAGCTTTTAGTCCATAAACCGATTCTGTAGAAGACTTTTCTGACGTTCAATACAACACCATTGACTTCGTTTTCCTCGTTTTCTTCAATTGTTTCACCAATCAAAGCCAATACGGATCTCATCCATAAATCATTGATGTCAACTTTACTTTTTTCTTTGAATTGGTAGGCCCATTTACCACCTTTTGAATTTACAACATCTTCCCACTCGGGTCTAATACCTTCTTTAAATAAGTGGTAGTCTGATTTTATTGGTAGTTCATTTGCGGATGGGATAGCGTTGTAAATTCCCCAAAATTCTTCAACAGTTGAGAAGGTGATGACGGGTTTTAATAAATCATTCCATGATTCATTTCTGTTTGTTGGAGGCTTTGTGTACCATAAAGTCCATTTGGAATTTAACGGGTGGTAAGCAGTAAAGTGTTTTGAAGAAAATATTGAAACTGGTTCTTTAGATTGAGCGTTATTATTTGTAGTTGAATCTGTTGCCGAATTTGTGTTTGACGTAGATTTTGTTAGTGTTGTAGTTGTAGTTTTATCGTCAATTATTTTTTTGTCATCGGTGATTGTCAAATCGTTTAGCTTTTGGGATACTTCTTCAGTCATTTTTCAGTTGTTTTTTTTGTAAAATGTATTTTTGCTGTAGAGTTGTGGAAGTTGATAATCAAAAACAGTAGTTAAAACCTAGTTTGAATTGAGATTGAGATGGAAATTAAGAGCAGTAATTGCACAAATAGAGTGGTAAATATAGTAATTATATGTAAAACAGAGAAAAACAAATTAGTGTTGACTAGAAAATAGATACTAGAAACTGGAACTCCTATCAGTAAACAAATAATGAAGATCTTTATATACTGATTTTGCAATCAGCTAAAAATTTTTCTTAAGTGGTTTTGGTGAAAAAAGCTGAAAAAATTGAGGAATAAGAGAAAATTGTGTCACGTGAAAGATTGAGTAAGCACGTATCTGAATATTACATAATGTCACATTTTTATGTTTGTGGCTGGTTTAAAACAGAGTTGAAACAAATTTAAATCACACGTGCGATTATGTAATTTTGGCATTATGCATTACATAAACAATTACGCAATGCTGATTTAGAAGGATTTCCTGTTTGGGTAGCAGAACTGGGTTACAGTGAATTGTTGGTACAGAGGTCAGTTGCTTTCCTTCGAGACACACTGTGATCAGCTACAAAACGGGCAAGAGTCGCCTATCAGAAAGCCAATGGAAGGTGAAGATCAGAAACAACACTAGAAGAAACCTTATTGCTTTTGGAGCAGTCAGTTGCAAACAACAGCTAGAGAACCAGTGTGGAAACCAGTTGAGAAACAGTGAGAGAGTAATAGGAGTGATCAGATGGATGCTAAAGGGCAGACTGGATTGAACCTAAAAGACTGCTCATCAAGTTCAAGGAAGAATAACCAGCAGTATCGAGCTGCACTGATGAGAAGCTGCTCCATCCCACCATTTTCCTCTGCATGTTTGCTTTCTTTCCTTCTTTCTTTTCTTTCCTTCTTTCTTTTCTTTCCTTCTTTTTTTCCTTCCCTTTCTTTCCTTTTTCTTCCTTTTCTTCCTCTCCTTCCTCTCCATCTCTTCCAGCTCAAGCCGGTGTTGCGACAAACTTGACGATGTGCTCAAAGTTTCGCTGTCTCAGATGGCCGCGGAGATCGACTACAGTAGTAGAGCACAACCCCAGTATGGCAGTCGATCTCCGCGGCTGTTGGTGCCGGAGAAATTCTGCTCCAAATATAAACATCGTTTATCAACAATAGATCGAGCTCTTCTTCGTTTTTTGTTTATTCAAAGCAAAACTATTTAAATCGAAAATGTTTGCTCAATTACTGAATATTTTCTTTTTTTTCCTTGTAATATTTCTTTTTCCAGACACTTTCTTTCTCATCTAAATTTCTCCAGATATATCCAGATATATCCAGCTCGATCAATTCCTGTTCCAAATCAAGACTTCTTCTCCAGGAAAAAAAGTTAACTCAGATCAATTATCCAAAGTCACTGTACTACAGCTCCATATTTTGTCAGTTTTAATTTACACATCACTTTTTTCATTGTTCACTGAATCGTTTAAAGGAATTTATCAAAAAGAAAAATTTGGCTTAAAGGGTGTTATAATCAATATAAATATTTACTAATTTGATTTATTCTTATTTTTGTATCTTTTATGTTTTCCTCCCAATCTAAATCGAAATTAAACTAATCCACATCAAATCAAACTAGGTAGTTTAATCACAGATTATTCACATTAGCAACCTTTTCCAATAAAATAAATGATTATCTTTGAAATTTTAATTTACGTTTTTTTCAGATCCTTATTATTCTTGACTGATAATAAAGAATTAAAAAACTTAGCTATCCAAATCTTAAACGATTATAACTTGGATAAATCGGTTTCTAATTCTCAAAATAATAACAATAATAATATAAAAAATAGAAATTTGGAGACTAAATCTCTTGAAAAGACAAATACTGACACCTTGAAACTTAAAAATATTGATAATAGTATTCAAATTCTACATGAAAAATTCATCAATTTAAAGTCTCAAGTTGATGATATTAATTCAAACCAATCTCAATCAAATAATGACCTTCTTAATTTCAACCAGATTTTAGATCAAAATTCAAAAAGTATTAACAATGAAATATTAAAACTAAACAACGAATTTAACACTGAAATTAAAAACCTAATTAATTTAAATAAAAACATCAACAACGATTTAAACCAATTTAACCAAAAATTATTAACAAACTCCAACGATCTATCTGTCTTTAAAAAAGAAATCACTTCTCAACTAAATATTCTAAACAATGAAAAGAAACTAGAACAAATTAATGACAAAATACGCTCCATTCTGGATGAATCCTCTCAAACTTCAATCAATAACCAAGCTTTCAAATCAGATCTTGACGATAAATTATCAAATCTTAAAAAGGACTTGAATAAAATCAATCAAAAGATATCAACCAATTCGAACGATCTCACCTCTTTTAAAACTGACATCAACTTTCAAATTTCTCAATTAAACTCAAATCTCAACTCACTCAATCAAAAAATTGAAAAAAATGAACAATTCACTCTGGATTACGAAAAAAACTTAAATTCAATCAACTCGAAATTTCAAAATCTCATCACAGAAAACTCACAGAGATCAATCATCAATGATGAACTCAATCATGAAATAGACACTAAAGTCTCAAACCTTGAAGATGAATTAATCAAATTCAATCAAATTTTAACTACAAATTTCAACGATTTATCAAATTTCAAAAAGGAAATTAACAGCAATTTCATCAAAATAAATACTGATTTTAATGATTTTAATAAAAAAAAGAATCAATTCACCCTTCAATACGAAAAAAACTTGGACTCGGTTAATAAGAAATTATCGATCATCCTGGATGAAAATTCTGAAAGATCAATCAACAATACAAACATCAAAGTTGCTCTCGATGACAAAGTTTCCAACCTTGAAAATGAAATTAATCAAATGAACCAAAAATTATCCGAAAACTTTGATGATTTATCAAGTTTTAAAAACGTTATAAACTCTCAAGTTGTTGATTTAAATAAAAATTTGGCGACCTTTAATGATCAAAAAATTGCTTTGGAAGATAAATTCAACTCTCAAGAAGAAAAATTTTCAAACATTTATGGAAAAGAATTGGAAAAATTTAATTCTGATATCTCCGAAATCTCAAAAGAAATTGCTCAAAATACTGCCAATAATGAAAAATTAGAAGAAAAAATCAATTTAAAATTTCTGAGTGAAATCCTGAATTTCCATCAGGATTTGAATGAAATGCGAAAACAAGTTGAAACTAATTCTCTCAATATCTTTAATTTCGAAAAATACGTTGATACAAAAGTCACTGAATTTGATTCAAAATTACAATCATTTAAAGAAAGTGTTGACAATAATCTTAATGTCGTTAAGGTCGAAATTGATAAAAAAGTTAATAACCAATTAAATGGAAATCTTGAAAAGAAAATCGGCGCTGTTAATAAAGATTTTGACAACTTTAAAAATGAACTAGATTCCAAAATTTCAAAATTTGACACTGCCTTCAATATTATCTTTGCTAAAAAAATCTCGGATTTAAGTAATGAAATTAATCATTTAAAAGACCAATTACTTTCAAACTCACAAGAAACGAAAGATATAAAGGCAAAATTTAATGATGATTTATTTGAAAAAATTAAAACTACGGACTCTACAATGTTTGACCATTTATCAAAGTATAATGACGATCTTACCCAAATTAAATCAACAAAACTCAATTCTGACGATTTTAAAGTTGCACTTGATGATATAACCAACCAAATATCCTCAACAAAAGAAGAGATTTCAAATGTCCAATTGAAAAGTAAATCTTTAGAAGAAGAAATTAAATCTAAAATCAATAATTATGCAAATATTTTGGATAAAATGCAATATGAATTTAACAACAAGATTAATAATTCAAACGATAACATCAAAGATTTAAGTGACCGCCTTGAGCTAGATTACAACAACTTCAATGAAGGCATTAAGTATATGAATGATGAATTTGATAAAAAGATTGAAAACGTTAATCGAACAGTTGATGAAGAATTATCCCTGAAGCTCAATAAAAATTTCGATATCATTTCATCGGACTGTAATGTATTTAAACAAAACATTGATTTAACTAATGATTTAGTTCGTAAATTGCAACTGAAACATAACGAAATCCAAAACGATATTGATCTCAAAATTGATGCAAAATCAAGGTTTATTCATGATGATGTCAAAGAAATTCAAAATAAGTTTGAAATGAATAACAAAAGTTTAATGTATCTTATAAAGGGTGAATTAAATACTAAAATTAATAATATTCAGGATGGATTTGATTCCATTAGAAAAGAACTTTTCCAAGGAGATATTCAAACATTAAAGAGTCAAATGGAGACCAATGATAGTACATTGGAGATGGTAACTGATCAAGTCACCAATATCAATGATAATTTGGGTTCAATGAGTATGCAACTCAATCAACATGAAAAAGAAATTAAAAATTTGAACGAAAAAATTAATGAAGATGTTTGTTTGTTAATCGATAACCGATACGAGGCTGCTAACAAAAATATTGAGAGTCTAAAGCATTTTGTTGGTAATGAATTGAAAGTTAGAGACCAGAACACAGATGTAATTCATGATAACGTTAAACATGTTATAGAAGAAATTGAGAATGTCAAATTCAATTTTAATTCTAAAATCAAAGAAAATTCAAATTTATATGATACTAAAATCAAATCTTTAGATGAAGAATTCTTGAAAATAAAAGATAACCTTTCTGAAAGAGCATTGGCTATTGAAAATCTTCAGAAAAATCATAAAAATTTAACAAAATCTATAACAGATCAACTTCACACAAAAAGTTTGTCGATAGATGATACAGTTTTTTCATTAAAAAAAGAGATTGATTCCGATAAAAGTAAATTAATTGATAGGTTGAAAAAAGATATGGAAAACCAATTTAGCATTGTGAATAATAATATTCAGGAAATTAACAAGGAACTCGATTCGAAGATCGATAATAACAATAATAAAATTATTGGCTTATTTAATAAGAAAATAGGTATTATTGATCAAGAGTTTGAAGAACTTAAAAAAGGTTTTGATGAAAAAAACAAAGGTTTGGAGACGGTTATTGAAAAGCAAGTTTTTTTAAAGACAGGTCCTATGAATAATAGTATAAAATTAATTACTGATAAGATGGAAGCAGACGAATCTAATAAAGAAATTAACCAAAAGATCGATCAGGAGATAAATAAGATTTTTAAAGAACTCAAATCAAATGAAAAGATTATTAAGCAGAAAATAGATCAGAATTATGATAAGGTTCTTAAATTGATTAATAGCAATTCTGACAATTTAATTTCTTTGAATAAAAACTATAAGGTTAATATGGAATCAAATCATGATCAGATGAATAATTTTAACAAAAAGATTGTATCTTTAAACTTTAAAATTAATGAATTGAATCAATTATATATCAAGATTAACAAAAATTTCCAAACAATTTTGAATAGCTATGATTCGAACTTGAAAACTTTGATTCATTCTGACTCCAAAATAAATGTGACTGTTGATGAAACTTCCAAGAGTAACTAACTAGTAAACTAGTAATGATTAATTTTCAATGTAGCACATGCTTTGATGTTTGATTATTTTTTTTTAATGCTTTCTGATTTATATATATGCTTGTTTGTGCCAACTATATTCTACTTACCTCTGCTGGTATTTTATTTTTATTTTATTTTGTTGCATTTTTATGGTTTATTTTTAAAAATGTTTCTTTTTTTACAATTTTCTATGATTTTTTGGTTGATTTTTAAGTAAAAGTTAGTGTTCTTTTTTATTTATAGTATTTATTTTGTTTATTATTTATTATATGTTGGTTGATTTCTATTTTTTTATCTTTCATATAGTTTTTCTAAGTAAAAAATTTGAATCTAGAAATATTTAATGATTGTAAGAGGAAATGTAGAAGATAAAAATGTAATACACGATCTATGCTAGTTGTGTTAAAATAAAATAACAATGGAATAAAGTAATAATAAAGTGAAACCCCAGTATTTCTTTTCATTTAGACTTCCATGAAGAGAAAATGCACTACTATTACTGGTATAATTGAAAGTAGAATTATATAATCTGTGAGTCAATGGTTGAGGAAACAATTCATATTCGACCAATCTCGACATATCCCATTCGATAGTCTCTTCAGTCTTATAACACCAAAATATCCAACCACCAGTCTTTTCATAATAATCTAATTGAGCTTCAACAAGTCGTCTGGTATCCATTTTCTTTTGATCGCTCCATTTATCGATGTTATCAATATTTTTACAAGAGCCAATTTTCTCAAAGTTATCATATTTACCTTCGTATCTTGCGCCTCTATCAACACCATTGAGCCAGAATGCACAATCAGTTAAAGCTGCAGACCACTCACCTACAACACCAATTGTGTTTTTGGACTCCTCGACGATGTAGTAAGTAGATTGATTGACAGAAGCTATATGTTCTTCAACATCATAGTTTAGTGAACTTCCAAAAACATGATATAAATGCCTATCAATGATAACATTTTGAGTAATGTTTCTTGGAAAATAATCATCCCAATAACGTATACCCTTAAAGGCGTCATGAATCACAAAATGATTTTGATAATTGTATTTGGTTTTAATATTATATGCAGCATAATAAAAGTTTCTTATAGTGTTTAGATTTAATTTAGAACCCATGGGTTCATTTAAAATCTCGATTCCAATTACAGTTTCAGAGTATTTTGAGCCTGAATATTTGCTAAAAATATAGTCAAGAACTTGTAAAGTTAAATTGATGTTTTTTTCTGAACTTAGCCAATCAATGTGGTCTCTTAATCCTGAATTATCAAACCCATTTTGACCACCAGGAGCACCATGCAAATCGATCCAGACTTTCAAATTGTATTTTTCTGCCCATTCTATCGCCTTATCCAAATAGGCCTCTTGATAGCCAGTAACATAAGGGTCGTCGTCTAAAACTTTGAAAGCCCAATAACCAAGTGGAATTCTAACTAAATTGAGTCCCAAGTTTTCAATGTCTTCAAAATCTGATTCATTGTAAAAGGTATCCCAATGTGCAATAAGTCTTTCAGTTGCATTTTCTTTGCCTAGTGTTAAGCAGTAATTATACTCGTCAACAGGAATCGATCCGTTGCCAATCAGCTCGAATATTTCTTCATCAAATAGCGAAGGAGTAATATATGGTTCCAAAAGAAGCCATCCACCTAGCGCAACACCTCTAATAAGCGAATGAGAAGCAGTGAAATTTGTAGAATTGGAGGAAATAATTGTGCCATTGTAGTAGCGTGAAATAGAGAGCGAATGTTCTGAATCAAACTTGGAAGCAAGGGCACCAAAAAATAAGCAGCAAAGCACCAATAGCAGCATTGTCGTCTGGCTGTTGAGTCTCATCGTCCAGCAAAAAACAGAGAAAGGAGAAGCTCCAGCATCATGAAAAACCCTAGACCTAACACTAAAAATAGAGTTGGTTCAAATGCTGAATTTCAAATCTGGTGGATGAAAAGAAAACGTCCATTTTTAGAAAGCGTCCATTTTTAGAAAAGTGCATCCACAATTCTGGAACCTGCAGTAATATGCCTCACACAGCATTCAAAAAATCGACAAAACGAATCAATTGAAAAGAGCAGAGGTGTTTGGTGAAGCATTAACAACTTCGTCTGTATCGCAATGGCCTTAGCATTTATCAGAGCTGCTCCTGCTGTTCGAAGGGTGGTGTTCAAGAGTAATGTAGCCAGGGTGGCTACTTTGAGCCGATTTTTTTCCGTTGGTTCATGTTTAAGTATGTCATAGAACTCTTTGACTTGAATTTTGATTGATATTAAGGGGAACCAAATTATTAACAATTTAATTACGTTGATTATTAAGGATATGAGAAACCTGAAAGCATAGTGATAGATGGCAAGAGTTATGAGACAGACGACTGGACAAATTTGCCCTCGTCTATTCTTAAGTTGGTTGGTCGAAATTTACATTTAAACCCCAATCATCCAATTGGAATTTTGAATTCTTTAGTGAAAAAGAGGTTTGGCAATATGGGATATACACACTATGACAATTTTAAACCTGTTGTCTCCAAATTTGAAAATTTTGATGTTTTAGGATTTCCCGAGGATCATCCGGGAAGAAGCAAATCAGACACATATTATATCAATAAAGATTATTTACTAAGAACACATACATCAGCACATGAATACTATTGCTTTAAAAACTGTGAAACACCAGGTTATTTTATTACTGCAGATGTTTATAGAAGAGATGAAATTGACAAGACACATTATCCTGGGTTTCATCAAATGGAAGGAGCTAGAATTTGGAAAAAAGATGAAAATGTTATCGAAACTATTTCAAAAGATCTTGAAAATTTGCCTACAATTGACATTATTGTAGAGGATACACCCAAATCATATGATGATAAGACGAATCCCAAACAAGAATATATGAGTGTTGAAGAAGTTGCATTAGTTAGTAGACATTTAAAGAGAACCATTGAAATATTAGTTAATGAAGTATTTCATTTGGGGATGATAGCATCAAAGAAGAATAGGAACAACAAGAAGATCGAGCCATTAAAAGTTCGGTGGGTAGAAGCCTATTTCCCCTGGACAGCGCCAAGTTGGGAGATTGAAGTATTTTGGAATGGAGAATGGTTAGAGTGTTGTGGATGTGGATTAGTACAACAACAAGTTTTAATAAATTCTGGAAAGAACGAGGATACGATTGGATGGGCATTTGGTATTGGATTGGATCGAATTGCAATGTTGTTGTTTGGGATACCCGATATCAGGTTATTTTGGTCAGAAGATGATCGATTTTTGAAGCAGTTTAAAGAAGGAAGCGTTAATTATTTTAAGCCATATTCCAAGTATCCATCATCCAAGAAGGATATTAGTTTTTTCATTAATAGTGGAAAAGAAAAGGGAAATGAAAGTGAAAGAGGATTTCATGATAACGATTTATACGAGATTATCAGAGAAGTGAGTCAAGAGGATTTGATTGAAAATGTGAATTGCATTGATAATTTTGTTCATCCCAATGGAAAGTTGAGTAAGTGTTTTAGAATTACGTATCAGTCAATGGATAGAACATTGACGAATGATGAAGTCAATAAAATCCATGAAAAGATAAAACAAACATTAGCTGAAAGGTTTGATATTACACTTCGCTAATTAAAGAAAAAACGAAAAGAAGCAAAAAGAAAAGAAAAGAGAAAAAAACAAAAAGAAAAAAACAAAAGGTTGACTTTGAAAAATCAAAGAGGTCAAGAAATTTAAAAAAAAAAGAGAAAAAAAAAACCTTAAGGAAAAAGATAAGATTACTCTTGTATATAATTTTATTTATGATTTTGTTTATAAAAATTTTTCTGCAGTTTATTTGATTGTAATTGATGGATTGTGGAATGTTATTAGATGAGCTTTAGATGAGCTTTAGATTATGTGTAATTATATTGGTAATAAATTTGTAGATGAATCATTGTTTGATAGATTGTTTATAACTGAAGTTGGACCAAAATATTTGAAATGCATGATATAAGCAAAGGTTGAGCCAATGAAAGCGCCAAGTATTATATCTTCAAAATGATGTCTATAGTCTTGAGTTCTAGAGATTGCAATGAAAGCTGCTAATAGGGTTGGAGCTAGTATGACTAAGAGCTTGTAAATAGGTTGATTTTTGTTGAAAAAATTTAATTGATTATTTAGCCATAAAGATAAGAAGAATAGAGCGCTGAAAGAAATGCTTGAATGACCAGATGGGCAGGATCTAAAACCATCTAAATAAACTGATTGACCAAAGGGTTTTGTACAGTTTATTATAGTGTTTGCGATATTATTTGAATGGTTTGAATCGGGCCCACATCTTGATAGGAAATCAGGTCTAGGTCTTGCGATCCAATTTTTGAGAATGTCAGTTAGGAAGACGTTGAACAGAATTGATAGCGTTAAAGATAAGATTGATACATGAAAGAGATGAAATTTGAAGATCGAAGTTGAATTTCGTAAAGTGAGTTTTTTATCGTCGTTTTTAAGATTAAAGACAAAGATGGTGAGAGCAAATGTTAAGATAGGAATTATAGTTGAAAGTAAAATACAAGTTTGCACGTTAACGGTTTCGTTGATTTTAAACGGGTGGTTTATTGACGCATCAGATATTAGAAAGTCTCTTTCAAATGGTTTGCTAGTTTCGCCGATTAAAAGGATTTCTAGTAGTAATAGGACAGCTATGATCCAATCAGGATAAAACTGTTTGCAATCGGGAGAGTCTAAATAAGAAGTTAAGGCAGACATTTTAGATTTAATGGTGTTTTTGATGTTTATATTAAGAAAACGAGGCAGCATTTAACAAATCAAATGATTCCATCTAGAATATTTGAGAAAAAGAGTTAAATGAGTTTAACTAGTGTGTTGTGAAAATGTGATGGAGGTTATTATAACGTAATTTACAAAAAGGGTTTCTTTTTTTATTTTTTTTTTCTTGGACACTGTGGAAGAGACCCAAAGGGGAAAGACCCACAGTGGTGGCAATCCAGCGCTATTGTTTAGGAGAACAATACTGGAATTGCAAGGAGAGACAAAAAGAGCAAACCTTGAAATGAGGAAGAGGTAGAAAAGAGACAGATTGTTTAATAGTGAGATATCTCGCTGATATCAGCGAGATATCTCACTATCTGGTGCGCTATCTTGAATGGCTGATAATTAATAAATATTATTGATTGAAGAGAAACTAGCTTTTGATATCTGGGATATCTGGGATACCATGGGAATACGGGATATCTTTGAGCACTGGGTCCATGAGTCACTTCCCCAATGGTTGTTGAGATAAGAAAGTGAGACATTATGCAGAGACAGCCAGAGTTGAGCTCTGCTGAGTATTGTTGTGATTCAAGGTGACTGATTGTGAATCATCAACCTGTTGTTCAACAAAAAATTTCTCGCTGCTGAATAGAGTTGAAAGATAGCTAAAAACAAAAATTGCCCTAAAGGTCTGCAAATTGCCTAATGGTGGGTCTGAACTCTGTGCTACCAGGCGCTGCGCTACCCGGACACAATCACATTTTGAAACACCCGGATAAACCACACAACCTCAGCAGGCCACCGCGGTGCATGTTATCACGCCCGTGGCGCGCACTTATTGGCTCGCAGTACCCGCGCCCGCGCCCCGACGCAGCGCGGCGAGTCAGGATCACTGCGCGAGGGCGGGGCGGGTACGACGTGGCGGAACAAGCGCAACGTCATTGCGCAGCAAAGATGACTCAGCGAGGAACGCGTGCTCGATCCACACTGCTGGCGCTGTGCTCTTATCGCAGCTCCGAGCAGCTGGGGAAATGGTATATATATCGATCACTTTCCTCCCTCTTCTCAGATATACTCCATCAGGCTCTCACTCAGATACTTTAATTGGTCTTTTCCAGCTGCTTCTTTTCCACACAGTCTTCAATTGACCACTGCTTTCTTTGCACAATTGCTGCTTTGCTTCTCTTCCTCTTCCTCTCCCTCTCTTTACCACTCACCACTGATCCCCATGGCCGACTACTTTAGAAAACGACCCTTCAGAGGCTACTCCAACGACCAACTACCCCCAGAATTCAGAAAACATGTTACTTTCTACTGGGAGTGCTGCCAATGCAAAAGGCTCAACCAAGTCGATTTTCCTACCAACAAGAAGTTCTACCAATGCAATTTGTATTGTGCCCATGACTACTGTTCAGAATGCAAGAGCATTATGTGATATGTGATACCAATTAAATTTCAAATCAGATCAATAGACTCGAATCAAGAATTGGCCATTAACCACTGTTCATAATTCATCACATTACCATATCATATTATTATATCATTAAAACTATTCATTGCTATCTTCAGTTCAAAATCTATTTCTACTTATCAGTTCCTTGTTTTATTGTATTATTTTATTTTACATTTCACTGTTTTTCTAAAACATTTACTTTTACATTTACATTTACTTTTATTTTATTTTTTTTCTTTTTTACTTATGTTTTTATCTTACATTTTTACTTTTTTTTACTTTTTTTTACTTTGTATTTGTCTCTGTTTATGATTCATATATCTCATTAATGATGAAAACAACTTAAGATTTTAAAATATTTAAAAACATTGAAAATATTTTTTTTTATTCTTAAATATTTCTCATTTTTTGGATTTCATACTATATATTATATTTTATATTTTATCTATAACCACTTAAATACTTGAATAGTTGAATATTTCTTTATTTAAATACAAAAATTTCTTATTTATATCAATATTAATCATACTTTAATGGGGTTATGTATAGCTATACTCAATACCATTATTTTAAATTTAAGACATTTTATATTAATCTTAAACAAATTACAAACTACACATTACATACCACACAATAATGACACTACTATTATTATTTTTTTCTGCATTTAACTCTGTAATTCCTCACATTTCATTCAATTTCATTATATTCATCTTGTTTTTATCCTCTTTCTAATAACCTTAATCTAATGGTGCCTATTACTCATTCACTCACTTGCTTTATAGTCTAATAGCTTTTACAGTTATAACTTTATATCAAAACTTGACAATATCTGATCCTCTTATCCTCTATTTTATTTTATTTTATTTTTTTATTTTTTTGCTCCTTCATTCTTCCTCACTGCTGGATGCTGAGTCCTCACTATCCTTATCATCCCCAAGCAATCCTCTTAAACTAATAGGCTTCTTCTTTTCTCGAAGAAAATTCCTATTAAAATCAAATCCATTACTAAAATCATTATTAAAATTATCGTTACTAAAATTGTTATTAATATTGTTATCGATATTTTTGTTATTATTATTAACATTGCTAATACTATTGATATCAATATTATTCGCATCTTTAAAATTAACCTTATTAACATTATTATTAACATCTTCCTTCTTTGAATGATTGTTGTCTTCAACAACTAAATTAAATCCACCTGGTGCATTGAACGCCTCGTCAAATCCATAATCACTTTCATAATCATCATCATCATCATCATCATTATTATCGACCACATCTTCTAATTCCTTGATCAATGATCCAATATCATCATCTTCCTCCTCAGCGTTATTATTATTATTATTATTATTATTATTATTATTATTATTATTGTTATTATTCGTAGCAATAGCATTACTATTATTACTGACGTTAAATAAATTAGAAACCGCTGGATTTGGCGAATCATCGTCGGCGTCTGAAATCTCTTCTTCTGAATCCAATTGTAACTCAGAAATATTAGGTGAAGGAGATGGTGTCTTTGATGGCAATCTCTTTGACCCAACTGATGAGGCTGCATTATTTGAATTACTCAGAGCTACTGGTGAAGTTATTTGTGGACCTGGAGGTCTTTTACCTCCCATTTGAGGTTTCAAAGTATTAGTCTTTGCACTGTTTGTATTAGTCGATGCATTTTTAGGTTTTCTACCAACTTTTTTCTTGGGCTGTCCATTTTTATTTACCACTGGTTTTGTAGTAGTAGTATCAGTGGTATTAGTAGTATTAGTAGTATTAGTAGTATTGGAACTATTAGTACTATCAGTGCTTTTATTATTCAAATTTGAAGTAGATTTCTTTTTTTTAATTGATGTTTTTATTTTTGCTGGTTTTATTCCATTATTATCATTTTCAACCAATTTTTTATCAAATGAGGGATCAAAATGAAGTTCTTCTTCATTTATCTTAAATTTAGGTCTATTGCTATTATTATTATTATTATTATTATTACTATTATTGTTTATATTGACATAGTTACTATTGTTATTGTTATAAGTGTAATTATTGTTTTCTCTTTTGACTGCTGTATTTATATTCAACTTATTATTATGAGCGTCTAAAGCATTTTTTTTGAATTTTTTAAATTCATCTAATAACGGTTTGGTATTTCTTAATTTAGTTAATTTCAACATTGCATCTATAGGAGATAGTTTACAGGATTTCGAGTGTAGATTTTTATCAAAAGTTAAAATGAAATCATTTGAATTATTCGAATTATTCGGGTTATTTGAACTGATGTTTTGATTGTTGCTGGGATTTGTTATGATGATGTTGGGATTCTGATTGGGACTGACATTGGTAGTAGTAGTAGGGTTATTAGCATTTGATGATATGGATGAACCCTCAAAGATTATTAGAGCGTCTTCATTGCTTTTGGCTTCAATAAGGTATTCACGACTACTGGGTTCCTCAGTGTTCCTGTATATCTTGTAAGGTATAGAATCATCAACAGATTCGGGCTTGAACCCATATCTGATTTGAAATAATATTTCATTATTACTGTTACTATTATTACCGGTATTATTGTTATTAGTGGCACCTATTTCGCTGAAAACTGAGGGAAGAATATCGATATCATACTCGCCATCGGGAATCGGAAAGTGATTAAGCATTTCAGGCTACTGGTCGTGGCTGTTCCTTTGCAAATGCACTGTTTGGCGAGCTGGAGAGAGAAAGATATCAGATATATATATCAACGATAAAGGTCGTTCGTAAATAACAGACAAAAAGAAGAAACAAAAGAAAAGTGTAGAAGAAGAGTGATCCAGCATCCACAGCGCTGGATATGCGCACGCATGCATACAACCCACAGCAATGGTCTTTCTGATTTTTTTATCTTTTCGGTCGTTATTTTTTAATTTCTGATTTCCTTTTGTCTCTTTTTCTTCTTGCTCACTTTTCTTATTCTTTTTTATTAGTATTGCTGGAATGAGACAGCTACTACTTAATTCGCAAATGGAGAGCCACATGTATACATTAGCTTATAAAATGCTATGAAATAATAAAAAAAAAGACACCTAGGAGTTGGAGGGAACAGAGAGCTTCGAGACCTTGATATCCTTTCCTCCCCATTTTACAAGGCTGGGAAGCAATTCGTTTTTGGAATGGAGTTCAGTTAAATCGTCACACCCACCTCTGGAAGCACCATTGATAAACAAGTTTGGCACTGTTTTTCTGCCACTTATTTCTCCCAAGTACACTTGTAGTTCATTGCCATGTTTATGTTTATCCAATTCCACCACACTAGGTTCAGGAACGATCTCATATTCATGCTTCAATAGTTCTTTTAGTTTATTTGAATATGGGCAATACGACTTTGAAAAGATGACAACGGGGGATATTGATAGTATTGCATTGAGCTCCTTCTTGGGACTAAACTCCTCTCCAGGTTTTTCCGTTAGATCCTTTTGTTTGTCATCAGAACCAGCTATACTGTTGGGTTTCGAGGCAATTGAACTTGTGGTATCGGCCTCGTCGTCGATTTCCTCGTCCACTTTATTATTTTTAAGTTTACTATTGCTGCTAGTGCTCAAGTCTTTATTGTCACCTTTGAATTGTGAGGATTGTAAGGATGTTCCAACGCTATCCAAAGAGCCAAGTGACTCCAATTTGTCATTTATAAGGTTGTTGTTGCTTGTTATCATTGACGATAAGTTCGAATCAATGTCATCGTGATCGAAGTTATCATAGTTGTAACTGTAAATATGGCTCTTGTAGACTATTAAAAGGATCAAAAGCGAGATTATAGATAAAAACAATAATCTGGTCTTCTTTGTGGTCAACATAAATGCCATCTTGCTGATATTATTGTAAGATAGCTGAATATATTCTTGAATACAATTCAACTGTTGTCAAAGTCTTAGTTTAATTTCATCAGAAACGTTTTAGATTGTTCAAGATGTTTTATACTCGTTTTCAATCAGCATCAATCTACTTTAAGTACTCAACATTGCCTTACGTAATTCTCTTCTTGAACTTTATTCTCTTTTCCTCCATCTCAGTTGCTCCTTTGGGACTTCCCCTTTAGTCGGCGGTTCCTGCGCGGAGTTCGAACACAAAACAAACAAAAACCTTGCTTTCTGGTTGCCCGAACAATGTGTGTATCACGGGAGTGTATATAGGGCTGTTATCAAAAGCCCTAAGCAGTGCTCACAACGTGTCTGTTTTCAGTGTTTTCAGGTCTTGCGAAACAGAGGGAGAATGGCCTGCTTTCACTATTGTAAAATCTACCGAGATGTCACCCACCGTTTCGCATGCGGATTTTCCATTTCGTTTTGATTATATTCAAAAAAATTCATTTGATAGCGTTAGCAGTCTAATCAGTACCTCTTGAAGCAAGACTTGAAAAGTTGTTTAATAAAGAATTAAATTTAGGAATTTAGTACTATATAATATAATAATCAATTGAAAATGGCAACTGAATTAAACGTTCAAGCTGAAAGAGCTTTCCAAAAGGTGTGTATTTATCAACCCTCAATTTAATCTACGATCTATTATAGTTCAATATCTCTTATGATGTATTATTCAATATCAAGTATCAACAAATCAATTATTACAATATTACAATATTAAATTATTAAAGTATTAAAGTATTAAAATAAATAATTAGATCACTATACCTTTTCCATTAATGAAAATTAAATGGCAAAATAATGAAATAATGAAATTATCAATCTAAAGATGATTTGTCGTGAAATATTAAATGCCAAATATAATCAATAAAAACACTTTTAAAGTTATATCAGCTAGAAATATTTATAGAAACTCATATTTTCAAAATGTTTAAATTCATAAAAAACTGCGCAAATCACTTTAAATAACATTTCAAAAATTATGCAATAATTTCTAATAAACAGAACTAGAAATTTTCAATAAATTTTTAAATATAAATTAGTTTGGAAAGTAATTATTTTAAAATTTGCCTAAAAAATAGTCACAACAATTTTAAAATTATAAATCAAACATTGAATAAAGTGAATAATTATGATAAAATCAGCATTACTATTTATTTTTAATAACATAGTATAATCTTTTCTTAAGAAAATACAATAAAGGAAAATTGCTTTTAATTGCTCAAATTGAGAAACTTGTTTGAAATTGAAAAAAAACAACAAATCAATCATATTATATTTTTTTTTTGGTTTATTTTATTACTTTATATAAACTTTAATCAAAATTGAATAAAATTATAAAAAAAATCAGTTTTTCATATTAAATTATATTAGATCTTATTCAACATTCAATTCACTCATATAACTATAAGCAATTTACTAACTTTATTTCATTCTAGCAACCTCATATCTTCACCAACCCCAAAGCCAAAGCTACAAAACGTACCAAGAGATGGTATAAAGAAGTTGGTTTAGGTTTCAAAACCCCAAAAACCGCTATTGAAGGTCACTACATCGATAAGAAATGTCCATTCACTGGTTTGGTCTCCATTCGTGGTCGTATCTTAACTGGTACTGTTGTTTCCACCAAAATGCATCGTACTATTATCATCAGACGTGATTATTTACACTACATTCCAAAATATAACAGATACGAAAAACGTCACAAAAATTTAGCTGCTCATGTTTCTCCAGCTTTCCGTGTTCAAGAAGGTGATGTTGTTACTGTTGGTCAATGTAGACCAATCTCAAAAACCGTTAGATTTAATGTTTTAAAAGTTTCTTCTGGTACTGGTAAATCTAATAAGAAATTCTCTAAATTCTAAATCCGCTAATTCAATTGTATAATTTTATTGTTTTATTATTTATAAATTACTTCTTAATGAGATTTATATAATATAGGGCATTTCTTACATTTAAAAAAATATTAACAAAGAAAAATATTCATATTTTGTATTTCAATAATTATACTTACATAATTATAAATTAAACAAAAAAAAAATAAAAAAGATAAACAAGATACAAGATAAAGATAGACAAGATACAAGATAAAGATAAGCAGGATAAAGATAAAATGAAAATAAAACAACCAAACAATTTTTTATAAACAGAATTATAAAAATAAAACCTTAATATCACAATTTAATTCAAAAACTATTAAAAACCAAAAACCTCAAGCCCAAAAAAAATCCTTTTATATTTTTTTTCCCATGAAAATTAGAAATTTTTTCAATTTATATCTTTGTTTATTATAAAATCTGGTAAGCAAAATAATGAATCAAATAATGCAAAAACTTCCGTAGATGTCTTGTTATTGAAATCAAAATATTGTTCATCAAAATTACTAGTTGATGTCGTAGAGCCAACTTCGTTTTTATATTCATTCAATTCATTAATATTGGGCATGAAAAACCCCTGCCCACCAGTATTAAAATTATTGTCATTAATATTTTCTGAATTGAGATTATTGTTATTAAAATTGCCATTTGAATTGTTAAAAGCTCCATTGAAATTATTATTTAAATTATGATTAGTATTTCCATTTAAATTGTTATTAGAAATGTTATTATTATCAATTGTAGTATTAGCATCATTAGTCAAAGAAACACTTCTCGCATTGGAATTCATTGCAGAAATATTCGTCGATTTTTTTGTATTATTATTAGCATTAATATTCGGTCTTTCTTGTTGAAAGCTTGAAAGTGCTCTTTGTTTCCGTTCCTCAATTAACCTATCAATCACTTGAGCTGGTCTGTTTAAATCACCTTTAACTTCATCGCAAATTTCAAATGGTTTATCGCCATTATTTTTTTCATAGATTTTGATTGCTATTTTTATTAATTGTCTCACTGCCAAATCAACCATTTGGAATTTTGCTTTTTCCGGACAAACAGCGAAGAATTTCATATATGCTTGAATCATCAAGTTTAAATCATCGGCAGCAGATTCTGAAGTAGGATGTTGAACAACGGAACCGAATAATAGAATTAGAGCATTACTGGGAAAAAATAAACAAAGAGACAATAAATGGTTTACTCTCTGGGGAAGACCCCAACATAATTTCAAGACTTGTCTAGCGGCATCTAAACACCTATTACAAAATTCGTTATCATTGAACTTTTTAGTGTTTCCAGAAGATGAGCTTGATGTTGGTTGATCTGGTTTAGTAGAAGCTGTAAGATTAGTGGACCAAGGATCTCTCATTGCAATTTTATTAACACGAATGACCAAGTTGTAATAAACAAAATGAACAAACACTGTAAACATTTTAGTGTGGCTGTTTATATATTCATTTTCGGTACTATTAAATAAATTTTTAAGAATGTTGTTTCCAATTTGAATTCGAGGTGGAAGTATCTTTTGGAAATCATCTAGTTCTTGTAATAAAGAGCCAACTATTTCAACGATTTCATCTTGGCTTTTCCCTACTAAAGCACTTGCAGAGAATAATTTAAAATATGATTTTATTCCAATTTTACCCAACAATACCATTATAAATAAAAACCCTCGGCCGACATCAGTGTTATCACTATTGTATAGTACATTAAAATAAGAAGAAATTTGGAAATCAGTAAGTTGAGACGCGTCAATTTGATAAAATTTAGATATAGCTAGTGTGAAATCCAGATCAAGTTTGAATGAAACGTCTGCATCATTAACAATTGGTGGTTTCCCCGTTCTAAAACAAACAGCTTTGTCATATTGATAACAGACCAGCCAGGTTATTCTTCTAGTAAAAGCTTCAGCTTCGCTATAACCAGTGTATGTTTCTGCTCTGTGTAGTCCCATATCTTGAGATAATCTTATAGCAATTGAGAGCAACATGTAGGATATCTTGTGAGAAAAGGTGATTTCATTGTACATTGCTAATAAAAGTATCCCATGGATCGATCTAATTCCATCAGGTACAATAGATATTCTATTAAAGTAATATATCGAGTTTAATAGGTGTTTGTTTTCGAGTTCTTTTAATTTTGAAATGGGTATGTCTGGAAGTTTTAAAAACTTTATAAAGTTTTCATCGACATTTTTAGCATCGATAAGTAAGCTGGAACTTGCAGTAACAACTACATTCATTAGAAGAAAATCAGAGTAATTTAACTTATTCTTTGAATATATACCAGCTTGTTCTTGATAGTACTGATCGAATAGCGCTTTCATTTCTTTATGTTTTAAAAGTGGGATGGGAATTGGGGAATTTTCACCTAAAAAGAGTTCTAACAATGCATCTGTTATATATTTATCAGGAAGGGGAGTTAATTCAACAGAGCTAATAGGTTCTCTCCATTTTTTAATTTGAGATTTTACTACTTTGTGTATGGTTTTAGGCAATTTCATCAAGGGATCAAGATATTCTTTTGCATCTGAACCGAGGTTTTCTCGAAGCCATTGCATGCCCTTTGCACTGAAAATTGAGAAATTTGTTTGGGGTCCAATAAATTCATTGGGACGAAGTTCAGGAATGAAAGGTGAATATTTGTTTGGGCTATTGAGTGATAATTCAGAAGTGTTTTCATGTTCAAGGACAGGAAAATTGAATCTATTGGTTTTTTTCTTAGAGTCATTAGCATTTGAATTGGTATTTAAATTAGTATTAGCATTATATTTTTTATCTGCGTTTCCATCCTTTAAATCCTCTTTAAAAGTACTGAGTTTGTCAGTAATATTTTGCATCAACGTCTCCATTTTATCTAACCGGTCAGTCAAAAGACTAATTTGATTGTGCTCAAAACCTTGAGACCCAAGAGGGAGTTTTTCCCGAGGATTCTCAGAAATAACCTGCTGTTCGCCATTGTAGATGTCGTTGTTTAGCAATAGCACTGTCGACTTCTTTCTTCTGGAGAGTGAGTAATTGCAGACAAAGTTATTTTTGAAGCAGTTAATGCATGGGTTCTCGCCGTTGCACTTGACCTTTCGTCTCCGACAAAAGTCGCAGGCCTTAGACACCCTCCTCCTCTTGAACTGCTGTGCGTCATCACTGTCGTTGGTCGTGTGGTTCATCTGCCTGTGGTGCTCAAGGCTCTTCTGTTGCTCAGCTCCAGAGATGAGGTGGAAATAAGTCGCGAGGTTTGCTCTTGGAGATAATCCGTGTCCCCGGTGCATAATTACGTAGTCCAAATGCTTAAGTGCATTGAACCGCGCTAAATGCGTGTGTGCATTTCAAGACATGTCTGTACAGAGTGGAACGCTCTTCAGATGAAGCTGCTTGGGGCCTCTGTCTCGAAGAACTTCATAAACACCTCCTCGAACAAGTCGAAGTTCTTCAAGTCAAAGTTCTTCAAGCCGAAGTGGCGTATTTCTTGCTCATCTCTCGCACTTTTAAAGTTGCTCAGGTCTACTTCATGGAGGAAAGGATCACTTTCGTTGCTAAAATCGCCAAAGTCACTGCCACCTTCAGTATCTTCTTTCTCATCTTCATTAGTGCTTTGGTTGGTACTCTCTTCATGTAGCTTATCGCTCTCGTCTGGATTAACAACATTGACAACATTGCCAACATTATTCTTAAGCCGTTTGCCTTTTGGACTGGGCTCTGCATTTGCTGTTTTCCTATATTCATCAAGAAATTTTTTAAAGCTCTCCGATTCTCGGTTCAATGTAATCTTGTAATGAACCAATAATAATGAAATAACGTAATAAACCTTTACCAATGTATTGTTATAGCTAAATCTATCGATTATTCTTTTCAATGTTGTTTGGAAATTTTGAATACTCAATACAGTTTTCTTGCAATCATTATTCTTGGGAAAACTGAAAAAGAAACGATGCACTTTGGGAAATCTGCTTTGAATTAAACTGAATTTTAAAAACAATGATAAATTATAAATTATTCTTGAATATTGGGGTAATGGTAATACTAATAGCGTCTTGGTTTCTAATGAAGTAATAATAATCATATTTTTAATACAATAATCATATGCTCTATTCATTGCTTTCATCATAACTGGTTTGATTAAATTTTCTTTTTCTTCACCTTCGCTAAATTCATTCAATATCTTTTCAACATTATTTTCAATATCTTTAATATCTTTGTTGAGAAATAGTGGCAATAAACAGTGTTCAATTAAAAGTATTTGAGCTGTGTTAAATGATATTCTATAAAAATCAGTTTTCTTAACATTTAGTCGATCTATTTTACCGATTTTCTCAATAAAATAATTTACAATGTTTTGATTGTTAATCAATTGTTCAGAATTAATTTTCTTGAAATTATTACTGTTATAATTATTATTTCCATTAACACCGCTAACCAATTTTATACATTCCTCAACCAAACTATAAATTTTTGTTATACAACTAGTATTTACATCAAAATTTAATGAGCTCTTGGATAATTCCTCAAAACATTCATCAAAATAATCTGTCCAGTATATCAATTTTGGCTTATTTAAAAGAAATACATTATTAAAATTCGACAAATAAATCGTTAATAAAATTCTTTGACACTCAATGCTATAAGGATTGGTTAAATTAATCTCCTTTTTAAGATTGCTTTCATATCGACAAGAATGAAGTTTAGGATTGAATTGGATATATTTAATTAATCCCAAATCAATAGCCATTGATGTTAATAAATTTAAAATATGATGATCTTTATTATGACTAAACAAATTGGGAGAATTATACCAGTTGAATGTTAAAACCAAACATTGAAAGATTTCAAATGTTTTATTTCCTAATACTAAAACTTCATTAACTAAATGAGATAAATGCTCAATTTGAATTTTTAAAAATTTCAAATATTCGTTTTCAAAATTACACCCAATTCTTATTTTAGAAATTGTAAATGAAGTTATTGACATTGTGGTTAAAAATAATAACGGAAATCTTTCTCTGAATTTATCAAAACCCACTTTTGGTAATTCAACTAGGGGTAAATAGTTATAAAGAAGCGTTTTATAATTTTTAATTCTTATTTTGGCTTCATCAATACTTAACAACTTTCTAGTTATAATATCATTTTTTATTGTAATAGGAAAAAAAATCTTTTGTTGAGTCTTTGATTTATATTTATTTACAAAATTTATTTGTTCTTCTAGCATCAGCCATCCGATATACAACCGTCGATAAATTGTTCCCATTAACTCATAATCTAAATTAAGATTATAATTCAAACCCTTCTCTTGTGGTTCAGGGCTCCATTCATTATGGTAAATTGAGACAGGTTGAGAAAATGGTGTGATCTGGGGAAACAAAGAAAGATTATCATCACTATTTTCATCAATTTCACTAATTTTATCAATCTTACCAAATTTGCTTAGATTTTGATTTCCATTTTGAGTGTCAATTTCTTGAGCATGAATTTCTTGAGTATCATCAAACAGATCATCGGAAAAATCCTGGTCCATCATTTTGAATAAAATCTCAGCTGTAGGAAGCTTTTGATTGTTGGTTTTTTCTAAATTTTGATTCTGTAGCAAATTCAAGTGTGATTGATTAATTGTATAAGAAGACTGTTGATCAGTTCTTTCGGAGGAAAACTCCAACTTTGAGAATCCATTTGATACAGTTTTCGATGTTTCATTAAGCTGGCACTTCCTTCCACAATCAAGGTTAGCTTTATAGCAATTTGTACATTGTGATTCAGAATGTTGCAAACAAATCAAATTCAGTCGCTTACAATGGTCGCATTTCACAAGAGAGGGAGGTACAAACTCCAAATCACTTATGGTATTTCTTTCACTATGCTTTCTTTTCGCCCCCATCATCTATTAACCATCTGCTCAACTCCAAAGAATATTTCTTTCTTTTCCCCCAACTCAATTTTCAAAGAACAAAAAACGGGTTCCTGCAGCCCCGCGGCTCAACAGCGGGATCCCAAAGTCCGTCAAAACAAATACAGAAAGTGCGGGAGACCCGCTGTAGACGTGTATAAGCTGCTTTATTTCTTTCAGAGTTGCTTTTCAACAGCCAATCAGCTGTGGGTCAGGCCCTGAAAAAGACATGCTTTATTTGTTTTCGACAATATATATTGAGCTGCCCTGAGCTAGGAGAGTGTTTCCAGTTTTTAACTTATGTTGGTTCATCTGCCATTGTTTTAATTACAAAATTTCCAATACCACTGTCTGTTGCAACCTCAATTCTTACTTTCTCACATTTGCCCTATAATAATTGAAGTGAATGGAGAGAACTTCTGTCATCAACAAAAGGAGCAGAAGCTCCAATGATTCCACTGATAATGATTCGACTGACTTGTTGGTGGCCCCTGGTTTTTCCAAATATCAGAGATTAAGGTATTTTCATGACAAGTACCTCAAAGTTCAGCATACCGAACTCAGTGCTGCCAAAATGTTTTTGTATAATCATGATTTAAAACCCGTTGAAAATGCTCGAAGAACTTGGTCTTGGTTCAATTTTGTATTCTTCTGGATAGCTGATAGTTTCAATATAAATACATGGCAAATTGCAAGTACCGGAGTTGAAGCTGGGTTAGCATGGTGGGAAGTGTTTTTAGCTGTTTTCTTTGGTTATTTCATTGTTAGTTTTATTCTTAGTTTCTCCGCCAAAATTGGTACCAATTATCATATTTCCTTTCCTGTTGCCTGCAGATCATCTTTTGGTGTTTTTGGAAGCATTTGGCCTGTTATTAATAGAGTGGTAATGGCTGCTTTTTGGTATTCTGTTCAAGCTTGGCTAGGTGGTGAATGTATTCAATTGATTTTGAGATCTATTTTTTCAAATGATTTAAATCAAACAATAAAAGGTCATGTCAATGGAACAACACCATTTCAATTTTTGAGTTTTTTTCTTTTCTGGTTAATCTCTTTACCTGCAATTTGGTTTCCTCCCCAAACAATTCGTCATTTATTCACAATAAAAGCTGCAATTGTTCCATTTGCAGGAATTGCTTTTTTAGTTTGGTCAGTTGTTAAAGCTGGTGGAATTGGACCTGTTGTTCAACAAAAGACATCAATTTCAGGCTCAATTCATGCCTGGGCTTTTGTTAAAGCCTTAATGAGCTGCATTGCCAATTTTGCTGCATTGATCTTAAATGCTCCAGATTTCTCTCGTTTCGCTAGAAATAAAAATGCTGCTTTTTGGCCTCAAATTTTTTCAATTCCAATTTGTTTTTCAATTACTTCTTTAATTGGTATTTTTGTTTCTTCTTCGTCAACAATAATTTACGGAAAGACCTATTGGTCTCCTTTAGAGGTTTTGGGAAATTTTCTTAATGATGGTTATACTCCAAAAGATAGAATTGGTGTTTTTTTTATTGGGTTTTCTTTTGCTTTAGCCCAATTGGGTACAAATATTTCGGCGAATTCATTATCAGCTGGTACTGATATGACTGCTTTATTGCCTAGATACATCAATATTAGACGTGGTGGGTTTATTTGTGCAGGATTGGCATTGTGTATTTGTCCATGGTATTTTTTTCAATCTTCTAATAGGTTCATGAGTTATTTGGCATCTTATAGTGTTTTTTTAAGTTGCATTTCGGGTGTCATTTTAAGCGATTATTTTGTCGTTAGAAGAGGTTATCTTCAATTATATCATTTATACAGTGGTGACGTTAAATCTGATTATAGATTCAATAAACTTGGAACGAATTGGAGAGCATATATTGCTTATATTTGTGGAATTGCCATTAATATCGTTGGATTTGCTGGCGATGTTGGAGCTTCAGTTCCACCTGCAGCCACTTATATTTATAACTTGAATTACTTTACAGGATTCACTGCTTCATTTTTGATTTATATGATTTTAACTTACTTTTTTCCTGTTTCTGGTCTTCCACTTGAGAAATTTTTGACAAAAAAAGGATGGTTTGAAGAATGGCAGGATGTTGAAAATTTTGAAATCACTAAAGATTCTTTTGAAAATGTTGATATTATTGAATTACATTGCTTTTGACATTTTCCTTTTTTATTGTTTTTGTTTTTTTTTGTTTTTTCATTGATTTTAATTGACAAGAGAGGTTGGTATGGTGGGATTGGTGTTTTTGGATTGTTTTTTTTTTCCAAATTATGTACTATATTTACACATGTATATATTATTCACTTATATATACTTTTTAAACCGGACAAGTTTTACAGAATTATAATATAAATTACTGTGGGTAGATTGATTACCGATTATTGATAATGATGAAATTCATTTATTCTTTTAAGATTCCAAAGAGATTTATCATTATTTTTTAAAGAGAACTGTGTATATAGAAAATTACTGACTATCAATTTCAAAGAATAGATAAAGACTTCATTATTAAGGACATTGATTTAGGTATGAAAAAAATAAGATAAAATACTAAAAAACTTCTCACCCAGTTTGAAGTGTAGTATCGATTATACAATGAGTCTACTCTAAATTAAATTTAGATTGAGACAAAATAAATACTAAAATTGAGACAAAATGAATATCAGAATTAAATTTGCTCCCAAAAAAAAACAAAAAAAAACGGCGTGTTTCTAAATGAATCTTAACGAATTGTAATATAAGAAAATCATAATAGGTAGACTAAAATAAACGAAAAAAAAAAAAATTGTGATTTAATGTGTGAAACAATCAGTAAAGTTTCTTTTTCCTTAAAAGATTCGTGCTAGAAATTGAAGAAACAGAACCATCACCATGACCAAAATAAGCTTTTTTAGCCATACTTATGAAAAGACCAGTTTCCACAACACCAACAAGGTTTTTGATTTGTTGATTGAACTTCAATAAATCAAATGAATCAACATCCAATATTCCAAACTCAACGTCTAGTATAAAGTTTCCATTATCAGTTACAACCGGACCAGCTTTATTAACACCACCTTGTCTTAAAGTGACTTTGTTTGCGGAAAACTTGTTAAGCAAATCGTTTCTAATTTTACTCCAGGCCATTGGAACGACTTCAATTGGAATACCTTTCAACCAGTTTACGCCCAAGTAAGAAGGAGATTTCTTTCTGTAATCTGCCACGATTATAAAATTCTTGGATAAGGAAGCAATTAGTTTTTCTTGAAATAAACAGGCACCACCACCTTTAATGCAATTCAAAGAGGTGTCAACTTCATCAGCTCCATCAAAGGTTATGTCCAACACATGGTCACTGTCAATATTTATATCGTCGACATTGGATAGCCTTAGACCGGAATCCAAAATCAATTTCTTTGATTGAAAGGAAGTTGGGACATAAATGAAGTTTTTGCTAAGGGGCAATTGAGATAGCCTTTCCACAATATATACCACAGTAGAACCTGAGCCTATACCGACATACTTATAATTCAACGATATGTTTTCGTCAACAGCCTTATAAGCAGCAGCTCTTTTAGCTTGTTCCAAGGGATCACCCAAGGGTTTCAACTCAGATGGGATTGTCATTTTGGTAAAAAATCTGTTGCAAGTATGAAAAAAAGCTTTTCTTGTGGATAAAGATAAGTTCAAGTTCAAGTTCAGGGTGAAAGATTTAAAAGGATTAAATTTAGTATTTTGCTATATTATCCCCAACATTTATAATAATAGTATATCAATAAGAATTTCTAAAAAGAACAAAAAAAAGTAACAAAACTGGAAAGGAAAAAAACATAAGATTATATTAACAAGCAAAATTGGAGAAAACCTTCCAATAAATACGGTTAGGCGATTATTTCAAAATATGGAGATGACTGAAAAAGCAACGACTCCATCCAATGAATCATATTAGCTGTGTTTTGTGAAATGGCAAAGCTTTCCACCAAATGAATTTGCAGAAAGTGTCCTTTCCTACCAGTTCCAAAAGTTTAAAAAAATTTTCAAAGCTTTAACTTTGGAAAATGACCGAATCGCAGCTCCGGGCAAAGATCGCCAACCGACAGGCTCAAACCGGGCCGCTGGCGGGGGCATCCACTTCCGAGGGTCTCATTCCTTGGGTTACGTAAGACCTCCCCCGGTTTGCTCTTTCTGATGTTTGTGCTTCCTTATCTTCAGACTCAGTTGTCGATGGCATCAAAGTCGCCTGCAAAAGCATCTGAAAGCCACTTGAATAGCTTGTCGTACACGATTTTGTTGGCCCCATGGTGGAATATCCCATGATTGCTGTCTGGGAAGTACTTCAAGTCAAAGTTTTCCACAGTTTTTAGATTGAATCTGTCAATCAAGTCAAGGCTGTTTTGGAAATGAACATTATCGTCAGCTGTGCCATGCATTATCAAAAACCTCTTGACGCTTTTGAAGTTCTCCAATTCGCTGATCACCGATATCTCTCGGTAGCCCTTTTCGTTGTTCTTGGGTAAGTCCATATATCTCTCGGTGTATATCGAGTCGTAAAATAGCCAGTTTGTAACTGGAGCCACCGACATTCCATACTTGATGGTCTTTCCTGCGTCGTACTCCAACGTCTTTAGTGTTGTAAAACCACCATAACTCCAGCCCCAGATCGCTGTTCTTTCGGTATTAACGAGGCCCTCGTGGCTTTTAATGTACTGCTCAACAATGTTCACAATGTCTCTGGGTTCCCAGTATCCAATTTGGTTTTTGGCAAAAGACTTGTATTTCCATCCATTACCTCCAGTCCCCCTGGGCTCAATTTGCAACACGATTGCATCCAAAGAACTTGAAACTGCATCTTCAAATCCTATGTTGAACAGAACATCAACTGTTTGAGATCCCGGCCCACCATAAACATTGACCAATAGAGGGTATGTTTTATTATTTTGCTTGTTTTTCTCATTATCAAAATAACTAGTTGGCAATATTTCTTTAACATGACATTTGACTCCTTCGTCAACTTCAAACTCGAGAAATGTGTGCTTTGGCACTTGAAACTTTTTAAGGTATTTAATTGTTGTATCACTAGTCGCTAAATTATTCCCCTTTTCTAAATCAAAGTCCTCATTTATATTGAAAAGCTTTTGGGTTGGAACACTTGGTCCTCTATTAGAAAGCAATAAATAATTACCATTTGGCGATAATTTAACATCATTCCATTCATCCACCTTATCATTTGTGATAGCTTGAAGGTCGTCACCGTTTAACGAAATTGTGTAAAGATGTCTTGTTATTGAAGATTTTTTTGCTGATAAAAAATATATTTTATTTTTTTCATAATTAAATGCCAATCCACCGCCGATAATATCATAATTACCATTCGTTAATATCTTCTTAGGCTTTTCGTTTGAAATTTGATCAAAATATGCTAGCTGTCTAAACCCATTTTCATCAACAATAACATCAACGTAACCATAATGTTTTCGATCTTGCTCATGGTTTGGTGGAATTACTAACAAATCAGAAGTTTCTTCAATCCATCCTCCAAATTCTTCAACAGCATTAACTTTTCTAATAATTTCATTGGAATAGGTATAAATGTCATCTTCTTCTTTTCCAAGAATTTTAAAATTTCTTATGTTTAATTGATTACTTTCTCTATCAGTCTCTTTTATGATTGCATTTTTATTATCAATCCATTTGCAATCATACAAGATGAAATCTTCACCCAAATTATTATCGCTGTGATCGATTTCAACTGCTTTATTTGATTTGATATTATAATTGATTAAACTAACAATGGGATTGCTAAAACCTGGTTTAGGGTATTTCAAATCAACGATTTTAGGATAAACGTCTTGGTTATCTTGAACATAATATTCCAATTGAAACACTGGCACATCAGTTTCATCAGTTTTTAAAAAAATAAAATTTTCATCATTGGGAGACCAATAGATGGCATTATCAGTGGCCAATACCTCTTCTTCATACACCCAATCAGGCTTCCCATTAAATACGTTTTCAGAACCATCATTAGTTACTTGGAGGTCTTTATTATTTGAAATATCTTTAAGATAAATGTTATTATTGTAAATATAGTAAATATAATTTCCTAATGGTGACCAATTTGCATAGCTTAGTTTAAGCATTTCTTCTTTCCCGTCGTTTTCACTGAGTTTTAATGGCTCGATTTCTTTTGTAATAAAATCATAAATGAAAAAATATGCAAAATAAGAATGACGATATTGAGATTCTTTATTGCTTGAAACAATTGCTTTAGTTAGATTTAAATTTGGAACAAAAGACAGAATTGTGTAAGTCTTGTCTTTATATTGCATTTTATTTTCAGCTTTTAACAAATTCTGATTATCGTTTTTCATAGTGTTAATGGAGAAGGATGAGCCAGAATTTAATAGATACAAACCATTGTCATTTTTGTAATCGTTTGGTAAAAACTCTATATGTTTTTCAAATGTGTAAAAGTAACCCATTCTATTAGTTGAAAGATCTATTTTAAGCTTTTCATTATCTGTGTTTATATGTGAAGTCTTTGGAGCTGTGTCTGTTTTATTGTTTGAGTTCTGATTGAAATCTGAGTCATCTTGATAAGTGATTTTACTTGTTGAATAAAAAATCAAAGTTATGACCCAAATTAGAACTGAAAAAATAAATAAAAGAAAGAATTTCTTCTTATTTTTGAAAGGAATTTGAACTGCCTCTGGAAGTATTATATTGTTTGTACTTGTTGAAGCAAAATTGTCACTATTTTCATCATTATCATTGAGACTGCTAGCGTTTTCATCTTTAAATTCAATGCCAAGTTCATTGTTATTATCATTAAAAAACACTGGTTTCAATTTTGAATTGTTTATGGAAATTAAATTTAAATCCTCAAATATTTCAGAAAAAGTTGAATCAGTATCAGAGTCGTTGGTTTGTCCCAGTATACCAACATTATTGCTAGCACTGTTAATCAACTGGTCTTGCTCTGCAAAATCTTCTAGTTCAAATGAGTTTTTCAGTATTTTTTTCATTGCGAAGGGCAAAAGCAGTAGCAAGAAAAATAAGAGAGAGAGATGAGGTGAGGAAAAGGTTAAATAGAAAAGTTAGAAAACCTGGAGAGAAAAGGACACGAAAGTCAACTGGGAGTAGTTTAATATAACAATTGCAAGCCCACAAACCAAACAGAAAAACACCCCAGATAAAGAGAATTGAAAGTGTGAAGAAAACAGAGATATAATAGCAGAAAGTGTAAAATAATGGGTCTGGTTGTTTTTTGGGGTTGAAATCAAAAGTGAAACGTCGATAACTGCGAACTGTGGAAAAGGACGCCGAAGGGGCTCGAACAGCGGTTTCTATCTAAGATGTATATGGTGGTCTATGTAAATATAGAAGAATGTGAATAAGATGGTGAATAAGATGGTAAATAAAATGGTAAATAAAATGGTAAATAGAATGGATAGCACTGCAATGTGTCCCTAGTATGCACTCAATTTCAATGCTGCGAGCCTTTGATCTACCACTGTAGGTCTGTCAAGCAATTTGGCGTGAATTGCTTGCAAAGCTCTCAAACTATCGGCTTCGTTTATAACGCAACTGATATTGATTTCGTTTGACCCTTGGGATATCATCTCAATGTTGATGTTTTGCTCTGCTAGAGTTTGGAACATTTGACTGGCAATACCAATGAATTGTTTCATTTGTTTCCCGACCAATGAAATGATTGCCATATCTCTTACTATGTCAACAGTACCATATTTAGTCAATTCACTGATGGCGAGTTTCAATTCATTTTCTTCGTCAAATGTATGATATAATGCCATTGAGACGTACACTTCTGAGGTTGAAATTAAATCAACTACCAATCTGTATTTGTCCAAAGTTTGGAAAATGCTTGCTAAAAACCCATGGGATAGAATTTTCTTATTGGAGTGAACATTCAAGACAATGATATTATGTTTGATTGTAACAGCAGTAGGGCCTTTAGTCCTGATAAAAAAATTGCCAGGAATTAAATTACTGGCAATTGGTGGATGAGGTGGTGTGGATTCACCTTTTCTTCCTATATTATCTGGATAAATAATTGTGCCCTTTCCAGTTGGGTTTTCAACGTTTTTAATACGAATTGGGATTTTAGCCTTTATGACTTGTTCCATTGTAAAAGGATGAATAACTTCTGAGCCGTAATAAGTTAATTCAGCAGCTTCTTCTGGGGTGACCGAATCCAATAATCTTGCATTTTTGACTTTTCTTGGATCAGCAGTAAATATACCATCGACTTCTTTCCAGATTTGTAGTTCATCAGCATAGACCCCAACAGCTACCAAGGCTGCGCATAAATCAGTATAACCTCTTCCAATACCATTTAATAGTCCACCAGGGACTGGACCAAAATATCCGGTCAACACAGGAACGACACCATCAGGTAAAAACTTTATTTTATTTGCTAATTTTTTAGCTAAATTATTGTAAAAATCTTGATCTAATGAAAAGTCATCATTGAATTTGTTACCATTGGAGTAATTGGAGATGCTGGAATTACTGCCGTTATTGTTATTTGAATTTAAAAGAATTGTTGACAAATCAATATACTGAGCATTAACACCTCTATCGTTCAATAAGGCTGAGATAAATAAACAACTTAATTTTTCACCCAAAGCTATAATACTATCCAAAGTCTTTGAAGAGAGTTCGCCAATAACAGTTGAGGCATGTAATAGTTTTAATACTTGATCACATTCTGATTTTGTTTGTTCGATTAGTTCTTTCCTTATTTCAGCATTGTTGACGATTTTTTTATTTGCGTTATTGAAATGGTCTTTCAAGACCAAATCTATGATTTTTTTATAATCTTTGTTTTCGATTGAATAATTGGCAGCTAATAGTAACCTTGAAGTTGTACCTTCGGTTTTAATAGTTGATGATCTTGCTGAGCAAACCACTGCAACTTTATTTGTGTATGAGTATAATTTGATAATATCATCAGCAATCTTTTCAGGAAATTTACCAACACTAGTCCCACCGAATTTTTGAACTACCCAGCCGTTACTAACGACGCTGTTGATTGAGGAATTTGAAGGAAATGATCTAAGTGACATGATGAAAATGTTGCAAAATTTATTTTTTTTAATAATTTTATACTGATTTTGTGTTTATGATCCCCAGAAAATTAGGAATAACAATCAAGTAAACGAAAAGGGTTTATATATGATTTTTAGTATATTAAAAATTTTATCAATATATGAATTAATGAATGAAGAATATTGATAAAGGAATAAAAGCCTTTATATTGGAAAAAAGAAAGAAAATATGTACAAAACAATATAACAGTGTAGCTCTAACCAGTTATTTCAATCTCATTCAAATGATCCAATATATTAAACAATAATTTACTAAAATTTTAAACGTTATATAATAAATTCCTTAGTTTAAATTGAGAGCATTGAGTTGATTGATATATTTTGTCGGTTATTGAATCCGCAGTTACTGAAAAGAGAACCGTGGTTAGTATCGCATAGTAAATGTAAGGAGAAGATAAACATCCGGGGGAGCCTGGAAAAAGCACGGAAATCAACCGAGCGGTGAGATAAAGAAAAAAAGTTTGAATTACTCATTTACCAATAAAGATGGAAATTATTGCACGATCTCGCTGAGGGTGGGATTTCGAAGTGATTTTGCGATGGCTTTTTCAAATTTTGAACGAAACATTGGCGTGAGGCTCGAGATATTGTAAGGATGTTTTAACGAAACAGCTAGTTGATGTCAGATGCCTGCCTGGCTCTGAAAGGCATTGAGCAAGTTGATTGGCTGGGGAGAGAAGAAAGCCTGTTGGCTCGGAGTTGCACCGAAAACTTCGGAAAACGCTGAACGGGTTTCGGAAATGTTTTTCTTTTTTCTTTTTTTCTTGATGTTTGAGAAGAAACTCATGCATGTGGGAGAAAAAACTAAAAAAGCAGAATTTCTCCGAGGCCAAAAAAAACAGCCAAGTTTAGTATGAGACAGACACAAAAGTCAATAGTGAAGGTTCGTCGCAGCTCGCAGCAATGGGGAAAAAGACCCAGCTGGTGCAAATGACTCATTTTACCACAATATCACACAAGACCACGTGCCAATATAAGCTGGGCTCGCAACGAATACAGTAGTCTTATGCTCTGTGCACGTGATTTGTAAAAACTAAATTTTGCGGAGATAACTGGATTGACTCTGTGGAGAAAAGAGTTTACACTCTTTGGTCTTGGATGATTTGTATGACACAACAAGGAAAACTGGTTCAAAGAAGAAAAAGGGTATGTTGGTTAATGGAAAGAGCAAAATAATATGATGCTAAGATAAAAGGCTGGGAAAATTAGAACAATTTAAATGATTTAGAGCTTTTTGCTAAAACATTTTGTGAGAATGTGGAGTTGTTCTAAAGTGAGCAATTCAGGTGCGGTTTGGATGAGAGATGCAGGAATTTGATCTAGAAATTGAAAGTTGATGAAATCGATTAAAAACAATAGATTTTGATTGATTTTGATTGATTTTTAGTAATTTTTAATAAATTTAGGTAATTTCTTTCAATTGGTTTATTAATTGATTGGTGAGCTTTGGTTGTAAATTTAATGCTGGTTTTTCTTTTTCTTTTTCTTTTTTTTTTGATTAGACATGAATTTCTTTTTTGTTTTTTCCCGAAAACCGCAACCAGGAACAGTTAAAAATAACTAAAAACAGTTGGAAACAATTGAAAACAGTTGAAAATAATTGATATGGAAGAAAGTAAGAGACAGAAAAAGTCTGGAGAGTTTCGGTAGTCTGAAACTCTGAATAAATTTTAAACTTGAAATTTATTAAAAGTTATTAAAATTCTGATGAAATTATTTGAAATTATTGAATAAAATTTAATTCAATTAGTTTGCTCAATAAAATTCAAACTAAATGGATAGCATTTATCAGGCAGCAAGCAGGTGATTAAAATAATAACATATAATTTTATTAATTTTAGAACTGGTTTAGATTCAGATATTTATTTTGTCATATTATTATTTTCAATTTTTAAAATATATATTTTGAAACTAAAATAGATGGGACAGCATGTTGTTGTTTTTTATTACTAAAGGATCTTAAATCCAGTTAAAACAGCTGGAACAGATATGTAAAAGATTAGAAGTGCTGATAATTTATTTCCTGTTTGATTTTTGATTTAAATTTTGAAATACGTCTTGTGCGTTAAAAATTGAACTGAATTGAATAGCATTGAACGGGATTTTACTTTTAAATAATTTTCTTTTAACTATCAATTAGCTTCTATCAGTGGGTGACTTGACTATCAATTGAAGATCTCGACAATTAGACAATCTTTTGCTTAGAATTTCATTTAATTATAGCAAATTCCTATCCATTTCATATCTGAATTCACATTTAATAAATACATTGGAAAAACAGCTAATATCTACACTTGTATGTTCGATACATAATGCTATGCTTATAGTCCCTGTGGTGATAGAATACCATTAAACTCATTGGTAATTAGACAAAAATCGTTTAGAAGTCGTTGGAATTAAAGGAAAGCTGCAGACAACTAATTTCCATTTAATTGACTAGAATCGTTGGGATGCTTGACCAAATTGCCTGTGGGCCTTATTCTGGCTCTGTTGGTGATGAAGGGAGACTTTGAGGCAGATTAATTAGCTGCACTAAAGACAACTTTGAGGGGGAACAAAACGCAAAAAAACAGCACCAGTTTCATCTGCCCTGCCTGGCCGGACAAGAAGGGTGTTATGTCCTTTCAGAGTTTTTCCACTTTTTCCACTTTCTCTTGTTTTGTACCCGTTGGGTGCGTCGCCTAACCAATCAGCGTTGGCGAACGCTTGGTTGACAGGACGCTCGAGGGCAGGCTGCTGGGCGTCTCTCAAACCCGCTCAGCGGCCGCGGTAGCACGCGCGGACTACGCACTGCACCCATCTCCTCGTCCGTATTCCAGCTGCTGCTCGCAAACCCCGACGCCCGCTCTACAGAAGCTAGATATATATCACGTGAGTGAAGGTCAAAAACAGCACTCTTTATGCCTGGGGAAAATGCCCAGAACAATACACAGAACATACACAGAATATAGTGCAACTGTTTTCTTGGGTTGGTTAACTCCTTTAGTTCAGCTGGAGTCTTTGGCACATTCAGTTCTTGTCAATTTTGACTGGAGAGTGCTAAGCAATACTACTGGAGCCTGGGTGCGTTATTGCGAATGAGGGCATTTGATCTGATTGTTTACATCTTAAACAAGACACACAAACTCCACATTATAATCTTATTATTCTGGTGGGTTGTTTTTTTCCTCTTAAAAAGGAGGAATTTCTATGTATTTAACTCAAAATTTATTTTCTTTTCCCTTTGCTACATGTTTCTATTTCAATTTGAATTGTGTTCATTTTGATATCAACATATTAATAGCACGCTTTCCCATTTACAATTCACAATGTCTCATTTAGGGTTTATTGTTTGTGGTTTTGGGTTTAAGGTTTAAGATTTGCGTTTTTATTTTTTAAATGTTAAACCCGTATTAGGAAATTTCCATTGGGTTTTCAGAAGTTCAAAAGAAATCAAAAATCGAGACCTGTTTTTCTCAATTCTTCCTAATTCTTCCCAAGTCTTCTTTTGCTTTTTCTGATTTTCCAACATCTTGATTCTTCTCTTTGACATCACCCATTATCACTTCCACCTTATCATTCTACCACTTTATCGCTGCACGAATTTCAAATATTGACACCAACATTTCCTACTTTTCAAAATGGTTGCAAATCATCAAATAAATCTATTATTTATCATTTACGAATTGCAGCTCTCTGTTATACTAATTTAACACTAAACTAAACTTTCAAACATATCTACAGATTTTGGTATTCATTCAATTGCAATTTAAATTACCATTTAGCTGCCTCCAGTCTAACAACACCTGCTAGATTCTTTGTCCTAACACCTCTAAATTCAAATTTTTGCAGTGCCAGTCTCAATTTTTTTTGTTTTCTTTTTAGGTTTTTTATTGTTCATTTTAAATGTCCCTTTTTTTTTCTCATTTAATTTAATGTGGATATAGATTTATTTCCCATTTCCAAGTTTTCTCTCTCTTTCTGATTTTATCAGCATATTCTTAATCACTTAATCATCATCCAAAAAGAAACTATACCAACTTTTCATATATAATTATTATAATTTCCTTTTATTATTTTTTTCCATTCTTCGTTAAAATTTTCCAAAATATTTTTTCTTCGATTCAATCATTTTTTAGTTTTTTTTTATCTATATTATATTTTATCCACCATCAATTAACAATTGCCTCATTAATTATTTTAATCTTCAATCCATATTATCATCCGTATTTAAGCTACATTACATCATCTTAATTGAAATATACATATATACATGTATATATAATATATTTCCTACTATATCACTTATAATTTCAAATGGAGTTTACAAATAATGAAAGAAGATCTTTGAATCTAAATAGAAGAAACTCCTTCAATTCCTTCTATAGAAATGATTTCGGAAACATCGAACATTCCGATTCAAGATCTTCCACTGATTCGAACTTCCCAAAACAAAAAATAAATTATGAACAAAACTCCTCTCTATCAACAACAACTAACAACTTGGACGATTTAAAAAACAACAACAACAACAACCCACATCATCTTCATCATGACCACCATCATGAGCACGATAACGATAATGGTTCAATTAGCACCAGCAGTACTGCCTCAACTCTATATCGTCAAGTTTCCTACGAATTGCATCGTGTCACCTCCGAACAACCTCTAGCTATGACAGAAGGCCATAGACTAGTCCACAAATTAAGATACTACGACTTAGCTGCATTGTCTATATCTGGTACAACTGGTAGTGGTATGCTTGTTGCCTCAGGTATTAGTCTAAGTTTTGGTGGTTGTGGGAGTTTATTATTCGGCTTTCTACTTGTATGTATTGTTGCTTACACTGTTCTATGTTCCTTGTGCGAAATGGCCACTTATATTCCTCTTCCTGATGGTTGTGCTGGAATGGCAACAAGATATGTTGATCCTGCTTTTGGTTTTGCTAGTGGTTATTTCTATTTCTTTAAATATTTGGTTCTTGCTCCAACTCAAATTTCTGCTGCCTCTCTTGCTATTCAATACTGGATAGATAGAGAAACAATTAATCCTGCTTTATGGGTCACTATTTTTATTATTCTTGACATGATATGTAACTTTGTTGGCATTCAATTCTATGCCACAATTGTCAAATTTTTTGCAGGTTTCAAAGTAATTGTCCTAATTGGCCTTGTTATCTTTTGTTTCGCACTAACTATGGGTGCTGGCCCAACTAACGAAAGAGTTGGCTTCAGATATTGGAAAGATCCTGGTGCCTTTAAAGAGTACTTTGGTACAAGTGGAAGCCCTGGAAGATTTGCTGCCTTTTTAGCATCTTTAGTTACAATTATTTATCCTTTTGCAGGTATTGAAATTTATGGTGCTGCATTAGCTGAAGCTCATAGTCCGATGAGAAAAAATATTCACAAGGCTAATAATTTAATTATGTGGACCATTTTCCCTATTTACATTTGCTTAATTTTCTTTATGGGAATGATCGTATCATCTGATGATCCTTTGTTATTAGAAGCTGTCTCTCTTTATTCATCTTCAGCTACAAATTCTCCCTTTGTTATTGCTGCCATAAACGCAGGTATCAAAGTTTTACCTCATATCCTTAACTCATGTCTTTTGATCTTTATTTTTACTGCTTCCAACACAGAACTTTACGTCTCCATTCGTACATTATATGGTTTATCGATTAATGGAATGGCTCCAAAAATTTTCTCAAAGACAAATAAAAGAGGTGTTCCATATGCTGCATTTGCATTTTGTTCCTTATTCTCTGTTTTAGGTTATATGAATTCAGGTGATTCTTCAAAAATTGTTTATCAACATTTTCTTAATGTTGATTGTACGTTTATTTTATTTACCTGGTTATCAATTCTTATCAGTCATTTCAGATTCACAAATGCCATCAAAGTTCAAGGTATCCAAAGAAAGAAAGAACTATATTACACAGCTCGTTTCACCCCTTATACTACTTATTTTTCAATAGGTTTTTCAATTTTATTAATGCTAATAAAAAATTTTACTGTCTTCTTGGATTTATCTGAAGGTAGTTCTTTTGACTACAAGTCCTTTATTTCTGGGTATATTTGTATACCAGTGTTTTTCATTTTCTACTTTTTTTACAAGTTTTATCATAAAACTCATCTTATACCACTTGAAGAAGTTGATTTGTTTTCTTACAAAGATGTCATTGATGCCGAAGAAGAGGCTTACTATAGAGATTTGAAGACTAATGCCTAGTTTTGATTTAAATATTAATCTTTTTATTTATTTGTTTTTTTCTTGTTTATTCATTAATTTTAATTTTATTTATTATGTGATTTCTTAAGCTGTTTTTTTTTGTTGCTATAATCTGTTATTTTATAATTTATATTTTCATTTCATTATGCTGTTTTTTTATTTTCTAGTTTATGGTTTTTTTTGTTTTTTTTATTTTTTTTATTCATATTAAGTAATTTACTGATATCAGTTGAAACAGAAGCTTCACTCATATATTAAAAAATATATTTGCTATTGTATATATTCAGAATTAATAAAATTCTTGATTTATCACTAATTATTGCTTATTAAACATAGTAAATAATGTATATAAAATCTTTGCAATAATCAATGATTTTTAAAAACGAGATAATCATTTTCCATATTATTAATTGAAAATTAAGTCTATCTTCCAGATGATAGGCAAATTTTATGGCTGACAACACAAAATCAAAATTTTATCGTTTTAAAATTGAAAATCTTTTGTAATTAGCACATTGCTAGGATTAAGTCGGTTTAAGTTAGTCTAAATCTTATCTATAATTTTGTCAATTAGAAATTTAGTTTTGAAACCAAAATAATTATCAATTCAAGTTCACTTCAGATTGAATATGATTTTTTTCTTAATTAATTAAAAATATGCTATTATTTCTTTCTTGATATCAAAAAAAAAACAACTAAATAAGAAATAAGAAAAAAACAATAAAAAATAACTTTTTTATGATAAAAGCTATATTTCTGATTGTATTTATTTGCTGTTCTTTATATATTCTATTGAGTATATTATTTTTTGAGAATATTTAAATTTTCTATTATAAACTATTGTTTATACAATTAATTTACAACACAGAGCCTCAATTAAAATTCTACATAAAAGAAACATCGTTTTGTGTTAACATCACAAAAATAAAAAGTAAAAGTATATTAATATTAAAATTTTCAACCATATATTTTGAATACTATAAATATTCACATACTCTATAAATATTCAAAAATTTATCATCCGAAAACAAAAAAAAATTTTGAAAATCTAATTTCTATGTTTCTGATTTTATATTATATAAAAAGACTGGTGATTTTTTATTAATGTCCAAATTATTTCAAATTATTAAAATTAAATTAATACAAAACGGAATAATTAATAATGAAAATTATGACATTAATATTAGGTTTTCTTTTTATGAGCATTTTAAATGATTTAAGTGATTTAAATGATTTAAATGTTAAAGAAATGGTTTTTCTGGAATATTTATAGGATTAAAATAATCTGTGACTTTAAAGTATGGGATATTTGAGGTGTAAATCTTGATGAAATTGAATAACAGCTAAATAATCAAAAAAACAATAGATAATAGATATTAAATTAAACCTGAATTGTCTGTAAATAAAATAGAAGAAATATTAATATTCTTATAGATTTTTCAATAATTCAAATTTAATATTATTATCATATATCTTTTTAATGAAAAAGTGGTGTAATATTAGACTGAATTTAATTTAGCTATTCTACTTAATTTAAATAAAGCGTTTTAAAAAAACATTCTTAATTGTTTTTAATTACTGTTATAAGTTCTAAAGTTGATAAAATCAAAAAGATGCTTAAAAAGGATTTCTCTATTAGTTAAAAAGGCTAATTTTTATTATATTTTATAGATTTAATCAGCTTATAAGTCTACTTTCTGTATTGATACTAAAGATAATAAAAGAATTATTTAAAATGGTGTAGCCAGCTATCCATTTGAAAAAAATGCTAACATGTTATGAATACCTTTACTCTTTTGTTGAATGATGTTCTATTAATACTCTATTGAAATACATAAAATTTAAATTCTCAGATTTATAATATATTGCCTGTTTCTAAATCAATTGTGTTTGGATTCCTCTTTTTTTGTGCTTAATGAAATGTTTTTTTTGTGCTACCATATTTAACATTAGCAATTTTGAGATATTCAACAACCCAAAAATTAATTTTTGATTTAAACAATTAAAATTGCATAATTTGGGATTATTTGTTAGTTTTGTTTTCAATAAATCAACTTTTCTCATAATAAAACGATGTTTGTTTATGTTTAGGGAATAGGTAAGATACAAAAAAGCTGATAAATAATTAGAAATAAATCATTTTTTTTGTAAATATTGATAGAGCCACATAAATAAATAAAATTTTTTTAATTACTCATTAGCTTTCTTGTTTGCTAGATTTAAAAGACAAATTAATTATTATTTCAGAGTTGATTATATTCAATTCCAAAAGACCCTGATTTTAAAAAGCTTAGCCACCTGCATGCTATACATGTAAATACATACATGTATACAAAAAGGGGGTCTGAGAAAGAGATTTATCGATTTAGAGTTTACCGGTGTCACATATTGTGCATATTTATACATGACTACATATTTTTTTATCTCAAATCAATGGTTATTGCATTTATTACACATTAATATTACAACAAACTATTGGTATATGTAGATTTCAATCCCATTTACAGTTGATAACATATTGATTTTACCTTCTTAGTTTTTAGATTAATTTGAAATTATGTTTTTTTGCTTTTTGCTTCTTTGTTTTGGCTGAATGTTAAGCCCCAAAGTCTCCTTTTTTAAATAATATGAGATGAAAGACAATATGAAATGTCCTTGGAGAAAAATATTTTCAATTGCTATTATTTAGGTTTTTATTAGTTGTTATAATATTTGCACTGAAGCTGGCAAAAAAACTACATATTGACTGTCTAAATAATTTTATCTGGGCACTGTTTGACTTGTTGATTAGTTGTGGCTTATATTTAATTTTCAATAGTTTTTCAATTAAGTCACAATGAATTATTTTCTTTTAATTTTTTAATATTATATTCAATTTCATAGCTATTTCAATTAGCTAATTTGTTTGGTATAAATATCTGCTATTTCTGATATTATGAAGAAAAAACATAAAAGAGAAAAAAAAGAAAAAAAAAAAGCAAATACACTCTATATAAATCAGGAGGGATTTTTATTCTTATTTCTATGACTACTGGGAACAAATGGACTATGGCTTAATCCATATTCACTACAATATCGTTTTGAATCTTCTAGTGCACATTGCACTAGTAAATTACTGTTAATTTTTTTTAATACATTTTGAGCTTCTTCATTAGATAAACCATCTGTTGAATTAGCGAGTTTGTGTTGAGGTTGCTTTTTAAAGAAGTCAAGTTCATTGATTAAAAATTTTAGAAATCCTCTAATATGAATCAACACATTCGAATAATCAGCTTCAGTTAACATAAGACCCATATAATCATCAAATTCCAATTCTAATTCTGATTTTGATTCTATATTGGTATCCAGTTCGGAATTTGAGCTATTGATAATGTTCTTTTGTTTTTCAACAATTGAAATTGAATTATTAAATATATCCCAATATGATATACTATTTGGAATTAAAACATTTTGAAAGCCGATGCATGAATCTAATTGTTCAGCCAATTTCCAATTTAGAACATCGATATTAAAATCTAAACTAGAAGAAATTGAATTAATTTGATAGGTTGAAGAATTTTTCAAATTTAATAAAACAATAAACGATGGTCTATAAGTCACTTTACAACAACCACAATCATCAATATGAGTTCTTGGAAATCCAATGAAAATGTTGTAATCTAATAGGTTTTTTAGATTGATATTGAAATTATCAATGATATGATTTCTATTATTATCATTATCATTATTATTATTGTTGCTGCTATTCAGTAATTGGTAGATTTTATTTAAAAAAAAAACTGGAATTTTGATTAAATTAGTTCCACCTCTCATAGCACTAATTTTATCATTATTCACTACACTATTGAATAAGATATTTTCATTATCAGGAACAGGATCTACTGATAATTTTTTGGAATTCCAGTAAATGTTATCCTGAAATTGGAAATTGCATATACCAGTGTTTAAGCTACATAATAGAATTTCCAAGGGATCAATTGAATAAATAAAATTAATATAACCGTTTGTGAAATGGGTTGGATTATTTCTATCGTTTTCATTGTTTTCAAGATAAACATCGATAATATTTTTTGAATTGAAAAAGGGTTGCCAATTTTTTTCAATTTCTGTATTTGCTTGCTTGTTGAAAGTGAAAGTTATTTCTTTATTTTGAAAGGGTAAAAAAGCATGAATTAGTCGGTAATAATCAAAAGTATGATTTGTCATTTTATTATAAATAATTATTGGCTCTTCCAATTCAATTGAATCTATCAAAGTTCTGTTTTCTTGATTATTATAAAAATTATAGTAAGTTTTTTTGATTAAGATCCTTGGATCTTCAGGACCAAAAAATCTTGAAGTTTGATTAAGTTCAAAATAAAAAGGAATATCTAGTATTGCAGGGGCTTTGAAACATTTTCTATCTATATTATGATTACGATTATGATTACGATTATGATTTTGATAATCATTTTTCAATGAATTTATTATGGCACTAATATTTTTAATATTAAGCGTATTCAACAAATTCGATAAATCCGGATTAACAAAGCAATATAGATGTTTATTGTTTTTGGAATATAGTTGATTCCAATTCTTGTCATATATTTGAAAAGATAAAAAACTCGATCTTGCAAAAGATCTTTTTTCGGTGTCAGAATAGACAATTCTATTAGTCAATAAGAATAGATCATTTTTTTTAAAAAATATTGAACTTGCACCATATTGATACCAACTTTTTTTAAGATTTCTGGTTGTATAGTCCTTTTTGAATTCCAGTGGAGATAGTAGATCTGAATATACAGAATTGATAATTTGGGATTTGAAAATTTTCAAATCATTGAGATATTGAGATTTTGATGATAATGATATCTTTTTCTTTGGATAAGATATTAAAAAATTGTTTTTATTATATTTTTTTCCATAGTTGTGATTATAAACATCATAGTTATTAGAAATAGAGTTACAATCAAATAAAACTGGATTGAAGTTAATTAATTGAGATATTTGATAATTTTTTAGAAAATTTATATTAAAGGGATTTTTGAATAAAGTGAAATTATAAGGTATAAAATTGGTATGGTAATATACTGAGGAAGAAATAGGAGAGTTCAACTGATCAAGTTGGTGTTCTATAAATTTGGAATGAAAATATGGATAGAGTGGAAGACTATTTGAATAATTGGTCAATTTTTCTATTGATATAACATGATAGAGGAGCAGCAAAATGATTAGACCAACTAATAGTGAAAATTTTTTTGATCTTGTGGTGGACCTTAATAAAAAATTTGAGAATATTAGGGACACGCTTTTTTTTCTATATTTCAAGGAAAACATGACTGAAGAGTTCTCTAAATATGAAAATATATGGACAGAAGAAACCTCATTATCAGCGATTTAAACAGAGAAACACAAACCTGAATTAGGATGGTATTTAATGTTGATAGGTCCAAGCTCCATCAGGCTTGTTTTGAAGAATTTAAGCTCACCGAGGCGCAGGTACACGCTGAAATGCGCGGTACAAAACCTTATTGCGATTGATTCCAAAGAGATTTCAACAAAAACAAAAAAGGTCGTACCCGGATTCGAACCGGGGTTGTTCGGAAGCTTCTTGAGATCAAAACCGAAAGTGATAACCACTACACTATACAACCTACAACCTGCGTTTGTGAACTATCCTTATATATAATATACTGTACTTTAATCTGGTCCAGGTAACTTTTGGTTGGTTGGCTGAATTTAAGCAGCACTTCCAGCATTGCGTTTGATTATAATATAACAGATTTTATGGTGATACTGTTGGATTCCTTCTAGTAGCTTCAATTAATAGATAATTTATCATAGAATATACTTTGGTTATTAGTACCTTGTTTTATTTATTTGTATTTACTGTTTAATATTCGAAAATGGCTGCTGTTCATGGTTTAAGTGACGACCAAGTAAGTGATTATTTGCCAATAAGTGACATTTTGAATAATTTAATTATCTATTGTGATGTATTATCCATGTGTATATTAGTGTATTAACATTGAAATTCTAATTAATTTTTGCATTAGGTCGTTAAAGAACTCCATAAAATGGAGGCCTTTATTAAAAAAGAAGCCGAAGAAAAAGCTAAAGAAATTAAATTAAAGGCTGATGAAGAGTATGAAATTGAGAAGGCCAATATTGTTAGAAGCGAAATTTCATCAATTGATTCATTATATGAAAGTAAATTGAAAAAGGCCTCATTGCAACAACAGATTACCAAGTCAACTATTTCAAATAAAACCAGATTGCAAATTTTATCTGAAAGAGAAAAAATTTTGGACGATATTTTTGAATTAACTGCAAATAAATTAAAAATCATCACAACAAAAAATAATGACAACGATAGCGAGAATTATAAAAAAATCTTGATTGGCTTAATTCAAGAAGGTTTATTGTCATTATTAGAAAGTAAAATTTATTTAAGATTGAGAAAAAATGACGTTAGTTTAGTTAAGGATTCAATCGAAGATTTAGAAAAGTACTATAAGGAAAAGACTTCTCATGAAACTACTATTGAAATCTTAGAAGATCAATTTTTAGATGATAATGTTAATGGTGGAGTCATTATTATTAATAGCACTAAAAAAATTGACATTGACAATACTTTAGATGAAAGATTAAAGTTATTATCTGAGCTATCCTTACCAGCTATCAGATTAAAATTATTTGGTCCATCTAAAACTAGAAAATTCTTTGACTAATTTATTTATTTGTATTTATATAAGTATTTAGATGGCAACTTATCAAGGCTCTTTTTTGAACAAAATAATTTTTACCTATCTATTTTTTTAAACTTTTTTTAGTCTATCATTTATAAAAATATATACTAATCAACACTCTATTTTTGTTATTCATTATTTATTAATGATTATGAAAACTAAATAAAAACTAAGTAAAAAGTGAATAAAAGAATGATAATAATGATTATGACGAAGACAATGATGAAGATTAGGATATCAATAATAGTAAAAAAACAGAGGAAAAGAATAAAAAGAAAATAAAAAAAAGTAATAGAGGTAAGTAATAAAAAAGAATAATAAAGTCGATTATAAAATGATTTAGTGATGGGGGAAAAACAACAACCAAAAGAAACAAAAAGAAACTTATAAATTAATTATCATATAGTTAATTTATAACTCTAGTCATCGATTTCTTCATATCTTTGCATCAATAATCTTTTATATTCTTTCATATCAGTATCCCATAATTGAGCGGCTTGAGCATTCAATGGACTTTTATTATTGGGTTCACCTAATAGACTTTGCAAACTTAACAAAATGGTTTGGATATTATAAATTGCGCTCCATTTTTCCTTCAAGATATCAAGACAAATGTTACCACTCATATCAATATTTGGATGCCACATTGGAGAAATAAATTTTATTGTTGGAGGTTTATAAGGATAGTTATTTGGAAAATCAAGAGATATTTTGAATTTTAAATTTTCATATGGAGTATCTTCAGGGCCTTCTATTGTGCCAAACCATTTTAATAGATTTGAGTCATCTTCTGGAAACGCAGAAATTCCTGGAGTAGAAGACATCATTAATTGAACTAATTCACTTTGTAATCTCTTTGAGACTGAGTAACCATCAGGAACATGAATTGAATTATCCATTTTGAATACACTTTTAGTAGTTGAGCAAAAAAAATCTGAAAAAACCTGAAAAAAAACTATAAAAACTGAAAAAAACCTGGATATAAATGATATCAATTAAATTTGAATGAGGTGAAATGTCCAGTGATGGTATTAAGATAGTTATTGTTTATTGACTGTTTACCGATTGCAGACTATTGACATTTATTGACGTTTATTTGTTTATCTACCACAAACAGTCAAAACGGCTCAGACACGCACGTGAGAGAATGGCGCCACTGGAAAGGGACCTCTAAAAAGACTGGGGAAAAGGAAAGAGACGACAAAGCAGACAAAGCAATAAGAGAAGGTGTGTAGTGTGAGTATATATAGGAGCCATAAGATATAGTATAAAAAAGTATGTAGTGTCAGACTGGCGAGTTACCGGTTCATGATCGAGCCTTGTTCAAGTTGTAGTAGAAGCTGATAGAGCTTTTGATTCTTCCTCCTTTGTATTGATGGACCTCGATCTCGTCATCTTTCTTGGGAATATAAAGTGGATCAATTTTTTTGATGATATCAACCGGGACTTTGTTCCAACGGTCGAAATTCTCTTTGAAGCATAAAGAATATGAAAATTTGTGAAAATCAGGATGGAATGCAATACCATGGTCCATCAAATCTTGTAATAAAATTGGTTTATTCAACTTTCTTTTCAATATTGTTTTTTTATTGGTTTTGCTTTTAGAACGTTTCAGGTTTTTATCGTTACTGATGCCTTTATTTTTTTCATTATCATGGTCATTATTTCTTTCATCATGTATTTTTAATGAAACGTTTTTGGGCGAATTTTTCTTTGAAAATTCCTTTTCAATATCAGTTTTAACATCTAATTTTTTGCCCGGATTTATAGTTGATTCATTCTTATCTAAATTATTGTTCAAGTTTTTGTCGTTCTCGCTTGTTTTGCTCAGAATATTATTACTTTTCTCACCAACAGCATCTTTGACACTGTTTTGGCCTTTTATTTTCTTTTTATCTAATGAACCTTTATCTTCATCGATTATCGAGTCTGGATCAATCTTTATGGGAGATGAGGAGGACGAGGATGAATTCCTCAAGTATGAATTTATCGATGAAAATGGGCGAGCTGAAACCCGGTTGAATGACCTGCTTATAAATAATACATTTCTATTGAATAAAGGTAACAGCGAAGTAATCGATCTCATTATAATTATACTAAAAATGTTGCGGTTAAACTGGGACGAGATGGCGTTGAAGACTTAATAACCAAAATGTGGGAATATGCCAAAAAACTTCACAGCCGTTACCCTCGCAAAAAAGAGATCAGCTGCACAAATCATAATAGAAAAAAAATACGACATCAGCAGGACTCGAACCTGCGCGGGAGATCCCAAAAGATTTCTAATCTTTCGCCTTAACCGCTCGGCCATGATGCCAATATAAAACTCTATAAATTATAAGGATGTATATATTATATAATATTATGTAATTACTAATCCATCCAAGATTCTGGTTTTCTGATAAGAAAAGATTTGGTTTGATTTGGATCACTCAATGGTTGTAGTCTCTTGTTTTGATCAGCCAATAATTTCTTGAATTGCGGATGAGTGCCAGTTAATAAATAAACCAAGAATGTTATTTCAAACTATTTATTCCAAAAACAATGAGGAATATAACGAGGACTGCAAAAATAGTTTAAGATTTAATAAATTGAGTGAACCAAATAAGATAAAGAAGAATTATTCCCAGAAATCAGTTTTATCACTGTTATTTGTAGTGTTATTGATCTCAGGGTTTTTCATGATTAAATTGAGTAAAGAATACATTGATTATGAACGCATTTATAATAACAAATTAACCCACAAATTAGACTTGCTACCATTTTATAAAGGTATCAACATCGATTATAATTATAACAAAAATATTTATATTGATAGTGATCTTAATGGCAATTTTAATGATGCTTATAAATTTTTCAGGATAAAACACGTTTTTCATAATAATAATGGAACTTATAAAAGATTGGATATAACCGATCATTTAATTGATAAATATTCATTAAAATTATCACTTGAAAATTATGAAATTAGTAATGATATGGGAAATACAAAATTGGAGAAGGATTATTATTGGAATGTCTCATTACCCATCAAAACAATTAAAAAAAATAAAAAATTAAAGTTTGGTAAAGATAAGTTGGACATTTTAAATCATTTGGATAATATTCACTGCAGTATTGATTATTCCGATAGACGCGAGAATGGTATTAAAGCTGATAAAAATTTCAAGTGGAGATTGGCTGATGAAGACAATATCGTACCAAATATTACAGATTATAATACAATATTGACACTTGCTTTCATGTCATCAAATGCATATTATGAAACTCCAAAGAATAATAAGGATTGGTATAATCTATCTTCCCCATGGAATAACAATGGTAACTTTGATCTCAATAAAAGCAGTACAAATAATACAAATAATAATACTGGTAATCACCATGATATCAATAGCGGATTTGGATGGTTAGCTGATGGGGTAAGAGGACAAATTTTTGTTGATAATTACAATGAAACAATGGTTATAGCGATCAAAGGGAGTGAAGCGTCATTTTCTTTGCTAAATAATTATGCTTATAATAATATTAATAATGATAAACTCAATACCGATTATAACGTTGGTCTTGACTATAATTTTAATAATAACCAATTTAATAAAAGGGGAAGCACAAGCACCAATGATAAACTCAATGATAACTTACTATTCAGCTGTTGCTGTGCTAGAATTAGTTATCTATGGACCACAGTTTGCGATTGTTATAAAAGTTCATATAATTGTAATGAAAAATGTCTTGAATTAGAATTGTATCGTAATGATAGATACTATAAGCAAACGTTGAGGTTTTTTCTTGATATAATCAAAATGTATCCTGGTATTGAAAATATCTTTGTGACCGGTCATTCTTTAGGTGGGTCCTTGAGCTCTCTATTAGGAAGAACGTTTGGTTTGCCTGTGGTTACATTTGAAGCAGTTCCTGAGCTCTTAGCTACCAAAAGACTACACCTACCAATGCCTCCAGGTTTACTAAAGGACTATGAAAATATTTATCATTTTGGAAATAATGCAGACCCAATATATTTAGGAACATGCAATGGAGTCAGCAGTAGCTGTTCCATTGCAGGTTATGGATTTGAAACACAGTGCTTCTCTGGCAAAACCTGTGTTTACGATGTGGTTAGAGATAAAGGATGGACTGTGAACATTTTGAAACACAGCATCAAGTTTATGATAGAGCAGGTGATTGGAGGTTACCAGCAACAGGTGCCTGTGTGTGTGGATCCTCCTCCCTGTAAAGACTGTCCCAGTTGGCGATTCACTCTCTAGAAGGTGCTGCTTTTGCTGCTTTTGCTGCTTTTGGTGATACTACCTTTTCTGCATATATTGCATATTATTGCATATTTCCGCGTTATTGTCAGAGGTTATAAATAGAACAGACCCTCGATGCGGGGGCGGAGCGGTGCGTGGGCGCTGCGCAATGTTAGCAGACCTCGTTATTTTTGTACGGTAGACCTCCTTCCATGCAAAAATTTTAAAATTGGTTTTGGACTTGAATCTCGTTTCTTTTTGGCTCTTCACCTATAAAGCTCATTGTCATTTCAAAAGGCCAGTTTGAACATAATTTCTCTCCATTTATCTTATTTTTCAGGCCTTTATTATTGCAATTACTCTTTCAACAACAACTTTGTTCTGACCAGAGCTATACTAGTCCAGATCAACAATAGTATTCTCATCAGCATTCACAATATTATCCACAACAATACCAACACCAGTATCAATAGCGGCTTAACTGCAACGAGAACAATAATAACTCAAAATGGGTTTTGGAAATTTTACAGAACTTTGTCAACAGGCTTCCATACCCTTGTGCACAATTTTAACAAACCCAATCGATAAGCAACTAGAATCAATCTCAATAGGTGTAATCCCAAAATGTTATGCCAGAAGTATTATATTAGCCAACACTATGATCTTTCAAATAGGTACAGCTTTCATAAACATTGGTGCATTAATTTTGGTTGTCGTGATTTTATTCAACATTAAAAGCAAATATACTGCAATCGGAAGAAATGAAATGATTTATTTTTTTGAAATAATTTTTATTCTCTCCTTTTTGAGTTTAATAGTTGATTGTGGAGTTGTTCCCCCAGGTTCAGATACTTTTAAGTATTTTGTAGCAATTCAAAATGGTTTCTCCTCAATGGCTTGCTGGACTTTGATGATAACAGGTTTAACAGGGTTTGAAATTTGGGAAGATGGAAAAAAGAAAGCAATGTTCTTACTAAGATTATCAAGTTTAGTATTTTTCGCTTTATCCTTCATCATCTCATTATTCACATTTCAAAATTGGTTTGATGGAATCAATTTAAATCAAACTGTTCCATTGTTTATCGTATTATATATTATAAATGCTGTGTTTGTGCTTGTCTATATCATCTCTCAACTGATTTTATCACTCTTTATTCTTGATAATATTTGGGCTTTTGGTGCTTTCTTATTAGGTGTATGCTTTTTCATAGCTGGGCAGGTCTTACTATATGCTTTATCGAATATAATTTGCGAGGGTTGCAACCATTACTTAGATTCTTTATTCTTTACATCCTTAGCAAATGTCTTTACCTACATGATGTTGTTCAAATATTGGGATATGATAACATTGGAAGATTTGGAATTCAGTGTTGCAAGTAACGAAAACCCAACTGATCCAGGAATGGGTCTTTATCATGATGATGACAAATCTAGTATTTTCACTCAACTTCGTTAGAAAAAAAATCGTCAAAAATCGATAATCCAATACTCCAATACTCCAATAGTTTAAATTCAAATTTACATTAAATTCTGATTTGAAAGATAATCAAATGAATTGACAGCCCAATTAATTAGTCCAATAAAGGTGATAAACATCACCATCTTATTCTTTCATTTATATATCATTTTTTCAATTTAGTCTACTCTAGTCTCTCCTACTTTACTTTAGTTTATTTCAGTTTAATTTATCTTGACTTAGTTTAATTTAATACAGTTTACACAAATTCCCCTTTATAGTATAATACAAATCCCTAGTTTGTTTTTAACTCCTTCCACCTGAAATATTCCAGTTTTTTTTTGTTTTTTTTTGTTTTTTTAATTTAAATTTCTACCAAACTTTGGAAAAATCGGAAAATCGGGAAATTTGAGAATCTTTGGGGAATTTTTGGAATTTCTTGGAAATATTTAGATTTATACCCTTTTGCACGTGATTGGACAAAGTCAAATCCAAACCAAATCAACAAATTTTTTTGATCAACAGTCCAACACAATCAACAATCAGCAATTAAACTAAACTTATTCATCGCCATCAACTAATTGCTATCAGTTTCTCAAACTGCGCTTTATTACCTAGTAATTGATACTAATTAAGTGTTATTTTGATTTTTTTTCCTTCATGTCTACTCTAACAATTAAACAGCAAAATGATCTTAATAGATCAATAATAATTTACCTTAAAAATAGAGATATTGACCAGGAATTAATCGATGAATTAATTCACAATTTATCCTTCAATAACACCGATTTTGACTTAATTGCCTCTTCGGAAATTAACTTGTTAGAAAAAAAATGGTCGACGGTTATAAGGCTTCAAAAGAAAATCCTTGAATTGGAAAATAAAGTCAATCAACTAAACGAAATCTTAAATAATAATAATTTCAACAATAATATAACTGATTCCTTTTCCTCTCTAACTACAAACGATAACAATGACTTATCTTCCTTAAAAAAGATAAATTGGTTACCAACAAATGTCAAACAAACTTTAAAAGCTCATAAATCTCAAGTCAATACAATCTCAATCCATCCAATTTTGCCACAACTAGTTTCTGGCTGTAACGACGGTTCCTTAATAGTGTGGGATTTATTAAACTCAATCCAACCAGAATTTATTAACAAAAACGCCCATTCAAGATCAATTAACTGTACATGTTTCTCCCCCTTACCAATCTCCCTAACTTCTTTGAATAACAGTAGTAACAGTAGTAGTAACAGTATCCAGAATAATGATAGCAATGGTCTCAAAAATAGCTCAACTTTTTCGAAAAATCAAATATACCTCTTTGCAACATGTTCATCTGATTTATTTATCAAAATTTGGGATCCTAATAATGATTATAAACCAATTAGAACTTTATCTGGTCACGATCACTCGATTTCTTCAATATCTTTTAAAAATTCAAATCCAAATCACTTGTTTAGTTGTTCAAGAGATTTTTCAATTAAATTATGGGATATTACTAATGGCTGGTGTTTAAAATCGTTTATTGGTCACTCAAATTGGGTCAGATCAATTAATCTAAATTATAATGATAACTTCTTATTAAGTTGCTCAAATGATCAAAGTATTAGATTGTCTCATTCAGATACTGGTACTGGTTTGGCTTTATTGATTGGACACCATCAAGTTGTTGAAGACTGTAAATTTGTTCCCGAAATTTCAAATGTTTATTTAGATAAATTGGCCAAAAAATTTGTCTCAAAAGAAATTTTAGATAATCAAAATTATAAAACCTTGGGCTACAAATATTGTGCAACATGTGGTAGAGATGACACAATTAAAATTTGGCTATTACCTTTACCAATAATTAGACCACACAGAAGCCCATTGCCCTCATCGAATCCAACCGGTGTTCTTCTAGCTGATTTAAAAGGCCATTCCTCTTGGGTAAGATCTTTACAATTTCATCCTGGCGGTAGATATTTATTTTCAGCTTCCGATGATAAAACAATTAAAATTTGGGATATATCTTTGACGAATTATGATGTAATCAAATGCATCAAAACTTTGTCCGGTGGCCATGAAAGCTTTATCAATAAGATATGTTTTGCTTCATGTATCAATTTTGAAAATGATAACGAAGAAGATGATGATAACGATGAAAATGAAAAAAACATTCAAAATAACAGTACTGTGAAAACTGAAAATTCAGTCAATTCGTTCAATGAAAAACGGGAAGATGAAACATCTAAAATCGAAGAACTTGTCGATAATTCATCAACTTCAGCAAACGGTTCTACTTCAAAAGAGTCTAAAAAAGAAGCTGAAAAACAAAAAAGGAAACTAATAAAGTTAGACAAAAGTATTAGATGCACTTTAGCTAGTGGTGGTGCCGATAATACTGTTTGTATCTGGGCATGATTTTTTTTATTCATTATCATTATTTTTTGTTTTTTATACTGGAGTTTATGAAAATCCATTAATGCTCTTAATCATCGTTAACTCTATATTATCGTTAATTATTGTTTTTAAAGTCAATCTTTTTTTTTGTTTCAATTATGCTTTATTATCATTTTTTTTAAACACATTTTTTTTTGAAAAAGATATTTTATTTTTTACAATATGATTGCATATCTTCATTATTTTTTTTGAATTTTTTTTTTTTCTAAATTATGCTGATTATACTGTTATACAATTTTTAATCTGCTAATTGTAAACAGTCTTTTATCAGTTTTAATTCTCATCTAAAGTGCATTTCCCTTGAACGAAATTATAAAAATTTATTCAAAATAGATGTATTTTTTTAGAAAAGCCAAACCATGTTATAGGACACTTATATTTTTCTTATCTATATATGAAAATAAATAGAATTTAATTATAAAAAGGGTATTGTTTCTATTGGGAATTAGGTTTCCGTTAGGATTTTGGTTAATACAAAATTACACCACCTTGCATTTGACTGACGCGCCTCTGCATTTTACAAGATATGAAGATCAGAATTCTTGAAATTTGTTTATCAATAACTAATTTTAAATCTGTTTTATTAGAAAAATAGCTAAGCAATAGTAAAACAATATTGAAATAAACATTTAAATAATGAAGGTCAAATAAATAAAATCAACAAAAAAAAATAAAAATAAGGACAATAAAAATGAAATTAAAATTAAAAAAAGTAAAAACAGTATAGTAAAATGATAAAGTAGTAGTAGATAGTAGAAAATATAAAGACAAGCACATCAAAGTAAAAACATAAGAAAAAGAAAAAAAATAAGTGATAAGTAATAAACAAACAAAATTAAAAATTAAAATTAAAAACTGGGAAAGTGAAGATTTAGCTTTAAAGGTTTATAGATTTGGAGTCAGGAAATTAAAACTAGATTGGAGCGAGATTTTAAATTAGAAATTGGAAAGCATAGACATAACTAATTAAATACTGGAAAACATTAAAAATAAATTATACGGTTAAATCAGATAGAGATAGAAAATATGAAGTTGATATTTTAATTAGTTTTTTATAATTTTTTTTTTTTCATTATTTTTTCATTATTTTTTCATTATTTTTTCATTATTTTTTCATTATTTTTTCATTATTTTTTCATTATTTTTTCATTACTTTCAGTTTTGTTTAAGCAATTTTGTATCAGGATAAGTTCAATTGATCTTGAGATTGAGATTCATCATAATCACTTAATTCGCTATCAGAGTAAGTCAGTTCTAAAATTCTTTGATCAAATCTTATGATCATGACAGTTACATTATCCATACTTAAATTTTTAATAGCATGATCACATAAAACTCTTGAAGCAACTTGAGGGTTGGCTTCGTTTCTGATTAGATCAACTGCATCTTGATCTTTTATAATATCCCATAAACCATCACAAGCAATTATTAGAAATTCGTCACCATCAGTCATTTCCAAGGCTGTTGTGTAGGGTTTTCCGATTATTAAATTTTTCAAGTAATGATCGCCTAAAGATCTTGTTATAGCTAGAATTCCATTGACTCTATTTCTCATTATTAAGCCTCCAGATTGAACAATTCTATTTGATTCATTTGTATCACTGCCTTTATGGTCGTAAGATAGTCTGATGGCAAACCCATTTCTACAAAGAACCAATCTTGAATCGCCGACATTTGCGGTATACAACATTCTTCTATGGTTTGGAGTAGGAATGAAGTCAAATAAATTTGAGTAATCTTTAAGATATTGGGACTGAGATTGAGATTGAAAATTTGATTGTAGTTTTCTTTTTATTTTTGAGTTATTAAGCTGGTCAGAAAACTGGGGTATTGTCATGTCTTTGTCTTTATTTCTATAGTTATTTTTGGTGACTTGGTAATTTTCATTATTGTTGATAATGCTATGTTTATGGATATCTGTATCATTGTCATTATTGTTATTGTTGATATTAGTATTGTTTTTTTGTGGAGGATTACTATCGTTGTAATTGTCATTATAATTGTCACTATCATTATCATCATCTAGCTCCCACCTTATTATAGCCACGGCAGCGGTACAACCACTTGAGCCGATACTGTTATTACTATCAGCGATCAAGTTATCAGCTTCTTGAAAGCAGTTATTCAAACAGGATCTTATATCTTGATCATTGATGAGTTTTGATGAGTTTTTTTCATTTTTGAGAATTTCGTTTTGTAGTAATAAATGTAGATTTTGACCACACCATTTAGCAGCTTGTTTTCCTGCATGGCCATCAAATAAAGCAAAGTAACCCCAATCTAAACGCTCGCAGAAATTGGCAACGTAGGTGTGAACATCTTCCATTGTTGGTCTGTATTTGGGGTTTTTGTTTTCACTTACGCCAACATCAAAGGATAATTTATAATTTTTTTTTTGAATCAGAGTAGTTTGATCATCAGTGGATAAATTGGATAGGTTTTGAGTTACGTTATCAAGAGTATCCTGTATATTTGGCTCATTATTGTTATTTATGGGATGAAGAGTATTGATATCAGATATGGTATTATTGTCGTTTATATCATGATAACTGTCATTCTGTTTGAGTGATGAAGAAAGTGAATGGTTTGAAGCAGAGTTTGTAGTATTTAAATCTGACATCTTTAATTATGGTTTTATAGTTCTGGTAATAATATTAATACTAATAGTAAAAACAATGGTAATGATAGTGATAATAATAATGATAATAATATTTTTTATTATTTAATACCTCTCTTTTAATGGTTTTTTTGTTTTGTTTAGTAGTTTTAAATTTATATTGTTTTTCAAATGAAAAATTAAGAAATTTTAATTTTTGATTTGGTTAATATGAAATTTTGATAATCTAATAGTTTTAGTAATCTTATTTGAACAGAAGTTAAATAGTAGTCGGAATTTAAGTTTCACAAAATTCAGGAGAACAAAAAGAACAAATAATTTATAAACTAATCAACCAGAGCCAACTTTTTCTCTTAAGGAAACAATACCAAACAATGTTATGAGAGTGGATCAAGATATCAATTGAGCAATGTGCATCCAGCAGAGATAAAGGAGAAATTCCGGCAGATGGATAGGAATCACACAAAGGAAGGGCAACAGAAAGGGCGGGAAGAGACCGTGAGACTGGAGAATCTGAAAAAAGTAGCACAGGAAGCACAGGAAGCAGAAACAGCACAGGAAGCACGAGTTGGGCGTTGCACGAGGGTCTGGGCTCCAGAAACAGCTCTGAAGTGGGCAAAAAGACAACGGAAATGGTGCACAGGCGGAGCGGCGACGGCAGGGGGAGCGCGGAATAAACCCTTTCCAAACAAAATCAGCACCAGTGACGCAATAGGCGTCGCTCCCGCTTTGTTCGCGCGAGTTAGAGCTCTGCCATAGCGGTCTGAAACCTAGTACCAGTGTTGGGGTGGCGCCGCAGAGAGCTGCAGGAACATGTTGTGATGCGCTGTGAGTTTGGATATCACCATTACGCAATTGTTCGGTGTTTCGCTCGTTCGATTACGTACATTTCGCTCAGTCAAATTAGGATCCCAAGAGCAATTGTACTCAACAATAGTTCGTAGATATCTGATTGCAAATATGACTTTGATCCATCATGTGAAAATGATATTGGATATAATCTGTCAGTGAAAGTTATTATTGCGTCGGACTCGTTATCATTATTGATATAACTAAATGATTTTGCTAGGGTTGTATCCAAGTTGGAAATCCAATAATTAAATTTTGTCTCTGTATACGAACCATTATAAAGCTTTTGCAAAACACCCGTGGATAACTTGATTGAAAATGATGATAATGTGAAATCCAAATGTTGTATTTTTGGCTTGAGATTTTGGTCATATTTGTTGATCGTTGGTGTAGTTGTCGAACTGCCTTGATATTTTGTATAACCAATGCCCCAACCGAAAGACTTCATTTGTAATTATAGGTGTTAGGTGCGTTATATCTGAAGTACTCGACTAATACTTTTCTCTCAATCAAGTTCTGTTTGATTAATATATCAATTAGATTAGTTTTGTTTTATGACTCTAAAGTTTGATCAGTGATCTTGAATGATGATATATGGAGACTCCCAGCATTACTATTGATTGAAAATGCCAATCCAAACTTGAAATTCTTGTAACTGATACTGTTATTTAAATGCAAAGTATCCGATACCTCCAAAACCAGTTGCAATATTTAGATCCAAAAAATTCAAGCTGAATGAAGAGTTGATTGACCGAATTGGTTCATCATCAAGATCAAAAAATCTGAATGTGAATGAAAAATTTAACCTTTGTGAAGGAGTTCTCGATTCTAAAATAGCAAGTAGATACTCATATTGAGATCCTTCATATTGAAGTTTAACCACTCTGGTTTTTTTGATTGTATCGTTGTAGGTGTTTGCAGCAGTCAAAAGATAAAATAAACCTATTGAAAGTATAATAGAATAATATTTATCCAATTTTCATATTATTTCTAACATTTATCAAATTTCTATAACACTTCTAATATTTATATTTTGGTCAATCAAAATCCAAATTTGAACAAAACACATGGATATATTTGTTGATTAAATACCAACTTTACATTGATTCTTAGACCCTTAGATATTCTCATTATAACCAATTTCATCACAATTGAAAGACTTTAAAATGGTAAGCAGTAATCTATACACCCACTAAAGTGCTGCATGGCTTAAAAATATTGAAATTCATAATGTTTCCAATTTTATTGCAAACATCAAAATTCCAGACAGTGCCAAACAGAAATCTTAAGTTGTAAAAAATGATTTCTCAAACCTTTGAATTCGATTGTAATAACAGATGAAGACTTGCAGATAAAATAATATTTTGTTGAACACTAACCAAAAAAGGAAGAAAAGAAGAAAAGAAGAAGAAAAACTGCGTAGCTCATCACTTTTCTCAAAATCCCAAAACAACACCTCTAATTCAATTTAAAATACAAATTTTGAGTTTCCGTGTTATGTGTTTATGATGTATACAAATATATGCAGGATTCTGTGATCTTCAAACAAAACAGTACCAGTGCAATGGAATCTCAATTAAGATTTGTATTGGTGCATTGGAGTTTATTGTGTTTTGAATTAGAGTTTCGGTTCTTTGTCTACTTGGCTGGAGTTATTCTCAGGTTCTCATATCAATTTTTATGTTATTACCCATAGATATTAGTCATTTATAATAACCTTGGCTAAACCAGTCAGCATCTTAATTTAAGAAAATGTTTTGACAACTATCCTATTATGCTGATTTCCAGAAATCCCAGTGTTAAAAAAGGCATTAGACTTTTCAGAAAAACTTTCGTCTAGTTGTAGCTAATTGTCTTATTTCTCGCAATATCTTAGTTATTTATTTTACTAAAATTTGACGTTTAATATCCTATAAAGACACAGTATAATAAGATAATTAATAAAGTTTTTCTCCTTCCTCTTTATTCACAAAATTATTCCTATTTATAACAGAATGCTTCTCCTTTGGGATTACGTAATATGTACCACATAATAGCAAAAATCGCTAAAAAGCGGTTATTCATAAGGGCAGCTATCGTAAAGGGTATGAATAATATTCCTACTAAAACTATAACTATACTGTATTGCATCATATAAGCCATAACAATATCAAATTGTTTAACTTGATAATTTCATTATATAAATTCCTTATGATTTAATTCTAATATAATACAGTCAATGGATAATGAAATCATTTCATTTTATTAATAGATTTTCAATATTTTATAACTTGCGGGTAAGACAAATTATTATATAAATACTCTATTTCCGCTGCATGTTATTACAATAGTCTTTAATACTAATATTAATTTGAACACACACAAAAAAAATAATGTCAAAACTTGAATTTTCTCATCATTTATCGGAATCTGTTAAATATAGAACTGATAATGATTTTACTACTGGCGAATCTTATCAAATTCCTCATCCAAATCCAATTTATTTCAATTATGGCTGTCCGAATCATGGTTTCTTTCCAATAAAAAACATCTCAATTCAATCAATCAATAAGCCATTTAACAATGAAGATACAACAGATTTTGTTATTAATGGTACCAATAACAATGAAAATAGCACTACCAATAAATCAATTACAATCTCTCAAGGTTTTCAATATATGGAGGTCACAGGCGATAAACTTTTTTACAATTTTAATAAAGAATTAATCTTAAAAGTCAATCCACCAGCTTATAATGATTGGGATTTATTGTTAACTTGTGGTTCTATTGATGGTTTAAATAAAATCTTCAACATTTTAATTAACCCCAATGATACAATTTTAGTCGAAGAATATACTTTTGTCCCCACTGTCAATCAAATAACTCAATATAGGGGTATTCCAATTCCTCTTAGATTGAATTTAAACCCCAATAAAAATTCTAATAATGGAATCGATTTAGAATTTTTTGAAGATTTATTAAATAATTGGAGATCGTATCACCCAAATTTAAGAAAACCAAAGGCTTTGTATACAATTCCAAATGGCCAAAATCCAACTGGAATTACAACTTCAATGGAAACTAAAAAGAAAATTTATAACATTTGTCAATCTCATGATATTTTAATCATAGAAGATGACCCCTATGGTTATATAATCTTAAATGATGATTTTATTCATAAAAAGATTGCAATTAATGATTATATAAACAATTATATATCAAAATCTTATCTTACAATTGATACTTCTAGCAGAGTATTAAGATGTGAAACATATTCAAAGACTTTTGCTCCAGGCTCGAGAGTGGGTTTTATTGTAGCCAATAATTTTTTCATCGATCATTTAAAGAAATTAACTGAATTAACTACTACATATGCGTCTGGGATCTCTCAAACAATTATTCAAAATCTTATCTTGCAAAAGGGAGGATTTCAAGGCTGGGTGAATTGGTTAATTGAATTGAGCAAAGCTTATTCAATTAGAAAATATAAAATTCTTGAATTTTTGAAAAAAACAAAATTGGTTCAAGATAATTTAATCAATATCATTGAGCCAAATAATGGAATGTTCATTTCCATTGTCTTTAAGTTTGAAAATGCAAATTCAAATGAATATAATATTAAAAGTGATTTAGATAAATTGTATAATATTTGTTTAAATAATGGTATTGTCGTTATCTTAGGAAAAACGATGGCAGTTGGAGAAAGAGCAAGAGAAAATGCGAAATTTATCAGAATCACGTTAGCAATGGCTGATAATATTGAAGAAATAATTGAAGGAGCTAGAAGATTAACAAAAAGTTTTGAAGAGTATTTTTATAGTTAATTATGTTACTTTCTTTTCTATTGTATTGTATTGTATTGTATTTTTCTTTGTAAGTTCTAGTTTATCGTATTCATTTAATTTAAATAATGTTTCAAATTTTCATAAGTAGTAAACGTTATACATGTTGCCGGTAGGACTCGTATTAAATTGGTTGATAATCCTTTATAAAAGCCAGTAAAGCCTTCATTTTTAAAAGTTTTATTAAAAATGGATAAAATATTTTGATTCAATTTTTTTTGTTTATTAATATTATGATTATAATCCTGTAATCTTGATTTGAATATCTGCAAGGGATACAAAGTTGTTGTTGCAATTATTTGAGATGTTGAAGATAAAGTGATGTATTGCAAAGATGACAATTTCTGTTTTTCTTTCGAAATTTTCATATTTTTGCTCGAATAAACAAAATCCTTTAGATTATCATAAATAGAAAATTGAATTGCACCTTTACTGACACCAATTAAAGCAGGTACTGAGCCCTTCCAGAATGTTAAGATACTTTCCTCTTTCAATATTCTTTTGATACCATCGCTTAGTGATTTGTAAGCACCAGGAGATGTTTTCGAAGTGGACAATATTCTTGTTTTAAGCACCCATATGGGATTTGTCATTAAAGTTGTCAAAGAACCAGCTAAGAAAGCAGATGCAAAGTAGTTTTGAGTTGAGTTTTTCTGATTATTTTCACCGAAGTTGAAGTTGATTCTGGATTTAAAATCGTTATACAAAGTGAAATATAATGACCACGCGATGGAATTCCCTATCAAGTTTGGAAATATGCCTCTGTATATCTCGGATATAATTGGATTTCTAGAATCTCGTATATTATTTACAATGTTCTTAAATATGATATAGTGGGATTGATTTGAATAATCCAATTGTAGCCGAATTTTTATCAAATCTAATGGATGAGTGATTAGGGTGGTCAAAAACCCAGCAGTTAAACCGGAGATCACCTCCTTGGACCTGGGGGATAGTTCCTTCATGTCCACACTGTCACCAAACACCATGGTATCAACAACTCAAACACATCCCGAGACAGATCAGTAACTGTTCACTTCTTCTCTCACACCTCCATTTTCTTCTCAAATCGAAAAAAAAACAAAAAAAACGCCATGCATATCAACTAATAAGGAGGCACGTTAATGCACACTACGCGCACGCACATATTCCAAAATTATGGGTCTAATTCAGCCAAAAACGTGATCTGATGTAGTTGCAACACAGCGCAAATTCCGTGCATCACTACACGTGTTTATGTATATTCACGTGTCCGTTCCGCGTTTGTGGTTTCTTATCCGCTCAACCCTTATCGCTCAAAGCCAGAGCGTTATCTTGGATTTATTTTCGGTTTATCTTCGACTTTTTGTTCACGTCTCGGGTCTGAAAACGGTCCAATGTGGTTAAAGTCTTTCCTATAGCTGTTGGAGGAGATTGTTGTATTTCTCACTCTTATTTGCTGTGTAAAGTGTGTGAGGTCGTCTCGAGAATTAACCGATAATTTGCCTTTTTATATTACTAATCCAACTTGGTTATTATTTAGCTTACACATATTTATATCACCAATTCACTATAGTTTTGACATCGCTGACAAAATCCTTAAAAGCATTTTCACTTATTTTAAAAGGAACTTAGCTTGATTTTTTTTTTCTTGCCAAAATTTCGTGCTAATTTAGCTGGTTTTGCTTGTCTACTGAACATATCTAGAAATGACAATTTTTCCACTTGCTCACCACTTGGCTGAATTTACAAAGAATAAGGTCTCAAGCCGATTTTCAACTGAAATTCCTGCAACTGATGGAGGTGAAGTTCATCCCAACCCAATTTATCTCAACTATGGTTGTCCCAATGATGGGTTCTTTCCCATAGAAAAGATTACAGTCCATACTCTTGATAAACCATTTCAAACCAAGAAATTATCAAAAGCCGAAATTGATAACTTGGATTTAAAGACTATTGAAATCGTTAAAAAGGAACTAAATGAGGATCTAATTTATATCTCCGATGGTTTCCAATATATGGCACCAAGTGGCCATGACAATCTTTATAAATTTAATAAAAGTTTGGTGACTTTGTTAAATAAACCAAATTATGATGACTGGGATTTGGTTATTACTCTTGGTGCTGCTGATGGTTTAAATAAGATATTCAAAGCGTTGATCAATCCCGGTGATACAGTCTTAGTTGAAGAATTTACTTTCACTCCATCAACTTTTAATTTATCTCAATTTGGTGGAATTGCTGTTCCTGTTCCTGTTGATTTCAACGAAAAAAGTGAGGGAATTAACGTTTCAAAATTGGAAAACTTATTAGATAACTGGTCAGCTATTCATCCAGATTTAAGGAAACCAAAGGCTTTATATACCATTCCAACTGGTCAAAATCCCATTGGAACAACTTCAAGTTTGGAGACAAGAAAAAAAATATACAAAATTCTTGAAAAACATGATGTCTTGATCATAGAAGATGATCCCTATGGTTACATTGTATTGAACGATGATTTTATAAATCGTAACGTTACAAGAGATGAATATATTAATAAATATTTATCGAAATCCTATTTAACAATTGATACTTCTGGTAGAGTATTAAGAGCCGAAACCTATTCAAAGACTTTTGCTCCAGGTTCAAGATTAGGTTTTGTTGTTGGTCATAAAGGGTTTATTGATACAATAACTACAATTTCCTCGTTATCAACAAGATCTCCATCTGGTATTTCTCAAACTATTTTATATAACGTTATTAAACAAAGGGGTGGGTTAGACAGTTGGTTAGATTGGAAAATTGAAATCTCAAAAGCTTATTCCATTAGAAAAAAAATATTTTATGATTATTTAAAAGCATCAAAGATTAATGAGAAACATTTCATTGAAGTAATTGAGCCTAAAAATGGTATGTTTTTATCGGTTAAAATCAATTTTGAATTGAATGAAAAATTAAGGAAAAATGATATTTTTAGAAATTTGGCCTTATTGAATAATAAATGTTTGAAACATGGTGTTATTGTTATTCTAGGCAGAGTATTAGCTGTTGGAGAGGAAGCAATAAGGAAATCTAATTTTGTTAGATTAACATTGACAATGGCAGACGATGAGGATGAGTTATTAGAGGGAATTAAGAGATTCGCTTCAAGTATCGAGGATTTATTTGAATATGGCAATTGATTTATAAATAGTTTGAATTTTCAATATTCTAATTAATTTTATTTTATTTTATTTTACTTTACTTTACTTTACTTTGTTTTGTTTTGACTTTGAATGTTTTTTATTAATAACATTAGTATTAATAATATTTTTCATTATTAAATTTATTGATTTATCCTTTTTAAACCAATAACTTTCAAACCATTTTTCAAAGTTTTTCTTTTTTTTCAAATGTCTTAATTTAGGGTACTGAATTGAATTGATATTAATTCTGATGTTTAAAGATTTTATGTTATTTGATAATAATAATTGCAATATTGTAGGTGGATTGAAATTAAAATTCAAGTCATTCTCGCCATCATGATTATGATTATGATTATGACTATGATTATTATTTCCGATTATATAGTAAATGATTGAGATATCATAAATTCGATTATAATTATTAAAGCTATTGAAATCATTCAAATTTATAAATTTTTTATTATTTATATTTAAATCATCCAAGTAATTGAAAAATGGATACAAAAAAGAAAATCTTGGATATAACAAATTTGATAAGAATTTGTAAGTAACTGAATTATTGTTTTGTATTTTTAAATTCTTTAAGGTGAAAATATTAACTTCAGGGTATAATATTAGCCAATTTATATTTATATTTTTATTTTTATTTTTATTTGTATTTGTATTCTTTTCATCATCATGAGTATGATTAGAAAAAGATTGTAATAAGTTTTTCTTTTCAAATAAATAAGTTAAATCGTCATTATTTAGTAACCAGTTTTCATTCAAATTAAATAAGTTTAAAAACAATTTTAAAGAAGGAAACTGCCAAATTAAAGCCCAAGTTAAGAAATTTAAATTTATGAATATTTTACTATCTTCTTTATCCTTACCATTTTTATTATTTTTATTATAAAGTTTTATAAAATAGTTTGATAAATAAGGGAAAATTAAATAATCTAATAGAGATTTATGATTTGATAATATGATGGAATTGTTGTCTAAATCAATTGTATCCCCAGTGATGAAAAAATTTAATTTTATATTTATTAAATATTGAAATAAATCCAAGAAATGGTACCAAAATTTATAATTTATTTTATAGTTTTTGAAATAAAATAGATTTATTATGAATGAGTTGAGATCATTTTTAAATTGGACAATCAAATCGGGTAAATTAATGTGATAACTATTATTATCATTTCTATCATTTTCATCATTGATATTATTTAAATTTGAATTGAGAAAACCTAAATCAAATAAATTGGAATTCAATAAGGAATGAAAGTTAATCACTAGAAAATAGACAATTTTAAAATAATAATAAAATATGAAATAGACTATTATTAAGTGTATGACAAAGATTAGCTTGAATACTGAAAAAATATTCAAATTGATTATCAACTTTTGATCAACTGGATAAACACCAAGATGATTCCATAATTCTCTGTCCATGGTACAAGTAAGTGTTCTTGAAATATACAAAAAAAATAAAATAAAAAAATAAAATAAAAAATGGGAATTGATTTAAATTTATACATTTTGTATCGGTGTAAATGGCATTGACAAGACTATAATTACAATCATCACTATTGAAAGAAACGACAATGGGTTTTGTGTAATTGAAGACCTATTCATTTATTTATTCAAAGCATTTCAAAGCTGTTCATGGCACTGATGAAAAGAGCTCAAGGCGTGTAAACCAGATAAGCTCAATAGAATCAAACCAAAAATTGCTGCTCTCCTCCATCTCAGGACCCAGCAATTCTACCTTTTATTCAATAAGTTATAAGAAAAATGGGGCAAAATCAGGAGTTTCAAACTTTACAGAAATTGAAAGAAAGAAAAAAAACTGGAAGATTTTTTGCTTATAAAAAGAAGTATTGGTTACCCTGTGATGAAAATAGGGCTGTAACTAGTAGAGCTTTATATCAGGGCTCTATAGTAGCTTTATGTAAGCTCAACACGTTACTGAGAAGAAAGTGTCTTCAGTGTTATCGAGAGATAATACAGTCGTTAGGTGAAAGTATAAACCGGTTAATTTATCTAATTGAAATAAGATATTTATTTGTTTAGGATGATATCTGTTGATCTCTCAAAAAAAACATATATAAAGAATAATAAGAAAATAGGGAATGAGTTGGTAATTACATAATCATTCATTTTTATGATTATATAAATTAATGTGATAGTATCACATATAAGGGCTCTAGACAATAGGGCTCGCATCAGGGCTCTGGTCCGATAAGGAAATAAAGATAAGACGAGATAAGAATGAATGATGCTGGAGAAGGTTAGTCGAGCAGCTTAGGAGCTTAGGAGCTAAGGCAGTTGAGAATTGAGTTGTAGACTGTTGTTGTCGCTGGAAGACTGGATGGTTTTCAGCTTGTTGGGTTTGACCTGGGCCTGTTTGAGGCAAAAATAATCACTCCATTCCAGATTGTTCTCTGTTCATGTGTTTTGATCTGATGGGTGTTTTGTAAATAGTGTTCTCGCGATCCCTATTCTGTGCTTGTATCTATGGGCGTGCAATTTTATCTTTTGGTTCTTCGCTTGGATGATTACATATAAATCTATTGCCATTGCTTGTCTTTACAACTGGATTTTAACACCATTACTCATACTCTTCAGTCATCTAATTACTACACCTGCTACAATTATTAAACAAAATGTTTAAATACACAACTTCTATACTAGTTTCCAATAAATGCGCATTATCTTCAATTCCCAAAAGATCTTTTGGCATTACTCCTTTTTTCAGAAATGCTGCTGCTCAACCAGCTCCATTGAAAACCAATGAAGAAAAGAAGCAAGATTCCTCACCCAAAACTCCCAGAAAGTCATACATCAGCCCCATTTTGAATGTCATTTTATTTGGTTCATTGACCTATATCGGTTATGATTACTATAACCTACTCAACATAGTAAACTCAAAGGATTTAAGATTAGTAGCATATAAGAATGAAGTCAAGAAATTAAATTCAAGAATAGATCAATTGATAAAAGATGAAATCAAATTCAACAAGGATCAACACAATACTTTGAAAAAAATAATTGGTGGTGACAACAGTGAAGATGATAACAAAAACAATAAAGACGATAGTGATTCCAATAATGGTAGTAAAATTTCCAAGCCCTCAATTCCCAAGCTCCCTAATACCCCAATCAAAAAATCTAAAGGTTGGTATCAATTTTGGTAGTCTTCTGGATCTCACTGGCTGGTATTAAACCATCCCTATATACATATGTATATTTTTCTATCTATTCTCACCTAAGATTTTCCTACTATTATTTTAATGTTTCTCTTTACTGTTCTTTACTAAATTCCTCTATTTACACTTATTCCTAATACACGATCACATTCTCCATAGATTTACTAAAAAAGAAAACTCTAAAAAGATGCCTTCAGCCAGATTCGAACTGACGATCTCCTCATTACTAGTGAGGTGCCTTACCAACTTGGCCATAAAGGCTTTGGGATGCCTATAAAAACACAAAAATAAAATATATATATGTTATTTACCTTGTATATTGCAACATTGCTTTGTGGGCAGTTTGTAAAAACAGATCTTCCTAGCTAATGTTGAAAAGAAATAATATAATAGTATTAGATTTTCACGTGTTTGAATTTTCAAATGCGATTTAAGAGTGAGCATCCCTTTCACATCGAACAGTGCGTTTCAAACCATATTTATCAGTGGATTGTTCACATCTTTTTTCTTATATATTGGAATATTGTAATTGAATCGCCATCATTAAACAGTAATTGAGCAATTTTTTATCAATAAAAAGGAGATATAATGGGTTAAATCACCAAAGAATCTATTTATTGATATTGATTTGTTGATATTAACGAATAATAATGAAATTAATATTAATGTATCATCAACTCTTTTAAATATTGATCATCGATAAAGAAACCGATTAATTCAACTCATTTAATAAGCAGCAGAGTCCCTGCCTAAATAATTGAATCGAATTTAATTCCTGTTATTCCTTGAACTTTTACTGATCTCACTAACAAAATCAATTAAATAATAATGTAAACTAATTCACCTTTAAACTATCAATAATCAATAATGGTTTTCTTTACATTAATTGAAACGAAAAGTTATTTTAAGCGCCGGCAGTTTTTTTCGTTTTTTTGTATCAACAGTTAATCAATCATAAATAATACAGTATATTAATTTGAATTGAGAATTGATACTCATATATTATAGGAAAAAGAATTCTGTTTCCAGATTACCTCTTTTTTTGATGTTTGTTTTCTTGATAAATTAAAAATCACATCACTTTTCTACAAATTTTTCATTGATCATATATAAGAATTCCAAACTAATTTACCAGTTTAATATATTTCAATAGCCAATGGTGAATTTCATTATCACTATGTTCTCAATTCACCATTCATTTAACTGACATTCAGATCTCATCATTTTACATTCTTTTATCTTTTTTAATCTTTATCATGAGCTTCCGTGTTAAAACAAACTTTTTCATCAACTTTACTTTAAAATTTTTTCTGAATTTAAAATAACAGACTTCAATCTTGACAAAATTTTTCTTTTTAAAAAAGTTTTACCTCATCTCATCTCATCTCATCACATCACATTTATTCTTATCTAATCTCATCATATTCCATTCCATTTTATTTTATTTCAAAATTATTTCAAGTCTTTACTATTAAAAAGTCTCTTACTTATTTTTTAACTTGAATAAATCTCTTGTCAAATTCAAAGTTTTTTTCAAACAGAAATTTACACACAAATAAAGTTACAATATCTTTTTTACAATAAGCAGAAAATTAAAATTTTACAGTAATCAAAATTGTTTATTTGATTAATACCAAGTTAAATCGTCAAAATCATAATTTAGTGTTACCCTTTTAAAACAAATCTAATATCTATAAGTATCCTTGTTTTTGTGTTGCTTTTTTTTATATTTTTTTTTTGAGAAAATGGTTAGTAGATTATTCAATTTCAATACTTATCTGAGTCACTTGTCGAAAATGAAACCAATAAATATTAGAAGAACTTCAAATAAACCAAAGATAGAGACACTAAATAGGAATGATTCTTTTCAATTGACATATACTACCTCAGTGGCTCTAGAAAATCGTGTTGAAATAGATTGCTATTCAAAAGTATCTCAAACAGAAACTTTAGATGATAAATATTTTAATTTAAATTATTATGATCCTCTCCAAAACATTAGCTTGAGAAATCCATTGAATTTAAATATCCCTTATAAAGATTTCGATCTATTAATATTGGATAGAAAACATTCAAAATTATCTAATGTCTTAACAACTTTGAAAAACTATGAAAAAACACAAACTCGTATTCTAAACAAGGATAATAATCAACTTGAGAAAGAATTTTCTAGTCTTAAAATTTCTAATCCTAAAATTGTTGAAGGTTCAAACGATGATTTAATTGATCAAGTAGTAATGAGTCTTCCTGGGCTTAAAATTGATGATAATATAATGACTAATTCAAATACTAAAAATGAAAGTGAAAATAAAAATAAAAACAAAAATGAAAATGAAAATAAAAATAAAAATAAAAATAAAAATAAAAATTTTAAACTTCAACCAAATATTGTGACCACTAGAGGCTGTTTGGCACGACTTGCTGCTTGTGGTCTTTCAGATCTCCTTGATTTCACTTTTAACGTTTGTTATTTTGATAAATCTATCTATATTTCAAATGATAACTACAGAGAAACCGAAAAAAATTTATCTGATTGGCAAAAAAAAAATACTGTTTCTGGTTACGTTTTTGAACAATTATTAGCAGTGAAAAGCCCAGAATCTATTGCAAAACTTGATAGTAAAACCAAAATGGATATAATATCTAGACAGAAGAATCCAAATAACAGTGATGGATTTAATTCACTTACAACATTTAACATTTCATATGATCACAATCACCAAACTAAAAAAAACAACTCGATTTCGTTTTTATTGAAATCTGAAATAGATTGTGCCTATGAATCTCCCATTACTCAAAAAGAAAAAGAAGTGCCTGCTACAAAAAATTATCTTGAATTGAAATGCATTTCCATTTCATCGTACGTTCTTCAATCAATTACTGGGGAGTTTACTTTTGAAAAACTTATCAAACTCAAGTCATTCTACAGGGAAAGATTGCTAAACTATTATTTTCAATGTTATTTTTCCGGTGTTGATGCACTTGTTGTAGGATTTAGAAATGAAACAAAATTGTTCAAAGTTGAAAAGTTTACTTTGGGAGAAATAGAAAGACTAATGCCAAAACATTATGTTCCCACTTCTCTAAACTGGTTTATCAAAGTCATTACCTTTTTAATAGATAACATAAAGAAAGAAGATTTTGCGACATATAAAATTAAATTACAAAGAGGAAGCGGTGATGGAAGCCATTTGCAATTGATTCCTAGTGAAAACGAGGAAGAGAAGGAAAAAACCAGGCGCTTGGTTCTTAGCGATGAGTTTGTTCAATACAGACAAAGTTTAAACTGACTTGCATTTAATTTCTATATAATATTTTTATATTTAGTTGGATCTACACCACTTTTCTGAAAGTATTTTCTTGTATAAACTCATAGAAAATGGTGTGGTAATGGTTGATAAGGTAAGAAATGACAGTATAAAATAACAAACACGAACACAAATAAATGGGACTTCTAAATAGCCACAAAATCAGTGCTAAAATAAAAACATAAAATAAAACAATTTAAAACGAAATGAAATGAAAATAAAGCACAAACAGAAGAATGCTCAAATGTTTATCCAGAAGTGGAAGTTTTGCTTTGGTTGTCCATCATTGATTTCAAAATCGAGACCTCTTCTTTGTAAATGGCTGCTTGGTCCTTGTAAAAAGACTTTTCGCTTCTCAACTTTCGAATCTTCAACTTCATCTTTTCAACGTAGAGATCGCCTTCATACTTCAGCTCGTCCTCCACAGGTTCACTCTCAGTATCGTCGCAAATAGCAAACTGGGACCGGTGCAACAAAATATGCCCCAAGAGACGATTGTGTGTTTTGATTTCGCTGATAAGTTCCAAAATAATATCGCTGGTGACTATGACATCCTTGGAATCGCTTTTGGAGTCTGCCTCGTTGATTTTCAAATGGAGGCTTCCGTTATTGACATTAATGTGGTTGATGGAGTGGATACCGTTGAAGCTTTCGATATAACTGCCAGATCCAGAGGGATCGCTGATTTCTTTTTCTTTGAGCTCTGAAATATCTGTGATTTTGGCCTTTTCGGCCGATTTCAAGCTTTTGTTGAAATTCAGACACCCAACATCTGATTTTTCGTCCAAAATCTCTTCTATGGTTGTACGAGTTTCAGCATTACTGCAAACATCAATACTCGTCTTTTTTGTGTGGAACGAAGAATCATCGATAGGACTAGATTCTTTTGACGATAAAACACTGCTAAGTTTCGAACGTCTTTTGAGTGTTGAAATAGATGCAGGGGGTTCTCTTGATGATTTTCTAGAGCTAAATCGAGATTTTCCAGTCCCTTTCAAATCGTTGTTGCTGTTATTATAAGCACTTTTAGTAATGTTAGTACTAGTGGTTGTAATGCTATTATTCTTGTTGCCGATGTTGCTGCTATTGTTATTGTTATTGTTATTGTTAGTTGTATGAGTGATATTTATGTTTACTATACCACTCTTGTTTTTAATGTGATTGATATGCATATGGTGAGCAGAAGGATCAACAGTAGACAGTCTACTTCTCAATCGTTTCAGTAAAGGCGCATCACGTTCGTTGAAGTTGTGTATATCCACATTGCCACCTCTCAAACCAGCTAAAGCCTTTGAGTTTAGAAGAGAACTTGAATTCAAAGTAAAATTAAAATTGGATGGATAGTTGGATGAAATTATCTTAGAATTGACATGGTTATTTAATAATTCATCGCTGGCTTTCATGATTTTTTGTTGATATTGCGCATCAAAGCTTTCAAATTGATGTGAGTCTAGCTTCAACAAAGGATGCACCCCATTTCTATTATCCTTTAAAACTTTTAGAATTAAGTCATATTTTTCTTCCAAATTCTCACCGCTATTTGCTTTATTGTTTAATAGAAAACTGGTATAAAATTTGATTAAAGTAACAAGATGAACTTTAGAAATATTCAAAGGATTATTTTGTTTAACAAACACATCAATCAAAAAATTTGTTAGCTTTTTGTTCAATTTTAAAGGTTTCAAAATAGAGTTAACATCATTCTCAGTATACATAAAGCTTTCTCTCTTCAATTTATTAAATTCATTGCTGGGAAATAATTTCAGATAATTAAGTAGAAAATTAGTATTGATATTTTCAACAAATAAATTAATGATGGATAGAGTATAAAACGAATGTGAATCTTTGAATTCAGAAGAAAAAACACTCTTTTCCAATAATTGAGTTTCTCTTTCTCTTTCTTTTTCCTTTTCCTTTTCCCTTTCTTTATCTCTTCTTCTTGTTCTCATTCTGCCTTCAGTAACTGAATTGACATCATTTGAAAAACTAAACTGCTTTTCTATTTCATTAAATTGGGTTTCGCTTGGAATAATTCTAGAAACTTCGCAAGTATCAAAACTATCATGAATTTGGAGTTTTTTATTAAAAATTTGAATGTTTTTTTCAAAGGTTAAATAGACAATACAGCTTTTATTTTTGCAATTATAAAGTTCGGTGTCATTCAAAACTTTATTAAAATCATCATCAGGATGAATTTTGATTTTAATCGCCTTTTCAAAATCCACTGACTGTATATGATTAATGTCATCAAATTTAATGTCGTCTTTAGGTATTGTTCCTTTTTTAAACAATTTTGATTTTTCGGAAAGCGTAGACAAATTTGTGCTTTGTAAATTGATATTTAAAAGCTCATGAATGTCACTTTTTTTTGATTTTTCAGCTGATTCAGAATTGATTTCATTTGTGATATTTTGGATACTAATCTTGCTCAAACTTTTATCAGAAATTTTATCGGAAATCTCTTTGGAAGGGATAGTGAAACTTTCCACTGAAGGAGAAGGATTTAAAAGTCTAGATAGACTATTGTTTTTAACTTCGTTTTTACACTCATTACTGCTTGTTTCTAAATTATTATTTGCGTTTCCATTGATTGTAACATTATTAATATCATTCTTACTATTTGTGTTTTTACCAATATTATTTTGGCTCTTGGTATTCTTATCATTAATATTTTCATGGTGTATTTTATTATTGAGAACAGTATTGTCAAGAATTTCTCTATTATTGGCATTGTCATCGCTGTTATTAATAATGTTAGGATTAATAGTATTTTTATTGACAACACTAAGTTTTTCAGTATCGGTATTATCAACATTAACGTTTTGATTATATACGGTACTTTCAGGAATGTTTTTATGGTTAGGGGCATTATTATTGATAGTGTTGTTATTGAAATTATTAAAATTGTTATTGTATTGATTGTTTGCTAATTCGATTTGTCCTTGATGAAATTGAGGTATGTTGTAATTTTGATTAGAATGAAGATAGGAATTATTTGAGGTTCCAGAATATTGGGCTTGATACTGTGGATGATTATTGGAATTATGAGGATTGTAAGGATAATTGTAGTGGTAGTCATGCTCTTGAACCTGGGTATTATTTGAAAATTGATTTGGATTTTGAAATTGCGTTGCATTTGAGAATTGGTTCAAATTTGAAAATTGACTTAAATTTGAAAACTGGTTTAAATTTGAAATTTGGTATTGTTGAGACTGGGATTGAGGTTGAGGTGAAAATTGACTTTGTTGTTGAGGTTGAATTTGGGGTTGGGGTTGAGATTGATTTTGTTGAGATTGAGACTGGAGTTGCGGCTGAGGTTGTTGTCGAATTTGGTTTTGACGTTTTTGATTTCTAGTATTTCCAGTGGATGTTGAAAGAAAATTTTTCATACGAGGACCAGGTAAGGATTGGTCTTTTGAAGTTAATTTTGGTTGATCGAAATGGTCTATTTTATAGTTGTTTTGATGAGCGATTGGGGTTGCCAAGTCACCCTGGGATAACACTAAATCATTCAAGTTATCTTCTTGAGTTGAGTTAATTGAAATGGGATTTTCATTAAAGCTTAAATTTACTGGGCACTGGTTATTTGCTTGAAATTGAACTTCAGATTCAGTGTGAGATTTATTAATTTGGTTAATAAGGTTGATGTTTAAGTCATTTTTATCTGAGGTTTTATCTTGAATTTGATTTTTATCTTGAGAACTTTTAAATAGATTAATTGATTTTTTAAAGTTAATTGGAGGTTGAACTATATTTCTTGTCATGCTGATATTGTTTTTGTGAATATTTTTAGTTGTTTTGTTGAGTTTGTTAGAGTCTGTAGGTTTATTTGATTTTGATTTATTTGGTTTTGAAATTTTGTTGATGTTATTAGTATCATTAATTGTTTTTGTCCTTTTAGGCTTATTATTTAGTTTTTTAAGTTTATTGAACTTTGTCTTTTTTGAAGTGATAAATTGAGGATTTATTTTCTGATTATTGGTAATGTTATTTTTTGTATTATTTTGGGTATTTTGGATTATTTTGTGATGATTATTGTGAGATTTTGTGATTATATTTTGATTAATTTTATTGTCAAAGATTAACAAATCATCTAGGGTGAATTGGTTGACTTTTGAAATAATGTCATTGATGTCAGAGTTGAAGCAGATGTTGATGTAGGGGTTTTCATCGATGATGAAGTAGTAGAGGAATTTGATAAAGAAGTTGAATTTGTTGAGGTGGTTAAAGATTTGTAGTTTCTTTAAGATGATGTGGGATGGAAGAGGGTTTTTTTCTTTTTGGGAGTTAATTTTTGATTGAGTTTGATTTTGGTCTTTATTTTGAATGTTGTTTTGGTCTTTGGATTGAATTTCATTTTGATCATTGTTTTGAAGATTAGTGAGCTTTTGTTTGAATTTGTTTTTAGTTATTTTGTTTTCTTCGTCATTATCATTAACATAAGAGTTAGTGTTGGCGTTGGTGTTAGTGATAATTTTAGAATTAGCGCCGGCGTTAGAGTTAGTGTTAGCACTGGCATTATTATTATTATTATTCTCATTATTGTTATCGTTATGATTATTTTTATGAATATCATTATTATGGTTATGATTATGGTGATTATGATCAATGTCAAAGTCGAAGTCATAATCATAATCATAGTCATCATTAGAAAACTGGATATCAGTTTCATCATCATTATCGATGGGAGTCTTTTGTTTTAGGGGAGCGATGTTTTGATTCAAGTTTTCTTGTTTATTCAAGTTTTTTATATTGTTTATATCGTCTATATTGTTTATATTGTTTATATTGTTTATATTGTTTATATTGTTTATATTGTTTATATTTGATATTGATATTGGTTCTAAGTCTAAATCATTATTATTAAAATTATTATTATTAGGATTGTCATTATTAGGATTATCACTATCATTATAATTATCATTATCATTATCATTATTATCATTATTATCATTATTATCATTATTATCATTATTATCATTATTATCATTATCATTATCATTATCATTGTCATTAGCATTATCATTATCATTAACATTAACATTAACATTAACATTAACATTATCATTATCATTATCATTATCATTATCATTAGCATTACGATTATTAATATTTATATCTAAATCTAGATCAGAAGATGAATCAGAAGATGAATCAGAAGATGAATCCATGTCGATATCTGAATCTGAGTCTAGATGAAGATCTGAATCAAAATTTGAATCGAATTTTGTGAAATTGAACTTGTTTAGTTTATTCAAGTCAGTCAATTGGGATAGACCAGTTAGTTGTGATAATTCAGGCAATTCAGGCAAATCAGGCAACTTGGGTAGATTTGATAAATCTATTGGGGGATTTAGAAAGTCGTTGAAGTGGTTTTTGTTGGTAGGGTTGTCTAATTGGGTGGTGTTGACATTGAAGTTGATGAATTTGATTTGCAATATTCTTGAGAGGTTGTAGTTATTTTTTGCGTGTTTTTGGAGAGACTTGACTTTGTCTAGGATGCCCAATTTTTTGATGTTGATGAATAAAGACTTGGGGTTCAAATCTGAGAAATTGAAGATAAACAAATCAGCATAGTTGTGGACTACAATCAAGTTTGTTGAGTTGTTTAGGTTGAAGAGAATTAAAAAGTTTGAAGAGTCGGTATTAATCTTTAAACAGTTTGTGGAAGTAGCAAAATTGTTATTTGCCATTATGAAGATGTGCTTGATATCTATGTTGTAGCCATAGTATTTGTCGTGGGTTTTCTTTGAGATGAAGAGCTGGAAGAGGTTTTGATAGAGTTGGAGACTGGAGAGCATTTTCAGAGAGCTTGGAGAATAAATTGAGTGGACTGTTATAAGAGAAACTGGATAATTAAGGGGTTGGGGAAGTGGATAATATGCTATGATGATAGAGTAGTGTTATCAATTAGAAATGGAGATAAAGATAGAGGGGGTAAGATATAGTATAGTAAGTAAAAGAGAGAAAATAGACGATGAAGATAAGACAAAGATAAGACGAAGAGAAAGATGAATATAATGAAAAGTAACAAAGAATATCAAATACAGCCAGTTTAAATAAAGTGATGAATTAGTGATAGACGATAATTGATAAATGTAATCTCGAGTGAAAGAAAAGAATAAAATTTTTTCTTGTTGTGTTTTGGTGTTTTATCCTTCTTCTTTACGTGAGATTGCCTGATGAAGGGAGATGGAATTTGGAATTTAGTTTCAGAGGCAGCTGAAAGTGGACCGTTGGCCGCTGGAACAAGTAGAGAAAGAATAGCAGTTGGAAGCAAAACAGGAGCCAAAATTGGCACCAGAAGAAGCAGCGGCACAAGAAGCAAAATAACAAGAGAAAGAGGAAGCACAAGCACCTCATTCACCAGTGGCAACACGCCCCGGGCTGCTAATCCGCGCATAACAGAATCCGTGGTCGGAAACACACGGACGCATCCGGTACACGCTTGTGCATGCATTGACGTACACACGCATTGCGTATTATCAAGTGCAGCACGATGCGGCTGCACGTGTACAGTCCTGCGCATGTTCTCATCTGGCGTTGGCCCAGACCACGGTTGCATTGCCAACTGCGCTCGGCTCCTCTCCAGGCCAATCAGAGCCCGTGCTCTCCGGAAATCTAGCTTCCGTCTGAACCACCACCGAGTATTACGAGAAAGCTAGCAGCCGAACGAGACCAATCAGCTCTTAGCGAACATGCTTGGAAGATGCGAGCGCTCGCCTGGCTCAGATGTCAGGTGACGCTCGGTGTTTTTGAGCACGAGACTGGATTCCACAGTGGTGGATCTTCAGATATAACCACTGATTTGGCTGGAGCGAAAGAAGCTGAATCACCATCTTTCTGCCATTGCGAAAGAGCTGCTTTCAAAGATGCTTTTCAAGAACTACCTCAACATCCTCCCAGCCTACCAGTATCCTCTTTTGTTGAAGACTTCCACCGAGGCCTCTCGCGTCATTCCAATTGACGCAACTTGGTTCATGCCCAACGACCCACGAAATGGCTTCAACGAGTTCCAGAAAGAACGAATTCCCAACTCTGTCTTCTTTGATCTCGACAAATATGTCGATAAACAATCCTCTTATCCTCATATGTTGCCACAGAAGGACGTTTTCATAGAGAGCATGCTTACCTTGGGTATTTCTCAAAACGACCAGTTGGTGATCTACGACAAAGGCAACAACTTTTCCAGCCCAAGAGCTGCCTGGACCTTTGGCTTCTTCAACTACCCCTACATCTCCATATTAGACAACTACAACACCTACAAACAAACCAAACCATCCTCAGACTTTTTAATTGACTCTTCTCCTGTTCAAACAGACTCTCCTCTACCTTCTCTCTCAAACGCTCCTCCTTCTCCTGATGCCAAAACCCAATCGTTGCTTCAATCTCTCTACCACGACCTCTCCACCCTCATCAAAGACCCAAAATACAGCCCCTTCTCTGTCCTATCCTATGAACAACTCGTCAACATCATCAATGATCCCTCTCTTCGCGATTCCTACAACATAATCGACGCCAGAAGTCTCGGGAGATTTACTGGCGACGACCCAGAACCAAGACCTGGTCTACCTTCTGGCCATGTTCCTGGTGCAATTTCCTTGTCTTTCGACCAAGTACTAAACCAAGACAAAACTTTCAAGTCAAAGGACTCCCTCACCCAGATTTTCAACAATCTATCCGAAAATTACCACTTCAATCCTGCAAATAAGACTATTGTGATGTGTGGAACTGGTGTAACTGCTTGCATCCTCAAAACTGCTCTCGATATCTCCAAAGTATCCCAAATGGATATCTTGCTCTACGATGGAAGTTGGACTGAATATGCTCAAAGAGCTCCTCAAAATTTAATTCAATTTGGTTCTCTGCAATCAAAATCAAAATTATAATCAAAATTATAATCAAAATTATAATCAAAATTATAATCAAAATTGTCGTTCAATGAAATATCATTCAATGAAATATTATTCTATAAATTATATGAACTTTCGCTTCATACTCGCTTCAGCATATTTATATATTTATATAACTGTTTAAGATCTAAAATAAATATCATTCATCACCATCATCATTATCTTCTTCATCACTGACTCCAGTATCAATAGCTGGCATTTCAAAATCTGATTCTGAATCTGAATTTGAATCTGATTCCAAATCCAATCCGGAATTCAACTTCAATTCAACTGATTCAATCATATTATCAATCATATTATCAATCTTATTATCAATCTTATTATCAATCTCATTATCAATCTCAATCTTTTTACCAATCTCTTTCATTTCTTTAATCTCTTTTACTTCTTTAATTTCTTTTACTTTTTTCACTTCTTCATTCTTCACTATGTCATTGTTATATTTATCAACACTTTTTTTCTCTTTCAATGATTCATTCTCTCCAAATACCGATAAAACATTGAGCTTTCGGCGCTTAGCTGGCGATTCTTCTTCTTCTTCTTCTTCATCGCTATCATTTTTCTCTTCATTATTTATCTCCTCATTATTTATCTCTTCATTATTCCTCTTTTCACTATCATCCACATTAACAATTTGCTTTCCTAATGGAATCCGGGGATTTATGAACAAACTAATCATCTCTTTATCCTCAACACTAATTTGCCCATTTCCCTCAAAGATCTTCAAAACTATCCCACTTATCGAATTCCTCTCTTTATCATTCGGATACATCATAAACGTCATCAATAACTCTATCTTTAATCTCCCTATTTCTTCTTCTTCTTCTTCTTCCCTAATAACACTCTTATTAAATCCACCATCAATGCAGTTCAATATAACCATTCTTTCTATCATTGTATACTGATTGATCGGCAATTTACTAAACTTGATCAAAATCTCCTTTAAAAATCTCAATATAATAATCCTGTATAAATTCGATACACTTTTCATAAACTTTTTAGGACTAGAAGCTAAATCACTCAATGGAATGCCTTTAAAATTATTACTGATTTTTTTGTTCCCCTTATTCTTGTTCTTACTCTTCTCTTTGTTATCTTGTGTACTGGTAAAAATACCATCAATCAAACATCTCAGTTCTAATAAAATCAACGAAATTTCAATAGCTTTCAAAATTATTAGATTGTAATCCAAATATTTCAAATCAGAATCATCTAATAATCCTAATAATCCTTTAATTGTTGATAACAATAAAACCATTTCTTTTTCATGATTTATAACAGTACTTTTATCCAAAATTTTCTTAAATTCATTCTTCTTACCATTCTTCTTGCTCTTATTGTTAGGAGTGCCAGTTTTCTTAAATGGAATGACTAACTCAATGTATCCAAAAATCCTATTGAAATGTAGCAATAATGAACTCGAATAAGAGTTTCTCAAATTATCTATCAAATGCAACCCAGTCGATTGAACGTCAATAAATAAATCGTCCAAAATATATCCCAATTCTAAATTGCTTGATTTTGTAATTAACAAAGATTTCTTAAATGGAATTTGATGTCTTGAAGAAATATTCAATAAAATTTCCGAAATGTTTATTATCAAACCAATTGGAATCTTATATACATTATCAGACGAATTGTTTAAATACGATAATAATAACTCAATTAATAATTTAAATCTCTTTGAAATCTGATACAATGATGATAAATCATTCAAATCAACACTCAACAATGGGAAAATATCCTTCTGATTCTGACCTGGATTTGGTAACGAATCAATCAAGTTTTTCAAATATATATCATTGTTACTGTTATCTAAAAACTCGTCAAACACTAAAACAACCAATGACTTGATCTCTGATATGATTGAATACAACTCCAAATTAAATTGATCTGCCACAGATTTCTGATCAACTAAATGAATCGAAGCAATTGAGTCGCAAATTAGTTTAATTAAATTATTATTTCCGTTATCGTGAAATGAAGTATTGGAATTTTTGATTAATAATGCAAATAGTTTTTTTTGAAACTTATTTGCCTGGGACCTAAACGTTGTTGGATGATTCTTTAGCAAAATCAAAAGAATTTGTATAACTAGTTCCGGGGAAAAGTCTATCAGTTGGATCAAATTTGTAAAAATATGAGGCAAATTAGGAGTTAGTATCTCTCTGGCTAACGTCTGCTTATCCTTGATATTCAAATCAAAGACCAATATCGTCTCACAAACATTGTCAAAGACAATCTTTAAAAAGCTGTCGTGAAAAAAATCAGTTGGAGTATAAAACCGATTGAAATCAATGAGAATCTTAACCAAGTTTTTGAGCACGTTAGAAGAAAACGACAACGCAATTGGGTTGTATGACAAACATCTAACTAAATTGACTCCACACCATTGAGCATATAAATCAGAATCATTAAGAAAGTTCAACGACCTCTTCACCAAATGCTGAATGTCCTGCTGCGATGTCTGGCTCAAAAAAGGAGTGGTAGTCAATAACTTAAGAATAAGCTGGAAATCAGTAGGAGGTTCTGTCGTCTCCAACTGTTTCAACACCAACGCAACATGGTGGTTTTCTGTCAGCAAGCTCATGGTCCAATCTCTGTTCTGCTTCTTTCTTTTCTTTCTCTTCTTCTGCTTTTGTTTGATTCTGTTTGATTCTGTTCTTTTTCGGCTTCTGCTGAAAAATGTGAAAATTTTTTTGGAAAGAGGAGACCCGTCTGAGTGGCGCCGTTTTCGTGAGCTTTTCAAAGAAGAAAGTTCTTTTGTGGAAGAAGCAGAAGAAGCAGAAGAACAACAACAACAATTGCAACACAATGTCTACGTTTTTTAATAAACCCAAGGAAGAGGTATGTTTGACTGGTGCACTTTTCATCCACAATTATCAGACATAATCAGCTAACTGATGCCATTGCAGTTTGGTGCCAACACAAAATGGAAAACCGTCGAATTGCCTGCCAATTCTGAATGGAGATTTGAGGTTGGTTTTGAGGAAAAGTTTGTTTTGAAGGTAGTTGAGGGAAGTAGCGAGATGAATGGCACAGATCTTCCCAATGATGTGGACTTCACCTTCAGTGGGATCAAGTCCTCTCTCTTCAGCTTTACTGGCTGCAAATTTCAATACACTGGCACCCTATCCTCAGAATATATCTCAGATGAAACCTTTATGAACCAGTATCTCAATTTACATTTCATGTTGGAGAAGTTACGCTACCAGGCTGATTTAATGAATTGCAAACCTCCATACCTATTAATTATTGGTCCCCAGAATTCCGGAAAGTCTACGTTGTCCAAAATTTTATGTTCATATGCTTTGAAACTAAACAGACAACCACTATACGTCAATTTGAATCCCAACGAGGGAATATATTCGGCACCTGGAACTCTAGTTGCAACAGAAATCAACGATATACTAGACGTGGAAAATGGCTGGGGTCAAAGTTTGACTTCTGGGCCATCTCTTGTTCATTCCAAACAAGTCATTGCCAAATACTATGGCTTTGATTCAATTAGAGAAAACTTGCCCTTTTATAGATATGAAGTTACAAGGTTGAGTAAAACCGTTTTATCAAGATTGAATTCTCAAAATAACAAAAATTCAGGCATAATAGTCGATACCCCTCCCTTTTCAAATAAATTAAAAGAAAATAGCAATAATGATGAAAAAACCGTTGATGATGTTGAAATCATTGAAGACATCATATCCGATTTTGAAATTAATCTAGTTCTAGTAGTCGGAAATGAGAGGTTGTTTATTGATTTAAAAAAAAAATTGGCAAATAAAATAAACCCCAAAAACGATTTGAACAGTAAATCCTTCTTTCAAATTCTAAAAATTAATAAAAATAATGGTTGTGTTGATAAATCAGACGTTTTCAATAGAAATTTGCAACAAAAAACAATCAAGGAGTACTTTTATGGTTTCCCTAAATCGGTTTTATCTCCTTATACAATCACTGTTAGTTATTCCGACTTGCTAATCTATAGGATAAAGGATTCAAAAACATTGAAAATAGAATCCCAATCCTTTGCAGAGCTTATACCGAAATTAGATGATCAAGGAGAGTTATTAGAAACCGATGACCAAGAAAATACAAAGGATCATTCTGATAACACTGATTTTTTGATAAAAATTGAAGTGGCAAATTCAAATGTTCAAAATTCAATACTAGCCATCTCTCATGCTGAATTAAATGATCCACTCGATATAGTGTTGAGATCTTCGATAATGGGGTTCGTCTATATATCTAGTGCAGATGATAATAGACAACAGTTAAGAATGCTTTTACCCAGTCAAGGTAGGCTACCTAAAAAACCATTAATACTAGGTGGCTTTAGATACACAGAATAATGCATTCTATAAATAAATAATAGTTGTCTTTTTAACAGCATAAATTTAGTCACTACAATAAACCAATTTTTCAATCCAGTAACTATTAAATTTTGTAAAAATAGACTCAAAAATCTAACAAATTATCAGTAAATATTGAAAAAAAAAAGTAAAAAAAAANAAAAAAAAAAAAAAAAATAGCTAAAATGATTTGAAATGAACTGAAATGAGTTGGAATGCGCTGAAATGAGCTGAAATGAATTCAAATGAACTAAAAATTAAAAAAAAATGCATTGCTAGTTATATAATGATGAACGAGATTCAAGAGGATTGTTCATCATGCTTGGATGATACGCTCTATATTCAGAATATCTGTCATTTTGAAAATGAGAAAATGATTCATTATCATCGCTGCCACTTTTTACCAAATCCAACTTCATTCTCAACCTTTTAATTTCATCTTCTAATCGAAAAATGGCAACATTTGATTCGTTATATTTATCCTTAAAGAAATCGTTAACATTTTTTAAATTTTGAAGATCATCGATGGTTTCTCTGGCAGTTGTAAGTTTTTCAGTAACTCTATAATATTTTTTAAGTACCTTTTTATGGATTTCATTCATATTGTCCTTTTCCTCTCTTAAACTCAAAATCTCATTATTTAAATCTTTATATCTCAATTTTAAGTTATTGTATCTTTCTGACACCGATTTTATTTTTTTGGAATACATTTCTATTGATTGACTTGAGTTCTTTTCAATATTTTCCTTTTCATTTTGGCTAAGTGTTAGTTCATTAGAGAATTTATTTAATTGATTTGTTAATTTTGAATTTTCTTTCATCAATTCCAAGTTTTCTTCAATTAAACTTTTATTTTTTTCGGCAATTTTACTATTTTTGTTTAATAAAACATTATTGGAATCATTTAATCTACCAAGTTTTCTCTTATAATGAGCCACTTCATTTTTCAAAGATATGTTACTTGAAATCAAATCTGAATTTGAATTTTTCAAATCCATTAAATCTGTATTAATGTCAATTAATTTCGTAGATAACTTGTCCTTTTCGCTAAATACTTGGACGATTTTGGCATCCAAGTATCTATTTTTCTCAGCAAAGGTATAGTTATCTTTCAAGACTGAGGATAGCTTACTATTATTTAAATTAATTGCTTCAGTAATTTTTGCAAATAGTTTATCAATGTCGTCATTATCAGTACCAATAATGTTATTAATATCATTTTTATTATCAATATTATTAATATTTTTATTACGACCAATTTCTGCATTGTCTGATTCATCATCAGTAGTTTCAGAGGTATTGGATACGTATTCTCCAGCCAGACAATAGGAAAAGTCAACATTACTCGATTGTTTCATTGGTGTATGAATATATTTATTAAGTTTAAAAGGCTTTCCATCAGCATTTAAATGATCAAATAAAAGAGGAGGTGGAGGATGAGATGGAGGCTTTTTTGCATGTTCATTGTTAAAAGTCCGGTTATTATTATGGACATCATTTTCAATTTCTTTTAGAGGTTCATTGTTATTTCGATTAATTTCTTCATTGGTTTCATTCATAGTGATATCAGAGTTGGTTTTAAATTCTGCATTGAGGTTGTTGAGATCTCTTTGTCCGTCATTTTGGTTTTCTTGATTATCATCGTCTTCATTCGATACATAAGGGATATCATTAATTTGAGATAAATCGTTGGTTTGACTACTGGGTATATATTCGTCTTTCGCATCAAAATATTTGCTAACCTCAGTGTTCATTGTTTGTCTGGTATTATCAATGTCATTATTATTGTTGTTAATGTTGTTAATTTCGTTGTTGTCATTATCATTATTATTGTTATTATCATTACTGTTGGGTAATTGATTAATATTTTTTGAATTTATCGAAAGAATTTCATTATTTTGATCAATATTATTTTGATCAATATTATTGTGATCAACATTATTGTGAATTGAATAAACGTCAGAGTTGGTTACAAAATAGTTTTTTGTTGATAAATCTAGAATGTCCCATAATTTTTTTTTAAAATTTGAGATTTTAATAAATTGGTCGTCTCTTATTTTTTCCAATTGATTTATTTTAAATACTAATAATTCATTTTGTCTTAAAAGGTTGTCGATATCTCTATTAGTCTGAAGCTGAACTGGATAATGTTGTTGTTGTTGGTTTGGGTTTTGGTTTGAATTTGGGTTTTGGTTTTGGTTTGGATTGGGAATATTTCTTGGGGAATCTAGTTCAGAAACAATAGATTCTTGGGATAATAAGTTTGGATCAGTTCGAAGTTTTAAAGAAGCAGCAGTTGAAGAGATTGAGTTGGCTACTTGTTCAGCAATGTCGTCAATTTCTTGAAGATGTCTACTGACAACATCGTCATTTTCGTTGTTTATATCGATATCGTCCTCGTCGTCGTAATCATCTTCATCTTCATCGTCTTCATCGTCGTCTTCATCAGAATCAGAACACGAGCTTTGTGTGTATGAATTGAAAATAAAAGAGTCTGAGCCTATGGGATGAAGTTCTTGTGAGTTCGATATTGAGTTGGGATTGAATGTTGAATATACTCGTGGTGGGGATATATTCAAGTTATTTTGACCATTTGGGTCTGTTGAGTAGTTTATGTTATTTGGATCATTTGGATCATTTGGGTTATTGTAATTATAATTATTAGGGTTATTGGAGTTAATATCGTTTGTGGGATTGGAATCGATTATGGTATTGTTGAGGGAGGCTGGGTTGATTTCAGATGGATGAAACTGCAAAGGTGCTTGATCTTGAGACATTGATGAATGGGCACTTAAGGGGTAAGATATTAGAAAATTAGCTATTATTATTAGTGTTGTGAGTATTGTGAGTATTGTGAGTATTGTGAGTATTAATACAATAGTGTGAATAAGCTTGAAGAACAATAATGAGAGAAGGATAAGAAAAGCAGGTTTGGAAATGGGGATAAATGAGCAAGTAAATATATGGAGTAATAAAAATAATGAGGATATAAGACTAGATATGGAGATGTTGTTAATTCGTTAACCGAGTAGTATATTGATTATGTTAGTTATTTTGAATATATTAATTAATAATAATAGTGATTATGGATGACATAAAAGACTAATGTTAACGAATAGTTAGGATAGATATATAGATATGCTTGTTATTGTAGTGATTAGAGTTATTGTGTTTGGTATTATTATTATAATGAGTTTTTTTTATTTTGTTTTTTTGTTTTTTTTTGTTTTTTTTGTCTCTCTTTTTTTTTTTCTATTTAATATTGATGTTAATATTGATGCTAGCGATAAAAATTGGAGTTAGAAAATTGGAATCAGCAAATGAAGAAGGCAATTCAATAATTGAAAGTTGGAGGAAAGAAATTGACTCTGTAATTTTGCAATAAAAACAGGAAAAAGAATGGTAGAAGAGTTAAAATTTATATTATTTTAAATTCTTTTCGATCCAACAATCAGGAGTGAGAAGAGAATAGTACAGTAGGAGAACAAATTTTTGGAAAGGGCAAGTTCGAGATAAGGGATTAGATATAGTGTATATTCGATGGATATGTGATAGATCAGTAATCGATAAATAGTTGATATTGGATAGTATAATATAATATAATATAATATAGTGCGAAATAGGATATAGTATAGAATTTTTGAAAAATAAAAAACAAACGTTAAATTAGTTCAAAATAGGATAGTTTGCAGCGATATATAATGACAGAAAATGGTATAGGAGTGGTGTAAAGGACCAAAAGTGTTTCAAGTGGTTTAGACATGTTGAAGAAGCGATATTTGGAAAGTATTTATAAGATTAGCAGTAGCTGGGTGGTATTTCAGGTCGTATTGTTTGCAATATCAAAAAGGCAATAAAGTGGGAGCCATTACAGAAATAGACGTTGATAGAGTTGGAGTGTAGCTAAACGATGGGGAAAAGAGAAAATGGACACAACTTTAGATCCAGATGATTCGCCAACGAGACCCAAAAGAGCAACGAGATGATATTGATATTATCAGTTATTTTTTTTACAAATGTGGTCGATGGTAAGAGAGATGGAGTAATTGCTGATGGGCTGGTCAGATTAGGCAATTGTTTGAGACAGATTATGCAAATGGCAGAAAAGAGAGAAATGAGATCGTTTCATTGCAAAGGTGTTCTACATTTCGGGCTAGTGGTTCTCCACGAGCATCAGGTACGCCTTTGCCAGCATCTGGAGAGCATCTGGAGAGCAGTTGAAGGCTACATTGCGAATATTGTGAAACTGCTTTGGAATACTTTGAAATTACTTCCAGCACCGAAAAAAGAAAACTGCACTGGACTAAAAGAACAGACAAAAAGAACGGACAAAAAGAACACTGCCGTCTAAAACAAACGCAAAGCCAGCAGTGTGGGGTTGTGTCCCAAAGCGGCAACTGCGGACATTGGAATATGCAACATAGATGCGTATATGCATACACCCATGTGCGTGGTCAACATCTGATCACGCGACCCAGAACCAGATTTTCTCCCACACGTTTTTTGCAGCTGGATGAGAAGCATTTGCTGCTTCTTCTTCAATCGCTTCCAATCCACTTATTACGTCGATGTCCTCCACAGCGTAGAACCACTTAGTCCTGTGCCATACTTTGTGGCCCAAGTACAACCCGAAGAAGATGGGTATGGTGATGTACGCTGCAACAAAGTCCGACGCATTGAAATGAAAGAAAATAGCATACCCATTTGTAATTGTAACCAAACTCACAAAGACTATCACAAAATAGGTTGAGTACGGTTGCAATGGCGTTTTGAATGTGCACCTGTCCCATAGACCATTGTAGAACATTGCTGATCTCCATCTCAAATATGTGATTCCAATCACTATCCATCCAATAAACCCTGACACTGTACAAATATTCGACAACCATGTAAACACCAACGACGAGGAAGAAGTAATGTTTAAATATGCCAATCCACTGATCGCTGAACAAATCATCACTGAAAAATAGGGGACTCCCCACTTGTTACACTTTCCCATCCACTGGGGTGCAAACCCTTCGTTGGCTGCTTTCATCAAGTTTCTTGATGCTGCATATAAAAATGAGTTTCCCGACGACCAAGCTGATGTTAAGATAACACCATTTATAATATGATTCAACACCGGTATTCCTGCATTTTGAATCCCAATAACAAATGGCGATGCTGCTGCTGTTGAGTCCTTTGAATTCACTGCATTTAATAGCCCTTCATCGTTATATGCCACAATCACCCCAATAACCAATGCACCAAACATATAGAAAAACACAATTCGATAAACAAATCTTTTTGTAGCCTTTGCAAGATTTCTTCTTGGATTCTGAGTCTCCCCTGCTGCAATAGTAATCAACTCTGGACTTAAAATAAACGCAAAACCTGATCGAATAGTTGCTGTTAAAATTGCACAAAACCTGCCTGCATTTCCCACTGCCAAATGTTCTCTAACTGAACCTGGGTTCTTCCAATAATGAAACCCCAATCTACCATTTTGTGCAGGCCCTCCCCCAAAGAATAAAACAACACCAAGAATCAATAACCCAATGATACAAATCACTTTTAATGATGCAAACCAAAATTCAACTTCGCCATAATACTGAACTGCAAAGAAGTTTAGTGCAACAATCACCAACCAAAGAATAGTAATCCAAACAGCCACTGGAACATCACTGGTCCAATACTGTATAACCATTGCACCGGCTGAAATCTCTGCAGGAACCAAGATAGCATAAGCATAAATATAATTATATGATGCTGCAAATCCTAATGAACTATCAACATATCGTGTAACATATTGAGGAACTGATGCTCCCTTTGAGCACATAAAACAAGTCATCTCTCCAAGTGAATTCATAACAAAATATATCACAAATGATAGAATAGCATACCCGATTAATAATGCTGCTGGTCCACTAACAGCTAATGCTCCACCTGATCCAACAAACAATCCTGTCCCAATGCAACCACCTAAAGCAATAAGCTGAAGATGTCGAGCTTTTAAACCCCTTTTCAAATCAAAATCGGAACCAGAGTTCAAATTCGAATTTGATTCTAAATCAGTTTCTTTTTCATTTTCGTTTCCATTATCTCTCCCGATAGATTTTTCAATTTCGTTTGATTTTTTTGAACTTTCAATGTCATTTTTGTCCAAAGAGCCTAAAAAATTAATAGAATTCATTTCAATTTAATAAAAAAAAATGAGAAAATAAATGATTAATGTTTTCATCTATTCTCAAATTAAAATCAAAAGCAAAAGCAAAGGTAAATTATTTCAATCACATTTCATAAGAAATAAAGCAATTAATTGAATAAAGCAATAACACTGTTTTCCAAAATTGTGTGTATGGAAAACCACCAAATATAGATATATATACTTGCTTACCCAAACAAACCTAATGTAAATGCTCCAAAGAAGGACAAAAAGAAGCAATCATAAACATTAATATATGCTTCATGCATGCATCGAACCCTTGCATGCAATTGCTTATTTTGCTCGGCCATTCAGTTGCACCTTGCCAACAAAACGGAAAACTTAAACAGCGTCGGCATTTACACCATACGTGTTTTGTAACCAATTGGAGCTGATTATATATTCATCCCATAGATAAATGCCCAAATGGTCAAAAAAGCTACCTAATGGTCTCCTGTGACTTTATACCTGCTTTTTTCACTATTTTCAGGTCAATAGCTCTATTTGAATCTTCTGTGCAACATCCAGAACTTTGACTTGTTTGCTATTTTGTTTATGACCCGTAAACTAACTTTTTATGACAATAAATCAAAAACTTATTTTTTCAACGCATCTTTATCTAATTCCTTGAAAAAAAGCAAAGACAAGGTAAATTACAATCAACTGTACTTTTAAAATTTATTTCTGGTCATAAACAAATTCCAAAATCAAAATATTAGGATAAAAGCTACTCCACACTGATAATCAATAATCAAAACAAACAAGCTCCCTAATTGTTTTGACTTTGCTTTAACAAATTTTTGAATAAACAAAATTTTCGTCACTAAACTAAGTATACCAAAACTGCTTTTATTAGTCCACGTAATCATATTGTGGTCAAAACCAAAAAAATAATGCACTAAAATTCCATTTTTTTTTGTTGAGGTTATGCCAGTTGTACAACAATAAATTACATCACTTTAAAGATTACCTTTGATTCAAAAATTTCTATTTTAGCTTGTAAATCACTTTAAAAAACCAAGCTATCAATCTTAATATACTTGAAAACACACCATCATCATCTATTTCAATTTTATTACTCAATGAAATAGTTTGCTTGTTGTTGGATTTTAGGAGTCATAAAACAATATATATTGGATGTAAAATAGTGGTATTCAAGCAAAAAAACAACTAGAAAAAATCCCATAAGTTGCACGCAGAAAACATGCTGTTTAAATCAACAAAAATTCCATTTTGTGAAAACTTGAAAGTGATTTAGAATGTTGATCTTTAACAACAAATAATTTGATAAAAATCAAAAGAAAACAATTACTGAAGAAAACACCTATTTAATTGTCAAATTAATCCAATCTAATTATATATTCCTTTTAGAATTTTCTCAAAATAACATGGGAACGGCAAAATGTTCTAATTATTCTGCAGAGCTGAGATATTTTGTTGAAAAAAAAACTAATTGTTAACCTATTATTGAAAAAAAACATCTCAAGCTTTTGTTTGTGTTATATATATATGTATTTGATGTGGCCTTTAACATCTATCAAATTTTCAACATCACATTTCACTGAAAAAATATGTCATTTCTTAATCCTGCCATAAAAGCCTTTATTGATACAACGTCTGCACTCTGGAAAATAATCTCATATAAATGATATTAGTACACTTAAATATCAGCCTAATGTTAAAAATTTCTATTTATTATCATATTGCTTGAAAAGTTTTTCTTAGCCCTGCTGAAGGGAAGAAAATCTCAGTTTATCGGAGCTAGATTATATATTGCATTGCTTCATAGTTCAATAAAATTTTATAAGATTATCAATCAAAATTTATTTACTTGTGTTACTTTCAAGTTCTATCACAATGACAAAGGCAAAAATTTAATACAATATATACAATCTTGATCAATACAGCTCTTCATAAACTATATAAACACCACGATACAATACTTATTGTTGTCAAGTTTTTAATCCAAAAAAATCAACATTCAAAAAAACAAATTCTAATCCAATAATCAAAACAGATTCCAGTATAACTGGAAGTTAATAAATTTTACTAATGAGGATTGAATAAAAATTAGATAAAAACTAACAAGGGTGCTTCATTTAACAATAAAGGATTATATATGCAGTCATCTTGACAGTCTTAAGCCAAAACAATTTATAATAAAAGCTTCAATTATTTTATGCTTTAGTGGTTTTTTAGTTACTTTTTAATTGTTGAATTTAAAGTTTAAGATGAATAATAACTCATTAACTATCTTACTTTTCTTGAACCCTGCAAAAAGATAATATGAAGTGTTTTCTCTTGATGGAAGAAAAGCAAGATATTTAAATCAAATTGATATTATATTGCAGTTAGTTTTGTATTATAACAGTATTTTAAATAAAACTTGAAGCTTTTTAGTTATTTATTTTTAAAAAGGTAAAATAGAATCTACCCAAAAAGGTAAAAAAGAAACAAAAGAAAAGAAAGAAAAATGAACGAGAAGTCAAAAAATGTGAAGACTTACTTTAGTGATACATAAATGTATAAGTCTCTTAAAATGCAACAATGCTGCTACTTTTATTGGTTTATCCCATTTGCAAATCTGTTTTTCTTATTCATCATCCATTCTCGTTTTTCGGTTTTATTCAAAATGTTGTATTAATCTTTACAGTGCTTATAACACTCATAGTTATTTTGATAATAATAGCTAGTTATTGATATCTGATCCATTGAGTGCCCCATCACTTCAATTGTTTTTATTTGTCAATGTCTCAAGATCAAGCATCTTTTCAGTTCGATAGGTCTGATATTAATTCAGTTTTACTCAAGACATTGTAATTGATTTCAATGCTACAAATGATATGAATCTCAAAATAATCCCAATAATTTCTATAATCCAAATGATCCAAACTATTCAATCGATCCAAATGGTCAATACAATTTGAATACATCCCCATCACAAGGGTATTTGACATCCATTCTCAACTGAATATTCAACTGAAAAGAGCTTTACCCCTCATATGGTTAGACTCATTTATATTCAATTTGTCACACAAAGCTTGTGCTGTGATTCTGATAGAAATAATAAACTCATATATGTTTTTAAAAGATGTTTTTCAAAGATATTTTTACGCAATAAAGTACATTGGTTTGAAAGAGTGTATGTTGGGGTTTTTGAATCATAAAATTCCAAAACTGCAGGCTAAACTTAGCTGAGTGTTTCCAGTTATTGTTGTGATAAATTTGGGCAAGAGCAGATGTGCATTTGATATAGAACTCTAAGCTGCATCAAAACCCTTGCATACAATTGCTTGTTTTTGGCATGCCGAGTAATTGCCAGCAAAGCGGAACTGGATTGCAATAATATTACAAAAGTGATTATATAGCCAAGAAAAACAATGTATAAAGTTGCGAGAGTATTAATAGTGGATGTGTATAGATTCTATATAGATTCTGTATAATTTAGAAAAGAAGAAAAAAAAGAAAAAAAATAGAAAGCAAGCTAAATAAAAACAAGCAAATAAACAAATTAACATCAGGAATTATTATAATTAAGAGTTATTATCATTAAAATTTATTACGTATTATTGTCTAGGTTTAAAAAATTTAAATTTTTCAAGTAAGGCAAGTTATCTGGATTAGATATTTTATTATTTGATAAATTTAATTCTATTAAATTTGATAACTTTGATAGATTTTCTAGTTTTGATATGCAATTATTTTTCAAGTTTAAGATGTTTAAATTGGATAGGTTTGATAGATTTTGAATCTTTGAGATTTGGTTATTTGATAAGTTTAGTTCGATTAGATTTTTAAGATTGTCCAAGTTTTGGATTTCTAAGATATCGTTACCTACTAATTGCAATATTCGTAGGTTAGTTAGGTTATTTAAGTTTTCTATGAGAATGATTCCATCGTCTATTTGTAGCCAATTTTTGTTGGGAATTAGGTTAATTTTAAGAATTTTTAGATTGTGTAGGTTGTTTAAATTTTGAATCTTTTTGATGTTGTTGTTTGATAGGTCTAGGTAGATCAAATTTGGTAGGTTATTTAAGTTTTGAATTGTGTTTATTCTATTATTTGATAAATTTAAATATTTTAAATTCTGGGTAAATGGAGAATGGGGGAAGAAAGGGATGGAATTTAGAAAATTGAAATTGAGGTTCAAGAGGGATAGGTTTTCAAAATTTAGATGTATTATGTTGTTAACAAAGAATTGAATAGAGTTGTTATTAAATAGAGTTGAGTTGATATTAAGTTTTAGTAGAGAAGAGTTGTTAAAAGAGGACAAGAAGTTTAGAATTAAAGAGTTGAAGTTATTTATAGAGAAGTAATCTTGATGGTAGTAGATTAAAGAGATTGCAAAAGATTTAATTTGTTTAAATTTTTTAAATCTTTTGATATTGTTGCTTGTAGTAGTGGTAATTAGATGGTTTAAGATGTTAAAATCATTACCACCTTCGGATTGTATGGACAAAAACTGGGTGTAGTTTAGTAGATTTTTGCTAAACAATAGAGACTTTGAGTAGTTTAAAATCAAGATTTTATTGTAGTTTGAAGGAGATAAATTGAAATTGAATTCAAAGGGATAATCAGGCAAGATGACAATTTTTTTGAATAGGTGTGTGAGAGATATTGAGTATATTGGGTCATTTGAGGATAACGAGAAGAGCCAAATGATGTTGAGAGGCAAATTTTCGAATATTGCATCAATCAAGTGAGGAGGTAGATTATTGAATAGGTCAATATTTATGTTCTTGACATTTCCATTCATTTTTCAGCAAGTAAAGCAGATGTAATAAAATATAGAACAATTCAAAGCAAGACAATATAGTATAGTGGAGCAGGGTATAGTATAGTTTATAAGAGCAGATACTGGATATAATTAATTAACAGAATAATTATTTTCATATAAATGAAAATGTAGGAAAATGAAATGAGGAAAAACAAGATATAGTTATACTATATATATACCAATTATTTATTTATATCTGTATCTGTACTTGTATCTAGATCTATACATATGGATATATAAATAGAGAGAATTTTAAATTAGATTGGATGAAGAACATTTTGAATAAGATTCCAAAGATACAATGAAACTAATATGATATTACCCAATAATTAGTTAATGAAAAAAACAAAGAAAAAAAGAAAGAAGAAAAATTTAATAGGAAGAAAAAAAACAAAGAAAAAAAAAGATAAAACAGATGGAAAATTAATTTCATAAAAATTGATAAAGGAAAACACAAAAAATTATTAGTTTACTTAATTTTAAACAGGTTGAAATAAGAATTAGTGGATATGATTGGTAATATATAAAAAGCAATTTTAAGTGAAATACAAAAAATTGTGAGAGATGCGATTCTTGTTTAGTAATAAAAATAAAAAATAAATGTTATGCATTAGAGTTTTTTATAAACAATTCTAAAAAATGTTAATTTGGTTTAGAACAAATTGAAATAAGTTGAAATAGACTTGAAATTTTTTGAAAAAGCAGACCAAAAATAACAAAAACTGAAAAACACTCAAAAGTCTTTTTACATATGAATGGATGAACATCCTGAGATAGAAAAATGGACCGGAAATAAAGTTTGAGCGTGCAAGTTTCAAATTGAACCTGTTTTCCGAATCAACATGAATCTTGGATCACGACGCCAGTGATGACTGGAACATGGCCAACAGCACAGCAGCACAGCAGCACAGCAGCACTTGTCGGCGAGCCCGGAAAACTGCTCCTGTTGGCAATGTTCTTTGCTCTCCTCCTTCAACCGGCAGCAGTGCTAGATAAAAAAGAGGAAGCAAAAAAACATGATTTTGCCCAGGATCGAACTGGGGACGTTCTGCGTGTTAAGCAGATGCCATAACCGACTAGACCACAAAACCACATCCGCTGCTTTGAAATTTTGTACTTCTATCTATGCGCCACTGTGGCGTATATTTCTGCTTTGAACTGCGATTGGCGCATTGCGTGAGATGAAACTGTTTTTACTCTGAAATGCTTTGGAGAGGCATCCGGAGTTGTTGTGAAATTCTCAGAAAATGCTCAAGAATGGCTCTGAAATTTTCTTCCAATTGTCTTCCAGATCGTATGCGGCTTTTTTGCAGTTCTTTGGTTCCGAAATATCGCTTTTTATGCTCCAGGTGGTGCCGGTTTCTGCTCCTGTACTGGAATCAGACACATCCCGTGAGAGGCACGTGCAAAACTGAAACTTCTTAGTGTTTAGCTTTCTTTTCTTACTGATTCTTTGTTTTCAACTCAATTCATTGCATCTTCTTTAAATCTTTTCTTTGATCAATTAATGTTTTCAAGTCCCACCATAGACAGTTTCAACCGAATCAATGATAATACGAAGTTAGTATTAACTCCCTCTTTATCTCCCATCAAAATTGCTCTACTCTCCCTAATTGTATCGTATTGCACAGGAATATTACCAAACTCGATTCAGCCCTCGTTACTAGCTACAATTGTTCGATTCATTGATTGTGGCGTTAATTCTTTTGATAATTTAAACATAAATGACCAAAATAATGAAACCACCAAAGATGAAAATGACGAAAATGATAATATTGCAAACAATGATGCAGATAATGATATAAACAATGATAAAAACAGTTATTCCCAATTTGAAGACTCTGATGATGATTTCGATCAATTCGATAACGATTTTAATCAAAATGACCATTTAAACAACGTTCAATTTTTTACAAATCCCTCACTAATTGACTTAATAAATGATCTAGAAAAATCTTGCTTACAATACTTTAACATCATTTCTAATTATAATAATAATAATAATAATAATAATAATAATAATAACAATAACAATAACAATAACAATAACAATAATAGTCAAATAATTAAAAAATCAAAAAAGTTATTAACCGCCGAGACTCCTAATAAGGATTCAATAACCAATGATATAAACATACTAAAATTCAATCTCTTACTATTCATCTGGTCAATTGATTCCTTCGACTCTTTACATACTCTAATATCTTTATCAAAAAATCTACTAGTAAACTCATCAGACCAAGGAAAACTCCTATTGGATTCTTTAAACAACGATAACCTTAACAATTTTCACAACAAGAATGACTACCCGACAAACCTATTGACCAAAAATTCTTACTTGGGAAAATTCATCTTAAATATATCAAATTCTTTTACAATTTTAGAATTCTATAATTACAACTTAATTTGGCAAAGCTTTATTCAATTCAGATCTCTATCTCGAAACTACTTTAAATCTCTAATTTGTTCCCTCAACTCTAATTCAAATTTTCTCATTTCAAACCATCACAATATCATCATCTCTTTTATAACAAACGATACTAAAAAAATTAACTCAAGCTTAATCTTTCCTTTCAAATTCATCAATTTATCAATAAACCTCCTATTCAATAACTTAAATCTCCTATTCAACATTAACAATCAATTAAACCTATCAATAATTAATACAAAACCAAAAAATTTTAATATTAACAACATTCATAATGAAGACCAGATTTTATTTTCAAAGATTACAGCGAAACTAAACCAAAATCAAAATTTAAATCTATTATCAAACTCAAACTCAAAGAATTTGCTCGTAATATCAAATCTTGATCTATCAAAACTCTTGGATAACCAAATCCAATTGCTAGAAAATTATGGTACTCCCATCCCTTTTAACTTGAAAAAAATCCTAAATTTATTATCAAAATTAAATTCAAATAATACACTACCAAGCTCTTACTATATCAAATATCTTCAATCCTTGAAAAAAAACGATTATGAAAACTCTTACAACTATCTACATCGTTATTTCGACTATATAATGTCGAACCGACAAAACGTTCTTTATCAATACGCCCTATTAAGCTTGGCTACTTTACATGCTAATTTCGGCAATGACTTACAAGCAATTAAATCAATTAAAGAAGCAATTCAAGTAGCAAGAGAAAACAATGACAACAATTGTCTCAATTATCTATTAAGTTGGTTATTCAATTTCTTGAAACATAAACCAAATTTAAAACATGACTTTTTTTATTCAAATGATCAATTATTACAATTTTTAAAAAGAAAAACTAACGAAAATCAAGATTTAACTTTAAATTCAATATCCTATCAATTAGATGTCCTACAAATGATTTTAGATGGTGACAATTTAAATAAAATTTTTGAAAATTTATTGAAATCAAACTTTATATCTTTAATTGATAACAATTACTTATCATCCTTAGATTCCTCATTAAATAATTCGTCGGCTTCCCTTTTTTCTAATAACAACAACTCCAATAATCTTATTTCCTCAAACTCAACATCCTCTTCTTCTTTTTCTTCTTCTTCATTTATGAGACATGCCCAATTGGAAAGCACAGTTTGGAATAGAATTGGAATAGAAAGTTTAACAAACTTATTTTTAAATATTTCATTGGATTTTTGTTATAAAAGTAAAAATATCAACGATGAAATATCAATTATTATCAGAAAAATTTACTTGAAATATCAATATGGAAAAATTGATGAATCATTTAAAATATTAGATAACTTTAAAACTCACATTAAAAATAAAAACAAGAATAAGAACAAAAATAAAAATGAAAGCACCTTGACCGATTTATCAATCTTAAAATTATTGGAAACAAGAAAATTAATTTTATTAATTAAACAATCAATTAATAGGAGAAGATTTAAGTTTGTTGAAATTTTAATTAATAATTTACAAAAGATTAATATTAATGATATTGATTTAAAAATTGAAATTAAATATTATAAAATCTTGTTAGAATTTAAACATAAAAATATTTCAAAGGCTTTGAAATTGTGTTACAATGAAATTAATAATTTCACTGCCAATGTTTATAATTCTGCTTCAAATGAAACAAATAACAAGAACATTAATTTCAATAGAGGTATTAATCAAAGCAATAATAATTACAATTTTTACTCTGGCCAAAATTATAATCATTATTGGTACATTAAATTTTCTAATTTATACTGCAAAATCTTAAATGGAGATTATGATGGAGATATAACTAATGAGAATTATAGCTATAACTATAATTATAATTACTGTTATAATAATATCAATAGAAATTCAATTCGAGGATTAACTATTATTTTGAAAACAATAAAAATTTGTTCGAACTCCTCACTAATATCATTACTTAATGAGAGCTTGGTGAATTTGATTGAAATTTTCTTAAACTTAAAGGATAAAGAAAAAAAAAATTTGAAAATACTAGATAATATAATGCCTCAGATTTTGCAAGTTAATAATACAGAAATAATAGCTCAAGCATATTACTTGTTGTCTGTGTCGGTATACCGAATTTTGGTTAAAAAAAAAATTGCTTATGAAAATAACTACGAAAATGCTTTTGGTAAAGATTCAAATATAATTGTGGATAACGAAGATACCGGTGATGATAACAACGGTAGCAATAACCATAACGATAGCTCGGATGGTGGCGAATACAAGTTTGACAAGGTTGACAAAGAACTCTTCAATAAAGTTTTACATTACCTAAGTATCTCCATTCAGGAATTCCGCAAAGTGAGCAGCCTTGAAGAGATGATTAAGGATTTTAAATTGCAACTAAAACTAGGATACTTGTTTGGTAACAACGAATTAGTTGAGCATGCAAACAAGGCGATTGTAAAATTGAAGGAAAGAATAAAAGAGGAGTCCAACTACGGAATACTAATCTAGACATAGCTATATAGATCTCATTTGCGATTTGCAGTTATTTTGAGCCAACAATTACCCAATTAAAAAAACACAATATAATCACAGGGCTTTATATACCACGTGAAAACAATTAGGGCTTCAAAACATCGCTCACAACATAAATTTATTTTTTGCGTCAATGCTGAGCATGTGACCCGGATTCTAAGTCGTGGTGCGGATTTCGGATTTTTGTATGCAAACGAGAACGGAGCTGTGCACGGATTTTTGGCGAGAAGGTGGATTTGAGTATATTCAAATTTCAGCAGAGCACACAGAGGGAAAACAGTAACACTCTTATATTATACTCTCTTTCAACTAAAACCAAGGTAGAAAAAGGAACAGTTTATCAATAATAATCAAAAATGGGTAAAAGGTATGTCCATACTGCTCCATTATCTATGTTGTCTATGTCGAGGCTATAAGATCAGATATCAGAATTATAATTACCGTCAATGCTAGTCTCGCAATCAGTTCATCTTTTCAATCAAAAATTAGTTAGATCGAATATTGGCCATTGTATAATGAATATCATCGATTTTATCTTGAAAAATGTTTACTTGTTGAGATTGTAATTCAAATTTTTTGTGATTAAGCATATTGAATATTTTAGAAAATTAATTTTAATTTGCAGCAGTGAAAAGTAAAAAAAGTTAAATACATTAACTGTTAATTACCAAAAGAATTAATTATCAAAAGAATTAATTATCAAAAGAATTAATTATCAAAAGAATTAATTACCAAAAGAATTAATTACCAGAGCTTCTTTTTTTTTTGAATATAAATAAAATATTACTAGAGTCTAGTATAATAGTTTAAATTGAATAATTATCAACAGAGTCGAAGATCAAAGCACAAAATAATAGAAAAATTTTAAAAATAAAATTGTTCCAGCAATGTTTTGAAGTTCCCATTAAAATTTCAATAGTAGAATACGGAACATGAAAATTCTGAGAAAATGAACATGAAATCATCGATGTCCTTCATCGCATTAAATCAAATCCAGTGAAAATCCTTAAAATTTGCTGAAAAGTAGCACGGCACTCAATTAGACCTGGTAGATATTGTATATTGGATTCCATCCACAGGCAATTGAACCAAAGATTAACTAACAAATTTTTACAGTCACGGTTATAGATCTCGTACTCGTTACGCCTTCGCCAGAGATTACAAGAAACATGGTGCTCTTCCATTATCAACCTACTTGAAGGTCTACAAAGTAGGTGATATTGTTGATATCAAGGCTAACGGTTCTATCCAAAAGGGTATGCCACACAAATACTACCATGGTAAAACTGGTATTGTTTACAACGTTACCAAGTCTTCAGTTGGTGTAATTGTTAACAAAATCGTTGGTTATCGTTACCTCGAAAAAAGAATTAACTTAAGAGTCGAACATGTTAAACACTCCAAATGTCGTCAAGAATTTTTGAATAGAGTCAAAGAAAACGCTGCAAAAAGAACTGAGGCCAAAGCCAAAGGTGTTTCAGTTCAATTGAAAAGACAACCAGCTAAACCAAGAGAAGCAAGAATCATTTCCACCAAAGGTAATGTTCCAGAAACCTTAGCTCCTGCCTCCTATGAAACTTTCATTTAATTTAATTTATTATACTTATATCATCTATTTAATTTTATATATAACTAATAATTATGTTACTTGAAATCTTCTATAATCAATTCAATCTCAATAATGAGTGTCATTAGATATTATGTATTTTTAATCTTACTGTTTTGTTTTTAGTTTCAGTAATTATCTCTTATGTCTTTACTTTATCTTGTAATTGTAGCTATAATCTGAGTATATTTTTCCACAATCGAAAATGTGCCATTGGTTGTTTTATACAAAGAGTTGGAAACATTGAAAATTTCATCTCATCTGAAGGTTTTCTTATTCCACAGCACTATTCACTTTCTCACTCATTATTTGTCCACTATTCATCAAAGCTTTGTATATCGTTAGAAAATGGGATCTGATATCAATGTTCAATCTGAATTGAAAAGAAAATCCAATAAAAAAGACAAAAAAGCTAAGAAGGACAAAAAAGATAAAAAGGACAAACAAATCAAAAATGCCCCAAAGGCAAAACAATTAAATAATGTGTCTTTTGATTACGATGATCCAACAGTTCCAGGAATGAAAAAGATTCTACCAGATTTCAACCATCTGTCTTTTAAATCCTATATTTCAAAAAATGTTGAGCTCTCTTGGTTCAGCTGGTGGTTAAAGAATAATTTTTTCAGTTCTAGCGCCAACAATGGCAATGACAATGACAATGATAATCTGAGTTCGATTTTGGTCAATCCTTTAAAGACTACCAGTTTTTTGCACTTGGGTAATGCTTTGAATTTGATTATTCAGGATTTTTTCTACAAATCTTTAGAGCCAGACTCAAAATTGCCAATTGTTGGTTTTAATCATTCAGGAATCGATATTCAAAATGTAATTGAACAAAAATATTATGAAAATGAAAAATTAATTAAAAACAATCAAAATTCATCTCAATTCAATGATTTTTTCATAACTTGGTACAATTCTAATAAATCTAGAATTGCCTCTCAATTATTTGATCTTGGTATTTCAATCAACAACAATCTAAAAGAAAACCCCATTGAATTCTTAAATCCAAAATACATTAATTTGGTTAATAATCTTTTTGTCAAATTGTATGAAAAGGGTTTGATTTATAAAAAATCAGATATGATTAACTGGTCTTACTATTTAAATGACTCAACCTCAGAGTCTCATATCAAATATATCAATATTAAAGGCAGAACACTTATGGATGTTCCAGGTTATGACACCCCAATAGAATTTGGTATTATTAATTATATTGTTTATCCAATTTTCAACTCGCCAACAAATGAGAAATTAATTATTGCAACAACCAAACCCGAAACTATTTTTGCAGATGTCGCAGTCTTAATTCATCCAGACGATGATCGTTATAAACATTTACAACAAAACCAATTTGCAATAAATCCATTAACTGATGAAAAGCTACCTATTATTTTGGATACGGAAATGGTCGATATTTCATTTGGAACTGGTGCTGTCAGATTGGCACCCTCAAATAATATTAAAGATTATAAAATCAGCAAACTACATAATGTGAAATTTGTCCAAATTTTCAATAGAGATGGAACACTAAATGAAAATTGTGGACAGAATTGGAAAGGAATGAAAAGATTAGATGCAAGAACTAAAATCATTGAGTTTTTAAAAGAAAACAATTCTTTAATCAAACAAGAAGATAATCCAATGAGAATCCAAATTTGCTCAAGAACTAATGATGTTATTGAAAAACGATTGCACTCATTTTGGTATTTAAAAACGAAAGATTTGGTTTCAATTTCAAAGTTAATTGATGAAATTAATAACAATAATAGCCTTTTAATCACTCCATTGCTTTATAAAAGAGAACTAGTCAATAAGTTATCAGAAATTGAGAATAATATTGATCCAAGTAACAACTCCGATTTATGTATTACAAGTCATTATAACTCCTGGGGTCATCAATCACCAACTTATTTAGTTAAACTCAAAGCAGACAATAATGTTGATAGCAATGATGAAAATAACTGGGTTGTTGCCAATTCGTTTGATGAAGCTATTCTTAAGGCCAAGTCCAGATTTCCAAATCAAGCATTCGATATTGTACAAGATGAAGATATTGTTGAGTCCTGGTTTTCATTGAACTTGTATTCATTGATTTCAAACTTTTGGCATAAATCATCCAATGATATCAACAACTTGATATCTGAATTTAAAAGTTTTTCCAGATTCATTACTTCAAACTCCGATTGGTCGTTTATTCCATCTATTTTAATCAGTTTAAACTTAACTGGAAAAATGCCATTTGATGAATTAATCATTACCCCTGTGGTCAGTGACTATAACAAAAGAAAATTGTCTAAAAAATTAGGAAATAATTTTAATTACGTTAATATCATAAAGGGAAGTAGTCTATCAAAATTAAAAGAAGAACTCAAAACTATAACATTATCTAACACTGATGTTACAAAAAATGAAAAAAGTTATGAAAAAAGTTATCCAAATGGTGTGTCAGAAAATGGAAGTGATGCATTGCGATTATATTTATTATCATATGTAAATTTTAATGATTTTAATGAAAAAGATGACAAAGAAATTGTTTTTAAGAGTTTAATTGCTGTAGAAACTGAAAATAGATTTATTTCCAAGTTATATCAAGCAATCAAAAAATCCATATTAAACCTAGGTGAGAATTTCAAATATTCTTTTGATTCTACTGATATAGAAGATAAGGGATTAACTCTAGCCGAAAAATGGATGTTATCCAAATTAAATGAGTTGGTTAATTATTGTCGTGCTAATCTTTATAATATTAAAAATATGATTTTAAAGATTAAAGATTTTTTAAATAGCGAATTTGAATTTTTTTTGAATCTAACTAATTATTTGCTAAGAGATTCCAGTGATTATATTATAGAATCGGTGCGCAAAACGACTTTTGTTGTTTTGAATGACTTTTTGAAAGTTTTATTTCCATTAATTCCAATAGTTTCTGAAGAATTATTTCAAAGATTGATAAATGATAACACTGATGGCGTAACTATCTTTAAAGCTAAATTTATTGGAAAAGGAGAAAAGTATCAAAAGGAAGCTATTAAATTCAGCAAAATTGTTGATCTTGTTCTTGAATCCAAAAAAATATTATCTCATTTTAACATAAACAACAACAAGACTGGAGTTATATACATTAATTCTTCGAATGAAGAAACATCAGATTTATTAGTTCAAGAAAAATCAATAATTGAATCGGTTTTATCTAAAAATGTATCCAAAATATTTATTAATGAAAGTAGTAGTGATATTATTGATAATCACTTTATCATTAAAAATTTCAAAGACTATGAAATTAAATGTTTAATCAAAGGTGTGATTGAAGTAGAGAAAGAAATCAACAAAAACGAGAAAAAACTAGCTAAAGTAGCTAAACAAAAAGAAGCAGTTGAAAAGCTTATCAATGGCAAAGATTACGAAACTAAAGTGTCTGAAGAGCTTAAACAAAGAAATAGAAACAAAATAAGTGGATTTGAATTGAAAATATCCAAAATCAATGAATTGATTTCTGAGTTGAAATTGCACTCGGAAAAAATCTGAACCATTCGGAAAAAATCAATATAAAACAGGTATATGTATGCCTAGAGACGCGTATAATACATATATAGAAATGAACATACATATAGTTTTTCCGTGGAGGAAAAAGTGCCACAAAACGAAAGAACCAGCGAGTTTTTGAAAAAAAAATGTATATTTAGTATATCGATAGTTATCTGATTAAAGTACTTCTAGATTTAGTTGGAACTTATTTGATCGATCAAATATACATCAATGTTTGCCCTAATTTGTTTGGCCATTCTGTTTGAATTGTTGATTAAAGCTTCTATCAATGAATTGTCTATATTCAAGTTCCCATCCGTCAAAAATCCAACAATTTGATCATTTTTGCAATTCATAAAACTAATCACAGCATCCACATATTTGCCATCATCAGTAATATCTTTGTTATGAATTGTAGTTGGATCTAATATTACCGTATTATCTTTCAATATTCTTGAAATACCAGTTGATATAATATCGTTTAATTCAATTCCCGAATCAACTAAAGCTAAAGAACAGCAGTTAGATATTCCCGATATCAATGATAATACATTATCCTCAACATTAGCTGACAAAACTATAATAAAAACATCAATTGTGGATTTAGGATATTTTTCTAAAATTATCGAAGGCAAAAAAGCTGAGTGAATATAACTTGAGATTTTTTGCTCAATATTTGAGTAAGAGCTATAACTGCCGCCAGTAATATCCAAATTTCTTCTAATATTTACATCCTCTTCAGTCGCATTATTATTAGTATTGAATAAGTAAGCCTTGCTCAAATAATTTGGCTGATTAACATATGGTAAAAATTTTGTTTCAACCTGGAAACAAGCCTTGTTCATAAATGGACCTTTTATGGGTCTTGGTCCAAAGATAGATACTAATATTAATGTATTATCTATTTCCAAATAAGCCGATCCATTTGGATTGGTTAAAAGACCAGTTTGTATGAAAAAAGGTCTGATTTCATTATTTTTCTTTCTAGTATGATGTATTGATTCTTTTGGTTTTGAGTTTTCAAAGTATAGAGCCCTTGCATTGACTGGTCCAATTATTCTTCTTCTGTCTCCAATATTCATGCTCAAATCTTTTCAATGCAGTAATAAATGTCAAAAATATGGAGGTAGTCTGTTTTAACATGTTAAACTTTTCAACACCAATCAAAAAAAACTACAAAAAAATTGAGGAGTTACCCGCCGTGTTATAGTAAAAGTCTTCGGATTCTACCCTATTTAAGGTGGGTAACGTGACGTCTGGAAAGTTCGTTTCCCCTTGGAAATAAGCCATACTTGCTACTCTATAAGTCTTACGGTCTGTTCCTTATTGTCACCTTTTTAAATTATCTTAATTTAAACTTATCCTCTATTTTTTTTACGAAAAAGGGATACACGAGAGAGAACTAATCTATATATGCTTACTGAATTTTAATCACGTGTACCGAATCTCAACAAAAAGAAATGAATAATAAATGTAGATTGATAGTATATAAAAAAAATCAATTAAACTAAATACTTTTCAAAAAAATGTAAATAAAATGTAATTAGAGTCGGAAAACGTTAATTCTTTTTATTGTTTAAAAAATATTTTGAAAGGGATTTACCGGAAACCAAAATAGTTTTAATGTTTTAATCTTTGACAAGAATTAAACCATAAAATTAAGGTAGTAAATAGGAAGGTTGATCATGTTTCGTTTTTAATTTTTAGCCTTTTGTTTTTTGTCTTGTTTTTTGTCTTGTTTTTTTGTTTATTTTTTGGTGATATTTAAGAGCTTTTGTTTTAATCTTTTCAATTGAATTATTTCAAGTTCTCAAATTCAACTGAACTTTAAATTTCCTCTTGTAAAATAGTATCGAAAGAATACGGTTCATAAGCATAACCTTCACCTTCGAAAAATTTACTCATACTTTCAACCCAATGCAATCTTAAACTATGTAACATAGCTGAAGTTCCTTCCATAACAACTAGGACACATACTGTTAAGACAAACCACATGGAGAACAAGAAAAATGTCATAAACACTCCCAAAAAACCTTTCATTTCAAAAGAATTAGCTAATGTCATTGTGTATAAAACTTGAGAAAGTTGAGCATGAGCCAACGATAAAGCCCATAAACGCAAATAAGAAGCAGTATGTGAAACGCAATTAAGACAAAATTCAATTGTATGAATAACTTGGTGAATCATGATATCACCGAAATTTTCATCATGATCTCCATGCTCACTATCTTCATCATCTTCTTCACCATTGTGATTTTCAACGTCGTTATCATAATTTTCATTGCCAATATGGGTGTCAGAAGACACGATTGGAGAAGCATCTTCAATTGTTTGATATTGGGTCTTTTGATCAATTTTTCTTTTCAAATATAGAGGTTTGACAGCCAAAAGACAAGGAATACAAATTAAAGCAATAATTAGAAGGAAAACTTGGAGTTGTTTTTGACCATCGTATAAAGGTTGATCAATTTGTCCGGGAGATAAGAACATTGAGATCAACATATTTAATAAACTTGGCGCAGGTTTTTCAATTTCAACCCAGTCAATGGTCCATTTATAGACAATACAAATAGTTAAATAACCAAAAATACTCCACATGAACAATAAACCAGGTATGAAATTACCAACAATATCAATGACAGATTTAAAATGAATATAATTTACTAAAGAAAACATGTATGAATAAGCCATGTGAATGAAACCCATTATAATAGACAATTTCATTTTATAGGAGTTTAAGAATAATAAAGCATTATCAGAACCATGCCAAATGGAGTCTACACCCCAAAAGTAAACACCAGTTTGAGTTGCTTCGATTGATTCACCGACTTCAAAATGTTCTGGCCATTTCCAACCTGATTTAAAGAAAGTCATTGAAAGACTGAAAATATCGTTATACATCAAACCAGTGTACATTGAAAAGATACCCATTAATAAAATGATGTATCTACCAGAAAAAGCCATATCAAACATATCATCTCTTTTCATTTGGGAAATTTTTTTTTCATTGATTATAAAGGGCAAAGCAGCTAAGAATAGTAAAAAGCCATGACCTAAATCACCAAACATGATAGCAAACATAAAGGGAAAAGTAATAATTGTTGGTAAACCAGGGTTAACTTCTCTGTAGGTGGCTACACCATAAGCATCACAGATATTTTGAAAAGCATTTGTGAATTTATTTGTCTTGTGATAAGTAGGGGGAGTCTTATTTGTTGATAAGACATTCAAGATGATTAGGATATCACTTGAACCGGAGGAATCAGTGATTTTTTTTAAAATTGATTTAATGTTTAGAAGTTGATTTGTTGGTACCCAGCCTTCAGCTATAAGCGTTTTCCTATTAACATCATAGTTGAATAGGTTTAAGATTTTATAAATTGATTTTTCCTTTTTAATAGTTTGAGACCAACCAGTGAGGACTTTTGAGATGGCGATTAATTCAGTGTCTAAAGTTTGAACAGTTTGGTTGAGCACTAAATTTAGATCATTTAAGTTTTGGTTAGTTTCCAAGAAAGTTGAAGATCTCTTTACCTTATCAAATTGAATAACGTATAGGTTTGAGCTTAAACTTTCACAAATTTTTTTAATTTTATTTAAGATCAAATTACCATGAGAAAAAATGATAAAAAAGTTTTTCGAGATGAATTTTTTAGAGACAGGATCATAAATTGGAGACTCAATTTCTATTGAGTTGAGGATTAAATTACCTCTGAGAGTTCTCCAAAGAATTTGCTGCAAAAAAACGAAATTTTCTCTGGGAATGACGCCAGTGATGAATTGAATATTATCATCGATATCGTAATGGTCATCAAAATCTGGAGGGTTGGATAAATTGTTTGTAGAATTTTGTAGATCGTTAAATGAGATGATTGAGTTTCTTTGAAAGTTAGCAGTGGTTTCCTTTCTGTCCAAGAAAGTGGCAGAATTTGAGAGAACGTATCTTAATTCTTCCAATTTCATTTTTTTAAACTGTAAGGATTCCGAAGAGTCAATTAATTGGATCAACCTTTTTTCTAAAAAAGTCGCATTTTCGATATAGGTATCGATTTCACTTTCTTTTATAATATTGAAGGTATCGATGGGATTGGCATCCAACTGGTATTGGTCATCGATTAGTGAAATACTTTTAGAGTCTAGTTTGGATTTAAAGAATCTATATTGTCTTTCAACTTCATCTAGTTTTCTGATTTCCTTTATGAAATTTCTTTGAAAGGAGTTGATTTTTTTGTTTAAATCGTTAAATTGAATCAAGCCCAGACTTCCCAAGGAATAAACAGTTTCCCTTGATATCTCATTGGGAATATACAATTGGATCAATGACATTTCCGCAGAACCTACATTAGTCAAAAATTAACAATAGAGCAATAGCAAAAGAGATGGTGGGATTGAATGTTAGTTTGTGCTTGAGTCAATGGTGGTCAAAGAGCCAAATGAAGATGAAAACATACGGAAAATGGACTCTTCTTCAGCAGACATTGTGGAGTTGTGGAGTTGTAGAGGAGAAAAGCAATGGCAAGAGGATATGTCTAGCAATGGTGTGTGAGCAATAGCAATATCTGCTGCGCTGTCTGGTGTTTCTGCTGAGTGCTCTTCTTCTGGTGAAGCTACTTTTGCTGCTTTTGTTGGAGCTGTTGAAAGCAACTCGAAAAGACATTGGCTGCAAAAAGAAAGCGCACGTGATATACTGTTTGGGACGACTTGAATGTGACTGTTAATAAGATCCACACGGCTGGCGCGACGTGTAAAAAACTAGATCCCCACCGATGGTACGGGGCTAGCCGACATGCAAGAGGCGACGCGCGTGCCGACTCGCAGCCCTAACCGCAGCGATTGAACATCGCGCGTATTGTGCGGGCTTAGCTGCAACACACAGCTGGATGCTGCGGTACTATTTATAGGATGCGCGTACATGCACTGTAATCACTTTGACGTGCGCGGTGCCGCCAAGACCCGTTGGCTTGCTGTGTTCTCGGCGCGGCTTCCTGCAATTGGCCCAGCACAGCCATTGCAATAAAAACGGATAGTGTTTTTGTCCGCCAATCGCATCGCTTGCGTCGCTGTGCAGCACGCAAAATACTGCTGTATAACATTCTCATGGAGCATAACATCTTACGCTTCTTTCACTTATCATCGGAGAGTGTTTATTGTCTGTAAATCATCACATATAAATAGCGTATTTTGCTTGATTTCCATCTGTTTAGTTCTTTTTTTTTCTCCATCTACGATCTTGTTTGTTTTTTACAGTCTCTCTCTCGTTTATCTTTCTGTGCCTTCGTTCTTTTGCCCACAAAGATGCTCAGCTTTCTATCCTTTCTCTCGTTATTTCTTTTATTTCTCGCTCCCGTTTATTCGTACTTGGATATCTGTAATCCGTTAAATACCACTGATGAGTGCGACCCAAATCCTGCTTTGGCAAAGTCCTATGAAACAAATTTTACCTCCAATTCTTCAGTGTCTGATTTTTTCTCTGTTTACTCAACCTCTTCTCAGGCAGGCACAATCAACTACACTGATGATGGCTTAGTCTTGTCTATCAATAAGCGTTTTGATAACCCTTCTTTAGTCTCCAATGAGTATATTCTCTTTGGAAAATTTGAAGTCATCGCAAAGGCCTCGCCGGGACAGGGTATCATCTCAACCGTTTACTTGCAAAGTGACTGTGAGGATGAAATCGATATTGAATGGTTTGGTGGTAATGCTTATGAGGTTTGCTTGAATTTTTTTCATCAAGGCAATACCACTTTTTGGAACAGATCAACTTTGTATCAAATGCAAGACCCAAGAGAAGAATTCCACAATTATACCATAGATTGGGATAACGAAAGAATCATCTGGTACATTGACGGCATTAAAGCCAAAGTCCTTTACAACAACACTTCTGATGGTTTCCCACAAACCCCCTCCAGATTATTTATTGGTTTATGGGCTGGTGGTGATTCTGACAACGCCGAAGGTACTATTCTGTGGGCTGGTGGTTTAACTGACTACGACGAATTGCCTTTCCACTTCTACATTCAAAGATTTGTTATCACAGACTACTCCACCGGTGACTCTTACACTTACAAAGATACCTCGGGTGATTACGATTCAATCGAAGCTGAAAATGGTGAAGTCCTAGGAAGAGTGCAAAAGGCTAAGGTGGAATTTGCTAGTTTAGTTGGTGGTACTGATGAAAGTCTATCGACATCAACTGCAAGAAATTCCACTTCTTCCACCAGATCTCAATCTTCAACAGCCTCAAACGACGATGAAGAGGAAACGACCACTGAAGATTCAGACAATGTCACCTCTTCTCAATCATCTTCAAGCGAAGCCAAAGCAATGCATTTAGTCTCTCCATTTGATGCTAGCTCATTACATTATTTTACTGTGTTTACTATTTTATCAATATCATCAATTGTAATATTACTATAGATTATGCTTTTTTCTCACTGGTTTTTTTTTATTGATTCTTTATTTTTATTGCTATTTTTATTTCTATTTTCATTCTTCGTATTCTTTATTTCTTATACTTAACTTCCTTCGAATTTGTGTATTGTTTTTATTCTTTTCTCTTGGTTCCTTTTTCTCTCTTTTTTTCACCTTACTTGGATTATTCTTACTCTCAAATTCCTCTTCAAGTGCATTCTTTTCTATATTTGTCTCAAACTTAATTTTGTTATCTAAATAAATCAACTCATTTTTCAGTCCAGTACAAATGAAAAAATCTACCAGTTTTTTTGCTCGTATTACAAGAAAAAACAAGGGCAAGGACAACAAAAACCCACCAAGAATATTCCAAGGAATACCAAGAAAACACCAAGATTCTTCCAAGATTATTCCAAAAATACACAAAGAAGAATTAAACCACTCCTGATAACAAATTTCGTCATTTCAAATCTGAAACTTTATTTTGCTGGTTTTTTATTTTCATTTTTCAGCTTCAATCACTGCACCCCGAAACCTTAAATTCTTCCTCCAATTACACGCTTAACACCGAACAGCATCTCCAATCAATTGAATCTACTTCTATTAATTGCAATTCATTTCATTCAGCCCATTCTGTTCAGCCGATTGTATTCAGTCCATTTTAATCTGGCTTATCTGAGTCGCATTTGCATCTACTTTTTAAAAGTCTTTTGCTACATTTTTGTCACACTCCAAAAGCCCATCTAAAAGCCTAAAAGCTTAACAAAAGCCTAAAAATCTAAAAAAAATCTAAAAATCTAACAACTGCTTAACTAACCTCTCTTTTCGATTTAGATCTTCCATTTTCAACTCACTTTTCTTTCGTTGATAATAAATTGAACAATCTTGATTGCAACACATTATCCTATCAATGTCATTGCTATAATTACTCTTACCATTCAATGAACAATTTTTGCAAATTGTCTTGATCTTATAATTTTTCTCCTCAACTTTTTTTATCTTATCAATTATCTTAACCACCGTATTCCTTTTATCAAAATAACAATTAAAACAAATAAAATCCTTTAAAATCTCATTTTTATAACAAATAAAACAATTATTCTTCTTGATATATTTATTTAGTCCTCCTTTTTCAATCTCCTTATTATTCTCAATTATCCCATTACCAAATTTCGGCATATCTTCATACCATCTTAATACATTAACACCAATCAAATTAAACACCCTCTCTAACGGTGGAATAATATTCTTTCGAATATAATAGTCATAATCTAATTCATATTTGTTCGGATTATTAATAAACTCTTCTGGTGATATTGCTCGTTTTCTCAATATTTCTCCTTTCTTACCTTTTCTTATCAAATATGGAACTCTTTCTTTATATTGTGGCTCCAATCTATCATCTTCTTCCATTTTCTCAGCTATTAATGCTGCTCCTGCAGGCATGTATCGAACATCTTTATATGACCCAATCTTAACTTCTTTGGCAAAACAAAAATCTTTAATAGAAACTTTCCCAACAATTATTTTATAAAACTGCTCTTGAACGTACTTTTTAATTTTAGAAATATCAGGTTCTTCAAATAACATTCTCAAACTTTTCTCTAATATTTTCTGCTGCGCTGGCGTACCATCTCTTCTAACTGTTTCAATTCCTTTGGCATCAAATTTGGGTTCAACCTGTTCTTTAAACTCATAAGAATACCCAACATATCTTTTTTTAGCAATTAAAACGCTGGGAAAATAAACCTTCTCAAATTTTAATTTTATGGGTTTTGGATTGCGTTTAGTTACCGATTCTGCTATTTCCCTCCCGATCTCAAAGGCCTCGTCTTTTGATTTACCCATTAAACAAACAAATAATGAATCTGTATCCCCATAAACAACTTTGGCATTCCATTTCTCATTATTCTCAATAAATTCAACAGATTTTTCCAATATCTCTCTTCCTGTCTGCACAATACTATCCGCTACTGCTGAGCATGGCATTCTACCAGAAAATGTGGCAGATGTATACCCATATGTGACATTTGCAACTAACTTTAATCCCAATTGCCTGTTATAAAATAACTTATAAAGCCCCCTGTCATCTTTTAATAAATCCATAGTCTCCTTAACCATAATTCTACTTTCCAATAATTCTTCCAACATTTTCGCTAATAACGATTTTCGGATATTCGGCTTGACAAACATATACCCATTTGGCGATATGGTTATATCATCTTCAAGCAACTCTAATAAACCAGCAGGTAATTTAAGATTAATGCAACCAATCTCGTTACCATTTTTTGCGTCAAATCCTTGCAACTTCCCCAAAATTGTAGAATAACAATAATTATATGCAATCATAACTGATGGATATAATGATTGGAAATCCAAAACAACTACCGGACTCTTGAAATATGAAGAATCAGGCTCCATCACCAATGGAATACAATCTAGAGCTGTTTGTTTTTGTACTTGTTTCTTACTTGGTGAATATAACATAAAATTCTCTGCTTTGCACATTCTAACCATGAATGATTCAACTTTATATTGAGATCCTCTGTATAAAACTGAATAAAAATCAATACCTCCCAATCTTGCTTGTTCTGCTGTTCTTGAAATTAAATCTGAAGACTGCAATAATTTTAAATTGATCTCAATCCTTTTTAGCCAGTAATTTAGAAAAATAGCCTTTTCTCCTGGCAATCCATGAAAAAGACTAGTCAATGTGTGACAATCATAATATGCTATTCTTTCATGTAAAACATGATAAGTGATATTTTCAATCGAATACTTTTGCAAGTCAAAAATTGACCTTAAATGTCTCCAAATGTTTATCATATGCCTACCAGTAATCTTGAATGCTGAAGCATGAGTATAGCCCCATTTATCCCCGACCTTATTCTTATAATTCGAGCTCACCCTTGATAAAGCTTCACATAAATCATATTGATAAATGGCTCTGCTTCTTTCAATTACATAGCCCCATGATGACGAATGAACCTCAAAACCTGCAAGTATGTCTGGATCCACTAATTGAACTAGATTGCCGAGTTCTATGAGCATTTCAAGTTCTTCATAATGTCCAATTGGAATAGTAGTCAATCTCGAAAAACTTGTCAGTAAGTTTTGTCTTTTAGAATCTAACAAAAATATTCCAGTGTTAGAAATTCCCAAATCAAAGGGCATAGTTTCTTCTTCAAATTTCCAAAATATTGCAGTTATCTCATCAACTAGTGGATCTGGAACAAAATCTGGTCTTGCATTAACATGTATTTCAATTGTAAAAACAGTCAAATGGTTATATTGGTTGGGTTTCTTCTGTATTTTATGTTTAGGAGTTTGATATTTAAATCCAAACTTCACTTTTTGAGTTGTCGGTTCAACTTGAGATGAAAACAACAGACTTCTACGTTTTTTTCTGTATTGGGAATAAAACAACGACAAATCCATATCTTCTTGATCTTCAATAGACCTACTGTTTTCACTATCATCGCTGTCAACGTCAGTATTCTCATCAGAAAAACTAGCCCTTTGTTTTCTCTTCAATAACAATTCTTTACTTTTCTTGATATGTGTATCATGTACAATTTGATCCACATCAACTTCATTGTAACTTGGAGGTTTAATAACATACTTCCAAATTTTAGAATTATTAATATTTATTTTTCTTTTGATTGAATGATTCTCGAAATTTGCAATTTGATTTTCAACTTGTCGTCTAAGAATTTCCGATATCGAGTTTATTCCAGCACCAATTTTTACACCGGGCAAACAATCTTTATCTGAACATTTAAGGATATATTTCTTTCCTGCGTAAACATGAGATGTCTTCAGTATATCTTCTTTTGCGCTATAAAATGGATCATTATACTCGATCTTTGGCAAATCATATTCTTTTTCAAATGATTCCATAATATCATCTGAATCTGGCTGTAAAACAATGTAAGAGTAACAATAATTAGAATTTGAATTCAAACCAAAATAATTTATGTAAGAAGGGTTTTCACTAAATGAAGTCTTGGATGAAAATGTGCTATCAAATATATCAGACCTTATAGATTTTAGAGAACTTTGAAAAGCTTGAGAAAATGGTCTTTGCGACATTAATCCTTGACTGTTCAAATTTCTAGATTTTTGTTGAGAGAAATAAACATCAATATCCTCAATTTCGATTTCATTTTTGTAGGAGCCAGAATTATTATTTTTTTCAGTGCCATCCACAAATTTCATTGGAGATGAGTTTGCTAAAAAGCCTTCATTTGTAAATAACTTTTCGCTTTTTGTTGAAATGCCTTTTGTATTACGATCAATATGAGATGAGTTTTGATTGATTGCGGGTAATTTCTTATTATTATTATTATCATTATTTGTTTTAGCATTATCAACATTATTGTCAGAAGTAAAGTTTTTGCCATCAAAATTGCCTATGGGATTGTTATTAAGTGGAATATCATAAATATTGTCATCACTAAAGTTGATAAAATCATCATTGTCGAAAAATGAAGAATTTTTTGTTTCTTCATTAATTTTTTGCAAAGTAACTTTATTTTTCGGCAAAACTGGAAATAGTTTATTTAAAATTTCCATAGGAGTTTTTATATGCTTCAATAAAGTTTCATTAACATTATTAAAGTTGTTGATATTTGTAATATAATTCTCAAATGACAACTCATTTTCATTTTCATTTTTATCTTTATTATTTTTACTCTTTTCTTTTAAAGAGTCTAAAATATAGCTAAACAAATCATCTAAATCAGCTTGTAAACTCCAATCAGTGAAATTTTTATCGTTAATATTAAGGGCTCTTTCAATTGAGGGCTGAGGTTCAAAACTTGGTTTATTTCGAAGTTTTCTTTGGTAATTTGTATCTTTTATAATTTCATCTGTACTTGATAAATATTTTTCTTTAAAATTTGCTTCATAATCTTTATTATATTTATGCTGAAAATACTCTAAAAAATCATGGTGCAAATCCCTTTTCTTTAACTTGGATCGATTAGAAATGGACTGACATGGTATATCTATTTCTAAAAATGTTCTTCCAATCCTTTTTATGTTTAATAAAACATTTGAATTGTTTTGATTAACTAAATTTCGAGTTAAATTAATGATATCATTATTTAATTTAGCCTTATTTGTTAAACCGTGGTGAGCTTTTATATTTTGATCACCATTATCATCGCCATTATCATCACTATTATCATTATTATCATTTTCACTAATTTCATTGGCATTATTATTTTGATTTTGATTTTGGTTTTCAGGTTTATCTTTTTCATTATCAGAGGGGCTTATTTTAATATTAAATATAGGGTTTCTTAAAAATATCAAATTTTTGTCTATGTTTAGCCAAGAACATCCAAAGAGATTAAAATCGGTTAAAAACTGTAGAATATAAGGAATGTGAGACTCGTAAATTTTAATATTCTTCAATAGAGGACTGGTGATGGTATTTTCATTGATGATGTTGACCAATTTCGAATGATAAACAGGGGATAATAACGAAACTTTATAAAACAACTTGTAACCAATATTATAGCCATAAAATGGAGTTGATTTCACCACTGAAACATCGGCGATATATTTGAAATTTTTTCTCTGTTTTGTGGAATTATATTTAAAATAATTATTTCGAGTGAAATCATATTTACTTGGATCTTTTCCAATCATATTCAAGAAATTCACTTCATCCTGGTTCAAATTATTCTGTTTTTTCTTGTTCTTTTTTTCATTTCTCTTGTAAGCAATTTCTATTTGACTTTCCAATAAATCTTTCAAGTAGTCGCAATTATCATTGATAAAATCCAACGAATCGTCGATGTATTTGTCTGAATTTTCTTTGTCTGAATATTTCTTTTTCAAAACATTTTCTCTGACTAATATGTTTTTGAAGTCGAGAAAAAAATAAGGATAAACTCCATGAATATGAACTAAAACAGTGTGTCCAGTTTTCAAAGAGCCAAAAATTCTTATCACTGGAACCACATTGAACTTCAATACATGCGTTTTGTTGATATAAGAGCTGGTATTATCTTTGTTGTTCATATTGTAATTCTGTAGACTGTTTGGATCGATATTGATGATAGAATTATCCAAAAAAGTGGAAACAGCCTGATAGGAATCAATTGAGTTTATCTGCACTTTCACCACCTGTTCCCCTTGTTCAGTCTCTTCTGTACCAAATCCCAAGCTGCCTTTGCTTCCATTCTGCTTGCTTCCATTTTTTTGAGGACTGTTATGGAGCATTTCAGCAAGACTGCTATCTCCAGGAGATGAAAACACCAAATTCGACTCGAAATCTGACTCGAAATCTGAATCAAAGTCTATATCAGATAAGTTCCCAGGCATATCGCGCAACAGTTACATTCTCTTCGACCCAGAGCCTGAATTGAAGAGCACAGATTTGGATAGTAGAGTTTGCATACGATTCTGGTGTCTGAGAGTCGAGACGCCACTTTTGTTTTTTTGCTTTAAACTTTCTCATTCCTCCAAACAGTTGTGTTTATAATGAAAGACGACTCTCAAGCAGCATCTACTGAAGAACAACATGGACAAGAGCTTTGTACTAGATATATTGGACAGAACTCTTTCCAACTCTGATATATTGTCAGAAGACAGCAAATGGGACGAATTATCAGACGATCAAGGCAAAGACAAAGCTTATATCATCCAGTTGGTGAACGAGAAATCAATAGCACAGCGATTGAATAGCCAATTGTATCTGAGATTCGTCAGTGATAACATAGGCAATGCCTTCAAAAGCTCTCTTATAGTCTTCAGGTTCTTGACCAATTGCTTTGATGGCAATAGTGCCAGAGGAGGACTCAATTTAGCTAATGACGATGTTAAAACCGAATACAACTTGATCCATATCAATTTCATAAATTTGATCAATTTCGTGATATCAATTAAGCCTGTGTACTTGTTTATTTTCAAGGATGAGCTAGCTGATGATGGCAATAACATTGGTGCTATTAACACCACCTTTGAGATTGTGTTTGATAAAAATGGAGAGCTTTTGGACAGTTCCAAAATCAAGAATTTGGAACGAATTCAGATAAATATCTCTTTTTTGTTGATTTTGACCAATTTGCTTTCAATCAAGTTATTTAAATTAAGATACATGGGTGGCTATAAGCACAATGATAATAACAATACAACTGAAAATGAGACTGATAATGAAGATCTTGTTAATCCAGAGCTAGAAGATTACATGAACGATAAGCTATTGCCAATTTTATCACTTATTATCTTGAAGTTTGGCTCGTTCTTTCTTCCAGATGATGACTTTAACACTCATAATATAAATCAGCAAAATGATGTAAAACCTTTTGAAAAGAAAAAATCAAAGATTAAAGATGAGCCTCCACCAATAGTGGCACCACAAACGACAAAAACAACGAATCAATCCTTTGAGTTATTTATGCAAAAGAATCGAATTTTCATTTATTTTTTTCATTTAGTTATATTACTTTATCAAAAGAGTTCTCTGGGTTTTAGTCTATTGAAAATCAGCTACTTGTTCAAACTTGTTGCAAATCGTTATAATATAACAAATACAATAATAAACAATAATAACAACCTTTCTAATAGCGATTTATATACTGATATCCCCATTAATAATGCATTTGAATATATTAGAAAAAATCATCTCAAGGAAAAAAATTCTGAAAAGAATACTTCAAGGAATAATACCAAAATCATAATATCATATCTAAGAAAAATATATAATGTAACTACAATAATAGAGACTCTAAAAGTTTTTTCAATTTCAATCCAAGCATTTTACTTGGATTACTTGAAAGAAAAAAATTACTATGATCAATTATTTACCAATTGCAACAAAGAGCCGAATTTAACAACTTCAACTAAAAACCAGGATCAAAATCCAATTAAAAAAACTATAGCGAAAAATCAAAAGTTGGACGAAAAAATAGCAAAGCTAAATCAAAATGTTGAAGAATTGGAAAAGTTAATCATAGAAAAAAAAACAAGAATAAAAGATGCTAAAAAACAAAAATATTCCTTGGTTAAAAAAAATAAACTATTGGATGATCAGATTATAGAGGAAAGGGAAAAGGGCAAAATTGAGATGAACAAGATAGTCGAAGAACATGAAATTCAAAATAAAGTATTGTTTAGTAAAGTTTTTAAAGAAGCTTATGACTCTACTATCAATGAATTAACAATTGATTACAAAGAAGAAAAGTCTTCTAAGTTTATAGAAAATCAACAACAAATTGATGAAATTAATCAAAACCATTTAACAAAATTGAATGAAATGACAGATGAGTTTAAAAAGAAGGAAAAAGCATTGATTGCAAATATTAAACAGTGGAAATATTTTGTTGAAAATGACTAAATTGTTAAGAATTTGAAATAGCATATAAAAAAACCCACACCAAGAACAGTTTGGAGGAAATTATTTTTTTTAAATTTAGTGCACAACAGATAGCATTTTAATGTTTTCTTTTTCTTTCTGTATTCACCACCTGGAAAGTTATCTCTTTTTTAAATAGATTATTACTGGTATACATGCTCAAAAGTAGTGTCAAAATTATTTGTAACAAATAGGCTATTAAAATGGGTTTGGTTTTCAATGTCAATATAATTATTATTCTGCACACAATTGATGTAAAAATGATTGAAATTATAGGTTGACCAAGCAAAATCACTAATTTCTTTATCAAAAGAAAGGTCATTAATTGGGAATGGGTTATTTAAATCATAAAACTTGATATTTTTACTATTATTATCATTAATCATAAAATAACTTTCATTCCCAAATTGATTATTTGAATTTTTGTCATTATTTAAAAATTTAATAAAAGTTTTTTTTGATTTGATTCCATTGTTATTTAAATTTGAATTGTTTGAATAATTTTTATAGGAAACTACATGATTATTATTTGATTTTACTTTTTGATTCACATATCTAATATCGAATAGTTTCAAGTTATTTTTAATACCCGATATTAAAATTTTGTTGTAATTTGATAGCCAATTAATTTCAGTTACTGCAGAATTGAAATTAAAACTTTGCATATTTTTAGTCTTATCAATATCACTCTTATTGTTATTGACTCTCTTATCGAGTATATAGATATTTCCATTTCGACCCCCAAGTGCAATTAAGCTACCCAGTGGAGTACAATTACCATCATTGTATGCATCAAATGATAAGATGTTCGTTTTGAAGTTTATGGAATTATTTAGATAATTGTTGGTTAAGTTTAAAGTGGAGCTATGATGATTATTTAGAGATTCAATAGAGATATCACAAAAATGATTATTAACAGCTATACAAAAATTCTGATTGATTAGATTTGAGCAATAGAAGGATTGATTTTTAGAGCCTTTGATTGAAAAGGAGTGAAGCAAATCAATATTATTACTAGAAGAAGAAGAGGAATGGAATTTATGTAAAGATATTAATGGCAAATTGTTTAAAGATGAGTCTCCAATAAAATTAAATAATAAATGATTGGAATTAGAAGTAAAATCCACTGGGTATTTCAAAGAAGTAAGGTCGTTTCTGTTACTAAATTCATTAGCAAATACAATATTTTTCAAATGTAACTTTTTCATGTTAGTGTTAGTGTTATCATCATTATTATTATTATTATTGTTGTTGCTGATATCATTAAATTGATTATAATTTATATGAAATAGTTTTAAGTTATTTGATAAAATTAAAAAAGATCGATTTAAATCATTCGGTATGATATATGATAATGAGTTTCTACTATTTATATCATTCAAATTATTTGATACAAATTTTAAGGCTGATTTATTGGTGTTATCGTTTTTTTCGTTTGATAAATTTTTAATTGAATTTAAATTGGAAAATTTAAGCAAAAAGTCTGAATGATAATGAGAATTTAGGTTATTGAAATCGTATAAATTTGATAGCTGATGATTTACATAGTTTTCATAATAAAATTCAATTTTATTGTGATTAATATTATTAAGATTAAATTTATTATTATTGAAATCCATAAAATTAGACTCAAAAGAAGTTAGGTGTTTGATTGGTTGATTTAAAATTGAAGATTGTGATGAGGTCTTTTTTCTTTTCTTTTGTTGGAACTTTTTGTACTTCATCTTGGTTTTTTGTGATTTCTTTTCAGCATTGACAGAGGATTTCAGATATTTTGATAAAGTATTATTATTATTGTTGTTGTTGTTATTGCAATTGTTATCTCTATTGTTGGTTGTTAAGGAGTTGTAGAGTTGATGATTTTTGAGGATTTTAAAATATTTTTTTCGCTCAGCATCGTAATAAAAGTTAGGCAATTCAGGAGGAGTGTGATTAGAAGACATTTAGCTGTATATAGGGCACAATTGAGGTTACAACTATTAAACTTGACATTATCAGTTTCATGTCAAAAGTAAATTTTTGTTATCAAAAAAAAATGAAAAATTTGTGTGAAACCGTATTTCTGGTTCAATCACTGCAGTGGGTTGCGTTGATACAACATTAAGATACATTGAAACGCATTCTATTGTTACCAGTAATCCGGTTATTATTACTTTGATCGTTATTGTTTATTAATGACAATACAAAGAATTAGTTCATCGTTGGGGATAATCATTAGCTCTTTATTGTGATCATAATTCAACCTGATCAACTGGAAATTGCTGCTTGGGTTATTGTGTTTGTTCTCGTGAAGCACTTCTGAAACTTCATCTGTTAGATTTGAGTATTTGTTGAGTATGTTCAAACACAATTTGATGATTTTATAGCATTTGATTACTTTAACGGGTTTGATGATCTCCTGGCTTTCATTTGGATCGTTGTAATTATATGCATACTTGTACTTGTGTAAGCCATCTTTAATTGTTTTTTTTTCTGTTTTTTCTGTTTCTTTCTCACTACCATGAGCCTGTTCATGGCTTTCATTTTTGGGGTGGTTTTCGCCATCTGCTTTGCCATTCTTATCGATTTTACTGTTGATGTCGCCATCGTTGCTGGATGGCACAACCTCCTTTTTAGTTTTTTCAGGCAGAGCTCTAGCACTGTTCTGGCCGTGGTGCTTAGTGTCTAGATACCAGGAATAAATTAGATTGCCATCTTTTTCAAACACAGTTGCAAAGTACGATTTGCAGGTGTTGTTCTGGTTGCTGATGAGAGAATTGATGTTCAAGCTCTGCAAGACTTGTCTGCTGGGTAGTCTGCTGTAGAGCGAGTCTATGTCTGGCTTTGCAGCGGCATTTGCCTCTTCCATTGGAGCAGAATTGCTGGTTTTGCTGATGAGAAAGCGATATGTAGATAAAGAAATCAAGATAAAGAAATAGAAATGGAGCTCAGGTTTTGTTGGCTCGAATGGAGGCAGTCCGTGCACAGGCATCCCAAAACGGAAATCCGCTCCCGGATGGCTATTGTTCGAAGTGATGTGAAACGAGGAATGAATTGTACTCGGGGAGGAGTTTTGATATCGCTGTGAGCTTGATATTCTCGATACTGGTGCTTTTTTCCTTGCTTTGGGTGTTTGTTGCTGCTGTTGCTCTGATGGATAAGAAGAAAACCATTATTTACTTGAGATTTCCCTTCAAAAGAGCCGAGTTTGTTGATCCTCCAATTTTGATCAAAAACTGGTCTTCGGCAAAGCAGAGACAGTTGCTAGATATCTTGAACAGCCAAATCAACGACAATGCAATTGGCAATAGCTACAATGATAGCTTGGACAATCTAAATTGGAACAATTTGGCCAAGTCGTTTGATGTTCCCATCATTTTTCTTAAAAAAATGGCTCTTTACTTGTACTCGAATAAGTTGAACAATTTGGAGATCAATTTAAATAATATCAATAACATTAATATCAATCAAGATAGAGATAGCAATAGAGATAGAGAGCTAAATCAAGAAAATAACTCTGGAAATCAATTCTCCAATGAGAAGATTTTCTTTAGTAACAACTTGGATAATTATCAACAGAATCTATATAATAATTATAGAAATAATTATAGAAATAATAATTTTAGTAATAATTCTAATAATAATTCTAATAATAATCCTAGTAATACTTATAACAATAATGCTAATTATAACAATATCAATTCCTATAATGTTATTTCTAATCTTGAATTTGACAAAACAGTTAAAAATAACAATACCTATACTAATAATGATATTTATGATAATCAAACCGACAATAACAATAATAACAATAATAACAGCAATAACAATAATAACAGCAATAATAATAATAATAATAATAATAATAATAATAATAATAATAATAATAATAATAATAATAATAATAATAATAATAATCACAATAATAACCTATTCAAAGTAGAATCTGCAAATCAAAAGATAACAAACTCCTTCCATTCAAATCTCTTGAATTTGAATAGCCACCCTATTCAGCAGTCAAATGATATTCAATATCAGAATAACATTATTCACAATAACACTATATCTAATGACAATATAAATACAAATATAAACGTAAACAATAATATATACAACGATACAAATCATTTTACTAATATAAATAACACCCATCCTTTAGATTTTAATAAACAATTACTATCATCCTCTTTATCCTCACCACTCTTATCCTCCTCGTCTTTGTCCTCTTCATTAAATATAAATAAAAATAATATCGCAAGCAATAACAACCAAAATAGCAATAAAGCTTCTAACTATAATAATCAAAATAAAAATAATAATCATAATAATTACCATAAGCATCTATATTCTTCAAAAATAATGTCAACAAAACTACCAACTTTTGATGATGACGATGATGATGACGATGATGATGATGATGATGATGATGACGATGATGATGATGACAACGGCAACAATGACTCAGATCGTGATATTGGTAATAATCAACTTGAACTTGATAATGATAATGATGATGAAATTTATACAAACCATAAAGTCGATAATTTCCTGTATGCTAACTACTTAAATAAACTTCGAAATTTTAGAAACTTCAAGAAAAACAATTATTTAAACAATAGCTTAGTCCTTGAAAAAGAAAATAAACAAGATGATAATGACAACGACAACGACAATGATAACGATAATGATGGGATCTTAAATATAAATATAAGAAAATACTCAGATAATGAAAAGACCAAAATATTAAATCCAAATATTTTGCTAAATTTCAATTCAGAAAACAATAATAAAACCAAAATATTGAAACACATTAGCAAATCTGTAAACGACCAAAACTACAATTTCAGTCACAACAACAGTTATAACAATTACAACTACAACAACAATTTCAAAAACTTTAAAAAATTGCACAACAACCCCAACCTCAACTACCAAATCACCAAGAAAACCAACGACATCGATGCAATCAACGAGTTAATGAAAAACAACCATTACAGCAGCACTGGAAACAACACCACAAGCAGCAAATCCAACACGAATACAAGCAACACAAACAACACGAACAACAACACCACGACAACGACAGCTTCCTCCAGCTCCTTTAGCGACTTGAGCTCCATCAGTGTCACCAAAAGTGCTCTTGAAGATGCTGCTTTGAGCAGCCAGTTCACATAATCTACATTTTGTTAGCGTTTTATAAAAAGAAGCCTTAAATAAATTTTTATCATGTATTAAAATATGTTGATGAATATATTATGTACAAATATAAATCTATTTTACAAGAGAATTGAATTAACCATTTGGAAAAATCTTTTAATGTTTTTTTTTCTTTTTTTTCTTTTTAAACTAGTAGTATTTCTTTCTATATCTATCTCTTGCCATAACAATCAAAAAAAAAGGAACATGAAGCAAAAAAGTATACTAATAATAAATCAATGAAGAGAAAAAAATAATATAATGTGAAAAAAAAAAGAATATCAAATATTTTTGCAAAAAAAACTTAAATTAACCCATAATTTAAAGATAAACAAAAACAAAAAACAACAAACATGAAAAAAAATATTAATGTAATGAAAGCAACGGAAAAAAAATAAAACAAAAACTTTTTTCTTTTCTAAAAATAAAACCCAATTGAAAAATCATAAGTATGAATGAATAAAAATTTATCTATAATAAATCTTTAAAATTGTAACTTATTATATTTGGTTTTTGGTATAACTTCTTTTGCTTTTTCTCCCTAATGAAATTATTGAAAAAAAAACAAAAAAATAAACAATTAATGCACTGTTTCCTTTTTTTTCCTTCCTTTATCTTTCCTTGTCTTAACAATTCTTTTTTTTTTAATTTCCATCTATAATCTTTTTCTTTTTTTTTTCTCTTTCTCTTTTTCTTTTTCTTTTTTCACTTTGATTAAACATGATAAAAATCAAATCAAAATAAAATATCAAGTAAAATAATAACAAAATCTGTGCAAAAGTTTTCTTCTCTCATTGTAGCAAATAACCAAAATTCTTTTTTTTTAATTTTCTAAAATGTGAAAAAAAAACCAATCACACACAATAAAAACAAAAAATAATATATTAATTTAAAACAAAAAACAAAATAATAAAATAAACAAAAATGAATAAATAAAAGTAAAATAAATCAAGTAAAATAAAAAAAAAATAATAAAACTTAAAAATTCAACATTCAAAGAACTGAAATTAAAGTTTAGTGGATTACCACCAGCTATTTTGACTTGAAGGATTCCCATAACCTTGCTGAGAAAGGGGTTGAGAAGAGCCGCCCTTTTGATAACGACTTTGACCTGAAGGCTGACTACCAAAAGAGTTCCAACCATTAGAACTAGAATTTGAGTACCAATTTCCACCATTGCTGGAGTTGTTTTGACGACGGTAATCTCTTGTACCAGTGGTTCTGCCACCACCACGCTTTGGTTTCAATCCTTCTCTGTTGACAGTTAAAAGGAAATCTGGAACTTCTTGGTTGGCTTCTGATAAGATATCAATTAAATCTCTGACAATGTTTCTGTTGTTACGGTTGAAGAAAGCAGTTGCAACACCGGTGTTACCTGCTCTACCGGTTCTACCAATTCTATGGACATAATCATCGATATCAGTTGGCAAGTCATAGTTGATAACATGAGTAACATTTGGAATGTCTAAACCTCTTGCGGCAACGGCAGTTGCAACTAAAATAGAGGCTTTATTTGTCCTGAACATTTCCAAAGCTCTTTCTCTTTCACTTTGAGAACGATCACCATGGATAGAAGTTGCAGGAAATTGTTGTAAAATTAGGAAATTAGATAAAGTGTCAGCCATTTTTTTAGTTTCAACGAAAATCAAAGTCAACCCGTTTTCTGAAGCAGACAAAATATCTAGCAAAACTGAATTTTTATCGTTGTCATCGACATAAATGATTCTTTGAGTGATATTTTCTGAGGTTGAACCAACTCTACCAACACTTAAAAAGATGTAATCTTTCAAGAAATCTCTAGCCAAGACTTGAATATCTTTTGGAAAAGTGGCCGAAAACATTAGAGTTGTTCTGTCGTTGACGCCAGGCATATCGTTTTGTTCAACGATGCTTCTAATTTGAGGTTCAAAACCCATATCTAGCATTCTGTCGGCTTCATCAAGGACCAAGTATTTAATAGCCTTTAGTGAAACTCTGCCTCTTTCTAATAAATCGTTCAATCTACCTGGAGTGGCAGCCAAGATGTCACAGCCTCTTTGGATGTTTTTAATTTGAGAACTGATATCAGAACCACCATAGACGACACATGGTCTCATCCACGATCTGTAGCAAAATTTTTTTGCTTCGTCAAAGATTTGGGAGACTAATTCTCTTGTTGGAGCTAAAATCAAGATTGATGGGTAAACTTTTGAGCTGGTAAATTGAGAAACAAATGAGTTCATTTGGTTATCTTGAGGTGTTTCGACGGGTCTTGGACCATTTTTAAAGGATTCAGACAAAGTTGGAAATAAGAAACCACCAGTTTTACCGGAACCAGTTTGAGCACAAGCCATTAAATCTCTTCCAGCAGCGATGATTGGGACAGAGTATTTTTGAACAGGAGTTGGTTTGGTGAATCTAGCTAATTTAACGTTTTCTAACAAGAGATCATCAAGAGGAGGACTGGTAAATGAAGTGATTGGATCAGGAACATTGGAACCTGTTGCTTCAACTGGAATTTCATCGTAGTTGTCAAAATTTATTCCACTTGATTGATAAGTTGGGTCTTCGACGGCACCAAATAGTTCCAATTCAATTTTGTCGTTTCTTGGGCCTGGAACTTGTTTACCATCAATAAAACGACCAGTGTGATAGTGATCAGGACGAGGGCCATAGTTGACGTTTCTACCACCACGATAGCCAGTTCTTGGACTACGGTTGAAAGAGGACCTACCGGCACCACGACCACGAAAAAAGCTATTGCTGTTGCTGTTGTTGTCATAGTTGTTGAAGTTGGAGTTGTAACGATTGGAGCCAGAAGAATCAGAATCAGAGCCTTGGTAAGAGCCTTGTCTGTTACGTAAATGAGGAGGAATGTAGGATCTTCTTTGGTCGTTTTGTTGGGATTGAGATTGGTTTTGATTTAAATTTAAATTATTCATTTCATTTTGAATTTGTTCAGTCATATTTTGAAAAAGGGGAATGAGTTATTGGATTAAATATTAAAATATAGTATATATTACTTATAAATTAATGATAATAGTAATAAGGAAGTAAATTAATATTGGATATAGTTGGAAAGTATTAATTAAAGAAGGATTGTAAATTTTTTTCTTACTTTAGTTATAGTAAAATAAAATAGGCGCTTAAGTTCTAAAGGAAAAAAAAATTTTTAATTTGATTTTTCTGATTTTCTTTTTATTCAACAAAATTTTTAGGAAAAAGAGAAAAATTTTCATCTCCGCTTGCGCTGCTATTTCCTAATCGGTTGGTACACGAAAAAACAGACAAAATCTGGCAATTTCTAGAAAAATCGCGGAGAAAACATACAAAAAATAGTCATGTGAGAGTGGTCTTTGATTGATAAAAGAAAAGTCCAATGCCGGCTCTCGGGCCGTTCAGCACAAAAGAAAAGGCTGAGTAATTCTCAATAGCAAACTCAAGTCACCTGATTTATTGTTAAATACTACATAGAAACGTGCGAGAAAAATCAAATTGGGTTGAAAGAGCTTATTCTTGAAGGGAAGTTGTATTATTTTCAGACCTGATGGTACCCGTAACTGTATCTCTTAATTTCTAGCCCGAGATGCGGGGCTGAATCACCTGGCCTTTACCCCGACAGCACCTCGAAACTCATTTCGGTTGCTCCCTTTTTGAAATCAGAATTGGAATTTCGGAATTAGAATGTAATCTGTTAAATGACAAAGGTAGAACGATTCTTAGAAGGATTAAAATGCAGACAATTTCAATTTCAGTTACTTATTCACCTGAATATTATATGGAACCTATATAGTAAAACTGATTTAGCCAATATATAGATATAAAATTATGTTTTTTCTTTTTAATCAATAGTTTCACATATTACTGGTCTATTGTTATTAAACAATCCATAAAATTTGCAGTATATTCTCATATCAATAAGTATCGTATGCATTTGAAGCCCTAGAGTTATCAAGAAAATGACCTCTTTGTTCAAAAAACCAGAAAACAGTAAAATAAAGAAAGTTACTGTGAAGGAGATAAAACAATCCGTTATATTAGCTTGGCTCATGCATGTCTATGCGGATATATATCAAAAAAGCTTATGTCTGTGTTCACTATCTTCTGTTGCTCAAGAAGTCCTCCATATAAATATAGACGTAAATGCTCCAGTCTATTGCTAAAATAAACATAGTGATTATATTATCTACTTCTAGGGCATTATATCCAAAATGTATCTTGAACCAATTAAGAAAAGTAGACAAAATGAATTAGAGGGATTACCGCCTCACATCCTCAAAAATATTTTCACCAAACTTTCATTTAAGCACAGATTTTTGTTTATTTCATCATTGAACTCCATTGTCAAAGCAACATGCTTGCAGCTTCTGTTTGAAAAAATTGAATTTATTTCATGCAGTTGTAAAAACTATGGTTTAACTGTAAGCAGGAAGATTAAAGAACAGGTTACTTTGAAATTGAACCTTAAAGATGCTACACTTTTTAAAAAATATTTGAATCAATTCTCCCGAAACATATATTTCAAAATAGATTTACCTAACCAAGAACTATTAAAAAGACATCAAGATATAACTACTCTGTTAAGTAAAGTGAGAAAAATTGCGTTTCTAGTTCAAAATGTTTCATTGTATGATTATACTTCTCCTTGCCGGTCGCCTATACTACTTGCTGAATTTTGGAAATGTATTTCATTATTGAAAGATATTCTACTTTATCATAAAAAAACATTAAATGCAATAACAATAAATTTTGATTTCGGAATTATAAACAACAATTTTCCAATTCTATTTTCAGCTTATAATGGGTTAGTACATGAAGAATCAAGAATATACAGATTTGATTCTAAATATCTCTTTTCAGATGAATATGTAAATTATGGTTTATTTAATTTAAAAAAATTGGATTTGGATGGAATGGTTCTTACAAAAATTGGGTCTGGTGTGCTAAATTTAAACAATTTAAAATATTTCCAACTGAGAAATAATAACTTTGGCAATTTGAAAAAAATTCAATTCCCTGAGGGGTTAAGATACTTGTTTTTAAATTTAAGTGGAATTACTTGTATAAAAAACGTTTCATTTCTGAATAATTTGGTCAAATTAATATTATCTGGAAATAAAATAACAACGTTTGACAATCTTAGTGGATGTGAAAATCTAGTTCAATTAAATTTAGATGGTAATTCTATTTCAAAAATTAATAATGTATCCCAATTCAAAAACCTAAGGCGTCTCTATTTGCAATATAATTCAATCAATTGTATCAAAAATTTAAGTTCATTATCAAACTTGGAAGAATTGTTTCTTGATCATAATTTAATTGATAATATTCAAACCCTTAAATACTTATCAAATTTAAAGGTTTTAGAATTATCTTTCAATTCCATTCAAAGTATAGATAACTGTTTTGATGGTTTTGTTAGTTTACAGACGCTAATTTTAATAAATAACCATATTATAAAAATTGGAGTTTTTCCCACAAAATTGATGAATTTAAAGGCAATCTCTTTTTCTCATAACCGAATAACAAAAATCGAAAATTTAGATAACTTAATCAATTTGAATTCCCTAAATTTGTCTCATAACCGAATAACAAAAATCGAGAATTTAGATAACTCAATCAATTTGAATTCCTTAAATTTGTTACAAAACCAAATAACAAAAATTGAAAATTTAGATAGCTTGGTCAACTTGACTTCCTTAAATTTGTCACGAAATAGACTCAACATAGTTGAAAACATTGAAAAATTAGTTAATATCAGTGTTATCAATTTATCAAATAACTGGATTAGTGATTTGAAAATAATGGAAAATGAGGCACATTTAGAAAACTTGACTGAGGTAAACTTATCTAATAACAGAATATTTAAAATGGACAATTTGGGTTGTTTTAAAAATTTAAGGACCTTGGACCTATCGAATAATTTGATAAAAGTATTAATACCTATAAATCAATTAAACAGCTGTTCATATATCAATCTAGAGTCTAATGCAATAGATCAAATTGTGAATGAATCGAGAAATGATAGAATGCGGTCAATATTAAAAACAATTTTGAGAGAAAAAAACACTTTTCCACTTCAAGAAAGCACTGAAATGACATTAAATTTGATGTTAAACCCATTAACACGGATGAATGGGCTATCCAAATGGAGCAATTTAACTCATTTGATTTTACCGGAAAGCATATCAGGCATTGATAAAAGGGACCTTTCACAATTAAGGAATATGAAAGAAATGGAATTACCGAGACGTTCAAACGTCTCCTCGAGAACATTAAACAAGTTAAAAAAAAAATTCCCTAATCTTAAAATTAAATTTATTAGGAATGATTTTGGAGCTTCGCAGAATCGGCCAGGTTTTTCAAATACGACCCATCTAGTTGGGAGATGGGTTTATGTTGAGAGGAACAATAACCACTCTTAAAATAGTAAGCTGAACCGGTTATTATTCAACAAAGTTGATATCCCAAAATTTGTGAGACTCAAGCAGGATTTTATACTCAATTTCCTCATATTACAATTCTTTATATCATTATTATTTATTTTAATTGAACTTCAAGAAAACCACAAAACTTTTGAATCTTCTAGCCTATTCAATCACATAATCAGCTCAACCAAATTTATGGCATCTAGCACCAAGTCCAGATCCAACTTCTCCAATTTTCATCTGTAGTAATATTAACGGTTCCAATTCTTTATTACTATGCTTTATTATCTTCGTTATATTACTACTTGTAATTCCTCCACTTAGTTTTTTAAAATCAAACTTCCCTTTTCGTTTTCTTTCCATTCTTCCTATTCTTCTTTTTTATGATTTCGACTGCACTTGTAATGCCTCTCTTTCGATACCTTACTATTCTTTTGAGTCTTTCCTCGCTCCATGATTTCGGCTGAAAAGCATTTAGAAAGGGTAACGGAAAACAGTTACTATTTCCCCTCAAGAATGAGCTCTTTCAATCAGATTTGATTCTTCTCGCAAGTTTGTATGTATTATTAGACCAGAAACCAGGTGATTTGAGCTTATCACTGGGAATTGTCTGCTTTCCAGTCTTAATCATGAGCCTGGATGTATATACAAAAGAAGATTGTGATAAAATGGAAACATGTACAAGGTTGAGATTAGCAGCAGATTTGTGATATTTACAAGAATCATTAGGCATCGTCTTGTATGGGTTTAAGAAGAATTGAAAATAGTTATTTGGGACTGTTATTCGTCTTCAGCAGTTAGTGTGACGTTAGATAGAGGCTGCATTGATTCATATTTTTTCTTTAATTCTATCTGCTCCAAATGTTCGAGTCGATTAAGTTCCTTTTTTCTTTCTTTGGCTAGTTGTTCCTTTAGCCTGTCTTCCTCTTTTTCCTTTACTCTTTTAGCATCCTTTACGGGGCCCATTGCAATTGCCTATTAGAAGCAGAATCATATTAGTACGATAATCTTATATTTATTGAATTAGGTTGACGATGTGGCTTGTGAATCAAAAACATACTTCTCTTTCGGATTCTTGTAGATCATATACCATCACAACTGAAGCAACAGTGAATAGAGTTGATAATGCGAACGTTATCTTTGAGGCTCTTGACATTTTGATAATTTAAAACCTAACACGATTTGATTTGGTTTTATTGAATGATAAGCCTTTCAGTAGATATAGGCATCTATAGTAGGTCGTGAAATGATGGAGATTGAAAAAGGCCGAATCAAAGCACATGCTGGAGGTGTGTTGTTTACATAAGGAATGTGTAATAAATATATTATACCTTCAACACCCATACTTTGATTTTCTGTGCACCAACCCATAGAGTTAGTGCGGGACAACGCATCGACCGACCTTTTCCAAGGGTCGGGAATTAGCACGTGGCCTTGCTGCTAAGAGGTCGGTTTTGTGGGTGGAAGTCTTAATGGAGCAACAATCCGTGCTCGGAGATACTACCAATCACTTTGAGCTACGTCAGTTTTCTTCTCATTCCTTCCTTGATATCTTCCATGAATCCTTTCAAACAATGTCTATGAGATTAACAAATCTCTAGAAAATTGGAAGATGTTCATTTTCAACATCTCGTCCAACTGGTTTTGGTAAATTATATTCTCTTACTCTGTTGACTCGATACGGTGTTCAATCATTTTGAATCATGTCTAACTTTTAGAACTATTTAATCCGCTTATTTTTTATTGACCAGTAAATATTTTATAATTACCGCGATTAGTAAAAATTGATATTACATTAATCTTGTTCTTCTTGAGGGTGTAAGAGCTAGAGCTTCATCCCTCAATTTGAATAGTGAGCCATATTCCACTTTGAGAAACTGTTCCGTTATCTCAACAGTGAAAGGGAATACAGAAGTGTTGATTTAAGGATATTTGAGCAATCCGGGCACGGAAATACAGCTGATGCAGTTGTCTCTTCTTGGTTCCAGTTATTTTATGATAATCTTGAACTTTTATCATCCTGCCGAGCTTAACGTAGGAAACACCTTCCAAACACGAGTCACATGTGTCGCATCGACATGAGCTCCAGCGGATCCAGTGGATCCAGCAACTCCAGCACCTCTGTTACCTGCACTGTTTGTGCTGCTTATGCTGATTTTTCTGTCCGTTCTGATTTTTGTGCTCGTTCTGATTCTTCTGGCTGCTCCAGCCGTAAGCCCATCCCGGTAAAAACAGCGCCAGCACTGCAGAGCCGACCGCACACCGCAGCAATCCGTTCTCTGCCAAAGACAGACTGATCCGTCCCTTGAGCCGAGAGCTTGTCGAACGCGGCGGGCCAGCCGCTGATCCGCCCGCGTTCTTGTTCTCTTTGCTGATGGTTTCTTCGCACTTTCGCATCAGCACCGCGCCGAGCCCACGCAGAAGCAGCTCACCGCGCGCTTCTGTATTGCTCGGCAGCTGTCCGCGGCTTTTTTGACACGAATCTCTTGATTTTTATTTTATTTTGGATGAATTTCACAAGTCTGTTTACCCCAGATTTTTTATTATCGAATTTTCTTAAAGTCCCAAACTCTAAAAATCCTTATTTTTCCAAAAATTCAAATTCCAGCCATCGATTCCTTCAAACCACCAACTCCTCTTCCTCCAATCACAGCTCGCTATATCAAGTCAAACTCACCATTAATCATCTGCAAAACAGGAGATTGTGCTTCAATTTCTCCCATCTCTTTGCTTTTAATCAGTATCAATGCAAAACTGTAATTGCATTCACAACACATTACTCCCAGTTTGGCCATATCGTTTTGGCTCTACGAATCCTATTACTTCATCACCACCATTATCTTCATCCCGATTTTGAAATTTACTCTACTGTTGCAACTTCCACATCTCTTTGTTTCTTTTTGCTTCTCTCTATATATATACATCAGATTTCCTTTTTTTTTCTTCCTTTCAATTTTTATTTATATCATCATCAATAATCCTATAATAATATACTACTATATCATTATATCTTTATCATAATATTGCTTGATTTTTTGTTTCATATTCTGTTATATCATCATATCTTTTTGTACAAATTATATCCCTTACTCTTTATCTATTTTTGAAAAATGGTTTACACTGCAATTAACGTCGACGAAGAAGAACAATTCTTCCAACAACAAGTCAAAGAAATCGAAGAGTGGTGGGCTCAACCAAGATGGAGCAGCACCAAACGTATCTACACTGCTGAAGATATCGCTAGAAAGAGAGGTACTTTAAAAATTGAATATCCATCCTCCCAACAAGCCAAGAAATTATTCAAATTATTAACTGAACATGACAAAAACAAGACTGCTTCTTTCACTTTCGGTGCTTTAGACCCTGTTCACGTCGCCCAAATGGCCAAATACTTGGACAGTATCTATGTTTCCGGATGGCAATGTTCCTCAACTGCTTCCACCTCAAATGAACCATCCCCAGATTTAGCTGATTACCCAATGGACACTGTTCCAAACAAAGTCCAACACTTGTGGTTTGCCCAATTGTTCCATGACAGAAAACAAAGAGAAGACAGATTAAAAGTGTCCAAGGAAGAAAGAGCCAAATTAAACTACATCGACTTCTTAAGACCAATTGTTGCCGACGGTGACACCGGTCATGGTGGTATCACTGCTATCATCAAATTGACCAAGTTGTTCATCGAAAGAGGTGCTGCTGGTATCCACATTGAAGATCAAGCTCCAGGTACCAAGAAATGTGGTCATATGGCTGGTAAAGTTTTAGTCCCTGTGCAAGAACACATCAACAGATTGGTTGCTATCAGAACCTCTGCTGATATCATGGGCTCTGACTTGTTATGTGTTGCCAGAACTGACTCCGAAGCTGCCACCTTATTGACCTCCACCATCGATTCCAGAGACCACTACTTTGTCATTGGTTCCACCAACCCAGATCTCCCAGACTTGATCTCAGTCATGACCGAAGCTGAATCCAATGGTATTTACGGTGACGAATTAGCTGCCATTGAAGCTGACTGGGTCTCTAAAGCTGGTCTTAAACTATTCCACCAACATGTCATCGACACCATCGAAGCTGGCGACTACCCAAACAAAGCTGAATTGATCAAAGAATTCACCTCCGTCGTCACTCCAACCTCTGGTACCTCAAACAAACAAGCCAGAGCCTTGGCCAAAAAATTTTTAGGCAAAGATCTCTACTTCAACTGGGAATCCCCAAGAGTCAGAGAAGGCTACTACAGATACCAAGGTGGTACCCAATGTGCTGTCAACAGAGCTAGAGCCTTTGCTCCTTACGCTGATATTATTTGGATGGAATCCAGATTACCAGACATTGACCAAGCTATTGAATTTGCTACTGGTGTCAAATCCTTGTACCCTGACCAATGGTTATCCTACAACTTGTCTCCATCTTTCAACTGGAACAGAGCCATGAAACCAGAAGACCAAGCTACTTTCATACAAAGATTAGCCAAACTAGGTTACGTATGGCAATTCATCACCCTCGCTGGTTTACATGTCACTGCTTTGGCTGTCGACAACTTCTCCAGAGACTATGCTAAAATCGGCATGAAAGCCTACAGTCAAAACGTCCAAGCTCCAGAAATCGAAAATGGTGTCGAAGTCGTCAAACATCAAAAATGGTCTGGTGCTGAATATATCGACAGTTTGCTTAAAATGGTCACTGGTGGTGTTTCCTCAACTGCTGCCATGGGTAAGGGTGTTACTGAAGATCAATTTAAAGGTGCTTAAACAACTTGATTAACTTATAAATTTATTTTTAAAAATTCATTATGATCGCTTTTTTTATACATTTTTTTATCTTTAGTTCTTTAAAACTTTTGTTCATAAATTTTCTCTTCTATATTTGTTTTGCACTCTCTTTTATAATGATGATATAATATAAATTTTCTTTTAAAAAAAAAGAAATCACCATTTGTAGCAATCTCCAACTTAACCAACTTAATTTTCAAAAACCAACTTTATTTATTTCAAATCATTTTTTCAAAACCTCTTGCTCTTTAAATTTCCTTTTTTTTTTATTCTTAAACTCCGAACTTTGTATTTCTCCGATTTAATAACATGTCCTCTTGAATCGGTACAATTTTACGTAGAATATCGTTCAAAATCTTATCAAATATAAAAATAAACCAAAAACACAAAACACAAAAACATCTTCAACCAGCTTTTTTCTTTCCTCTTCCTCTTATTGATCCTGGTTTCGAAATACGACGAGATTTAGAGATGCTAGTGTTTATCCCATATTCGGCCAACTCACTAGCCGATAATTTTAATAAACTAGAAGCAGTTACAATACCACCATTTGGAATTCCACCTCGAGGCCCATTTTCTATGAAGTTTGGGGGCTTAAAAGAAGAATTTGTCTCAACAACTGGTGTTTTGTAATTTTTTAACACGCTGCATCTTTCAATATTACTCCAAACCGATGATGTTTTCTTTTTGGAATTAATCGTTTTATAGTCCTCCAAAAATTGTTTTAGATTTTTATCAAGCTCATCATTTGGAAGTGAAAACCCAAATAACTTGTATAATTTCACCAAATTTTTCATATTTTTAAATGCCATTTGCTTCTTAGTGGTCATTTTAAGAATTTCTGCATCTAAAAATCTAGAAACTTCAACTTCACTAGAGTAATTTGACCAATTTGATCTCTCACTCTGCTTATAAGCACTCAAATACAACAATGCTTTACATCTGGTTATAGCAACATAAAAGACTCTTCTTTCCTCATTTAGATCTTCATCACTACCACTATATATGGAAAATCTAGCAGGCAAATGAGACTCATTGCATGAAGGAATAAATACAACGCTCCATTCTAATCCCTTGGATGCATGAATAGTTGAGATTGAGACTTTGCCCTTAGAATATACTTCTCCTTCATTGTTCAATTCTTCGCTTGCTGCAGCATATAGGTCAACTGATTCCAAAAAGTCGCTTAGTATATCCTTTTCACTTTTATTCTCATCTGGAATTGCAGGCAGAAAATCTTCTGTTTTCTCGTCTTCAAAAATAGGAATTACATCTGCTTTAGATTCAAACCCCTTCAATTGGGATCTGACTTCCATAATATTCAAGTGCTTTTCATTATCATCTGAAAAATTTTCTTTGAGTCCAGAGCTCTCATAAATTAAATCAAATAATTTTAATAGATTTATCTTTTGAGGTGATAACATTTTGGAATCATCTGTTTTCCCAAGATCGTTATATTCATTTGAGTTTATAGTATCAGAAAATTTTCCATTATCATCCTTGGAAAATTCTAAATAGGATTTGGCAATATTTATTGATTCAACATAAGTCTTCAATCCTTTCTTATTGATTCTAACTTTGGAGACAATCTTCTTTTTTGGGTTTATAAAATCTTCTAAAAATGACCATGGACATTCATATGATTCAATCATTCCCTCCAAAGTAGACATACCAACCTTGCCAATACCTCTAGCTGGATAATTAACTGTTCTCATTATCGCCAATTTATCATATTCAGAAGAAATAACTCTCAAATAATCAAGGATAGCATTTACCTCTTTTCTTTCCCAAAATGCTCGGCCCTTGACAACTTCATAAGGAATTTTTTGAGAAAGTAAAGCATTTTCAATCACTCTTGACTGATAACCAGCCCGAACCAAAATTGAAAAGTCTTTAAAAGTAAATATACCATTTGGTAAGGCAAATAGACACGTTATTTCATTGGCTATGTGCTCAGCTTCAATTTTAGTATTTTTAACTGTATTAAAAACCGGCGAAAAAGTCAGTGTTTTTTGAGAACTTAGGTGTTTTGATATACGATTTTTTTGTTGTAACATAATTGATTCACTAATTTTTAAAACATCGCTGGTCGATCTATAATTATCTGTCAATAAACATACTCTTAAAGATGGAAAAATATTTCGCATAATATCAAAGTTTTTGGGAACAGCATTTCTAAATGCGTAGATACTTTGATCAGGATCACCAACAACTGTGAAATTTCCAGAGGTCAATGCAAATAAACAAACCAATTTCAATTGGATTGAATTTGTATCTTGAAACTCGTCAACAAGCACATGTTTGATGTACTTCAATAAACCTGAATGTTCGCTCAATAATCGAGAGGTTTTCATTAGTAAATCGTCAAAATCCAAAATATTCAATTCTGTTATCCTGTCTTGGTAATATTTATAAAAATAGTAAAACTCTTTATCATCATACTGTTTAATATAATCTTCAGGATAAATACCAAGTGATTTACATTTTGAGAATGCAGATTTTATTTTTGATAAATCATAAACAGCTTGCAGAGGAGACATTATATAAGAATTGAACTTTTTTTTGTCATAAATATCAATTGAACTAATCAGATTTCTCACACTCACCCCATTATAGTCACGTCTGGTGCTTATTGTTGTTTTTTCCTTTTGAGCATCAATGATTTCTCGAGGGGGTGTTTCCATCAATTGGTTGATAATATGGTTAACATCTCTATCTGCAGCAACTTTGAAATCTTGCTTAAGAGTCGTCAAAGAAACATATTTTTTAAGTATTTTGAAGCAGATACTATGAAAGGTCCCAATTATCAAGCTAGAGAGATCAATCAAGCTGTAGTCTTTAAATAACAAGTTCAATCTTTCAGTCATTTCAACAGTGGCTTTTTTGGTGAAGGTGGTGACAATGATATTTCGAGGTTCAACATTATAGTACAATAGAATAAAAGCAATTCTCGATGTCAAAACTTTGGTTTTACCAGTGCCTGGACCAGCAATTACTTGGAGCTGTGAGTTGATAGGAGCAGTTACAACCTTCAATTGATTATCATTCAATTCAGACAAGATCCTATCAATTAAAATAGTGCCTGCGTTAGCATTTCCAATTTGAACTTGGTGTTTGATTTTCCGTTTAATTTCTTCAGCAGAATCCATATCCAAACTCAGAAATCTTGGATCTGAAGATTCTTGACAATTGATTATAGATTTTATCAACCTGTTACCATTTTAAGTTCAGTTTCAAGGAACTTTTCAGCAGAGCGAGAGATGGAGTTCCGACATAAAACCGACCTATACTACCCGGAAGTGCTATAAACAAATACGGAAACCGCCGACGATAATTCGAAGCAGATTGTTTTTGAAAACTCAAAACGACGTAATTATGATTCTTCGTTATACGTATTGAAATTCAATATTCGGCTTTTCGTATGCATGTAATTTGTAAACATCTCGGCTATTTCCTGTTTGAAATGAGATTTTTCTTCTGGAAACTTGTTTTGAAACAATTCGCCCAATTTTTTATTTAAACCACTCAAACTTCACATTTAGAATTCAAACTCAATTCCAAGAGTCACAAAGTCCGGATTCCGGCTTGAGATCATTTGATTCCTAATTATTTGTTACGATAATCAGTACTAGAAATGTCGGTAAAACATTTATTAACATCTAATTAATTATTAATATCACAAAAAAAAAAACACAGAAAAAGTTAAAAATACATGATCAAAGAAAACTAACAATTTTATAATATATTGCTTGAACCGAAAAAAATTAAAATGTAAACATCGAAGCCAATGAGATAAGGTGCTAGGTGTTTTCTGGTTTTCTTTTGCGACTTTTGTTTAGTTTTATGATAATTTCGGAATCTGGAATATCAAGTGTCGAGGTCCCATTATCTATACTCGATAGATTAATTACACTTTGTGAGTCATCTGGCTGTAATTTATTATCTTCGAGACTTTGTGTTGCAGAGGGATTTGCTTTTCCATCTTGGTTTTCTTTAGTGATTCCTTCAGTGAGCTTTTGAGAATTTTGGTTCTTTTCCGATATGTTGCCATTTATCTTTGAACCCACATCTTCCTTCAACAACTGAAGGTTGCTATTATTATTTATGATAGCACTATCAGTCTTTTCATTATTGTTATTATTGCTATTGTTATTGTTATTGTCAGTTTTTTTAATACTTTGATTAATGTCTTTGTGATTATTATTATTACTAATACCATTATTATTGTTATTATTGTTATTATTGTTATAACCATTATTAATATTGATTTTATTCGTCAAAAGGTCTTTACCGCTATTTTCTTCTTTTGCCATAATATTCTTCGCGTTGTTGCTACTAATGTTAGTAGAATTTCTCTTATTACTATCCGAAACAGTTTTCTTCATGTTTCTATCATTACTGTCATTTTCAATTTTTAAATTATCCGGTTGTACTCTTAAACCGAATTTTGGATTTGTCATTGAATTTGAACTTGCAACCTGATTTGAAATAATATTTTTGCCATTCATAATATTAGAATTCGAATTTTGAGTTATGTTACTCACAGAATTCGCGCTTTTCGGGTTCATCATCATCTTATTACTAAGGGTATTATTATTATTATTATTATTATTATTATTATTATTATTATTATTATTATTGTTATTGTTATTAGAACTATTATTGTTGTAATTATTAGTATTAGTATTGCTACTACTGTTATTGTTATTGTTGTTATTGTTGTTATTGTTGTTATTGTTGTTCTGAGGTGTGCCACGCATATAATTATTTATCATATTGTTATTCATATTTCTAGGACCCATGTTTGGCCCCATGTTCTGTCCTGTATTAATATTCATTGACTGGTTATTCATATTATTCACATTCATATTATTCATATTCATGCTATTCATATTTTTCATGTTCATATTATTCATATTATTCATATTGTTCATATTTATAGTATTCCTATTCATGTTATTCATGTTATTCATGTTTTTCATGTTTCCTATATTCATTTCATTGTTCTGATTCATATAATTAATATTCCTGTTTATAGAGCCCATATTCATGTTCATTTTCATGTTATTCATATCCATCTCATTGTTATCCATCAAATTATTTGAATTCGTATCCTTGGAATTGATAAAATCTTTATTATTCATATTATTACTCATATTATTATTCCTGTTATTATTCATATTATTGGCCATGTTATTCATGTTATTGTTCATGTTACTATTCATGTTATTATTCATGTTATTATTCATATTATTGTAATTATTGTTGTAATTATTATTGTTGCTGTTTCTATTGTTATTGTTATTAGGAACCATGTTAATATTATTCATAATATTTGTATTCATATCCATTCTCATATTGATATCATCAGCATTGAAGGCCGTCACCATATCAGAATTTGATGGAGGATTGGTTTTATTTCCATTCTGCTGTTGTGGTGGTTGAGGCATGGATATCATATTATCTCCAGGCATCATCCCCATTGACTGACTCATCATGGGATTCATTCTGTTGTTGTTCTGAGTGGTATTAATCATATTATTATCAGCATTAGGACTATTAACAGTGCCTGTGTGATTCCAATTATTCGTTACAGCCATCCTCAAATGAGGTGTATTATTGTTATTATCAGCGGATAAAGAAGTTGCTGGTGAAGATGCAGGATGTACTGATGGAGGTACAGAAGTTCCCTGGTGATTTGGTGGAAATCCCATTGGTGATGGGGCATTACTGTTGAAAGAAACCATTCCAGCCGTTGGAAAGTTGGGATTATTGATATTATTGTTGATATTAGGAGGAGGAGGGGGGGTGGGATTTGAATATGGGGGCATTATATTTGAAGTTTGGCTAGGATTAGGAGTTGGATATTGTTCGGACCTCAAACCAGGAATATGAGTTAAAAGCATTTCCAATTTTTGTGTGGCAGACGTGGCAGCAGGAAATCCTTTCTCTGAGCAATTTCTTAGTATGTTTCTGTACCTGAATACTTGTTTTCGATAAAAATCAATTTCATCAGGAGTTTTGCTATTAACAAAGAGCAAGCCAGAAAATGTTCCTATCAATACAAAATTCGCCGAAGTCGAAGAATACCAAAAAGAACGAATGTGTTGTTTTTGCAAATCACTAACGAAATCTATGGCAGCAAGCAAACGAGTTTTTGCAGCATTTCTGCAAATTCTTGACAAGTCGGGAGGTGTTGCAGAATTCAATGATGTTATAATTTTTCTATGAAGAGTTATTTCTGCAGCAAAATACGCCAATTGTAAAGAGCCATTGGAGCATAGTTTCCCAGGCTGTAGTGAAGACATTTGTAATGGTTTTGGTAGTGCTCTGTACCAATCGCGTAGTTTCAATTGTAGGGGCTTTGCACGAAGTAAAACTTGTTCTATTGGTTGTACAGTATCAATGTCTGATAATTTATAAAAGGCATCAAGAATTTCTGAGATGATTTCACTTAGAGATATAATGTGTTGAAATAGCAATTTTCCGACGTCAGTGTCTGTCAAGTTTTCGTCTTTGTGTGGATTGTTTGAAATATTTGTTGGAGACAATTGAGCAGATGGTATATTTTTTTTGATTTGTGATATTTCAGGGAAATCATCATCAGATATCTTTTTGACAAGCCAATTGTTGCCCATAATGATATGAGAAGGTCTACTTTCGATTAAAGCTAGCCATTTATCTTGTAGCCAAACCGCCCAAGCTAATCTTCTTCTCAAACCTCTTTCCCACTTTGGCAATTTCCAGTTTGCACAATCAAGGCCCAAGCCCAATTCTTCAGCCAAAGCTACGACTTGGGAGCTTAGTATCCAGTTTCTTTGGTTATTATCAGATCTGCATTGTAGAAGCAACAAACCTGCCTGAACCACGCTTAATTTTGGTCTTTCAATGACTTCAGAGAATGTTCTGATGGCAATTGAGATTAGTAGATTTGCATTTGGTTTATTTTGTATTGAAACCAATCTCTGATCACAGTCCCACCATTGTATGGCCAAGGAGTAGACAGCGGCTAATAAGGGAGCAGAGAATTCTCTATAAGTTCTTTCATATTTTTCTAAAAAGACTCTTTTGTGTAGGATTGGGAAGTAAGGGTGGACTATTTTAAAGTACAATTCTATTAAGATTGGGCCAAATGGATGGACTATCTGTTCAACTTCATCAACGTTTCTTGAGGATTTTTCGTACAAGGAGGAGTTAAAGTCGTCGGTTAAGAGAAATTGGACGTTTGGAGATCTTGATACTTTTCTTAGAGAAACGAATTTTGTCAATTGGACCTGATCCATTGAGTCTAGTTTCATGTGGTTTATAAGGTTTATATCGAATATTGATGTTGGGCCTATGTAAAAAGAGGATCTAGGAAATTGCAATAATTTTTTTTGCAGCGATTGGAAATTGTTATTGGAGTTGTTTGCTGAGTTATTTGGGGCATTATAGTTGTTATTATTATTATAGTTGTTATTATTATTATAGTTGTTATTATTATTACTATTATTATTGTTGTTGTTGTTGTTGTTGATTGAATTTGAACCATTAAAGGCCATTGGACCGTTGGGGGGCATTGAGTTGATGTAGTTTGGGTAATTTGAGTTGATTTGGTTGATGTGATTGGTTGGAGGATTTCTTGAGTTTGAATTGAAGGGTTGGTTGTTGTTTGATGATTGCAGGTGTACATGATGAGGTAGATTGTTGTTGTTTATGTTGTTGATTGGAAAGTTTTGGTGGGCGTTTGGAGTCAAGGGAAATGGAGAGTTTAGATTTGAGTTTGAGTTTGAAATTGAATTTTGGTTCTGGTTTTGTAGGTTGGGTATTTGTTTTTGTTGCAAGTTTGGGATGATATTGGAGGATGATTGAGAGGGAGTATTTTGGTTTGATTGATGAAAGTTTTGGGATTGGTAGTTGTGAGGATAGTTGTGAGGGTAGTTCATGTTTGAGTTCATGTTTGAGTTCATGTTTGAGTTCATGTTCGCGTTTGAGTTCATGTTCATGTTCATGTTCATTTGATTTACAGGGCTGTTTGAATTGAATTTGTTATTGAATTGGTTGTTGTTTGGAGCTTGGATGTGATTGGGTGGATTTCTCTGATAAGGGAAGATGTTGTTGTTGATGTTTTTGGCGTTGTTGGGACTGTTGTTGAGAGAGTCGTTGATGGAGGAGATTATTTTTTGTCTTTTGGATAGATCGCTGTTGTCGTCCATTATGGATCTTTTTAGGTTGTTGTTGAGGTTGTTGTTGACGATGATGCTCATGTCTGAGAAGGTGCACCTTAGGCTCTTTGATTCACAGTGGGAGCAAGTAGTTCCATCGTTGAGGAGGGTGCAAGGGTCGTTTCTTCTTCTACAGTGATCGCAAGGTCTTGAGGCGCTTATTTTTTTAGTGATTGTGCTGATTTGATTGATTTGGTTATTTTGGTTATTTTGGTTATTTTGGTTATTTTGGTTTATGGATAGAGAGCCGGAAGGAGGAGGAGAGATGGGTATGTTATTGTTCATTATATGATTGTTGTTTGGGAGGATGTTTGGATTGATATTGGGATTAATGTTTTGGTTGTTGTTGAAAGTGTTTGATCTGTTTAGGGATTGTATGATTGGTGGAGATGGAATGTCTAAATCGTTGAGTTTTTTGTTGTTGATTGATAGGATTTTGTTTTGGAATTTTATGTTTTGAATGTTCTGAATGTTCTGGTTTATTGGTTGAGATTGGGGTTGAGATTTTGATTGAGATATGTGGTGAGGGTAGTTTAATTTGTTAGGGTTATTGTTGGGATTAATGTTATCATTAATGTTGTTATTGTTATTGTTATTGTTATTGTTAGGATTATTATTATTTTGATTATTAGGACTATTGATATTGTTATTATTGAGAAAAGGATTGAGAATGGGATTGTTGTGATTATTGTTCAGAGTATTGAGTAGTAGATTGTCATTTAAAGGATCAATAAGATGATCTTCAGGTAGATGAAAGAAGTTAAAATCAGGATCATTATTAATATTGATATTGTTATTAGAGTTGATGTTATTTATATTGTTGGCATTATTCAAGTTGTTCAAGTTGTTCAAGTTGTTCAAGTTATTGATATTGTTTAGATTATTGAGATTATTGTTATTGTCCAAATTGTCGTCATTCCAGTTTGTGAAAGTGTCCATTTTAGTATATCAGTATCAAAAATGTGAAGATATATATATATAAGTGAATATATATATATATATATATAGTATATTATATTATATTATATTATATTATATTATATTATAGGATATTATATCAAATGAATAAAATAATTGAAAACATAATATTTAGAAAATCTGAATAAAGTCTGAATAAAATTTAAGGTATTAAAGAAAGAGAAAGAGAAAGAGAAGATTAGAACGCTAGCGAGGAAAAGTGATTCAATCAGTTACAAAGAGTATAGTGATGGCGATTACAACAGAAAGAGTGAGGGCACGATATAAAGATGGTTGTAACCAGCTGCAGAGATGGTGGAAAAGATGGTTGTGCTTCCAAAAATACCTGTGCTTCTGAAGCCTTTTGGGATAACGACGCAATCGCTTTTGTATTAGCGAAAGAAGCTGAAGGGTTTTAAAAGCTCCAGGCTTCAAGCAGCGTTTGGGAGCTCGTCTTGCTCTTTCTCCGGAGCAGGCAGCTGAAATAGCCAGCACCAGCCAGGCCAGAGCCACACACAGCACCAGCCCCAGCATCCGTCTAGAACCGTCCACCACCAGCCGCTGCTGCTGCTGTTTCTGCTGTTTCTGCTGCTTGTGCCTCTTGTCTTTGTTTCCAGGGCCGTGGCACGCACGGCATCCCCGCATCAGCATGCGGCTCTGAGGCGTGCGCACAGAAGAGCCCTGAGTACCACTGGAGTGGTTGTGTAGGGCTTCTGTTAGGGCTTCCAGCTGGAAAATTTTAAAACTGGGTGTAGATCACAGAGCACCACATCCACCACATCCACCACAACCACCATCTCCACCATGCCCACCCTAGATTTGGAAGACTTGTCCATACCGGACATCCACAACTTGCCTCCAGATGCCCTTCCTGCCTTGTCCTCCTCCTTGTTCGACGGCTTAAAGTTCGACACCTCCATCATATCCCACTGCGACGGCTCTTCCTCTTTAACCATCAGCGACAACCTAAAACTAATCTGCTCCATCAATGGCCCCATTGAAAGCTCCTTGAAATTGGAATTGCCAGATAAACTAGCCCTTGACATCTCCGTCAATTCCTCTCTCTCAACTACCAACAATAGCAACAACCAGCTAATCGAAAACAACTTGCGAAAACTACTTATCAGAAAAATCAACCTATCAATGTATCCCAAGCAATTGCTAGTAATCAACTTCCAGTTTCTCGTGTCTCCCTCAGAAAATTCTCTATTCCAAAAGAACTCCCCACCTAATACCCCATCCTCATCCTCATCCTCATCATACTTATTAGAACTAATGGCTTGTATCAACGCAGCATATCTAGCCTTATTGGACGCAAACATATCCCTAACCTCCTCCTTTAACTCGGTCATCATCAACAACAACTCCTCAAACCACTTGATTTGCTACGATCACAACCACCTTCACACAATCAACAACAGCACCACAGATCACGATATAATAATACTCTATTCAGAGAGTCTAGGCCGTTTCAGCCAATCTACCCTCTTCAACATTCTCTTCAATTTCGGCTACAAAAAATCTCTACTTTTAAACTTCCATTTTGCTTCCCTATATAAATCCATAATAAAGCAAAAATTCATATATACCGACAATAAATAACCCCATCTTTCTCCCGTTCGATTCTCCCTCACGGACCTACAGATACTCTCCATCTAAATCATCCCACGTGCTGTAAATCAATAACCCCCAACCGTGGTCACATATCTTATACGTATATCTGCATATTCTCATGCATGCCAAACCTAAAATTTATCAAAACGAAATCTCCCCATCAACAAATATGTAATAAGTAAAATATTATAAGTAAAAAAAAGGAATTGAATTAAAAACCACACACACACACACAATACATCCCTCTGCCACTATGCAACCACTATCTCTTAAATCTCTCCTACAATTCGCTCTTCCCAAAGATATCTCCTACCTGCTTCTTCACTTGAAATCCTTTCCAAAAGAATCCCCAAACATTTTCACAACTAACGATTCTACTTCTCAAAACCAATTAACCATCAAATCTCACAATCTAATCACTCTCTCAGAGAACACAAAAACAAAAGATAACAACAACTCAAACAGAATCTTTTTTGCTATAGAAATATACATCTACATTATTCTAAATAAAAACTACATCTCCTCCCTATCCACCACAACCACAACCACAACCACAACCACAACCACAACCAACAATAACAATAACAACAAAATTCAAAAAATCATTTACATCTCAAAAGTAGATAGCAATGGCTACAACAAAAATAAAATAAAAATAAACCCAATAATCCAAGCAATCATAATCTACTTCTTAAACTACGATTCCATCAACAACTACCTCCACTTCTACCTTCCAAAATTCCAATTTCCATCTTCTTCCAACTCAATCTACAACGATTCCCTATCCATAAAACAAAAACTAAACCTACTAATCGACGAAAACAATTCATCAACAACCTCCAACCATGGCAGAATAGCATTCAAATCCCTAGCTTACTACTCCCTCTTACCAACCTCAAACTTCAAAATCATCAACAAACTAATCCTCTTCACCAGATCTGAAAAATCTTACCTCTTCCCAAACTCCTTTAAAAACGAAAAAAAACACATCTTGTCTCATTCTAACCTATTCAAATGGTGGATTAATCTAATCTATAACCTCTATAAAAACCCAATCTTCCCACTTTCCCCAGCTTCCTTGAATCTAAACATCGATATCCCAGGTGAAGATATAAACATGATTAAAAAATTCATCCCAAAAGACTTACTATTCAATATAACCAACAACATTCCAAACATAAATAACAATGTCAAATTGGATTTTCAAATTGGCTCAATTTTCAATCCAAATATTATCAACAATAATGATAATGATAGTCACAATCACAATCACAATAAATTTTTAAATAACTGCAAAAACTTGAATCTTAAAAATTATAAAGCAAAATACTATATCCCTCTTTTACCCGATGACCCTAAAGCCAGATTCTTAGAGCATTTAGTACTAGAAAACAAAAGAATTAACGATATTGACTTGTATCAATATTGGAACGAATTGGCCTTTAGACAAGAATTTAGATTTGGTTTCATTGTGGGCTTTATCGGTTTAACCTCAATTCAAAACACCAACACCAACACCTATAAAAATGATAATAAAATCACCACCAAAAACGATAACAAATCCAAAATTGAAACTGAAATTGATACTCAAGTCAAAAATGATATCCAATTTTCAATCGACGAATTCAACATCCCAACTATATCAATCCCTTCTCACTATTTCAAAATAAACAACTCAAACGTTAATGATCCAATTCGTCACAAACAAATTTTTTTATCCAAATCATACAATAATATCAATTACTCCATTCATTTCAAATTAGATGATATAAAATTAAATAACATTTTCAACGACGAAATCTTCCTAACTAAAAAATATTTCCAATTCTTAAAAGGCTATATAGTTGGTGAAGATTATTCAACTGAAATCGGCTCAATTGAGGCCTTTAATAATTTAAATTACATTTTTTTAAATAACTTCAATTCAAAATATAATAATAAAAACATTCATAATGAAAACATTTATAATAAAAACGTTGATAATAAAAACAACTTGGAACCAGGTTTCAAAAAAGTCATTGGTAACCTAGATCAATCACACTCACCCAATTATATCCCACCCGTAAATGAAGACCAAAAAATAAATTACCAACGTTCATCAACTCCATCTACCAATCCAACTGGCGTAGATGAAGACCAAACAAATTCTAAATCTTCACCAACTCCATCAAATGATTCGGTCTTAAATGAAGCAGATTCAAACAATTATGATCAAACTATGCCTGAAATAAATATTCTTCAGGTTCGAAAAAAAAGAAAAAGTAATAGTGGTTTGTGCATAAATTTAGATTACAAATCATCAGATGAAAGTAAAGAAAAACCTATTATCGATGAAAAGACACTTCAACAAACTATAAATGTTTTAAAGGTCAGAAGAAGAAGAAGAAGATCTAGTCAATCTAATCATAGACGATAATGTTATTTTTATAAGAATTTTTTAAAGAATAAAAAAAAATCTATTTATTGTATATATAAGTGTCTGAAAATTTCTATAGTATAGAATATTTATGTGATGAAATTGAAGATGCAAAACAAAAAAGCAAACAAATAAATGAATAAAAATAAACAAAATAGATGCTAGAAAAACCATTCAGAATAACTAATTGTTTGATGAAAAAAAAAAAATTGTGGAGAGATTCCCTTATGCCAACATGATCCCGGAATTTTTACAATCATTTCTGTCTTTAAAATATAGTGGTACAACAATTTCTAATCATAGAAAAAAAACAAAGGAAAAACTATAGAAAAAAAAGAAAAAAGAAAAAAATTAAAATTAAAATGAAAATTAAAATGAAAATGAAAATTAATAAAATAAAATAAAATAAAATAAATTTAGCTGAAGAAAAACTGATTAATCAGTGGTTTAATTCTTTGTTTTTCGTTTTTTTAAGATATTTTTTAGATTGTTGTACCATGCTAATAAATAAATCTTTCAGTTCTAAATTATATTTCAATTATTCCAAATCCTAATTATTATTATTGTCATTATTTTTAATTGGATTATTCTTATTCTTATTCTTATTATTATTATTATTATTATTATTATTATTATTATTATTATTATTATTATTATTATTATTATTATTATTATTATTATTATTATTATTATTATTATTATTATTATTCAAATTTATCGCTTTTTCCTTAGAAATCAGCTTCACCTCCATTATATTTTAATAATTGTTTATTGCTTAAAACCTCATTTAAAACACCTGAGCTTGCAGCAACTAAGCCAATAAATGGCTTTGAAGGTTCTAAAACTTTTGAAACATATTCTGGATGATACTGAGTACCAATATAGTAAGGATGATCCTTCAATTCAAAGATTTCCATTCTTTCGTTTTTCTCATCTTTACCAACATAAACTAAACCCTTGGATTCAATTTGTTCAACAAATTTAGGGTTAACTTCATATCTATGACGATGTCTTTCTGAGATTTGTTCATTTGAACCATATAGTTTCTTGATTACTGACCAATCAGTATCCTTTTGGAATTTGGTGATTCTGAGACCTAATCTCATTGTACCACCCAATTTTTCTTTATTAATCTCAGGCATATAAAGGATTATTTTTTTATCATCAGTAATATTTGGAAAAAACTCTTCGGAGTTGGCATCTTGAATACCGAGAACATTTCTTGCAAATTCAATTGTAGCAATTTGCAAACCAAGACAAATACCTAAATAAGGAATGTCATTTTCTCTTGCCCATTTGGCAGCTTGAATCATACCTTCAATACCTCTGTTACCAAATCCTCCTGGAACTAATATGCCATCAGCAGTACAAACAGAATGCCATGCTTTATGGTAGCTGGCTTTATTATCAATAGAAATTTGATGTTCTAAATCAGTAGCTTCAACCCAAATAATGACCAATTTTTTTTTCAACTTGATTGAAGCATGTTCTAAAGACTTGATGACCGATAAGTATGAATCTTTCAAGTGGGTATATTTACCAACAATTGCAATTTTAACGACTTCAAAGGAGTTATCAACGTTGCGACACAAAAGTTCCCAATTTTTCAATAAAGATTGGCCTTTTTTCAAGGATTCTGTTGAAATTTTAATATCAGCATTGAGGTTCAATCTTTTGTTTAAAAAATCCAATAGTTTTTGTTCTTTTAATAAAAGTGGGACATGATAGGTGGAGTTGACATCGTGAACAGCTAAGACTTGGTTTGGACCAACATGACAAAACATTGAAATTTTTTCAATGGTTGGCTTTTGCAAAGGTTTGGAACATCTGCAAGCAATCATATCGGGAGTTAAACCCAAAGATCTTAAATCTCTTATAGCAGCTTGAGTTGGTTTCGTTTTTTGCTCATCGTTAATCACAGGGATTAGAGAGACATGTATCAAGACAAAATTTTCATGGCCAACTCTAAATTGAAACTGTCTCAATGCTTCAACAAATGGAGCAGATTCAATGTCCCCAATAGTACCACCCAATTCAACAATACAAATATCAGGAGTTTGGCCTGAACTATCAACTGGTATTTGCGAAACACTTAACAACCTCTCCTGAATTTCATTAGTTAAATGAGGGACCACTTGAACAGTTTTACCTAAATAGTCACCTTTTCTTTCTTTTGAGATAACTGAAGAATAAACTTTGCCGGTAGTGATATTATGGTCCTTAGTTAGGTTGACATTCAAGTACCTTTCGTAGTTACCTAGATCCAAATCAGATTCACCACCATCGTTCATGACAAAAACCTCGCCATGTTCCAAAGGAGACATGGTCCCAGCATCGATATTCATATATGGATCGATTTTAATAGCTGTGACATTTAGCCCCAAAGTTTTCAATAACAACCCAGTAGAGGATGCAATAACACCTTTTCCAATGCCACTAATGACGCCACCTGAAATAACAACAAACTTCATCTTGAGCTAACTTAGGCTATGATTTCACTATTAGAAAACAGACAAATATGGGCAGGTATGGAATGAAACTCTAAGATGATTCAATCAAACTCGTCTCAGGTCGAAAAAATGGACATGAAAAAAATCTCCAATTGTGAAAATTTTTTTGAGAAAGGACCCAAAAAAGCCAATCAAACAGACCCTGTTTAGGGGGTTTGTACGGTGCCCTCGTATGCCCCCGTATGTCTTTGCATGTTTTTGCATGACAATATAAGCCATCGTAAATCGATCAATCACGTGGTTTGGCAGTTGGTGCATTTTCGGAAGCAGCGAAGTCGGAAGAAATTTACGAATAACTTCGCTCGAACAAAAAGGCGATGAGAATAGCAAACAATAAATAGAGTAATGAGTAATGAATAAGTGATGAATAAGGAATAAATAAAGAATTAAATATATACTGACTATAAATTATAAATATCATACTAAAATAAACATAAGTATAAACATAAACATCACAAGTTAATGGCAAATGAGTTTTGGTCAGTTGCTAACTGAACAAAAACTTCTCTGATTTTATATGCAATTGGACTCTACCACAGTAAAACTTGAAATGATGACTTTTTGCTAAATGCAGATGAACAAAAATGAAGAAAAAAAATTAAGAATTGAGAGAGATTGAGAAAAAAATAAAAAAATAAAAAAATAAAGAAATTATTAAATTATTAAATTTTAAACAAATTGTTAAATCAATTAATCACGTAAAAAAGTTAAAAGTAAATATGTATATAGTTTTGGTTTTTTTGTAATTTTTTTTGAATTTTTCTGCTCTTTTGATGTAAATAATAAATAATAAGTAAGTAAAACAAAGAAAAAAAATATTGAAAGTATAAAGAATAAAAATAAGAAATAAAAACGAATAAAAACAAATAAAAACGAATAAAAACGAATAAAAACGAATAAAAATTAAATATAAAATATAAAATAATTAGTTATAATTGTTGATAAATAGAAATGAAACGAAATTCCAGTTAAAATACTATAATATTGTAATATATCAAATCTTGTGACATCATATCATTGAATTATTCATATTTAATTGATTGTTTTGAATACTATTTAAATTTCCTGATTGTTGCAATCCACTCAATTGATTTGATGCACTAAGGCTGTTAATGGGGATGCCCTGGTTTTGAATATTGTTTGTTATGTGGATTTGCTGTTGTTGTTGTTGTTGAGAGACATTTGGGTTAGTATTTTGATTATTATGTGGATGAGAATTTAAATGATTAATATTGTGATTGTTATGATTTGAATTGGCATTTGAGTTATAGCTGTGGTTATGACTTCTATTAAGATTTTCCATATGATTGTTTAAACCAGCACAAGTAGTGTAATGTTCATTTAATTGATTTTCCCATTGAAAATATCTATAACAACCTTCGCATTTGTATTGCAAAGCTGGGTTCATCAGCAAGTTTGCATTGATATTATGTGTCAAATTTGAGTTCATATTAGAATTTATGTCAATAGTAGAGTCCTGGCTATGACTGAGACGATTGTGGTTGTGGTTGTGGTTATGTGTAATATTAAGGCTGTTATTAAGACTGTTAAGACTGTTGTTGAGATTGTTACTAAGGGTAGTGTTGAGATTATTATTATTAAAATTGTTATTGATATTAGTGGCAGTAGAGTTAGTATTATTGACAACCGAATGTTGACTTATATTGTTGTTATTATCAGAAGTATTATTATTGATACTGTTAATATTATTGATGTTATTAATATTATCATTATTTTCGTTATTGTTATTATTCATATTGTTATTGTTATTGTTATTATTGTTGTTATTGTTGTTAATATTGTTGTTATTATTGTTATTATTGTTATTATTGCTATTATTATTAATATTATTATTATTATCGTTATTATTATTTGGTTGGTCATTTACAGTGTGAAGATCTCTATAATGTAAACTTAGATAGTATTTATCTTTATAGATTTTATTGCAATAGGAGCATTTGTAACCTTTATTGTTGACAAAATGGGTGTCTTTGTAATGTTGATTTGACAAATATTTGCTCTCAAAAACACAGTGACAAGCAGAGCATTTGAATTCGACTTTCATGATTTTTGAATGATTATCTCTGATATGTTGACCTAAATAATATTTATCTTTATAAATTTTTTGGCAAAAATGGCATTTGAAATTTTTACCATCGGATGTTTTATGAGTTTCTTCATAATGGTCGTTCAACTCAGCTTTATCATCGAAGTTTGAAGCACAGGCTAGACATTTGTAGCCACTGAATAGTTTTCTCTTTTTAAGATTTGAGGATCTGTTGGAAGTTCTGGCCAAGTTGTTTGCATCAGGGTTGTTATTTGAGTAGATGGATAGGTTGTTGTTTGAGGTTATATCGCTGGGCAATTGGTTGAAAATGAGGGATTGGGAAGGTTGAGACTGTGATTGAGAAGATTGGGAAGATTGAGATTGGGATTGCAGAGGCTGGGAATGAGGTTGTGGTTGAGGTTGCAGCGACTGATATTGTGTTTGGGGCTGTTGGGCTTGAGCCTGGGCCTGTGGTTGAGGTTGTTGTTGGTTTATATGGGAATGAGAGATCAAAACCGAGGAGGATTGGTGGTTTGAAGGTAAAGAAGATAAAGGGGGAGAAGAAGAGGTGCTTGGTTGGGGGAAACGAGAAGAGGGAGGAGTTGGTTGAGAGTAGATGTGGGCCTGGTTGTGGTTGGTAACGAGGCTGTTGGAGCTGTTGGGGTGTTGGACATCAGTGTTGTATTTTAGAAGGAGGCCCTCAATTAGACGAAACATTCTGGATAATAGGATCTGATCATGTCGAGTGGAAGAAGCTGTCAAGTTGTGGGTGTTGGTAGTGTTGGAGAACTTTATGGTGAGTAGTTTTTTGAGCTCGTTGATAGCATCAGCAAAGGAGGAAGTGGAAGGGTAGTTGAAGATTTCGTTCAAGTGGGAGTTGTTGTTAGCGTTGTTGGCGTTATTATTATTATTATTATTGTTATTATTTGTGGTGTTGGTGGAGGTGGTGGAGGTGGAGGTGGAGGTGTTGATGTTTAAATGATTAGACAAGTTGTTTGGAGTTGAGTTTACAGAGGCATTGCTGTTGGAAGGAATAGCTTGAGATGGATGATTGTTGTAATCAGGAATAGATTGGAGGTGGTTGTTCATTTTGGGTCAGAGTGGAAACAGAGAGTTGCAATTGTAGTAAATTATAGTATTTGGTTATATTTTAGTAATGGCATGTATCATAATATACTTGATTGAAGCCAAACGTTGAAATCTTGGTGAAATCTTAATAAAATCTTAATAAAATCTTAGTAGAATTTTATTTTATTTTATTATATAATATCAGTAGGAATAAACGATATTAGGCCGAGCAAAATAAGATAAAATTCTATTGTTATTGTTATTAGTATAACGATAATAATAATAATGATAGTGTTAATGATAGTGTGAATGATAGTGACAATGGAAATTGAAATGGAAATTGAAATGGAAATGAGAATACTAGATTTTGTTGATTGGAAAGAGTTAAAATTTAATAATTTTTTCAATTTGTATGAAAAAAATTAAAAAAATTAAAAAAATTAAAAATTAAAAATTAAAGGGAGATTTTTTTTTGTTTAACAGTTTTGAAGTAATTTCCTTTTTTTTTTTGTTTTTTTGGATATTATTTTAGTGACGAAAACAATAAATAATTATTAAGATAATTAAGTTTTTTGAGAAAATCTGTGTTATTTTTTGTATTTTTCTGTATTTTTTTATTAAAAAAATTTGAAAGGAATTCAAAAGGAAGATTCTGTTGAAATAGTTTGGGTATCTGGATATTTGGGTACTTGGGTACTTGGTTGTTGAGTATTAATGAAATTAGATGAGTTAATGAGAGAGATGGTAAGTTGGAGTAAGTTAAGGAGTTAAAATCAGTTGATGAGTAGATAAGTTAACAGTAATTGTTTAATGAGACGATAAGTTAATTCGTTAATGAGTTAGTGTGTTGATCAGTTGAGCAATTAAATTAATGGAATAAAAGTATGAGTTGAATTGTGAAAATTTGAATTCGGTGTCTTTATTTTGATACTAATAATAATATTATTATAAAATTTGGGAATCGATTATTTCGATATTTGCCTTCTTTTGTTTGCTTTATGTTGTTGAAGTGGGTTTGATGAAGAAGAGTTATAAAGTTCTTGAATACAAATCGTGGGAATTCAAAAGTAAAAAAAAAAATGAGGTAGAAAAGAAGGAAAATGAAAGCAGGTGTGGAAATGACAATAAAAAGGGCAACGAAAAGGGCAATGGCACTGATAATGAAAAGGAATATGAGAAAGAAGTTGAAGCTGAAATTGAAATTGAAATTAAACTGTGACAATTTAGCAAAAAACTCAGTTTTCAAATGAAATGAAATAGAAAATAGAGCTAAAGAAGCGTAGAAAATGAGTAAAATATCAACAAAAAGCAGCAAAACGATGAAAGAAAAGCGAGAAAACCAGAAAAGTTTGAAAAGTTGAAAAGTTGAAAAAGTTTTGGATTTGAAAAAAGTTGCAAAGAAAAAAAAGAAGTTTTCTAAAAAATAAGTGAAAAAAAATAAAACTAAAAACCAGACAAAAAATTTTGAAAAAATCCCAATTTCTTTATATGAATTCTGTGTGAAATTCGTCCTCACGCGACCGGCGCGTGAGCCAATCGCAGCTCAGCATAACGAACGCATGCTCCCCTGCGCGCTCCTGCGTTAGGATGCGGTGCCTATTGTATGCGCAGGTGTGCTCTTTTCAACACAGGCGTGCTCTTTTCGACCCAGGCGGCGGCTGGAACAAGCGCATGCCGCTCATTGGCCAGCCTGAGCCTGCGAGACTTATTGGAGATCTATTGGAGATCTATTGGAGATCCATTCACGGTCCATTGGAGGTCGCTGAGGTCTCTTGGGCCTAATTGGAGATTCAGCGCTGCTCTTCCTGGTCCGATTAGGCAAGTAATCGAGTCGTTCTTGAGCCAGGCTTGGGCGACTCTTCTGCCTGTTGCTCAGCAACGCACTGGCGTCTGCGTCCGGATAGCATGGGTCTGGAAACGCCACTATTTAGCCGCTGTGATTGGCTGTCGCTTGCCGCGCTTGTTTATCTCTCTCGCTGTGGCCGTATTTTCTGTGTCGGCCACAATTTCTAGCACCCTATCTCTCCTGAATTGCTTCTGCGCTGAACCTGTCTTAGCGGGCCGCGCCACCTCACCTGGTTTCTGATTTTTCAAAAACTCTGTTCTGCACAACTTTCAGTTGTGTTTGCTTTTTTTCCCCCGTTTCGCGTCTGCTATTCTGCTATTTTCGCGTTTGTTGCGCTACTAAATCCGGTAGCTGCCGTTTTAGGGAACTGCCTCTTCCGCTTGTTGTTGTTTTCATCTCAACGAAAAAAATCATCTTCCACTTTCACCTCCAACTGGCTATTTCTTTTAATCTGTCTCTCTTGCTTATTTTTTACTGTCTTTGCTGCAAAAATCTTGTCTCTCTTCCATTTTTTGTCTCTCTGCTGCCTGCTTTCACCCCCCTCTTCCGAATATGGACAATTTCTCCCAGTCCCAACTTCCTCCTGATGCTGTTCTTGGTGATAGAGTGAGAATATTTCAGGACTTTCTTACTCAGAAACCTGATTACTCTTCCACAAACTTGATCCAGTCAGACTACACTGACTTGATTCAGTCTATGCTCAGAAGACACGAAACAAGACTAATAATCTCTCTCGACGATATCAGAGACTCAATTCCTCAATTTTGGTCTGGTCTTCTCAACACTCCTTCTGAATATCTACCTGCTGCTGAGAGAGCCTTGAAGGAAACCATCGCTGCTATACACAACATCACCCTTTACGATATCGATGAAAACACACATTTCCACATCGGTTTTAGAGGTTCTTTTGGCTCTCACCAAGTGTCCCCGAGAACTATTAAATCAAACCTACTTTCAAAATTGATATCAATTGAAGGCATTGTCACAAAAATATCCCTAGTTCGTCCCAAAATCTTAAGATCAGTTCACTACTGTGATTTCAATGGAAAGTTCTTTGCAAGAGAGTACAGAGATCAAACAAACTCCTTTGATCCCATCTCGGTTCCTGCAATTTATCCCACTGAAGACCCTGATGGCCATAAACTACTCACCGAATATGGCTTGTCCACCTACAACGACCACCAAACTATAACCATCCAGGAAATGCCAGAAAAGGCTCCTGCTGGTCAATTACCAAGATCGATCGAAATCATCCTCGATGATGATCTAGTAGATATAGTCAAACCTGGCGACAGAGTCCAAATCGTTGGGATTTATAGAACCTTGGGTGCTGGCCAAAATAACATCTCCTCTTTTAAAACCATCATAATAGCCAACTCAATCTATCCAGTCCACACAAGATCTTCCGGTGTCTCAGCAATCCAAAAAATCACTGATCATGACGTTAAAAACATCAATAAAATCTCTAAAAGAAAAAACATTTTCAATTTGATCTCTCAATCTCTAGCTCCTTCAATCTACGGCCATGAATATATCAAAAAAGCTGTCTTGTTACTACTAATGGGTGGTGTAGAGAAAAATCTCGACAACGGCTCCCATTTAAGAGGTGACATCAATATTCTAATGGTTGGTGACCCATCAACTGCCAAATCCCAAATCCTAAGATTCGTCCTCAACACTGCTCCATTAGCCATTGCAACAACTGGTAGAGGTTCCTCTGGTGTAGGTTTGACTGCGGCTGTTGCAACAGACAAGGAAACAGGTGAACGTAAGCTAGAGGCAGGTGCAATGGTTCTAGCTGATCGTGGAATTGTCTGTATCGATGAGTTTGATAAAATGAATGATATCGATCGTGTTGCTATCCACGAAATTATGGAACAGCAAACTGTCACAATTGCCAAAGCTGGTATCCATACCTCCTTAAATGCCAGATGTTCGGTCATCGCTGCTGCTAATCCAGTTTATGGTCAATATGATGTTCACAAAGACCCCCATAAAAACATTGCCTTACCCGATTCCCTATTGTCTCGTTTTGATTTGCTATTTGTTGTCACTGATGATATCGACGATCAAAGAGATCGTAAAATTGCTAACCACGTCTTAAAGATTCATCGCTACTTGAAAAATGGTTATGCAGAAGGTGAACCCATAAGAGAGATGGAAAACTTGACTCTATCTGTCGGTAATGATAATTATACCAACAATAACGATGACCTATTAGATAACGATACTTCCTCCTACGATAAAATCTTTGAAAAATTCGATCCTTTATTACATGGCGGTGCTGAAGAAAATTACAGAAAGACTCATAATTACAATTCAACCAGAAAACCTCTTCAGGTCGAAATTTTAAAATTACAATTTATTAAAAAATATATTCAATATGCCAAGGATAGAATAAAACCAAAATTAACTTCCAGATCTAAAAATTACATTATAAATACATTTGCTTCCTTAAGAAATGACGTCCTAACTAACAACGCAAGAAAGACTTCTCCAATAACTGTTAGAACCCTTGAAACTTTAATTCGTCTTGCAACTGCTCATGCTAAAGTCAGATTATCACAAAGAATTGAAGTTAAAGATGCAAAAGTAGCAGAAGAAATTCTAAGGTACGCTTTATTTAAAGAAGTTGTAAAAAGAACAAGAAAAACTAAAAAAAGAAAAACTAATAATGTTGCCAAAGATTCTAAAGATCCTGAAGATTTAGATAGTGAAAGTGAAGATGAGGACGAAGGAGTAGAAGAGTTGCAAAATAATATTACAGATATTAATCTTAATCAAAATGGAAATAGCAGTCAGAATAATATCTCAACTCGTAGCCAAAGAACTACTCGTCAACGTAATGTTTCAAGTGCATTAAATACTCCAAGAAAACAACCATTAGGCGAATCAAACGTTCAGCAACAAACTCCTCAACGACAGCCCCAATTCCAAGATCGTACACAGAGCCCAGAGGAAGTTTTTCAAGAGGAAATTTCTCCTTCCAGATTAGACAAAATAATAAGAATAATAGCAAGATTGAGAAATACTGACTTGTTTGAAAACGAAAGTTGCCCATCAAATGATTTACTAAGCTCGATTAATTTAGAGTTATCAACCGAAGAACACTATTCGCTTGGCGAGTATAAACAAGCATTAAAGAAAATGGAAGATAGAAATTTGGTTATGGTTGCCGATAATAAAGTATGGAGTGTTTGATTTATTTGAATAATTTATGAGATTTGGCCTTTAATTTTTGATATCCTTTTATTATTTTTTTTTTATTGTATATCCATTTAAATATTTATTTTTATTTTCAATGATTTGAGTAATATATTTTGTTTTTGATTTGAGATTATGATTATTATAAATAGTCATGTTTAGTTTTATACAAGTTTTATTTATGTTTAGTTGATTCAATATTATGTTTCTGATTGGTGACAATTACTTTGGATTTTAATAAAATAAAAACCTGTAATCTATTTGAAATCGGTAACGATTATTAAAATAGAAAAACCTTTGAAGGAGATAGTTTTGTGAAACCCATATTGTTTGAGGTTTTGTGGTGTGTTTGCAGAAGTGTTTCTTAGGGATTTTGTGACATATAAGAGAAATATCAGTTATTATATTAGAGAGCGCACTTTAGAGAATAACATAAAATATAGAATAGGGAATTAAGCAAGATATAATATAAAACAATTAACAAAAATATAATATATATAGAACAGCATAAACAACGTGAAAATTAATCAAGGTTGAAAGTATTAATATATTTACCTTGAAATGTAAGAATCAATCTTTTTGGAGCAACAGTTTTAGCAATCACCTTTTTTTGAGCAATTGGTTTCTTACCAATTGGTTTGTTAATAATTGGTTTATTAATAATTGGCTTCTTGGCAATTGATTGTTTAAGAATTAAATCAATTTGTTCAAGTTTAAAGAGCTCTTTTGTGTTGGATTGTTTAACAACTTTTTTAGCAATAGGCTTTTGGATTTTAGAAAGTTTTAACACTTGTTTTCTTAAAGTTGGTTCGGCTTTGATGAAGGTGGAACTTTTGGTGCTAATCATTTTGATATAATTAAAAATAAATAGTAATAGTAATAGTAGTGGTGATTAGGGTATTGATAGATTGTTCAGATTAATAAATTATTATTATCAGATGTGATTGCAAAAATATAAGACAAATTAGCGGAGTTTGTAGAGAAGTAATTGATATAATTAATATGATTATTAATAAAAAATAAATATTAAGAATGAAGAGCAAAAGAGAAATCTGCTGCTCTTTTATATTAAAATCTTTGTCATAATATATGATTCTTTTGCTTTCAAATCGAAACAAAGTACAGAAATAACGCAAGATACGATAAAAGAAATAGAAATAAAACAAAAAAAATATAAGAAAAAAAAAGGAAACAGTTGAGATATATAATTTTATTATACACAATGCAAATATTGAACCAATCAAAAATCGCGTGTGATAAAAATTGTAGCAAATCTTGAACAAAAAAGATAAAAAAAGACAAAGTTAAAAAAAGACAAAGTTTGGTCATGCATGTATTTCTATTGTTCGAGAGTTGGATGTGTCAAACCCGCATCTTGTGGGATGATCATGCATATTGCTTTAACTATTCGTTTTTGATTGCTTCTTTTTATTTGACAGCAAAAGTTAGTCATATAATAGTGCAGATGCAATCGATATAAAAGCCCTGATTGTGCTCAAATAAAATTTAAATACATATTAATAGAAAGAGTAACTATTTGAAAGCAACGAAATAATAGGAGGATAATATGCTGGACATTAATCTCTATGATATTGATCAGTTGTTAAGTTACAGCGATGGTAGTTTGATGGAAAGTGATAAAGTGGAAATAGAAGAAATGACAAAAGTGAAAAAGATAAAAAATACAAAAAAGATAGATAATGAAAGCATGAACAATGTTTTTAAAGTTCGTGGAGATAATAGTGGAAATCATCAGAACAGTATAAAGGCTAATGAAAGGAAAAATGATTTGAAAGAAATTGAATTAAATGACAAAAAAGATTTTGAGGATGACAATGAAAATGATTTTTATATTAATCCTTTTGAGTGTACATATTCATTTGATAAGGATTACATTGCTAATTTAGGGAGTGGTTTTGAATACGAAATCGATAAATCGTGCATGTCATTTAATTGCGCAGAGTCTAATGCAGTTTCTTATTTTCAAATGAATATGGAATATCATATTAATAATTTACTTTATGATGATGTTTATGAAAATATTAATGACAATAATATAAAGAATGATGATGATAATGATAATGATAATGATAAAGAGAAAATTGATTATAGAGATATTTATAGCAATTATGAGAATAGTTACAGCAATTCTGACGATAGATTGAATTATGATTTTGGTTTTGATTTTAATTTTAAATATGAAAAGCCTATTGAGGACATTTTAAATGAGTGCAAAGAATACGAAGAAAGCAATTTTACACAATGTGAAAATGTGTATGGAAATGAGCGTGAAAATGAATATATGAAGAGAATTTACAAGATACATTTAGAATTAAAAAAAAACAATTGTGAATTTTATAGAAGAACAGGCTCTAAAAGAAGATATAATGTTATAGGGATAAAATTGAACAATGATACTGATACTGATAATGATTTCAGTTTTAAACTGGAGGTTATTAATTACAAAAAGCAAATGTCATGTTTGAATCCTGGATATGAAAATAAACCAGCAGTTACGCTTAATAAGTTTCTTGAGTATTGTGAGTATAGAGAAATGGGTGAGAAGGTGAAAAAGAAGATTATTCATACATTAGATCTTGAAGGTGTTGCGAAAAATATAAATCAAAATCAGAATCAGAATCAGAATGATAATGTATTTTTTAAGGAAGCGAGTGATTTTGAAATGGAAAAGCAGTATAGTGATTTTTATTGCAAGTATAATCAAATATATTATAATAAGAGAAAGAATAAGGTAAGCAATTCGAATTATCTTCGAAAGAAAGCAATGATAAACCAGTGTTTGATGAGAAATTAGGAAAATGATGAATTGTCTTACTAGCAGATTAATTAAAAATGTAATTAGAAATGTAGTTAGAAATGAACATTATTTATGTAATATGATAGCTTTAGAAGGTAAAAACCGAGAAGAACAAAGTTTTAGTTTAGTAAATATTTTTGAAACAGATTTTATGCTAAAAGTCGAATAATTTGAAATGAAACAAAGTTGAAAAATAACTGGCGAAAGTGCGTGAGAAAGTGCGTGAGTTTGAGAACTGCGTTAGAGACGCGGCGGACACGCATTATTGGAGATGATTATTTTAGGAAAGATTTTATTAATATATTGTGTTTTGCTACTGTTCTTAAAGGCTTGAAGGCAACGATCACTAGGAAGTTTAGAAAACAGGAAATTATCGTAGGATGGTTTCGGTAATTTCAATAACTTCATTAACAGTTTTTACCGAATTTTGGAAAAAAATTGGTAAAAAGAATTAAGATTAAGAGAAGATTTACCATTGAATTTTTCAAGGAAAAACAAGCTGATGAAAATGAAATAGGCAATTTAAGTTTGGGTGATCATGAAAATGTAAGAATAGATAACAGACAGTTGATTTGACTCTAGAATAGGATAATAAGGAGATAAACAGGCTAAGCAAACCAACAACGATTGGTGGTGAACCCAAATGATAAGCAGTGTATTAGTGATAGTGGTGGAGTAGTGTTGATAAATAATATTATTTAGTTGACAATAGAAAGCGTAGGAAAGACAATAAAATGCTAATCAGAAGCAATGTGACAAGATAACGGCTATTTTCTGTTCAAAGTCTGTTTCAATGCAATCTGCTGTTTACGTTAATTTTAAGGTCTATCAATACCTATTAGAGGGAAACAGAAGAAAGCGAGCTGATGAAACACTTTGCATAAAGGACGAAGTTGGAGAGAAGCAGCATTGAAGTGTTAGTGTACCTTTGAACACCAAGACCAATGTGATGTCTAGTCTGGATACCAAAGAAACAGGAGGTTCTACCAAACACAGATCACAGATCAGCCAAAATCAGACCAGAACTCGACAGACAGCCATGGCAGAAGCAGAAGCAGCAGCAGAAGCAGCAGCAGCAGAAGAACCTCCTATGTCCCAACACCTGAAACAGCTCCTGTACTGGGCCTCGAACCACCGAAAGTGTGCTGGAAATCTGCGCTCTGCCCATTTCAAAGGTGTTATTTTTGTTCTGGCCTTTCCACTTCTGTTCAGCTCAACGCTCGATATTTACCAATCAAAAGGAACTTTTCCTTAAATGTGTTTCAATCTTCCATCAATCGACACTCAGTTTCAGGAACCTTTGCTTGTTCTGCCATCCATATAAATACTTTGGATTCTCTGAGCAGTCTCTTTCCCTCTTCTTTCTCTTTTTTTCCTCATAGTACCTAATCCTTCAGATCTTCTTGTAGAACATATTCATAGAACCCTTCTCTCCCCTGCTCTCTCAATTGCTTACAATCCCTAAAATGTCTGCTTGCAACACTCACAAAGTCATCGTTGTCGGTGCTGGTATCACTGGTTTAACTGCTGCCTACGAATTGTCCAAACAAGGCTACAAAGTATTGCTCATCTCCAAATACTTCCCAACTGATCCTGAATACTCCTATGAATATGCTTCTGCTTGGGCTGGTGCTCACTTTAGACCAATTCCATCTTACTCTGAACAAGATGTCTTTGAAATGAAGTTGAACAGAACCACTGTCAAATACTTTAAGAAATTTGCCCAAGAATTCCCAGAATCCTCTGTCAAATTTGTCAAGGGTATCGACTATCTTGAGGAACCATCAATTGGCTACGTTACCGGCACCAACGTTGGTTACAATGCTTCTAACTTGGAAAACTTCAAGACCCTATCCTCCAGCATCATCCCATTCAACAACGTCAACTTCGGCTGCGAATACGACTCATGGGTCGCCAATGCTCCTCATTTATTGAAATTCTTATTCAACCGTCTTACTGTCTTTTACAATGTCAAGTTCATCAAATTGGACGTCTTATCCATCAAACAAGTCTTTGAAGCCACCTCTTGTTTCGGCAACTTCTCTGATATCTTGGGTGTTGTTAACGCCACCGGCAGAGGTTTACAATACCATGGTGGTTACGACCCTGAAACCTTCTTCATCAGATCCCAAACTTTGGTTGTCTCAAAACCAAACTGCCCACAACCAACCACCATCCCATACTACAACAAAACCGTCACTGTTCAACACAAAGATGGCTCATGGATCTACGTTATCGAAAGACCAATCGATGGCGGTTTCTTAATCGGTAGCACCAAACAAATCAACGACTTCTGTCCATTTGAAAGAGAAGCCGAAACCCAAGAATTGATTGCAAGCGCTAAACCATACTTTAGAGAATTATTAAACGCTCAAGGTGAATTCAACATTCAAAAGGTCAATGTCAGCATCAGAGCTGTTAGAAAAGGTGGTTTGAAATTATCCAAGGTTTTGATCAAAGAACAAGGTAACAAATTCTTGATCGATGCTTACGGTGCAGGTGCTATGGCTTACGAATTATCCTTCGGTGTTGCTGAAAAGATTGTTCAAATGGTTAACGACAAATACGAATACATCTCAGCTAAATTATAAGCTCTATTTCTACGCTGATTAACTGGTTCATTCAATCAATACATAAATATATATACATAAATATATATATATATAACATTTTTGGTTTTTATTTTATTTTATTTTACTTTATTTTATTTTACTTTACTTTATTTTGTTTTGTTTTGTTTTGTTTTGTTTTGTTTTGTTTTGTTTTGTTTTGTTTTTTAATTAACAGTTTTGAAAATTTGGAATTTATTGAAATAAATTGCCACGCTTACGCACCTGATTGGTCAATTTCTGACTTAAATAAACCATAATCAATTGGGAATTTCAAATCAGATCAGATCACTTAAGCCAAAATTTATTTGTCCATGAAATTTGAAATTTGAAAATCCTGTCAATTCACTTACACAAATTGTAATACTTTTTATAATTTAATCCATTTAAATATGTAATAAATACAAAAAAAAATACAAAAAAAAGCACAGTACAGCATACTAAAACTATTAATTAAAAGAAATAAATAAAAACATTTGAAGTAAAAATAGAAAAATAAAAAAGTAAAAAATAAAAATAAAAACAAAAACAAAAACAAAAACAAAAATAAAAATAAAAAATAAAACTCATCAAATCTTAATATTAGCAAAGGTCATAAAGTGAAAAATATAATATGAATTAGTAAATTTTAATTCTAACCGCTTTAATTTGAGTATAGTTATCAAGAGCTTCGGCACCCATTTCTCTTCCAATACCAGATTGACCAAATCCACCAAATGGAACTTGGGAATGGAAATCATTGTAAGTGTTAACCCAGACAGTACCGGCCTTGATCTTATGAGAGACATCAATGGCTTTATTAATATCTGAAGTGTGAATACCAGCAGCTAGACCGTATTCAGAGTCATTCGCTAATTTGATAACTTCGTCAACATCCTTGAATTTGGTGATGGTGACAACTGGACCAAAGATTTCTTCTTTGACGATTCTCATGTCTTCTTTAACATCGGCAAAAATGGTTGGTTTGATAAAATAACCCTTGTCGCCTATTCTTGAACCACCAGTGACAACTTTAGCGCCTTCTTCTTTACCAATGTCGATGTAACTCAAGATCTTGTCCAATTGTTGTTGAGAGGTTTGAGCACCTTGGAAGGTCTCTAAATCAAATGGATCACCAACTTTAACGGCTTCAGCTTGAGTCTTGAAGGCTTCAAGAACCTTGTCGTAGATGGATTCTTGAACGTAAATTCTTGAACCTGCACAGCAAACTTCACCAGAGTTGTAGTAAATACCCAAAATGATATTTTGAACAGCCTTGTTAATATCAGCATCGGCAAACACAATGTTTGGGGATTTACCACCCAATTCTAAAGTGATCTTCTTTAAATTTGATTCGGCAGCAGCTTTCATAATAGTTCTACCGGTTCTAGTTGAACCAGTAAAGGCAACTTTTTTAATCTTTGGATGGGAGGCAATTGCTGCACCAACAGTACCGCCAAAACCAGAGACTATGTTGAGAACACCCCTGGGGAAACCAGCTTCCTTGACCAATTTTGAAGCGTATAAAGCAGACAATGGCGTTGATTCGGCTGTTTTCAAGACACAAGTGTTACCAGTGGCAAGAGCTGGAGCAATTTTCCAGGACCACATTAGCAATGGGAAATTCCATGGGATAATTTGCCCACAGACACCTAGAGGTTCTCTTCTCGAGTAGGAAAAATGGGTGCTTCCAGTTTCGATCAATTTTCCGTAAACTTTATCGGCCCAACCTGCGCACGATCTGATATAAGCGGCAACCAAACCAACGTCGCCTTTGGCCAATTGGAGAGCCTTACCGTTATCGAGAGATTCGATCGAGGCGAGAACATCTTGATGTTCTTCGACCAATTCGGCCAAGTTGTATAGGAGCTTTCCTCTGATGGCAGGATCTTGAGTAGCCCAGTCAGTGTTTTCAAAGGCGTGTGTAGCAGCTTCAACGGCGATATTGACGTCGTCTTCTCTAGCCTCGTAAACATGTGTGATTTCCTCTTCGGTGGAGGGACTGATGACCTCAAAGGTCTTGCCTTGTCTAGAGGGAACAAATTCGTTATTTATGAACAATCCAGTTGGTTGGTCATATTTGATGCCATTGGGTAAAGTGATAGGAACGGATAAGGGAAGCTTGTTGGTAGAGTAGAATCTGACCAAAGATGGGATGGATTTCTTCAAGCAGATGGATGTTCTTAGCATTGTGGGCAGTAGGGTGCTATGAAATATGTAATTGGGGTTAATTGAGACAAGAATGTGTATCTAGGGAAGATCAAATGGGAGAAACAGATGATTATCAATGCTATCCAAACTAAAGGGGAAAAGAGAGCAAAGCAAAAGAGCAAAGCAGGGAAAACGACATCTATTTGTTTATATACCGTTGGAGAAGTGCAAAACAGTGGCATTATAAAAAACCCCATAACTCAGTTTGCGCAAAGAGCCCAGTTAACCCAGCTAGTTCTTTTTTTGCTTCACCTCCTAACGAAATAGAACCCAAAATCTCGATCTTTGCCAAATAATCCCCAATTAGCACGTTTTCTCGGCTCTTACTGTGCGTCGGCTTGGGAGCGGCCTGCGGGGAGCGACAGCGCGCGCGGACCGCACAGGCCGCGAGCTTCGGAGTCCAGCCCAACAGCGTGCAATATACCCCTCCCTTGCCTTATCAGGACGCGCACTGGAAGTCCGACGCTCCGACTCTCGGGCATCGTTCCTTGGCGAACCCCTGCAAACAAAAAAACCAGCATCATGGGTGCAATCACAGTGGCGCTGAAATATGCAAAACATGCGTTTTACATTCCACATCCAGCACCATGGATAGCTCATCTAATTTGCACATCGCTCTGTCCTGCTTTTTTGGGGTTTCTCTCTTTTACATAACATTGTCAACCTGATTGTTGTATTTCTATGTACATGCCGCAATCGATGCCACTTTATTGTTTTCTCTTATTAACAAACATCTTGTCAAATTCCTCCTTTGACATGATTGTGTTTCTATCCTTTTGATGTTTTCTTTTCTCTTTTATCTCCTCGATTCGGAGCTGGTCTTCCAATTGTGCTTTGTTCTGCGCTACTTTAGCATCCACAAATTCTTTGATGCTGAATGGTTTTCCCTTTGCTTGAGCATTTCTGTTAATTTGAGAAATATTAAAGAATTTTCTAAAACTCTTGTTTCTTAATATCATGTTTTGGATGATTGAAAACAACGCATTTATAGCAAAATAAAACACCAATCCACTCGAGAAATTCATTGTCAATGGAATAGAGAGAACTGGTAACCCTGTCAATACTTTTAACATTGTTGGCGACAAATTAGATCCTGCTGTTTCTCCTCCCAATCTGATAAACAATACATATGCTGCCGCTGTAATTATTTGCAATCCCAAATATGGATCGGCTGCATTTAAATCTGTAAACCATAGGATACCTTGATTCTCAAATCCAGGAATTGGAATGCCCGTCAATGTTCGAATACTAGCAAATATACCAATAGCAAATGGAACCTGAATCAATGGTGCAATCAAATATCGCGTCTTAATGTCATGTTTTTGCATAATCAATCTTCTACGTTGCATTAATCGTTGAACCTTTGCAACATCTCGATCTGGATTACTAGTAATCTCCTTCATCTGTTCTTGAATTGCGTCCAACTCGGGTTTGGCATTGTTCATTTTCCCTTGATTGTCTGCACTCTTAATATACAATGGAAACAATAAAATTCTGACCCCAATAGCAACCGTCATTATAGTCCCCCACCATGGCAATCCAGTATAAACATGAACATATTCAAACAAATGCGTAACAAAATCTGGCGGCCACCACCAACTCTTTGCCAACCCAAGATTCTCAAAATACCCAATATATGTACACAACTCCCCATTGGCATTGCTAATCAATTCACTTGAACTGTCGGCAAATGAAGTTAATGTAGTTGAAATTTCGCTGCTTTTATTTTCTAATCCTTCTGATGCACCTGCCAATGTCGATCCGACTGGTGATAGTGACGATGTAGAATTATAACGAATAGACGAAATTTGACTTCTATCATTATTGAAACTATTAACGTTCTTGAAATTGTTCAATTTGAAATCGCTGATCCTGTTGAATCCTATACCAACGCTGCTGACAACACCAATGGATAACGGCCTTGCCTTTAAAATGCCGGCATTTCGACTGAGAACAGATCTTATCATCCTTCTGATTATATCTACAACTGATCTTCACCTGTTTTCTCATAGGTCCAATCAAGTTTCAATTCTCCAGTTTTGTTTTGTTTTTTTTCTTCAAAAACCGAGCACCGGAACATTAGAGCACACGTGAATCTGCCAATATCCGGTTGTATGGAATTTTTGCTTTTTCTCCAAAAGAAGCAAAAGAAGCAGAAGCTGCAGAAAAAGAAGAATAACAACATCGACAAAAGTTAATGGTTTACTTTCTTCTTATATTGAATGTGTCACTTGGCCAACTAGAGTAGCTGGAAAGAAATGTTCTCCAATTCAGCTGCTAGATTTGCATTGCAAAACAGATGTTTTAATACCTTTTACAGACATAATGCTTATGATCATATTGCCTACAACAATTTATGTTGTCGAAATAGTTTCAAAAGATCCATATCTATTTTTAAAAAGTTTCCACCATCTGATCCAAAAATATCAAATGAACCAGACAAACTTGATGACTTGAAAGATTCAAGTCCATTAGAAAATCTAAATGATAATGATTTAAATACCCAAAGCTCTTTACCAAAGAATGGCTTTCAAAAGCATTGGACAAATAATATAAACAATATTACCAATTTAGATCAAATTGGGATGGAAATCCACAACCAAAATTTTGTATATTTAAACAATAATGATCATTTAAACAAAAAATATAAATTAAACTCGATTTTTAAAGCATTTAAAGAAAAATTTCTCTCTTTTTCTATAAATTCAACTAATCTTCACAACAATATCCTTATAGATCACGACGATCCCAATTTTCTCATCTTTATTAAAAATTACATCCTATTAATACAAAACTTGAAAAATCATATCCTAATCAATAATTTATCCATCTTGAATGATATTTACCAGATTTTAATTAAAACTATTCAAATTAAATTATCTAAAATTAATGACCACCAGAAGATCTTGATTTTTAGAGAAAATTTGATCCAATCACTTCAACAGCTAATGAATTTTGAAAGTGTCAATTATGATAATTACCATAAAGATATTGATAACAATTCAAACAAAATTGAAAATGAAAACCACATTTTAAAACTTTTCAATTTGAATTTATTTTTACAATTAAATTCGGTTTTAAATTGTAATGAAATTGTATACAAATACACTGTCAAATTATTAGAGCAAGACTATTATAATTCAATTCATAACAATAACCTCACCACTTCTGATAAAATTAATTTAAACAATAATTTGTTTTCAGTTTTTCCACTAACTTTAGAAATCATATTAACAAATTTTGTCAATAATGACTTGATTTATCCGACTTTTAAATTAATTAAACTCTCAAAACATTTAAATTATTCTCTATCGACAACATTCATTCACCATTATAAAAATAAACTACTACCCGTTGATGATATATTATCACAATGGTTTTTCAATGAGTTTATAATCAATGGCAAAATATATATTGATAATGGATCTCTTTTAAGGATTTCGGAATCATCTAAATTCAATTCAAATTATAAAATAATTGAATCAATTATTAAATTTTTTCAAGAGAAATCAATTGATAATAATAATAATAATAATAATTTAAATGATAATAATAATGATAATTTAAATGATAATAATAATTTAAACAGTATTAATAACCAATTGTTTTTACTTAAAACCGATTTGATAGGTTCAATAAAAGCTCAAAATCATAAGGATTTATTTAGAAAATTAAAGAAAAATTTAATTTATTCGAAAAACGAGTTTAATTATCAAGTTAATGATTTCCCATTGACATTAAAAAAAACGTTTAAAGAAAAAAAATATGATAAGAAGTTATTAAAGCGAAACTTAAGGGAGCAAATGAATGAATTGAAAAGGAAAAAAATAATCAGTTCACTTGAATCTAATAATGAAGATTTTTATCACGACGATCTTTATGAATTTACTAATAATAATTTGGAAAATAGAGAAAAAGTTAAATTTCCAAATCAAAACCAACATAAAAATCAACATCAATATCAACATCAAAACCATGATCATGATCATAGTAAAACTGAAATTCTTAAATCTCAAAATGAGAAAATTGAAAATATTGAAACAAAATCCTTGATAGAAAAAGAAAATATTGAAATCAGTAGTCATGAAAATCAATGTGAATATAATGGCTATGAGACCAAAGTGGACGAAGTCAAATATAAGAATCAAAGATTGATTGAAGGCAAAGAAGAAATTGAGCCCGAGTTTTTAAAAAAAGCAAAGAACGAAGAAATTCCAGATGGAAATTTCAATGAATTGAATAATTCTAAAAATCTCAAGTCAATGACAGAAAAAAAAAGTACTGGAAATACTAGAAATACTAGAAATATTAGAAATACTAGAAATACTAGAAATACTAGCAATACTAGCAATACTAAAAATACTAAAAATACTAAAAATACTGAAAATACTGAAAATACTTTTAAAGTTAACATTAAAAATCAGAATATGGTAAATGATATGATTAGTGAAAATAAAAATCAAGAGAAAAGAATGATTAATAAAAAGGAAAAATTAATTAATAAAGCAAAAAAAGAAATGATTTATGGTGAGAATAAACATGGGGACACTGGAGATAAGAATGATGACCTGGGCAAATATATCAATAAGAAAAATCACATCGAGATGGAAAATAAAGATAAAAATGTGATATTTAGCAGTGAATGGAAAAGGAAAATGATTAAATTGAAAATTTTCAAAGATAAAGTGAGAGAGAAAATAATGTTCAAAAGATTGTCCAGAGCTAGAAAATTAAAAGAAATAGGATTGGATGAAAATGAGATAAAATCGAGACAAGCTTTGAGGAAAAAGCGAATAAAAACATTCAATGTATCAGATGAAGAAATAATGATGAATCAACATTTGATATTAAAAGCAGAGTTAGCATTGAATAAACGGATGGAAAAATTGGGGGCATTGGGGTCAATTGAATCAATGAAATTATCTCAGTCAATCAAGCATGCAACAAAGGTCAATTCAAGAATAAGAAGAATTAGAATGGAAATAAAGAGAAAAAGTGAGATAAAAAGACAATTATACATTAAAAGCACATGGAATAAACGGGTTAGATTGAGCAAATTGACAATGGCCAAATTTCGAGAAGAGAGTAAGATTATCAATTTAAATGATATTATGATATTAAAAAGAATGTTTTTTGATTTAAAGGAGAGAGAGGAGTTTTTCATGAAAGGCAATAAAAAATTCAATACATTTTTACTCAATTACTTTTTGGCATCAAGTTTGAATATGGACAGAAGTAGATTTGGCTTTGAGAGAGCGATGTGGAAGATTGAAACCATGGACACTGAGAAGCTGGGGATTGATTTGGAACTAGACAAAGAGAGTTACAAATATTTGATAAGAGGGGCATATGGAAATAAAGACTTGCAGTTTTTGGTAAGCATATTGATGTACTACTTCCAGAATAGAATTCCAGATGGATTGAACTATATTGATTATTACTTTATAGTTGGAATAGTGCATTGCAACTTGGAGAAGGTGGGAGGATTGAAAGACAACAGCAGAAAGGCCATTGGTGGTATTCTAGAAGAGTTTGATAGAAGATTTGGGACAGCTGAAGAAGATAGAATGTTCCAGCTGAAGTGCAGGGACATTTGCAGAAAGTTGGGCATTGTCTGATGGGGCTATGAATAGAAGTGACAACGAAGACAACAGTTGATAGCACGAATAGCAAGATCAAGGGAATTCATGTTGATAATCTGTAAATAATGCTGTGTAAACGAAGTGCAAAAGTAAACACAGATCAGATGAAACCTTCGGTATAAAAGCGCAGTAGAAAAGGCAGTGTAAAAGCATCGGAAAGGCAGTAGAAAAGACAGTAGAAAAGACAGTAGAAAAGCAATATAAATACAAAACAGAGACAGATCTACTTCAGCTTCCCTCTGGAGGATTATATCGCACTGCATTATCATATACCATAGGACACTGCAGCATACACACCTCAGACTAGAGTGCTCCACCATAAGACATACAAGACATGTCATCGAAGGTTGATCTCAAGGGAAAACCACCCAAGGTCCCACTCAAGGTCAATTCCATTCCCATCAAACCACCAAAGGCCCCTCCCATCAAACCACCCAAGGTGAAAAAAGTGGCCAAACCAAAGAAGACTTTTCAGCAGATGCTCAATGAGCTCCCAGACGCAGATGTTATATTGAAGTACTTTTGGATAACTGGGCACTCGCTAGCCTTGATGGGCTTCCTACTATATTTTGCCACAATGCTCTCGAGGTCTCCATTGCCCATGATCTGGTACACCTTCAGCTTCATTGGGTGCATTATAACCTACTCAACAGTGATAATCCGTCGATACTTGTTGATAGTCAGAAAGAACCAGAGTGTTAACGTATACTCCAACTTTTCCAAGTTGATTTCGGTCAACGACTTGGTCAGATCAGAGAACTTTTTGTTTTTGGCTACCAGTTTTCTTTATCTTTTCAGTCCCATGAGTTTTTTCAAGATACTACCCTTTGGATTGTTTAGCTTGCTCAATTTGATGAACTACTTGGTGAAGGAAGTGTTCCGAGACTATTCGATATCCAGACACTTGATACCATTGTTGAAGTTTTTTGAAAAGCCATCGAGAATCATCTGTTCACACATTGATTTCTTTGTACTAATTCCGATAATTTTCTTGCAATCAGTGTTTATAAACCACCATTTCTATCAATTGGTGTTTTTTTTACAATTATGGTTTATCAAGTTGGAGAGCATTAAGAGCCAAAGAACAGTTTTCTACTCGTTGATTTACTTGGTTGACACGTTGATATCCATTTTACAAGACAAAAAAGTCAAGATCAACCCTGTTGTATTGACAAAGTACAACCGGTTCAAATTGAACTTTGAAAAGCTTCTTCCATTGGATCCCAGTTATAAAACATTTTCTACTAGTAACAAGCTACCCTTCAGCTTGGGAAATGTAGACGACGATACTTCTTCTCTTATCTACGGCCAGGGAAGATTTTCCTAAGTAGCCTCAATAAATGTCTCATTAACAGGTATTGCACTGTTATTATCACTGATCTCGCTATGTTTACACTATACTATACTATACTATATTATATTATATTTCGTTCTGTGGTTTTCCTAATAAAGCTGGAGCAGAAACTACCAACAACTTCTGTTTTGTTTTGTTTCTTTCTTTTTTTATGCAACAAACATATTACACACCATTACGAAAAAACAACAAAAGGTCAAGAATATAAATAATTCTCCAATTCTTCATCGAGTGCGTTGCCAGCAGATGATAATGCTTCATTTTCAGCATATTCAAAGACATTTCTGGATTCGTCGTTGTAAGAAATTTCAATATCGTACCAGCCTCGATCGTCGTAAAAATCATTGATCGAATCAATTAAATATAAACATCTTTGGATAATATCCTGGTTTTTCACATTCCGGCCATTAGATGTTCGCCATCCATTTTTAAACCATTTCCATTTATTTAAACAATTTAACGAATATCTGTTCTTGGTATAGATATGGTACCGAGGTATGTCATAATTCAAATATCCACGCTCCTATTCACTAATTTCTTCATCGATCTTGCTTAAAGCCTTCATAATAGCCATCAAATTGGCTCTTTGATGAGACTGTGCTCCACGAACTATTCCTGGCTCATTACTAGAATCATATTCACCGAAAAAACAGCCATATGCTGCTAAAAGATCGTCTTGGTTAATTGACTTCACTTTGCCAGTATCAAAGACAGCTCTGGTATAGTCGTCCACATATATCTTGGAACTGTAGTAATCATAGGCTTTTTGGTAGTCATAAAACCTCCTGAATTCGTTATTAGAGTAGCCCCTGAGCTGGTTTTGACAGGCTTGGTAATTAGAATAGATTCCTGGATTGTGGCCTAATAAAACAGATAACCTATTAATTCAACTGATACAGAGCTTCGATAGTTCCAGGTGTCACATACCCCTTCTCACAACATAATACTTCTCCATTGTGATGAAAGATGTGATGGAAGGTGTGATGGAAGATAAACTCTAGAACGAGGTTCTGATGAAAACTAAAAATGAAAAGTCCATTGAATAGCACTGAGTGGGTGTTGGATGTTTCAACTAATCCAACTCAAAACGATAATTTCAAATATACACACCATGTATGCTGGATGTATTCCGGCTTTACCCGAAACAATTTGTGTGGTTTACCTCCAGCACATTTAAAGCTCCTGTAGTAGTTCGATCTGTTTGGAAAGAATGAAAATCAACACAGTAAAACAAGCTGTGCATTCAGTAAAACTGGCTTTATTCGGCCACACACTTAGTATAAAGAGATAATATCTCCCTTCGCTACGGAAGGAAAATCGGAACTTTACTCGATTCAAACATTTCACCGGAAATCAACACGTGATCAAAGCACATAAGGTTCAGATCCAGCCCTATGGTTCTTCTTATACCAGATCCGAGAAACGCAGAACAGTCCGAGGGCAGCATTCTTCACTTCCGACCTGCAGATAATAGCATTCACGTGTTCAAACACACATTCGTTGTTCAGGCACGTGACTTCAAAAAGGGAAAATTTTTTTTCGTTTTTTGTTTTTTTATTTTGGATTTTCTTTTAAATTTTTTTAAAGGGTAAAAAAGTGAAAAATCTCAAGAACCACATAAAAATAAGGATATAAAAATCAGAATTGTTTACACACAAAAACTTCTCTATTCTTTTTCTTATATACCTCAATTATACTATATACCTTTTTTTACTTTTCTTTCCCCCACTTCTTTTCTTACTTTCCTACCTGCCATTAACCATTTCTTCAAAATGTCTGATATGGATCAATTAGATAAGGCTGTTGAGAGCTTGTTAATCTCTGACCCTAAATCAAATAACGCCAACACTTCTTCCACTACTTCTTCTCCATCCAAAGCCAATAGTAATGCTTCTGGCGCCACTGTTCCTGCTACTTCTTCTGCCCCTTCTGCCCCTTCTGCCCCTGCTGTTCCTGTTACTAGCGCCAATATTAATGATAATGATACTTCATCAAATTCAAATTCAAATTCAAATTCAAATTCAAACCCTGCTAATACCGTCATTACTTCTTCTCCATCCTCTGCTGCTGGCTCAGTTTCTGGTTCAATTACTCCTACAATGCCTGAAAGCTCTGCCTCTCTCTACGTTGGTGAGTTGGACCCATCGGTCAACGAAGCCACTTTATTCGAGGTCTTTTCATCAATTGGACAAGTCACCTCCATCAGAGTTTGTAGAGACGCTGTTACAAAGAGATCGTTAGGCTATGCATATGTTAATTTCCAATTCACTAAAGACGCTGAAGTGGCCATGGAACAACTAAATTATTCTCTTATCAAAAACAGACCTTGTAGAATTATGTGGTCTCAAAGAGACCCATCAAAAAGAAGGGATGGCAGTGCTAATATCTTTATCAAAAACTTGGATCCTGCTATTGATAACAAAGCTCTTCACGACACATTTTCTGCTTTTGGTAAAATTTTATCTTGCAAAGTTGCTACCGATGAATTTGGTAACTCAAAGGGTTTTGGTTTCGTTCATTATGAAAACGATGAAGCTGCTAGAAATGCTATAGAAAGTGTTAATGGTATGTTGTTAAACAATAACGAAGTCTACGTCGCTTACCACATTTCCAGAAAAGATAGAGAAAGCAAATTTGAATCAATGAAGGCCAATTTCACAAACGTTTATGTTAAAAACATTGAGCCTGAAACCTCTGATGAAGATTTCAACAAGTTATTTAATGCCTTTGGCACTATAACTTCTATATCTTTAGAAAGAAATCCCGATGGCAACTTGAAGGGTTTTGGTTTTGTTAATTTTGAAAACCACCAAGACGCTTTGAAAGCTGTTGAATCTCTTAACAATAAAGAATTCCATGGTAAAACTCTTTACGTTGGTAGAGCTCAAAAAAAGAGAGAAAGGGTTGATGAATTGAAAAAACAACACGAACAATCAAGATTAGAAAAAATCACAAAATATCAAGGTGTCAACCTTTTTATTAAAAACATTGATGATAATATTTCCGACGACCAATTAAGATCGGAATTTGCTGTTTTTGGTACTATAACCTCATCGAGAATTATGGTGGATGAAAAGGGCAAATCCAAAGGTTTTGGGTTTGTTTGTTTTTCTTCTCCTGAAGAAGCTTCGAAGGCTGTCTCTGAAATGAACCAAAAGATGGTTTGGGGTAAACCTCTTTATGTTGCATTAGCTCAACGTAAGGATGTTAGACGTGCTCAATTAAGCCAACAAATCGAAGCAAGAAATAGAGTCAGAATGCAACAAGCTGCTGTTGCAGCTGGCGCTAACGCTGGTGGTTTAAATAATCAATTTATTCCCCCAATGTTTTATGGCCAAGGTGCTCCTCAACAATTTCTCGGTAGGGGTCCATTTGTTGCATCACCAGGTCCAAACACCCAGTTAGTTTTACCACAAGGTATCCCACCACCACCACCACAACAAACTCAATGGGCAAGAGCTGTTCCAAATGGTCAACCAATTCCAATGTATAACCTCCCACCAAACAATGGCAACAACGGCGGATCACCATTTAATGACTTTAATCAAAATCAACCAAACCCACAAATGGTCGTTAGAAATGGCAACAATCAAACCTATTTCCCCAATCAGCAGCAACAACAACAACAGCAACAACAACAACAACAACAACAAAATTTGAACCCACAAGGGTTGAAAAACAACAACAATAATGTCAGAATGGGTGGACCAATTCTCAACCAGCCAAACCATCAAGCTATTTTAAATAACTATCCATTAGACCAACAAAAGAGATTTTTAGGTGAAGAATTATATGCCAAGGTTATAAGCACTGGTAAGGTTCAAAACGATGAAGAAGCTGCAGGTAAAATTACTGGTATGATTTTAGACTTGGACAATAAAGAAATTGTTCAGATTTTAGAAAACGATGACATTTTCAAATCTCATTTTGAAGAAGCTTTAGCTGCTTATCAAGATTTTAAAAAATCAAATGAAAATTCTAATATTCAAAATTAAATGCAAAACTATGTTTTGCGATATATAATTACAATGTTATAATAAAAATCAACAGTCAATAGTCAATAATCAATATCAAAAAAATTAAAAAATCAAATCAAATTAAAAATTAAAAATCAAAAATCAAGTAATGATAAATACAATTTTAAATAATATATAATCTTTAAAAAATCAGAAAAAAAGGTTAAAATTTCAAAAAAAAAGTTAAAATTTCAATTAATTAAAATGGAAATGAAATGAATTAAAATGATGATGAACATAAAATCGAAATCACGTTGAATGCTGTTAATGAGCGCATTTATTTAGTTGAAAAATTAGATATAATATTTTTTAATATCATTTAATAATCAAAAAAAAATTTTAAAATCCTAAAAAATCCTAAAAAAATTGAAAAATCTTTAAATTAAAAGAAAAAAACCAAATAGATGAAGTGCATTTGGATGTAAATTAACATTATCTCTACTATATTTGTTTTTTTTTATTCTTTGTGTGGTTAGCTTTATTTTTTTTGAATTATAACATGAGATAGTTTTGGTGTTTTATCTGTTTTTGATCTATTTTCCTTGAAACTGTAAGAAGTAATAAACCAACCAAGGTCTGTTTTCTGCCTGGAATCGCTCTATGTAAAACCCATCGAGAAGCAAGTTTCTCTGCCAATAACACCAAAAACAGCAGAAACAGTCGGAAATTTCTATCACGTGCATTTTTGTCAGCAAAATCACCAACTTTTGCAAAAATTCTTTCACCCTTCACTGCAAAACCATTTTTTGTCTCTATCTCTGGTTTTACCTCTGTTTTTACCTCTGTATCTGCCAATTGCTGAGCTGCTTAAGAGCGAGGAAATGCACTGTTCGATATCTGGAGAGATAGCCAGGCATCCAGTTTTGTCTTTGAAGTCTCGCTTGGTCTACGAAAAGAGCTTGGCCCACACATACATCGAACAGAATGGAACTGATCCCATTACCAACGAGCTAGCCAGTGTCGAAGACCTAGTAGAGATCAGATCTCCTGTGGAAATTGACTCCAATGTAGTTGTTCCCCGTCCCCCAAGTTTTAATTCGATTCCCAATATTTTATCCACCTTACAAAATGAGTTTGATTCTGTCATCTTGGAAAATTTCAAGTTAAAAAAAACGTTGGATTTTTATAAACAAAATCTTTCCAGCTCTTTATATCACTACGACGCCTCATTGAGGGTTATAAACAGATATAGAAAGCAAAATGAATATCTCAGAAATTCTCTTGTCTCCATATTAAATAATCGTCCAGTGAATGAACATGAACTCAGAGACAAGCTTGAGAAGATGGATGAAGAAGATCAAAGCATTAACGATCTGGATAAAAAGGATGAAAATTCTGATAACAATCACAACAAACCAAACATTCATTTTGAGAAAATAAATGGGGACAAAAATGAAGCTGCCAGTTATCATATAGTCGAAACTGAGGATAAAGAAAAGGATAATCAAGAAGATATTCTGGGAAGTGTTTTACAGAATATTTCAGGAGATATCCGGGAAGATAAAGAAAAAAATATTCCAGAGACTATCCTAGAGGATATTCAGGAGGATATCTCAGAAGATATCCCAGAAGATGTTCGAAAAGACGATCAAAAAGATGTTCGAAAAGACAATCAATATTCTGTTCAAAATAACTCTAATAATTCTAATACTAATAATTCTAATGACACTACTTTGCCTGATTATTATACCAAATTATTTGATGCAACAAGTAAATATTTATTTAATTTGCACAGAAGTTCTTCAAAACGTTTAAAATCAAAAACTCACACTGATGTTGATAATTTAAAAATTAATATTATTGAAAAAACTATAAATGAAAATCATGATAATTTTAAGATCAGGTTATATTCATCAAATGACATCACTTTTGATGATGAATCTGATAATAAAATTTTAATTTTCGATTCAAACAACAGATTAATTACTTTTAATATTAAATCAAATCAAACTGGGTCTAATTTATTAGATTTTATAAATCCTAATGAAAGCAATCTGATTTTTGATTCAAATAGCTCAACGAGTTCAATTGTATCAGTTCAATGGATTAATACTAAAAATAATCAAAATATTAGTGATATTGAGTTTGACTACAAACCTTTAGTCATTTTTAATAATTCAAAATCTTTGAAAATTTTAAGTGGTGGCACTAAAAATTCATATGATTATTCCAAAGTACTTGATTTTAAAAAAAAAATCATATCTGTTAAAAGATTCCCATTATTGGATAACTACTATTTAATTTTATTTGAAGATAATTCTTTATCGTTATACAATTCATTTGATCAAAATGAGGTTCACAAATTTAAATTGGTTAAAAGTGATAATATTGAAAATGATAATGATAATGTTGAAATTTTTCCCACTTGTATGGATATTCATATCGATGGTTTATTAATTGGGATTGGTACTGCAAATAATGAAATAATTGTCATGGATATTAGATTTGGTAAAGTTGTGGAAATATTAAAATCATCAAATGATTTGGAAAGTAAAGCAAAATCAATAAAACGATTATATTTTTCAAGTAATGGGTTTTGGTTATTTTCAATGGATGAGGATTCAATTATTAGTGTTTGGGATTTAAGAAAGAGTTTGTTAACTGGCAAGATTAATTTATTTGAACAGAATAGTGGCGGTATTAAAACTGTTCTTGATTTTAAACTTGATAAATATAATCAAATTATGGCTGTTTTGAAAGAAAATGATGAAGAAAATGAAGTTTTGTTTTTCAAGTATTTGAAAAAGGGTAAAAAATGGATTGAAGATATAAATTTAAATGAAAAATTTAGGTCTATAATAACAACACAAAATAGTAGTATAGAAAAACAAAAAGATGAGAATGAGATTGAAATTGACATTGATATTGATATCGAGAATGAAAATAGTAATGAGAATACAAAAGATGATAGAGGAGAATTTAGGAAAATGGTTGCAATATTTTTATTGAAAGAATCTAATGAATTTGTCTTAATTCGAGATGATTTTACATTAATCAAATTCAAGATTGAAAAAGAATAAAAATAAAAATAATAAAAAAGCCAGAACTTCATAGTCTTTTAACATTGTTGTTTTATTAAACAATTCTGAGGATGTAGGTATTCATGCAATTAAAAAAAAAGTGTAGGCTTATTAGAACACTGGGATATTCAACACCAGGAATTGCTTTTGAAATTTTTGCAAGAGAAAATAAATGGATTGAACAAAATTTAAAAAATCTTTGAATCAAGGCAACAAAAAACCCAAAGAAAAAAACACCTGAGAAATCTCAAGAAAATCTCAAGAACAAAAGCAACAGATATGGGAAAATTAAATAAGTTGATAATTTTATGTAGTATATAATCCAGTTTTACAACAAATAAAAAGGGAAGTGTATTCAAACTTTTAAATAAACACTTACAATTAATAAAAAGTGATAATTAAACTATATAGGACCGCCTAATAGTCAATATTCAAATGACCAATTTATCAAATGTTTGTGAGTACAAATGATGGGATCATCTCTGGCAAAAATAAAAAGCATTTAACCTGAGCACTAGACATTTTGATTATCTTTACACTAAATAGTTGTTAAAACGATAATTATATTCAGGTAAAATCAAAGGCAGTGAAAATTTTTGCTGATAATTTGAGGAGCTGAACAAATGTCAGAGACCTTTTCTGATCTCGTTTTCAAGCTCTGGTTCTTGTTTCCAGATTGAATTGGATAGGAGTAAAATCGAATTTACCTGGGTAATTTGAGCCTAAAAACCCAACAAAAAAAGAAAAAAAAATAGGAATTCAGCAAAAATGAAAGGCAGCATCAAATGGAAACACAAGTTATCAAGAGAATAGCGAAAAGCACAGAAAAGATGAAAAGAAAAGCAGTTTATTTTGTTGATTGAAACACAGTCCATTAAGGTTGCCTGCCTGTGCCATAATAATGAAAAATGGATCCATACACCCAAGTAGAATGATATGATATGCAGATCTCAAAGAAAGAAGGTCTAATTTTTAGCTTTTTATCAAGTTTGAATCTTTAATCCTTTGGCGATTGGCTGAGTCAGCAGTATTCCAGCTTCACCAGCATTCCTATTTTTGTTTTACAAAATCAAACATTCAAATTTGACATTGGCCTGAGTGTCTTGAAACGATGCCTTTTGTTTTTGCCAGTCGAGTCGTCAAATGAATTATCAGTGATAATCACAATCAATATATGAACAGATATAAACAGATGTAAACAGATATAAACAGAGAAAACACAAAGAAAAGAACCGAACCAAATTCCGGAGATGCGGCAGACACAAAAGCCGTAAGAACAGACGGTCTACGAAAGCACAACCACGCTATCAAGCGCTTGCATGCTTGGATGTGCTGTTGAATAACACAGTACAGGATACTGCATACACTCCTTATAGGACGGGTCTATGACTTTGCCTAACTTTTCGATTTTTTGGAAAACCCAAGGTTTGAGAATTACGTTCACTCTTCTCAATGTTTGTATTTCTGTTTTCCATTGCCAACTTTCGCTTTTTGTCAGCAGAAGAAGCAGCTTTTTCTGTTTTGGAGACAAACAAATTTTGTCCAGTTGGAACTGTGGTTCTTTCTCAGTTTGCTCAAAAAAACAGCTGAAAACAGAAAGGGCTCCTGGAAAACGACTGAAATTTCTGAACAGAAAATGGACGAACGCAAAATGCACGTGGTTCCATTTATACTAGCGCAAATTTTATATATTTGTATTTTGAGATTATGTACGCTGATTTTTTTCCCAAAATGCAATAACAAAATTACGAAAAGTGCCTTAATATATTCTTTTATTCTGATTTCTTTCTCTAAAAAAAAGTGTTTTGTCATTTGTTTTTTTCGCTTTGGTTTATATTCAACTCTAGCTTCCTGAAGTCGTTGTTTTATTGTCAAACTGCTTTTTAAAACACAATATTTCTGAACTCAACTTAAAACAGTATTCTGTTCTTAGCAAGTGATTTTACAATATCTATCGAATTTCACTTATTTTTACTTTTGCTTCTACTTTTTCCCTTTTTTTTTACTTTTTATTACAACTTTCCAGCAAAAAATTTAAAACTTGATGGTTTCAATAATTCTGAAGTATTTCTGAGTTAATTTTTTATATATTTCTAATTATATTACTATTGAGTGAAATTTGTAATTTCTGGATTGTATGATAACAGCTTCTCCTCCATAATTTCTTTGCTGTTGTTTATTGCTGCTTTTTTCTTTTTTTCTTTGTTTTTTTGTTTAAAAATTATTAGTCGACAATTAAAATTCAAAAGCAGCATTTATTTTTCATTTTTTCATTTAGTTTTATTACAATCTCATTTACCATTTATTTATTCAGTTGGTTTATTGGTCAGGAGAAAGAACAAATATAAACTGTACTGTGCTAGTTGTTTGATGATTAATCAAAAAAACAGTTCTTTCATCAATTGATATTAAAAAATAGAGATAGATTAAAAAAACTTGATAGATAATCAAATTACAAGCAAAAATGGGTTTAAAAGTAGTCATTTCTTTATGCTTTTTATAGTTTTTCTGAACAATATTATCATTTATCATTTATTGTTTATTTTTTATTATTAATTACTTTTTTTTCTTCTTTTACATCTTCTTGATCCATTCAGCCAAATTGTAAAACTTCATAAACTGAAATTATAATAAAACCAGAAGCCATATATCGCCCAAATTATTTTAAATCAACTTGATTAAAATTAAATATATTATTTTAAACATATTCATATACTATAAATGCGAAAATAAATCAAAAAAAAATAAAGCAAAAAAAAATAGTGCTATTGAAATAAATTATGATTATATGAAAATCAATACTAAAATAAAAAAGTAAAAATAAAAATAAAAAGTGAAAAAAATTAACATAAAAAGAATTTAAAAGTCATTTAAGTCATTTATGTTATATATTACATTATGCAAATAAAATAAATCAAATCATATTAAATCAAATCAAATCAAATCAAACTATTTTAATTTCTTGTTAGGTCTGAATAATTATTAGGAGCCAATATACCTAAAAAACATGCCAACTCTTTTTTCTTCATAACAATATTATTCTTGAATTCATCATCTATTTCAATAGCGTAGTTTTCCAAATAAAAATTCAAATGTTTTAATGATAAATTTTCAATATCAAGCGATGTACGAATTCTTGGTAATTTTATGTCTTTTTTATTTTTTTTATTCAAAAATGGCACACTTTTGGCTGGCAATCCCATTGTGATTCTATCAATATTCTCATTTCTTAACAATTTGTTATTTATTATCTCCAAGTTTCGCAATGTGGCTGCCAAAAAGATTGGTGTATTACTCTTTTCATAAAAGTTATGATGCTTTATTGCTTCTAAATCAATAGCTGTGTATGAATAGTTGTTGCTATCATAACTGTCATCACTATCTTCACTACCACCAGTGCCATCGTTACCAGTGCTTTCATTGCTTTGAGTCTCGTTTTCTTCGCTATTTTCGTTTCCATTTTTAGTGCCATTACTATTATCGCTATTATCGTATTCATCATCACTTTGAGCACTTTGTTGGCTAATATCATTAGTATCACCTTTATTGTCAACATTTTTGTTTTTCTTCCTATTTTTGTCATTATAATCTCCATATCTGTTTGAATCATCATCATCATTATAGCTATCATCAGAGTCACCAGAGTTATCGCCTTCAGGGCATATTAGAAAATCTTGGAGTTTGTGGTTGTTATTTAAAACAATTTGTTTGCTTTTTGCTTTAGCATTAACTTTTGGTTTTTGTCTTTTTCTGTTCTTTAGTTTTTGTTTTTGTTTTTGTTTTCCTCTTGGTTTTTCTTTCTCTTTTCCTTTTCCTTTTCCTTTTCCTCTTCCTCTTGCTTTAATTTTTTCCTTTTCCCTTTCTTTTTCTTTTTCTTTTTCTTTTCCTTTTTCTTTTTCTTTTTCTTTTTCTTTTTCTGTCTCTTTCTCTTTCTCTTTATTTATTTTTTCATTTGAAGTTTTTTGTTTGGAAACTACGTCTAATAATATCTTTTTATTAGAACTTGTAGTAGTGACAAGTTTTCTCTTTTTCTTATTTTCGGGTAATTTGACTTCACACTGAATTTCGTAAACTTTTTGCAATAGCTCTCGAAATTCTTTATTGTTTTCATTTCTCATTTGATAAAAGTTATTATTTAAGTTATCGTTTATAATTCTCAGCAGATCGCTTTCATTGGAAATGGAAAGTCTTCTTTGATGTAAATTTGAGGTAGAAGGAATTGATGAAACTGATATAACAGAGGGAGAAACTTGGTGCAGATTCATTTCCTCGTCATTATTATCTTCATCATCTTCATCATCATCGTCGTCGTCATCGTCATCACTATCATTATTGTCGGTATTTCTATCATTGTTTTTTGACTTGGTTAGCGATTCCTGCAGTTTCGCAATAAATTCTTTATGATAATCATTCATTAATTCTCTAACTTTTCTTGGTAAATAATTGTTAGCGGCATAAAATCTATCGGGCTGATTATTGTAGGTCCAAATGTTATAGTTATCGCTAATGATTTTCCAGTTATTGAAATCTGCAAACGGATTGTTACAAAGAACTTCTTTTAATAATGCGATTTTATTTTCTAATTTAAAGAAATGCTTTGAGGTTCCTTTACAGATGGGGACGTTTGAGATTGCAGGAATTAGTGGACGAATTCTCTGCTGATTGAAAATTTCAGGCTTTGTTTCAGTTTCAGGTTGAGAGTGAATTAAGGACTCAATTCCAATTGATAAAGTTGTAGAAGAGCGATCTCTGTGATTAAAAGCTGAAGAAGTTGGAATTGAAGCTGTGTTGATTGAAGAGCGAGTTTGGGAGGTTCTTCTAGAGTGTGATTGGAAAGTTGATTCGGAATCATGTCGAGGATAAATTGGAGACTGGTCGTGAGAATTAATTTGTGCTGTTGTTGGTTGAGTTACTTTTGGAGATCGCAAGAGATGTTGACGAGAAGATAGGGGAGGTGGTGATTGATAGTTTGGATTTTGGTTGTTAGAATAACGATATTGGTTGGTATACTGAACAGGTCTTGGTGGATGGAAAACTTGTAGACTCAAGTTTTCTGGGGGATGGCTTAAAATGTACGAGGAAGATGGATTTAGAGTGATAGGAGAAGTGAGATTATAAGGAGGAATGGATTGAGTATTTTGAGTGTTTTTGGGAGACTGGTTTTGAGAATTATGTGGAATAGGTAAATTTTGTGGAGAATAATTTTGGTTGGAATTAGCCGGATTAAACAGCAATTGATCATAGCCTGAAGTGTTTGCATGAGAAGAACGATGGAATTGGTTTTGGGATTGGTAATGAGGATAGTTTTGAGGGTCCTGTAAATATGGATAAGGGCGATTAGAATTGCAATCATGATTTTGATTTTGATTTTGACTATAATCAGGAATGGGAGTGTAATTTCTGTTTATATGACTTTGTGGAGTGGGATTGTTTCTGGTTGTGTATGGAGTGTTGGAATAAAAACTATTATCGATGTTAGCATCAGTATGGTTACTGTTATTCTGATATTCATAAGGGATTGAGCGTAAATAAGAAGAAATTGGAGGAGGTAGAGTGTTTGCAGTAGCATTTTGGTAAGTATCAAAGACATTTGGTAATTGGATATCAGAGGATGTGTTTGATCTGATTTGTTTATTCAATGTGTTGGGAGCATTTGGAACATTGGAAACAGCAGTATTAATGGGCAAATTAGAGTTCGAGTTTGGATCAGGATTTGGACTGGGATTGGCAGCAACAGGATTTTGTCGAGAGGAAACAAGGTGGTTGGTAAGAAAAGTGGTGACCTTTGCAGGAAGTTGGGTGTGATTGTGATTGGGGTTTCTGTTCGTAATTTGGGGAGAGAGAATCAAGGGTCCAATTGGCACAGAATGGACCGGAGAATGATCATTGTTGAGGTTGCTGGTGGGATTGGAAAGGATATGAGGAAGGGTTCTATTGTGATTGGGGCTTTGAGCAGCATTAATAGGGATGTTTTGTATGGTGGGATTGAGAGTGTTTTCAGAGATTTTTATAATTTTTGTATTTTTTTTGTTTTTTGTGTTTTTGTCAGTATTGTGGTTGATTTGGTTATCGTTAGGGTTAGTGTGCTGAGCAGGATACGAAGGTTGATAAGGTTGGTTCACGTCCGGTTGGTTTTGTCGATATGGAAGCATAACAGTGGGAAGAGAGAAGATGGGAAAATCAGAGTGGAAGAGCTGTAATTGGGGACTGTGATAAGTTGCAATGAAAACTGAAAGAATTTATAGGATTGGGTAATGTGGTGATTTGTATATATCTGGTATAGTGTATGAAACCTATGTTGGAAAATTATTTAGTTCAAAACGCAGAAATTGAGATAAGATCCAAATTTGGGATATAAGAGAGCAGAAGAGAGACGATTTTAGATACTATGAACCCACTGCCAATTTTGAGTAGGGAAAATTAGTGCCTCAATAAAGTGGAAAAGTAGAGTCTTGATGATTTGACAAATTGGAAAAGTAAAGCAAGGTGGATAAGTTGGGCAAGGACGAGAAGAGTAGTGGAGTAAAATGTAGTAAAATGTAGTAGAATAGAGTAGAGTGTATTAAAATGAAAGAAAAGCAAGAGAAAAGAAGAGAGGAAAAGAAAAAAAGAAAAGAGGAAATGGAGAATTTCAAAGATTGAGAGACTTATATATAATATTTGAAATTGGGTAAAGGCCATGAAATATTGTTTAAATTGATAATTTTTATCATTTTTTTTCAATGCAAATTGAAAGTATTAACAACTGAGAACAGATTTAATAGCAAATTGGGTTATTTTTCCAATTAATCAAATGTAGGGGGTACTTTGGCTTGGGCTTCGGAGGATGATTATTGCATAATATCAATACAAATATTATAAATATACACCAGATATATACCAGATATATACCAGATATACAAAAATCGATAAAGAAGAACCAAGTAACCGAGGCCATAGAAATTTCTCAACGAAATAAGCAGTGAAATGATGAAGAGATGAATGAGAAAGTTAGAAAAGTTTCAAATAAGTTGAAATAGAATTTAGAGTCGAAATTTTAAACTCAATCAAGTTCCAATTCTAATTCTAATTCTAATTCAAATTCCATTAAATTTTAACCAGATTTAAAGAAACAAACGAGAGAAGCAAAATTTCAAAATTTCAAAACCTGAATTTTCTGGAGAACCTTAAATCTGGGTCCTACGAGCCGCAAGTGTGCAGGACCAACCAGGAGTGGAGCTGGAGTGGTTTTTTGCAGGCTTTTGCTGGAGAATCTGCTGGAGGTGCTGGAGGTGCTGCTGGGGATTCTCTTCGACGCTAGATCAGAGAGTTGTTTCGTGATGGTGGGTTTTCATTCTCCCATTCTCCAAACTCTGCTTCTGGGTGTTAACTTAGGTCGCTCCAACTTGGATCGACGCTGCACCTAAACTCATGCCGCCTCATCGCAAAGCCTGCAGTCCAAGGCGTCTCTGCGTTGACAATAGCAACTTGTATGCGGTCTAACTTCTGGCATGCGTTGCCGCACAGGTCTGCTGTCTGTTGAAGCACCGCGCTGTTGTTGGCTGGCGATTTCGGCTTCTGCCATTGGCCAGCGGCAGCCCAGAACGGGTTTCCGGCACCAGAAGCACCAGAAGCAGCACCACCATCTGGGAGGAGCCTGCAAGCGTAGCAGAAAGAGCTGGGTCCACTGCGGATCGCCACAAGTTGACTGGCTTGCTATTCGCGCAACTTGTCACGTTCGCCAATTATGTAGATAGCCATACGGTCCCCAGTGGCTTTTTACTGTTACGAAATAACTTTGTGTTGGTCAGAATAAACTTGCACAGCATTATTTGTTCAAATAGACTTCGTCTTGAAAACACAAAAATTCCCTTGGATATTCACAATAATTATTTAATCTCCTAACTGAAAAATTTTCATTATAGCATTCACCAGTTTTCGCCATTTCTGAAAGGTAATCTCTGGCAAATATTTGGGCCAAAACAAGAGAAAACAATAAATTTGCTCGTTGTGACTCAGTTTCCGTTACCCGTTGCAGAGTGACGCCTGCGTCTGACTCACATGTGCACGCGTCCGAGAACATGTCGAACCGACTGTTTTCTCACAAATGTGCAAATCCGCTGCAAATCCTTTGATATCCTATGGCTGCGATTGGCCAATGAAATCGTTCAGCGTCTTTAAGGCTACAGACCTGAAAAATTTACACTGTGCAACTCTGGAGAGATACTGTAGATGAGAATATATATCTTAAACTATCCATTTTCGCATCCACAATTATAGCACAACCTCTCAATGTCCATAATATACAAACAGAACTACATAGCCAACCTACGAAAAAATACATGCTCCAGGGTATTTCGACTTGCCAACTCAAAGAGATTCAATAACACTTTATCATCTAATATCCTCCAGACGACCTACAACAGCAATACAATTAATAATAGCAACAATAACACTTCCAATGACAGACAAATCGACACTGATAATATAAATATCCCATCCACTTTATCTGAACATATTTTCTCTAAGGACCAATTTTTCAACCATCTTAAATTGAATAATCCCGAAAAGCTAAAATTTAAATGGTTGCATTTTCTAAAATACATTTTAACTTTTTACAAGAATGGTATTTCTTCAATAATTAATAACAAACATTTATTGAATTTTGAAATCTTGAATAACTTTTACTATAACAAGATCAATTATCGAAATGTCAACCATGTCTATCCTGTTTTATTAAACAATACACCACAGTATATTCAAAATAAACTATCACCTCCTCAAAACGGCTACGACGATGATTACGAATACGAATCTGATAATAACAATAGCAATAATAGAAAAAAAGCTCTTGAACGTCTACTCCAAGACTCAATTGTAATAAAACACTTCAACTCAACTCAAAACATTAAACTTTTCAAGAAAAATACAACCATTGCTGATTTAAATCACTATTTGATCAACGAAATAAGTATTTCAAATATCGAATTGACAACCCTAAATAAATCAAAATCGCAACAGAAAAATTTCAAAGTACTAAACATAAAAAGAAATCAATACCAACTAATGCTACGAACCTTTGACGATTTGAACAAATTCTATACCTTTATGTTTGTAACCATTTTATTTGAAGAGATAACACCCTTGATTTTTTACTTCTTTCCTGGTGTATTCCCCAACACTTGCTTACTAGATTTCATTCAAAGAAAGACCTATCTAAATAAATATAGGTCAAACAACCACACAGCTCTACTAACTAATCTTAATAACATCTTATTAAATAAAAAATCAATTTATCAATTAAATAAAAGAGAAATCGTCAGCTTAATTAACTCTTTAAACATATCTTTGAATTCAAATATACTAAATAATCTACCCAAATTTATAATTCCAATTGAAATCTTAAGAGACAATTTACTAAATTTCAAAAATGAAATATTGATTGACAATTATCTCATCTCAACTGAAGAAAATGGCGTTCACTTAATGAATTTAGATGAGCTATTTCTCGCTTGTTTCAAAAGAGGTTTGATTCAAAATGATCAAGAAATCAATTTGATTAACAAAATTTTCAAGCATAATTCTCAACAAGAACTTGAAAATGATTTAACTAATCTAGACGTTGTTAAAGATTTACGATCCAAATTGTCAAAATTCATCCAAGATACAAAATTTAAATAACACTTATATATACACTATTAGAATCAAACTTGTAATCTAATCTAATTTAATTTAATTTAATTTAATTTACATAAAAATCAGAAGGCTTTTTAGCTAATCGTTCTAAAAAGTCTTTTTCATCCTTATTGTCTATAAGCTTTTTTATCATTTTATAATCCAAAAATTGGTTTGATTTAAAAACCCAGGAATAATCAAAACCATTACGACTTTGCTTCACTATACTTGCCGAATAAATTGTTTTCAAACATGATTTAATTTCTATATCTAATTGCTCAATTTCCGATTGAGAATTTGGAATGTGAATGATTTTAAATAAATATATTCCGTTCATTTTTTTATAATAGCCAAAGTTATCTGAATCAATCATTTCTTTATAAATCTGTAAATACGATTGATCACCGGATTTTGATAAGTTATTATTAATTAACTGGTCAATTGAGGTATTATCATTATTTCCATTACTGTTTTTATGGTTATGGTTATGGTTATGATTATGATTATGATTATGATTATGATTATGATTAGTATCACCAGATTGCTTCAAATCTTTATAGTAGGAAATAAAAGTATTTGTAAAAGATCTTAAAAATAAATTTTTCGTATATTTTCTCCATACTGCATATTTAAAAGGATCTAAACTCTTCCCCCAAGGAGGATTTGATTTGAACAGTGAGGTTGGTAAATTGTTATTTGGAGCAAGAGTCTTTTTGTCAGGAAACACAACAAATGATGGAAACGATTTTTGAAAATGAGATAAAAAATGGAAATTCGGAAGATAAGTTAAAGAGAAAAAATTACTATTGGTGGGTATATTTTGGATGAATTTTCGATGATATAACATGAAAAACAAATTAAGAGCTTCGGCTTTGACTCCTCTGAGCCTTAGTTGGTTATGGTTGTGCATTATTTTCATTTTGAAAATGTAAGGTGTATATGATTTCTTTTTGATTTAATAAAGTGATATTATTATTATATGATATTCTTATTATATGATATTATATAATATTATATTGATGGGTATATAATTGATAGAAAATAAAGTTTTTCATGTTTGGTATTAACATGTGATTAGTAAATATATATTCTATTTTTACAGGGAATTTTAACAATAAAACACGTGATCAAACTTAATTAGTATTTAATTAGTATGAATTGAGTATATAAAGAGAAAGAGAAAGAGCGAGTTAATTAAAAGAAATGAATAGAAAGAGAAATGAAATGAAATTGGAAATAAATACACCAGATGAGAGACCAAATAAAACAGAACAAAACAATATAAGTTCAATCAAGTACAAGCCACAAAACACAACACAAGAAATAAGAAATAAGAAATAAGAAATAAGTAAATAAAAACCATCCCTCAGGTTTAATTTGACTTTTCAATGAAGACCAATCTGTGTATAATTGATTACTATAGTATATTTTATTATTTTATTATTTTATTATTTTTGATTATACTTTTTCATCAAAATCATCGAGATCAGGATTAAAATCACCAATTTGGATTATTGAACCAACAATGGCTAAGGTGGCTAATAAGAGAGAAGTGATGAATTGGAGAGCAACACCTACCCAAATAAAGACTCTTGAGAGGATTGAATAAGATGAGGATAGGTCGTAGTAATCATTTTGCATTTTAGAAAAGAGTCTGATGGCAGTTAATAAGTTTGTCTCTTGCCAGATAGCAGCAATTAGGGCTAAGGAAAAGGATAAATAGGAAATGAAAGCAGAGTATCTATAAATACCAGGGTGATAAGAAGGAGAGATAAATATCAAAGTTAATAAGTTGATTGTTGATAGAGCGATTGCAACAATTAAGATGTAGGGAGTTATACAGTCACTTCTGAATAGTTTTGCAGTATCATTGATAAAGTAAGTTAGAGATTGATTTTGAGTTATGTGCTGATTGAAAAATTGGTCGCTGAGTAATAATTTAATTTCGTTATTTCCACAGACCCATTCGTGGGAGTTTGAATTCTTGTGGATTTTTAAACATGAGCCAAAGTAGCCCATTTGTAAATCTACTCTTGATATAGCACTTGCAGAATTGCCAGAGTTGGATAGACTGTATTTCAAGTTTGCCATGTGAAAGATTCTGGAATCATTTGAGGCAGACCCAGAGACTAAAAGAGACTGCAATACAATAAAGATTAGCAATATTAGGATGATATAGTGTCTGGGTTTGATCGATATAGATCTGTGAGTTATTCTATGGAAGAAATTTGAGATAGGCGAGAAAATAGACATTTTCAGGATATGGAAAAGGCTGAATAGAAAGTTGTATGCAGAAGAAAAGAAAGAAAGAAAAGCTCAAGAAAGAGCAGAAGGAAAAGAGATAATTAAATAGTGCTTTGAGTATTTACATTTTAGAAGTGCCCCACAGGTATAAATTGTTATGAATTGTTATGAATTGTTATGAATTGTTATGAATTGTTATGAATTGGTATAAATAGGTATTAGGTATAAATTGGTATGAATTAGTAAACATACATCATGGATATAAACAGTGGAATATAAACAATAGAATATAAACACCATCGCTGATTGTTGAATCGGCTCAGATACACCGTCTATCTCCCATCAACACCGACTGGAAAGACCCAGGACAGTGGCTGCATCCATTCTGATGGCTGCAGCGGACAGGAACAGAGAGACGCTGCAGTAAACATGAGCAACACGTGGCCCATGTGTATCACAGGACCACCACCTGATAGCCCTTGCTTGGCTTATCGCCACTATTCTTATCGTGTCTTGGGCTGTTCTTACCGTGCTGCTGGTGCGGGAAAGCTTCGTTGTCAGCCGGACGGCGGCACGCGCCACGCTGATACGCGCGTGAGATTTTCCGCTTGACACATTTCGATGGCGATTGTGTTTTGCACGTTTCTGTATTCTCTTAGCCTGCTACCCGATCGGTCGTTTCAGGCCTTTTTCTCTTCTTTTTCTCTTCTTTTTCTCTTCTTTTTCTCTTCTTTTTCTCTTCTTTTTCTCTTGCCTATGATTCTCCTGATTACTCATTTCTCACCTCAATCCCTTTTCTTCACCTCTCTTCGCCTCGCTTTAGCTTCTTTCGCTCCTCTCCTGCCTATAAATATCCTCTGTTTTCCTCTTTTTCCCAGCTTTCAACTGTAAATTTTAAATCACAACCATATTTTACTTTTCATATCTCATATTTTACATCTTACATCTCTCATCTCGCATCTCGCACCTTTCGCCTCTTATCTCATATCACACGAATGGAAACAAGCCTCAGCAATTTCTGCTTATTTGATAATTTGCCTTCTCATATCATTGAAAACATTATCTCATTCTTGCCTCAAAATGACTTGATCAATTTGGCGATTGTAAACACTTTTCTCAATAAGTTTGCCATTGAAAAATTGTACAACAAAATATTCCTAACTGATTTGAATTTATCCTCTCCATTTAATCACAAAAGTCACAAAAGTTTCAATACAAACTACACAATACTAAATTCCTCTCAAATCACAAATCTTGAGTCCTCGTTATCTAAAAACAATCGTCTATCAAAGTTAATCCATCACTTCATTATCAAAACTGAGATCAATGGCCTAATCAAAATTCCAGTCAGATCAACTAACCTTAACGCCCACACTAACCTCAACAACAATGGCACTGATAACTTGAACTACCTCAATAACGTTGCTTATATCACTCAATTAGATGATAACAGCTCAACTGTTAACGATAAGATAAACGCATTTTCCTACAATTCATTATCCTCATTGGATTCCTTTTCATTCAACTCAAATCCATTTGATCTATACATTAACTACAAATATCAAAAGATAAACAACTTGAATCTATTAAACGACCACATCCTAACCAATTGCCCTAATCTAAAAAGGTTTCATTTTCTACAAAAGTTACCAAACCCTTTATTATCCAACCACAATAATATTAACACTGAAAATAATTTAACCGCCGACACTCTCACCAACATCAACCTAACTGCTGACACGTTTACAAACTCTTCAATCCAAATCTTTGATCCTTATGGTGCTAAATCATCTCTCCAATCTTTAAATGACTTAATGTATATGGAAACCGACTCCTTATCCTATTATCCCAAAATCAATGATCTTTCTTTAATTTTACAAGGTTTAAAAGATCACATCAATCAGAACAATCCCACTCACTTTAATAACAAATTACTATCCAAAAGATTCTTGAAATCGTTGTTCAACAACATCACTCATCTATCTATCTTTTCAAATTTCCAATTGGCTCTCAAGTTCTTTTACGATCTAAATTATTCAATCAATTATCATAATATTATTCCCTCATCCTATAGACTAAACCTATCTTCCTTATCCCTAAACCATTGTCATGGTTTAACTACCATCTCATCAAATAACCCTCATCCAATTACAAATTTCAGTATTCCCCATAATAATAATAATAATAATAATAATAATAATAATAACAACAACAATTTTAATATAAATGATCTCAATATCTCTCAAAATTTACCATTAATCATCAACTCAATCAATCAGCATTACTCTTCAAAATTAAACTTCAGCATTCTCAACCAATTCATCAATCTCAAAAAATTAAAAGACCTAAACTTGAAAATTAACTGCAAATTTAATAACTGCAATTGTCTATTGCAATTTCTAAATGATTTAACTAAAAATCAGCAACTATCCACATCTCTAACTTCCTTAACTCTAATCTTTGAATTTAGCATTAAAAATCAATCATATCTTTTCAAAAGTTATCAAATCTTATTAGCGCTATTTAATACCATTGACAAAACTCATAACTCATCTTCCTGTTTCAAAAAAATTAATTATCTCAACATTTTCTTTAAATTTGGTAACTCTAAACAATTGACCAACCTATCAACAATCCAACTCAACTCCTATAAATCCCAATTATCTTCTTTCAATCAACATTTAAATAATAACAATACCTCTATTCAAACTCACACTTCCTACACAAAATACCTATCAAATAATCCTCTACTTTCATCCTCTTATACCCATTTAATCAATAATTGTTCAAAATCAAATTATTTGATTTTGCCCCATTTTATCATATCTTACGTTATTCCATTAATCTACAACCCCAACGTCTCCATCATTGATAAAAACTCTCCAGTTGATTATTTAACTTTCTCACAATCTCTAAAATTTGATGAATTAAATCCTTTATCAAAATTTCTTTTGTCATCTTCATGCAATTGTAAAAATTGCTTGGTTTTCACCGGTTTAGACCTAAATTATAAAAATATCTATAATTTAATCACAAATGAGTCCTTCCTATTAATTTTATTATTAAGAATTAATCAGTTGAGAATATTTTCAAATTACAATTCAGCTATTTTGTCAAACTTCTTTGATTTTCCAATCTTATCAAACAATTCAAAATTAATCGATGAGTTCTCATCATCCTATAACATATCTCTAAATAATAATGATTTGTTAAAAATCTTAATTTTGATTTGCCATTCTTTGATTCCAATCTTATCAAATATTTTTATTTGCAACGTTAATAGCGATTTGCACAATTTACGGAAAATCATGGTTGGTGGCTTTTTTTATCAAGTTAGAAGAGATTGCCAAAATAACAAATATCTTGAATCGATTTATGATTAACTGTTTTATCATTTCTAATCATATTCACTCAAATTTGATATTTTTTTGTTCAAATTTATTTTTCTCATTTTTCATTTGGTTCTTTTCTCTTCTTTCATCATACTCATACTCATATGTCATTATATTTGGTGTTTTTATTTTCCTATTTTCTTATATCATGCTTTTATGTTCTTATGTTGTTATACTTATATTATCTCACGTCACTTAACTTTACTTTTTATTCTCAATTATTCTATATTGCATTATATCAGCTTATCTTAGCTGCTCATATATTATGTCATCGTATTTTATAATATAGAATAATATTCTAATTCCTAATACCTATTTTATACTCTTTATGTTTACGTCTTTAATATATGATTTATGACAACAAGACTCGTATTCATCATCCAACAACCACTCAATACTGACTCAAAACTCGTAAATGTCTTTTACATCAATTTCCTTTCCAGTGTTGGACGATTCCACAATCCTGTCAAGTAATCTGTGCAAAATCACAGAATCCTCAAAGGTTGGAAATCCATCCTTCTCAAACCCTTGTCTTGACCCCTGAGTGTCTTTATATTCGTAATACGACTCGTACAATCCCAAAACATTATCCACAGTGGCATTGTAGTCCTTTCCATTGTCAAATTTAACAACTCCATCACTGCCTTCGTACGAATACGATAGATCAATTGGAGCCAACTCACTGAAAGCACTATCAGACTCGTATAAGATATCTCCTTTGGTTCCATGGATCTCAACATGGAGATTCCTATTGCCCACTCTGCTGCTACTTCCGCCCCTGAATTCAATCGTAATTGGAGTATTGTCAGTTAAAAGACCAGCAATCGAAATGTGATCAACTGTGTCCTTTGAGACAACTTTCCCAACAAGTTTTGAATCAAGATCGACCAATTGTTGTTCCTTATAAAGAGTTAGAACATTAGCTTTTACAGACTTGACTTTCTTACCCACAGCATAAAGCAACCCATCCAAGGTATGGCCAAATGGAATAGTGAAAAAATTAGCACCATTCTTGGATTCAAATATATAACTTGATAAACTTTCAGCTCTGGTTGGACCACCAAGTTCTGAGACAGCTGATAATGAGACAGAGGTGATACGGCCAATTTTATTGGAAGAAATCAATTCTTTGATTTTTAAAATTGCTGGAGCTTTTCTCTTTTGTAATCCAATAACCGTTTTCAAATCTTTCTCTTTGACCAACTTGAGAATACTTTCAGCTTCGTTGGTTGAAGCGCCCAATGGCCATTCACTGAAGATATTCTTGTTGGATTCAATGTTTGGTAGTAGCAATTGTTTATGTAAAGGGACCCTAACAGAGACAGTCACCAAATCATTTGATTCATATTGGGCAAATTTATCCAATGAATCAAAAGGTTTAGTAGTGTTCAAAGATAAATTGTTCACAGCTGCTTCCGCAGATGACAAGGTAGAATTCAAGATTGAAGATATTTGGTACTTTTCAGGTATTTTAGCTAAAGCAGGATAGTGTGCCACATAAGCCCAGGGTGGAACAAAACGAACACCAGAGCCAATGCTCAAACCAATGATACCTACTTTAATTGAGTCTTTGCTAGCTAATGAAGATTGTGGTGACATTTTTTGGCTTCAATTCTTTACAATTCCAAAGATAATTAATATTTGAAGGAAACAAAGAAAAAACAGTTTTAAACAGCAATTGATAGACAATTTCAACTCAATTAATAGTCTCTCAAAAAAAATAAATCAATTAGTAATCAAATAGTGAGTGTATTGTATTTTACATTTAATCAAAACCCACACTGAAGGAAGATTCGATCTTCCCGAAAAAGCCACAACTATGCCAAAAATACGAATATAATACAAACTGATTAAATTACGAATTACGGCGGACAATCAGAAAACAAAGAGAGACACATATATACAGCGCTGCGCATCAATTTGCTGTAAACGCGCTTCCGTGTATATATCCGTGCAATATACGTATTGCACATATGCATACTGGGTACAAACTCTATTGTGTAACACACATTTTAGGCTATCCACTTAACGCAGGTACCCTTCTGTTCACACAGGCTCCTGTTCTTTCCAAACTTTATGTTTTCTTTTGTGTTTTCTACCGTGCTTAATTTTTTGTTAATGTATCCACTCTGTCTTGATTTTTACATCCAGTATTTTCTTGACCAAATTAATTTTTTTTGATTGTACTTTGTGTTGATATTTATGTTTGGTATTTATGTTTGGTTTTTGTTTTCACTAACGCCACTTGCCAGTATCAATAGTAGTATAATGGAAATCTCCCGTTCGTTGTGTCGTTGCAATGAGAAAAAAAATAAAAAAAAAATGCCAAACAACCAGCGAGTTTGCTTGCTGACATTGGTGCAATCATTGGAATTGCTGCAATTGGTCGTGTGTGTTTGTGCAATGATCTTGGATATTTCTGCGTCAAACTGTCTTTGTAACCGATATGTTGCAATAAATAATGCGTTGCAAAGGTCTAAATATTTTTGCAAAACAAATTAATGCAGACCAGGTGTAATGGAGTGATTGATGATAGTAGTTTCTATTTTTTATTTAGATCCATTGTCATTTGGATTTATTGTGATTCGATTCAGTGCTCAGAATGCGTTGTATCAGATTGCAAATGTTGCAAATGTGATAAGTGATTGCCATAAACAACTATCCAGATACAAGATCTGCAAAAGGGAATAGCTCTGGTGTAGTTCTAAATCCGACGTGTTATATATATATGTAGTTGCAATCAATCAGTCACATCAATCACAGCTAGTGTTATTCTATTTGTTTTTCTTTTTATTGGTTTTGTTTTTATTGTTTCCAGATGGACATGGTTAAATAAATTTATTTTATTTATTCATTTATTTATTTATTTATTTATTAAATACGTTTGCAGGAGTGGTATATGGCATTTATGCTGGCTTATTGAAGAAAGAGGAAAAACTTTCGCCTACAATTCCAGCAAGGCCCAAAATTTTCTCACCAAATGATTAAGACCAGACATGTTGCAAACTTATTGGCGATTTTATTTGATTGATGGACTTGTGTGGCATCTAAATAGTATAGAATGATATCAGATATATATAATAGCTGCAGTAGCAGAGGATAGAGCACAAGTAGTGGGAGAGATATAATCTGGTGCAACACTAAATCGGCCAACAAGCCTATCCAATACTATCCAATACTATCCAATACTATCCAATACTATCCAATACTATCCAATGTTATTCAATATTATTCAATATTATTCAATATTATTCAATATTATTCAATATTATTCAATATTATTCAATATTATTCAACATTTCAAACATCGTTCCAGGCCTATAGAAGCCATATATAGACCATCACTAACTTGTTCATATCATCAAGAGTAATCACTAATAATAACTTCAACAACTGGATAAGCTACGAAACATAATACAGCTCATGTGGAAGTGGTGCAAAGAATAAACAAAGACAAAGGGATCAGATGAGATGAGATGAGATGAGATGAGATGAGATGAAATGAGATGGCAAGTAATAAATGGTGATCTACAATATGAAAGCATAAATGGAATCAAATGGAATCAAATTACAGCTGTCAATCATTAATAAACCTGGGACCCACAACACATACACTAACCAGATATGGCGCCAGCATAATATTCTGTTTATTCTGCGTATTCTGTATTTTGTGTATTCTGTGCATTCTGTGTATTCTGTGTATTTTGTGGTGCAGTGTTATTAAACAACCAGGCAGATGCAATGCTCTAGTTTAACCAACAGGCAGAAAATAATCCAGTAGATACACTTTTGGCAAAGATATTGTGACAAGACAAAGAACCAAGACGTGGTGGTGTGGATCATAGAATAATAATGAGAACACAACAACAATAGATGCAAAATATATGCAAATGAAGTTTACAGTTTCGTTTTGTGTGTGTGTGTGTGTTTGTGTATGGGTGAGTGAGTTTATTGTTAAAGTGTATTGGTGGTTTTTGACACAACAGTAGGTGGAGGAAGAGCACAGATTGGTAAAGCAGACATGTGAATGAATTGGATAACACTGGAAATCGGAAGTGCAGCAATAAAGATGAGCAAATGATCAGTGATGATGGTGGTGTTAAGAAATATATTTACACATGGGAGATTGGTGGTGGTGGATCTAGAAAAATTAGAAAGCTAGAAAGCTGAAATTTTGTTTTCATGGAAAACATGAGAAGAACTCAAAGACATAAGTGATGAATTACAAAGGAAAAGATTTGAAAAAGAAGCAAAACTAGAAAAAACAGTTGGTGTGTGGTAGAAACAATAGAAGAGTAATAAATTGTTTGATGTCGACTCAGTGTCAGCAGATTTGGAAAGGAATATATTCATTAAAAGCTATGGAGACTGGACAAGGCGAGCCAGCTATATGGGAGTGCACGCCATGTCCAAATCGGGTGAGAGGTGGTACACTTATGTAATCAGAATTCAAATGCAGGATGTATGTGTTTCATTACCCTGATTGAGTGAGTTGGTAAGATGTTAGTCAGCAGTGTTCGATGTGGGTGTTCGATGTGGGTGTTCGATGTGGGTGTTCGATGTGGGTGTTCGAGCTGGCGTTGGAGGGGATGTGTCAGCACAGCGTTCGAACAGATTGAGCCATTTTCGAAACAGAGCAAGAACAAGATTTCAAGACATTTCTGAGACAGAGCAGCGGAAAGTTGTTGAAGTGTTTGAGAAATAACACTGAGGAAAATACGTTAAATTAGGTTAAAAGAGAAGAATCGAGCGAGCTATCCCAAGTGGCTTGTGGGTTGCAAGGCAGTTGTATTTTATGTGGCTACACACAATAAGATTGCAGGTCCAGGATCAAGAATTCAGAGATTGCCCTGTGATTTCATTAATTCAAATACAAAGTGGTGCACTGAAATCAAGAAAATCAAAAAACTGATGAAACTGATGAAACTGCTGGAATTGGTGGAATTGGTGAAATTCGGTCTTTAGTGAAGTGATCGAAGGATGTTTCAGTGGTGAGAGAACGGTTCCCCTCGTGGGCGTTGGTTGTAGTTGCAAAACTCCCGGGGTGCGACCACTGCAGGAAAAGTGGTTTTCGCTGGAGAGCGCAAGAAGTGCTGAATGCACGGGGTCCAAAACGAGGGCAACAAGTGCTGATGAGAGAGAGAAGATGGAGAGAATGGAGAGAATGAAGAGGATGGAGAGGATGGATGAGAGAAAGAGGAGCATTACCATTGGTGATGATGCTGGAAGGTGGCTTCATGATGAGCAAATTCCCCATTCGCTGCCACATCTGCTCGTCATTCTTGAGAGTCACAGAACAGCGACAATCTAGAGACATGAGTGAGCAACTGGGAAAGACTGGAGCGTAGTCGTAGCAGCGTAGGGCTGAGAAGAGGAAGCAGAGGAAGCAGGGGAATCAAAGGAAGCAGAAGAAGAGGAGGAAGCAGAAGAAGAGGAGGAAGAGGAAGCAGAAGAGCAGAAGAGCAGAAGACTGTAGCTGTAACGTCTTGCAATGCCCTGAGTGCTTAATGGAATACTGGCTGTTTGTTCTGGCCAATGTTAACCACAACTTTCAAAGCATTTGATCACCAGCAACCCATTCTTGAATCCATTCTTGAATCTATTTAATCTATTCTTTAATCTCCAATCTATTCTTTAACCCATTCTCCAATCCATTCTCTAATCAAGAGCCAACTCTCACACTATCCAGAGCCTGTCCACTGTTTTTGTTCTTCCTCGCTGTTTCAACTAAAACTTCCATAAAAACTGGCAAAAAACTTCCAACTCGCATTTTGATCAATCAAATTCTAAACTCATAATCTTAATTGTCTTCTTTTCTCTCAGTTTCATCTCACCTTTGCTTTGTTTATTGTTTTATTTATTATTTACTGCTTTATTACCTTAGTACTCTATTAACTGCTGCCACTGCTACCTCCTAGTTTCGTTCTCAACCTAATTCCTGCCCACTAGCTACTACTCTGGTGTCGTCTTCAATACTACCTCTGTTTCACTATACCACTCCTTTTCCATTTATCTCTCCAGCTCTCTCTTGAAAGGCAGCCTATTGCTAACTACTCCATACTAATTATCGGTTCCTAACAGAAAAATTTTATATTAATCTCTATCCACATCTTTTATTCTTCCAAATTAAAATACAATTTCTTTCACTCTACATCTCACTATTCCATATCTCACATCTCTATTAATGAAAGCTGTATCCCACTCTTCTATCTAACTAAAACAAATTCATCAATTATATTTCATTCAAAAAAAAAGTTAAAAAAATTAAAAAAATTACAGAAAATAACAGAAAAGAAAAGAAAAGAAAAGAAAAAAGAAAAGAAAAAAAAACTATCCTTCTTAAACCTTTTTACTCACTATATAATTAATTGATTTGTTGATTTCTCTTATCAAGACACAACTCACTATTTTCCACTATTTCCCACTATTTTCCATTATTAACCAAAAACTAATCTTCAATTACTTTATTGTCTAAAGTTTACCTTTATCCAAAATACAACTATAAAACGTTTTTTTTTTTTTTTTTTAACAAAACCTTTATTTACTGTTGTTTTTTGGTTTTTTTTCCATACAAAAAATGAACTACAATTCAAACTACTCCTCCATCCCTTCCCAACAATCTTCCTCAAATACCTCTTTGCCTTCAATTCAATTTCAACAGTTTTCCCAAAACCGAAACCAAAACCAACTTCCCACTCTATCACACAACCCTTACATCAACACCAACAGCTCCCACAATTTACCTTCGCTTCCATCGTCCATCGTATCCTCTTCCTCTTCCTCGTCGCCTAGTTATTCCCAATACCACCCAAAAATTCAACCAAAATCCTTGTCAACAAAAAACTCATCCTCCTCTTTAAACTCAACCCAGAAGGACCCCTCAACAAAAAGAGGACCCTGGGCTCCCCAAGAAGACCAAAACTTACTACTACTAATCGAAAAATATGGCCCTAGCAATTGGGTCCAAATATCAAAATACCTAGGCACAAGAACCCCAAAACAATGTAGAGAGAGATACCACCAGAACCTCAAACCAACCTTGAACAGAACTCCAATAACCCCCGAAGAAGGCGCCTATATCGAACAATTGGTCTCCAAATATGGCAAAAAATGGGCTGAAATCGCCAGACATCTTAATGGCAGATCTGATAACGCTATCAAAAACTGGTGGAATGGTGGTGCCAACAGAAGAAGAAGAGCTTCGGCTCAAGCAAACCTACAACAACAACACCAGCTTCAACAACTCTCTGTCAACCCAAACTCAAACTATCTCACTCGTCGCTCTTCTCATCTCCCTCCTTCCTCAATAATACAAAACAATCTTCAGCAAAATATTCCTCCTCTTCCTCAACTCCCACAGGTTTCAAATTTCAATTTTAAAACTGATCTATTTGGCAGCAACAGCAACAGCAACAATAACAATAACAATAACAATAACAATAATAATAAGCACATCGATCCACTAATACACTCACAGCCTCCTGCTTTTTCTAATCGATTATACTCAAGTCGAAGTTCTATGGATCTTAATGCAAACCAAATGCCTTCCCAATCATACACTAAAAACAACAATAATGATCTACAACCACCACCTTCAAGCAAAAGAAGACTAATCGAAGATCCATCAACTTTCAGAAGACACTCAACTGCAACTGTACCATCCATGAACCAAGACAAAATAGACAATATTAACCCAATGTACAATAATCTCAATACCGCCAACACAAACAACATCCCAAATAATTACCTAAACCCGAATTCCTACTCAAGAACAAATTCAATCGCAATCATGTCAAACGAGGTCAACTCAGAATCAAGAAGACCCTCATTGGCTCCAGATTACTTTCCAAACTTTTTAAACTCACAAAACTCTTCTGCTCCAAGATATTCAATATCCGGTTCTCTCGTCCCTCCTTTAAATCAGCAAAACCAAGGCATTTCAAGATTGGGCCCACTATCCTCAAACAACAACTTCTCCCCAGATTATAATACTCCAAATGCTCTTCCTCAAATACAACAAACCGGATTATTCAAACAAAGTTTCTCGTTTTCTAACCCTGTACAATCTACCTCAAACCAACAACAAAATTTAGCCAACAACAACAACAACAACATTGCTCCAAATGCCTCGTCTCCATTTGCAAAATCAACTTTTCAATTCAATAGCTCTCCCCTTGCAAACAACAACAGCCAAATTTATTCAGCTAACCAAAGTGGCTCGCCCTCTCCCTCTTTTCAAAATTCAAAAATCCAATTCAATAGCAATATTAATTATAACAAAAAGACAAATAATTACGGAAACAACAGTGTGGATCCTTTGCAGTTCAAACCTGTGAATTTCGGTTCCCCATTTTCTCAAAAGGCATCTCCAAAGGCCTCACCTCTTCATAAAGGATACGACCCAGTTCGTGATGCTAGCAATTCTGCCTCTTCTAAAAGCAAAACAGAAGGCGACAAAATTAATGAAAATAGAAGGAAAATTTCAATTGCAAATTTATTGGAGCATTAATTACTTATAAATACTATAACCTGTTAAATTTATATTTAAAAACTTCTTCTTCTCTCCTTTTTTTTCCTTTCTTTTTTTCCCTTCTCTCTTCTCTCTTCTCTATTTTCTGTTTTCTTTTTCTTGTTTTCATATTTTTTTGTCATCATATTTTTTTTTTGTTTTTTACTTTGATTATTTATCATCAAATATTGGTTTATTACTATTGATTTTTACTTTGATTTTCAATGCTTTATCATTTCAATGTACTACTTAATTAGCTCGTGTAATTTTACTTAATTCTTTCGAAATATTATCTTATGCTTTTAATGTGTTTTTTATTTATTTATTTATTTATTTATTTATTTATTTACTTACAATTTTTTTTTTTCAAAATAATCTCAATTTTCACAACCACACAAAAATTAAGAAATCTTGAAAGCATTTTATTTAATGTTGTATAATTTAGGATGATCAACAAAATAATACCATTGGAATACATGATTTGCAGACTAATCAATTTGCTTTAAAAATTCAAATATTTTTAATCTTTCTTTAGTTTCTTTTAGTTCTTTAAGGATAGGATGTTTTTATTCACTAATTTATTTATTAATTTATTTATCTATTTATTTATTTATTTACTTAATATTGATCTTTATACCAAGGTTTACTTTTAGTTGATTTTGATTTTGACATTGGGTAGAATTTTAATGTTAATTTTATTTTCAGTTTCAGTTTTAGTTCTGTATAATGTTCAAATTTCCCCAGTGATGTTTGGTTTTCAGATTTAAGTTATACATTTATCCAGCACAACAAAAACAAAAGAATCACAAATTTATAAGTTTTTGGTAGTTTTTGGTAGTTTTTGATCAATTGTCTTGATGTTGAAATTTCTACTATTCATTTTCTTTGGTTACATCAGCCATAAATAATTTTACAAAACAAAAAAAGAGTTCCTCTCATCATCAAAATTCATAACAGTTAACATTATATACACAATAAACCAGTAGAAAGCAGTTGTTTTTGTCGATGGGTCTCAAGTACCTTATATGTTCAATGTGGTCTATTCTTCCATTTGCATTTCCATTATCTTTTGGTTATCCTCTTGGAATTTCTGACCCACTTTTTCAGTATGCTTCATTAGCTTTTCAGTACATCTTTCGATACAACCAAGCTCTCTTTCCGTAAGATTCTTTGCAGTGAAGTCGTTCACACAGTCCATAAAGCATCGTTGGACAACTGAGGCATATAGCTGTTACAAAACTGTTAGTTGGTCATGGTCGCTTCTTTTCAACGGGAACAGAACACTTACATTCATGAAATCCCTCTGTTGCTTCTGCTCTATCGTCTTCTGGAACTCCTGGGCCTCTGCTCTGTTCAACTGCTCCATCTCGACCAACGTATCTGCTGTTGTTCACTGTTTTGTCTTCTTCTGAGGCTCAAAACTCGCCTTCTCTTCCAAAAAGTGAAAAAATCTTTCATTGCCCGGCCTTTGCTCAGATCGAAATCACCTTCTATTGAAGTCTTTCCGAAGCTTTCTCTTCACTCATCACTCATCACTCATCACTCATCAGATCAGTGACGACCTAGAACATGGGAGCATTTGGAGCAAAGACATTTAGGAGCAAGAGCCAGCAACTAAAGCACGAGAAGAGTTTTATTGGGAAATACCAGTCCCAACTCAAGAAGAGGCCTTTTATATTTTTAGGCTTGCCATTTTTTGGCTTGGTTCTTTATGGAAATTACATTTTGGAAGACTTGCTCAAAGTGAAATTCGAAAGAGCTGATAGAAGAGCCCAGGAGTTTTCCGAACATGATTTGGAAAAATTGACCAAACAAAGGAGAAAGGTAGATATAAAAGAAGAGTATTACAAACTACAGGGTTTGGGAGAGCAGGACTGGGAACCTGTAAGGGTTAAACGATTTAAAGGTGAATCTGAAAATGTCTGGTGATTACTGTTTTCATTTTGTTTTCAGCGAGTAAGATTGTTTTTTGTTCTTGTAAATAACAGATTAGTATATACCCCGAATGTTCATATTGCTTATTGCACTGGAAGAAGCTGTGGTAGTGTTACAGACAGATACTATAATGCTTAGTTTTATGAGGACCCAAGGAAAACCAAATATCCTGATTTACTTTGGGAATATTTATTTTATCTTTTAATAAATATAATATTTTATATATTTATTATTATTATCATCATTATTATACTCATTTTGATTTCTTTTTCGTTCCTTTATGAATAAAAGTCATCTCATCTTTGATTTCAAAGTGGAATACAACTTTTATCTGTTGGATCCTTACCAAACCATACGTTCCAATCATAATATTTTCTTCTAAACGATGAGTTTTTATTATCAAAGGCCTCCTTGGCCAATATGGCTGATCTCACATCAAAATAATTTATCGAAAGACCCAATTTTTTAGAGATAATTGGCACAACTTCAACCATTGATCCAAATCTACCAAAATCTTCTTTGATTTCCTTGATATCTAATTCCGAAAAATGGCTTCTTGGTGATGGATAATGACGAGTAGAAGTAGAAGAACCTCCATGATTGACTTCTTTTTTGAGAATTAAGCATCTTCTGGCACCAAATTTTAGTTGTTCTAACAATGGACTGGGAATTGTTGCATGATAAGAATAGTTGTGGTCTTCGAGATTGTGATCATCCCTACTAGCCCATTCTGTTTTTAAATGGCGCCCACTAACAACAAACAAACCAGTTTGACTATACTTCATAAAGCTTTCAGCGTCTTTAGAATACATGTAATGTAATTCCACTGAATTTATTGGATACATGTTTTTCTTTCCTGTGTTGACATTGATAGCGCCGGTTGAATATACAACAATACGTTCAAGTGGTCCTCCACATATATATGACAATAGTGTAATCAACCCAGTTTTCCGAGGAATTTCCTTTACAATAACTATTCTCCTGTCATTAAAATTATTCAAGTGCAACTGTGGGCCTGCTGTGAAAACAAAAAAAACAAAAAAAAACAAAAAAACAAAAAAACAAAAAAATAAAAAAACAAAAAAACAAAAAAACAAAAAAAGACAAAAAAGACAAAAAAGTTAGAAGATTGATCCAAATTGAAATGTTTAAATGCATGTATGCTTGGAGGTTAAAACTTTACCAGTTGAATTTGAATTCATGGTATTCATATTTAAACTATTTTCATTTTTTCCCAAATATGATCTATTTTTCATTGTGCTCTTTTTATGCTCATTGTTTTGAAAACCATTTTTAATGTTGCATTCACTTGTACTCAATATTTCCAATTTTACTGAAGCTTCTTCTTTTCTATCATGCATATCAAACACAATTGATTTGGGGTTTCCTGTTGGGACCCTGGATTTTCTACGATGCCTTCCAATAGAATCCATGGCATTTAGCTTTGCAGTTATGGTATTCAAAGAGTTATTGTTATCGTTATTGGAGGCAGGTGCTAAAGTGTTATCATTCCAATTAACAAAACTTCTTGTGTAAGCCTTAGCCAACTTTCTTATACCGATTTTTTCTTTATTATTGCCGTTGTTGTTATTTTTGTGATTACTATTTTTGTTGTTACTATTATTGATATTTATATTATTTATATTGTTGTTTGTAGAATTGTTGTTCTGGTCACCTAGAAAACTTGACAATGAAGGAATTCTCGAACGACTAGAAGGATGAATTGTGAATGTAGCAGTGTTGGGGTTATTTGATTGTGGTGGAACACCAACTACACCAGCAGCTAATGCACTATTAGATTGAAAAGTGCCATTATTTGCTGACACTCCAGCTAGAAGACCACCTTTATTATTTTCTCCTTCAATGACAGTTAACTGACGAAACATAGCCAAAATATATAGCAATACTCTTAATATTTTATGATTTTAGAAATAGCAGATAAAAAACATAACTAAGCCAGTTGTTGAAAAATATAAGAAACAAAACCATATAAACTCTTTGGAGTATGACATCCTTCCACTGCACTTTTTCCATTATTCCAGACACAAAAGCAGTAAAAGCAGCAAAAGCACCAAATGCACTAGAAGAAGCACCAAAATCACATGATCCAAAGCTTAAACCTCAGGGCCCCAGATTTTGACGGTTTTATCAGCTTCACCTGTTATCAATCTCAAGCCAGTTTTGTCAAAACATGAGGTAAAGATACCACTTTCTGATTCAATAGAACCTGGCATTTTGGTGGTTTGCATTTTCTGAAACTGAGTTCCACTGTTCCAGTCATAGAAGCACATTGAGCCATCGTCTCCACCGCTGAACAAGATTTCATCATCGCCATTTACCGACAAAGTGTTGATGATTGAATCATGGTTAGGAGTAAAATCCTGAATAAAATCCCCCTCAGGGAACTTGAAATGCTTGATTTCGCCCGAAGAAGCTGTGACAAATGTGTCATCAACTGGATTCACAGCAAAGCCCCTAATACTCTTTTGATGGTATGTTAATGTTTTTATGGTTTTCCCAGCTTTGAGATCCCAAAGTCTGGTGGTACCATCCATTGAAGTGCTGATAATCTGAGGATCTGTAGATCTGCATTTCACATTAGTAACATTGCTTCGATGGCCTGTTAATACAAAGATTGGAATTCTTGATCTTATATCCCAAACTCTGACTGAGGCATCTCTTCCACCAGTGGCAATAATGTCTAACGTTGGGTGGATATCCATCGAGTAAACTGCCGATAAGTGCCCATGATAGTCTCTAATAATTTTGTTCTTCTCCAAATCCCAGCATTTCACAGTCTTATCCTCAGAACAAGAAAACATATATGTATGTCTGTCTGATATTTTGATATCCCTAACAGCCATGATATGACCAGTCAAAGTCAACTTCAATTTTCTGGACGCTAAATCCCATATTTTCATGGTTGAATCAACTGATCCAGATGCAAACCACTGGTTGTCTGGCTCAACAGCCAACGATCGAACCCAGCCTGAATGTCCAACTATAACCGATAGTAGCTTCCAATTAGGATGTGCTTTTGATTTTCTTCTGGAGTTTAATCTTTGGTTTCTCACCAATTCGGTTACATCAAATATTTCCTCCTTTGCTTCTGTAAGATCGTCATTATTTTCAATAGCATGTTTTAGCAAATTGACCTTGTTGCTCTGTATCACTGCTAAACTATTGAGACCTACAAACGATGTTGCATCTCCAAATTTGACCAATGCACCAGACTCCAGGTTTCCACCAATCTCAGGTTTATCGTTGCTCAATAAAACTCGTTTTCTCCTAAATCCATAATTTGATTTCAATTTCGATGCAAGATATAGCTTGTGAGATTCATGGTGTCTTGAAGGGACCATTGAGTCTGTTTCGTTCTCATCTCCTTCAAACAACATCGAAGTTCTCTTTCTCAATGTTCTCAATAACAGATCATAGTCCTCAACTAATACCATCCTGCCAACAATATCTCAAAGGCATGAATTTACCAAAATTTACTTGTTTTTTTTCAGTTGATTACAAAATTATTTTTCCAGAATAAAACCACTGCTACGGAAAATGTGTATATATGTAGATAATGCAGACAATCGCAGATTTGAAAATTTTCTTCTCTTCAGCACTTTTTATTCTTTCACAATGCAATTCGAAAAGAAAATCGCCAATAATCCTACTATTTCTTGTTTTATTGCATAGACATATCACTAATGACATCTGAAAACAAAGAAATAGGTGATCTCAATGACTCGGTGAAGCAATTTGGAAATGAAGACTTCATCTCTCTCAAACAATCTCATAAACTCGATGACAATGATTCTGGACTTGAGAACAAAGAAACTAAAAAGGTAAAGTTAGAGGCTCATGGCAAAAAAAGCCAATTGAACGAAAACTCCTCAGAAGAGGATATCAAATTGATTCTTGATAATTCAAAGAAGAATTCAGACACACCTGTTGAAGACAAACAAAGAGAAAAAATTAAGGAATTTCAACGCAAGAAAACGATTGTTGGTATCAATGAATCAGATGTTGGTATCACCAAATTTGTTTCAAATGATATCAATCCATTTACAGGCATCCTAAAGGAACGTTACAGTGATTTCTTGGTGAATGAAATTGATACAAATGACAAGGTGGTTCATTTAGTAGATGAAGGATTTCCAATTGAAGATCGTAAAGCTAAAAAAGCGGCAGAAAGAAAAAAACTTTTGGAAGAAAAGAATAATGATGGAACTGCAGCAGGTGCCTCTACACTTTCAAAAAACAACCCCAAAGTATCTGAAATATCAGAAGAGGACAAAGAGGAAGTTATAAATTTAATTGGAAGTGAAAATTTGGAAAAAATCAATAATCTTTTGACAGTTGGGCAAAGTTTTGAAACAGAAACCCACTATGATGATAAATCAGAGCGCAGCACAATACATCAAACATTAAGAAGAGTATTTAATGGGAAACTAGAAACGGCAACAACCTCAAACAACACCTTCAAAATAAGTCTAGCAAACTCGAACTCCAGAGGTAGAGTGAATAGAGCTAAACCAATTGTAAATGATTATGGATTGGGTCCTCAAAAAGCTTATCTACATTTTTCAATCTTTAAAGAAAATAAAGAAACAATGGAGGTTGCTGCTTTACTATCCAAATTTCTTAGAATTCCATCAAAAGCTATTAGATATGCCGGAACAAAAGACAGAAGAGGCGTTACTGTCCAACGAGCCAGTATCAATAAAATCAGGGTTGATAGAGTCAATGGATTAAATAGAATTCTTAAAGGTATCCGATTAGGTTCGTTCAGTTACAGTGATAATTCTTTGAATTTGGGTGATTTAAATGGTAATGAGTTTATAATAACTATTAGAGATGCCAGGCTAATCGATTCAGGCAAAGATGATAAGGACATTTACAAGGTTATTGAGTCTTCCATGAGCACTCTTAAAAACAAAGGTTTCATTAATTATTATGGAATGCAAAGATTCGGAACCTTTTCAATATCTACTCATGAAGTTGGAGTCAAACTACTACTAGGAGATTGGGAAGGTGTTTGTGAATTAATATTATCCGAACAAGATTTAGTTTTACCGGAATCTGTTGAAGCAAGAAGGGTATGGAGTGAATCTAGAGACCCGCAATTAGCATTCAGAAAGATGCCCAAAAAGTGTGTTGCTGAGTCTATGATTCTCAAGACTCTTAGTCTCAATGGGTTAAGATCAGACGATGGCAATTTTACTTCGGATTCTTATTTCAAGGCTATTATGAAGATTCCTAGAAATCTAAGAATAATGTATGGGCATGCGTATCAAAGTTTTGTTTGGAACAATGTTGCAAGCAAAAGAATTGAACTTTTCGGGTTTGAAATTGTTCCTGGAGATTTGGTGATAGCTAGTAATTCAGATGACAAAGATATTGATAAAAAGATTGACTTTGAAGAAGATGTTCGACCTGAACAGTTTATTAGAGCAAGAGCTGTAACTCAAGAAGAAATCGAAAAGGGCGAAAAAACAATATATGATGTGGTTTTACCAACACCCGGATTTGATATTGTGTATCCTGAGAATGAAAAATTAAAACAAGTTTATGTTGATGTGATGGCAAAGGACGGATTGGATCCATTCAATATGTCCAGAAATGTACGAGAGTTTTCATTTGCTGGAAGCTATCGTCATTTGATAACCAAACCTAAAGATCTAGAATACTTTATTAGAAAATATGAAAATCCAATTGAACAGTTGCTATTAACTGACTTGGAAATCTTAAGATTGAAGCAAAACAATTCAGACAAACAGGTTGAGTCTATTCAAATATTACCTCAAAAAAGTGATGAAAATAACTCACCAATTGGTAGTAGAGTAGCTGTGATATTGAAGATGAAACTTGGCGTTAGTTCATATGCTACCATGGCTCTAAGAGAGTTGATGAAAACAGAACGAAATGATTTAAAGGATGTTCATGATTGATTAACTAACGGATTAACTGATTTGGTAAGTTTTATGGAATTTTTGTGTTTTACTTATATTATAGGGATTGTAGTTGGAACAGTTTGAAATTTAATAGAAATTTTATTGCCATATAATTTAGCATTTTATAAATAATTAATGAGAGAAATAACTATAAAAATAAACAAGTTTGATTGGGAAATCTTTGATAGTCTAAAAATAAAATAAAAGATTAAAGTGAATATACTAAAACAGAATAATAAAACAAAAAGAAATAAATTGAAATAAATTGAAATAAATTATAAAAAACAATTCAAGTTTTAGAAAAAAATATACTATAAAAAAACCACACCAAGAATAACCAAAAAAAATTAATAAAAAATACAATCAATATACACGCATTTGTAGTGAGATTGTTAGACAAAAAAATAATGGAGATTGAAAATATCCAATTAATGAGCATATTGATACTGATATCCAGGATTTCCATTTCCAGCTACATTAGAAGAATTGGCATAGGGGGTGTAGCCGTTAGGAGCGTATCCAGAAGGATAATAAACAGGCAGAGTCATAGGGACAGGAATAGGTTGTGGAATATTTTGAATTATTGGTTGTGCTCCTCCATATCCATTGTTGTAGTATCCATTCATATTGTTGACACTGTTGTATCTTCTTGATAGCATCATTTGGACATTATTATTGTTCAAAGGTTGAATATTGGCAATTGAGTTGGCTCTTGAAGAAGCGCCTGAAGTTTTGGACGACAATGAATGCAAATCAAATTGCTGACCAATAGCATCATAGTATTGATTTGTTTGTTGATATGGCTCCATTGATTTTTGTTGTAATTCGGAGTAGGTTTGAGAATGAGAGTGAGGATGAGAGAGTGTGTGAGAATGAATGTGTGACTTTGAACGCGATTTTGAACTTGATCTTGAATTTGATCTTGAGTTTGTTCTGGAATTTGATCTGGAACTTTTGGCTGGGGCAAGTTCTTCAGAAATAGATACCATGTTAAGAATTCTTTGTTGTTCTTTGTAGCTATCACCATAGTGTTCTGGGTTGATGATAACAGTGTCGTTTCTTGAAACTGCCGAAGCAATTTGATTCATTATGAAAGACTTTCTTGATAATTGTGAATTTGTTCTTGAAGGATTTTGATTTGTGGAAACCTTTTTGAGATCTTCATCGCTATTTTGAAGTCTGTTCTGTGGAATATGATATCCGCTTTCTCTTCCAGAAGAGATAGTGTGCAAGGAAACAGCTTCATCGATAGTCGAGTCTGAAGAATTGGAGTTTGATTTGGTCAAATCTGAGAAACTTGAATCATAAGAGGTGTATGTTGAAGGTGTGATTAGCTTGGAGCCCGAGCGAGAAAGTGTCTTGTCGTAGGAGGTGGATCTTGAATTGGTATTAGAATCAGAGTAATCTGTTTCGCCATCAGTAGTGAAATCTCCAAGCATTGAACTCAACACTGAGATTCTTCTTTGTAAATCTGCTGAGACTTGTCTGCTGTTTGGTCTGGATGATTCTTCTTGGACAGTTGAGAGCCTTTTTCTGACAACATTTTCCTGTTCTTCTTGAAGTTGTCTTAACTGCATCTGATAAAGTTCTTTTTGCTTTGCTTCTTCTTCTTGTTTTTTCAATAATTCCAATTTCAAAGTGGCTCTATTTGCCACACTTTTTTTCAAGTAAGAAGCCCAATATTTGCACATGAGTTCGTATTCCTTTTTCGATTGCTCGTCCAATAACTTTTGATTTATTGATGTTATTTTATTTGTTTCAATTTCTTCAGTTTCATAACCATCAGTTTCATAGGATACCTCTCTTTGGTTCTTAGAACTCCTGTATGATTTACCAGCAAGTCTAAGTGCTGTGCTTGATAGACTAATATTAGTTTTGTTTGATGCACTTGGGATTAATTGGTCAGTTTTTGAAGTCTCTTTAATGGAATCCATTTTCTTGACGATTTTTAGGGGAACAGTTGGAGCATAATCGCTGGTCTTCTTGACAGTGATTTCAATAGATGGAGCAATGCTATCTTGGTAGGAGACATTTCTTGATCTTGGAGTGAAAACTCTGCTGTTTGTTTGATTTTTAGCTGAATAAAGATCGCCATTGGCCGAAATATTTGCTCTAATTTTTAGTTCTTTTGAGCTTTCATTGACGTATCTTTCAATAATATCTCTTTTGGGGTTGATGTAGCCCCCATCAGGTTTTTTGTTCAAGTTTTCATAGAATCTATTGTTCATTTCGATGTTGGCTTGAGATAATTGAGAATAGCTTGAAAATTCTCTTTCGTTGTTTACGGCGGTTGAGTTTGAAATGATTTTAGCAATAACAGGTTCCAAAAATTTTTGGTTTTTTGTTTTTTCGTTCTCGCTTTTAATGGAGTCCATGTGTTGTAACTGTGATTGGGAATGAGAATGAGAATGGGATTTATTGGAAACAATGGCCTTTAATAAACTGTGGCCTGAGTTGTTTGATGAAGAGGATTTTCTGTATGAATGTTTTTTATCGGCGCTTGTGAAGTTGTGACGTTGAACAGGTAAGATTGCCAGACCAGCTTGAGATAGGATATGTTTGTATTTTTTCTCGTAGTATTTGTTTTTGAGGGTCTTGTTTTGTTTTAGGATTGGAGTGATGTCTAGAATCGTTTCTTCTTCTTGTTCTTCTTTTAGGATTTCCAAGTTTGGAGGCTGTCTTCTTTGGTATTTACCAGTTAGTAGAGATAAGGAGTTTGACCTAATGACATAGTTTGAGGAGGAAGATCTGGTTGATGAGGTGGTTGATCTTGAGACCATTGTGTTTTTGCCATAGGCTTGTTTGACAGCGATCATGTTGTTGTTGTAGTAGATTAGATTTTCTGCTTCGTTATTTTTTTGAATTTTGTTTTTCAATTTGAGGTTGTTGGTGAAAGTGTTTGATTTTTGAAATTTTTTCCTGGCTAGTTTTTTTGGTTTTTGTTTCTTTTGAGAAGAGGATTTAAATGTTTTGTTTGAACGATTACGGCGATGGACAACGAAGATCCTTTTGAATTTTTTGAAGGAGAGTTTTAGTTTTTTGCCAATGTAGATAAAAGGTCTAACAAAAATGCCATTTTTGACTTTGACAGCCTTTGAGCGATGTAAGTCGTTGTCGTTAGATTTGTGAGCAAGAATTGATTTTGGATTTTGATTTTGATTATTATTTGTGGTGTTATTTGGAATTCTTTGGTTTTGAGATGGAGCATTTAGGGTCGATAAGTCATTTTGGGAGTCGTGGACTGGATTGTAATTGTAGTTTGAGAGTGCCATTGGAGTGTGAGCTACTGAGGGAGTGGAAGGGGAGTTTGTTGTTTTGGATTTGATGCTATTGTTTGCAGTTATGTTTTGTGGGAATTTATTTTTGGAGTTATCTATTAGAGACCTTCTTCTTTGGGATTGTTCTTTGATGACCATGGCAGTTGTTGTTGAGTTTGAGAGGGAATTTGCTGAGGATATTCTGTTGATTGAGTTTGTCGAGGAGATTTTTGACAATTTCTTGTTCAATACAGGGGTGATGGGCATTTGGTTATTGTTATTATTGTTATTGTTATTGTTATTATTGTTATTGTTATTGTTATTATTAATATTAGGATTGGGATTGGAATTGGAATTGTTGTTAGAATTAGAAGGGTGATTGGAGGGAACATCAAGCTCTTCATTTATGACTTGAATATGATGCGAGGAATAGACGGAGGATGATAGAGTTTTTGACGATTTGGTTGTATTATTTCTTTTAATCTGGGCTTGCTTTTGATCTGGAGTATTTTCATCTTCGGATTGGTTGTTGACAATAAGTTTTAGTTTCAGGGAAGAGGACCTTGTGTTTTGTTGTTGAGTATTTGCGTTGACCTGGCTTGATTTCGTTGAGGAGTTGGAAGAAGGAATTTCTATTTTCGTGATTGAATGAAAGCCGGAGGGGAGGATGTAGTCTTTTCCTAGTAGATTTTCGTTATTGATTGAGTTTGTTGAGTTGATGGAGTTGTTGTTCATTTCCTTTAGCGAGTCGAGAAGGGACTGGTTTCCGAAAAATGAGTCAGTTTTCTTTCTCTCGTGTTTGGGAGCAGGAAGCTTGGTTAAAATGTCAGTGTCTTCGCTGTGAGCCGTAAGAAAGTTGTTTGGGTTGGCTTCGGTGGTGGCCATTGGGAGATTGGGAGATTGGGAGTAGAGGAATGAAAGTGAAAAATAGGAGTATGATATGAAGTATGGTATAGAGAAAGCAAAGTGGGCTACTCGCTCAAGTGAGGAAAGAGAACAGTGAGGTTATATATCTCGAGCCCACCAGCGTTGAGCAGCTGGAGCTGGCTACTCGAGCTCTGACTTCTGTAGACCTTTTCTGTGCCTGCGAAGGTGGTTGTGTTTGTTTGGCTTTGGTTGACGATGCTCGCCTGAAAGAGACGAGCCGAGTAAAAGCGTCACGGGACTACGTGAAGCGCCAGTTGAAGCAGTCACGGCAGGGCGGTGCAGGTGCGCACTCCGGCACCGCGTTATACACGCTGAGCACCTCTTCGATCACCACTCGGATCCGGTGGTTCATGATGTTCACGTTCCAGTTTTTGTCCGTCACCACGTCGTACACGCACTGCTTGCCCGTGTGGCACTGCGTCTCCATCGCGTAGCCCGCCACCGAGCAGCTGCTGCTGGCCCCGTTGCACGTGCCCATGTAGATCGGATCCGCCGTGTGACCCACGTGCCAGACGTGCTCGTACTCGAACGGCAAGCCGGGCGGCATTGGAAGGTGCAATCTCCGTGTGGCAAGCAACTCGCCCGGCGCCTCGAACGCCACCACCGGCAACCCAAACGTCCGTCCGATTAACGCCGCTAACGACCCGCCGAGCGAGTGTCCAGTCGCCCAGATCGTCTTTGCGTTGGGATAAAGCTTCGACGCCTCCGAATATATGTCCAACGCAGCTCTGTAGTACCGGTCTTCGCGATAGAGCTCTTTCTCAAGGCATTTCTGGTCGCAGTTGTACGAGCTCTTGTAGCAATTGCACACTGTCGACCACATGTAGCTGACCCTGGCGCAGCAGCAGCTGAAGAGGAGGTTATCGTTGATCTTGTCCATTCCCACAGTGTCCTTTGCGTCGTTCTTCATCGCTTTGTCTCTTCTGGCTAGCACTGCAAAGCTTGTTCCCTTGATGGCTATCACCACAGTCTCGTTTTTATTATCAACAAAAACATGTCCTCTGACACCCTCAGTCATCCACCCAAACCCCTGGTGATTGTGTCTTGAGGTGTTTCGATCGTCCCATCTGGGATCAGAGATGTTGTACCAATCTGCGCTTTTATGGGGAGTCTCAACATACGCATTTCCAGACATTAACGCCAAAGTTAGGATAGTCAACGTATCACTGACGTTGGGAACCTTCATATTGATATTGTCCCAGTTTAGTTTTAGTTTATCTTGAATGAACATGTCCTCGTTGTCAAAAATGTTATTGTAGTTATTGTTATTATTATTATTATGAATTGCATTTAGATAATCCATCACATCGTTATCGTTTCTGCCAAATTTTTTGGTCTTGTAGTTGTCGATGGAACTGATGGGTAGTTGAATTGTCCATGGCGAAAACTTTTTATACAACTCTGGCCAATCGTTGTTATCGCTGTGAAAAAACTTTTTATTGTTTAAATCAATATTCTTGGATCGTTGGTGGATTAGATGGTTGAAAGTGTGCACGTCGTTTAATTTATTCTTTTCAATGAAATCATCCGTTATATCCAATCTTTTGTGGACAAAATTGCTATTTCCCACATTATGATGAAAAATGTGTTTTAATTTAAAATAATTGTAATCTTCATTATAATTATCATCATCATCATCATCGTTATCGTTATCGTTATGAATTGGTAGAATACTGAAAAACTTATCCTTATTCGATGGTTTGTGTAAATTCAAATCATCATTAACAATATCATTATCGGCATAATTTGGTAATGGAGGCAAAATATCCCACGAATTTATATAATTTAAACAGTATTTGATATGTTTATTCACTTTTCTAAGGAAATTAATCAAATAAACTTCATTACCATTATTAAGATCAAGATTATTAAGATTATTAATAGAGTTGACGGTGTTGAGAGTGCTATCAATAGTCGAGGATAGTAGAATAGTCATGAATACCAACAAACCCAATAAGAAGACCAACACCACAATCAATACCACAACCAATATCAGAAGAGATCTTATTGACTGGCTGTGCTTCTCCAAGAGCTGTCTTCTGTTCCTGCGATGCTTTTCATCGTGAAACTGCTGGATATCAGCCATGAGAATGCAATTAAAAGAGCTGAATCAGGTGGCAATACAATAGCAGTCCTGAGTAACAGAGTAATAGAAGAGAAGAGAAGAGAAGAGAAGAGAAGAGAAGAGAAGAGAAGAGAAGAGAATAACAGAATAACAGAATAATGGAATAATAGAATAGTAATATAGTTGTAGAGCAGTAAATATAAATCAGAATATGAAGATGGGGGTGATGAAAGTGATGGAGGGATGAGATAAGATAAACTCGAGAAAGAGAGAAGGTTTAAGATTCGATAACGAGGTCGCTGCAGTGGCAACACCTTCTCTGCTGCCTCTGCTGCCTCTGCTGCTACTTCTTCTCCTTCCTCTCCTTCCTCTCTTTCCTCTTCCTCTCCAACATAACCCCTCTACGTGAATATGCTCCACCAACTCACCTTCACAGCTCCCTATGGGGTTGCTAAATAATTATCTTGTCCAACAGCAGATCACCACTCCATTATATCGTTGTTATTCCCCCAAATGCTCCAAAGGAGTCTAAAAACAAGCCCAGCTTCTACTGCTACCACTATACTACTATATAACCTGCCCCCCTCGCTCTTCCTCTTCCTCTCGCTCTTCTCTACCACATTCACCATTTGCTTTGAAATGGCTGCTTTTCTTCCAAACCATCCTCTTCCTCCTCACATCATCCACAGCATTTTTCTGTCTCTTCCCTTTGATCTGCTCTATCTTATCGCCCTCTCTCCCTGCCCCTTGATCCAATCCCACTCCCTCTCTATCTTGTTCAAATCCTTGGTTCTCACAAACACCACCCATGGCAACTTTAGTCCCAAGAATAACGACAACCATAAACTCTACTTGAGTTCAAACGACTTGTTTCTATTCAGAGATATCACCAGCTATTTCACCCAAAACTTGCTCATACAATTCAGTCTCCTGTCATTTTCTTCCACTGCTGGTACCCAAAATCTCAACACCAATTTTTTCCATAGCTTATCCTCTGTATCTCTTTCTTTACCAATTTTTCACTCTCCCCTTTTCCAAACAGATTTGCTAATCCGAAATTATGATCTTCTAATATCAAACCTACTCTTATCAAACCACACATCTCTAGTTTCTTTCAATCTATCCTTTTTCAATCCAGCCCAATACAACCCATTCACCAATTACAATATAAAAAATCTAAATTTCATTGACCTATTAAACCAGTCACTCCACTTGAATCATCTCAATATATCTTTCAACTTGATTTATAAAAACTATCACATGAACCCAACTTTTTTCTCTTATCACAAATCTAATAACTTGATTGACAAATTCACAAACCTAAATCACCTATCCTATCTCAACTTATCCAAAAATGGCATCAACAACATCGAACCCCTTTTTTCAGACAACAGAAATCACCTACTTTACTTGGATCTAAGTCATAACAATATATCGAAAATCAAAAATCTCATCAATTTACCCAATCTAACCAATCTAAATCTAAGTCATAATAACATTGGAAAAATGGAAAATCTAAACTCCTTGCCCAACTTGAGTACCCTTGATTTAAATAATAATAACATACTACAATTAGAAAACCTAAACTTTCTACCAAATTTGAATTCGCTCAATTTGAGTAACAATAAAATTGTCAATTTTGAAAATTTAAACGCCCTAAGCAATTTGAAAAATTTAAATCTATTTAATAACTCAATTCAACTCATCCAATTCAACACTGATCCGAATTCAATCTCAAATAATTTCCTCAGTTTGAAATACCTAGATTTATCTAAAAATAAAATCAAAAAGATTATCAATATCAATTTATGTAAAAATCTCAAATCTTTAAATCTATACTCAAATCAATTATCCGATCTCAGCTCAAATATCAAAAATTTAAACTCTTTAAATTCCTTATCTGTACTAAATCTATCCTATAACAAGATCAAATCTCTAAATCATACATTTTTAAATGGTTTTAATAACTTGAAACTGTTGAATTTGAAATCAAACTTAATCACCAAATTTGAAATCAAAGCTTACAACAGTCTACTAAAACTACAGAAATTATGGTTAAATTACAACCAACTCGAATCAATCGATATTTTCAACAACCATTCCGATCGTCGTTCATCATCATTGATCAATTTGAAAACATTATACATGAACAACAACTTGATTGAAAGCCTTGATTTCTTAAATAATTTCGAGTTCAAATTACAAAAAATTGATCTCTCATACAATTTAATCAATCAATTCAAATTCATAAAGCATTGCGAAAGATTAGAGGAAATCTCTTTAAATGTGAATAAAATTAATACTATTGAAAACTTATTGAAAAAGGACCAAGACTACCCAAGCCTAAGAAAATTGAACTTGAAAAGAAACATGATATCCAGTATCGCAGGATTAGAACATTTTAGAAAATTAAGATATCTAGATTTGTCTTCCAACAAAATCAGTAAATTGAACATAAACAAGATTAAACTATATGAACATAGAAACCACAGTAGAAATAGCTTTCTCTACATATATCTAATCGGAAACAATCTTACGTTGGACAATTTGAATAAAGGGAAGGATAGCATTGAGAGCTGTTACAATGGTGATGTTGGAGATGATTCCAACTCGATGTGCTTGAAGTTGTTGATGCAAAACAGTTGTGATTTGAAAATGGTAGAAGAAAAGGATGCAGAAGCACTATATACCCATCAAGCTGCAATTGTTGCGTATTAAAGCACAGTTATAAACAATAGAACAAGATCAAATAGCAGATTATTCGAATTTTCCAGATTTTCTAAGGTTCTTAAATAGCGAAATACCCCAGAGATTACATAAGGTGTAAAAATAAAGCAGTAATAGATCACAATCAGAAGCCGTTCTAGTATAGTGGTAAGTACACTTCGTTGTGGCCGAAGAAACCCAGGTTCGATTCCTGGGAACGGCATTTCTTTTTGCATTCTATAACTTGCACCTCTATTGTTACGTTTGTGTTTCCAAACGGGTTATGAGCAAAGCCAAATAAGCACAACCATACAAAATTGTTACGTAACGTTTATGCTTGAGTATTTCAATCGTTTACTGAGATCATTTATTCAGGTAAAATGGCTTTATTATCACTCGGCTTAGTGATTGCTTATAAACCATTCCGGGCCGGGTATCCCGATTTTCTTGTTTTCCACCCGATTGGGACAAAAAAACATATCCATATTCTTGGTTCAATTCCAGTCGATAAAATCGAATTCTACCCATTTAGGTTTGTGATGAGTTTACACCTCTTATCATTTTATATTTCTTATTATTTTAAATTTTTGCAAAACATTGTAATTCAATTGAGATACCACTTAGTGCTGTTGAACTTTGAACCAGTTCTGTCATCTTATTGATCATGTTTATTTAAAACTTCCCGGATTTGGAACATAAATTTAGCACTGACATCAACAAACCAACAATAGCCATTCTTCAATCTCCCATGTGTAAATATATTTCTTAACACCACCATCATCACTGATCATTTGCTCATCTTTATTGCTGCACTTCCGATTTCCAGTGTTATCCAATTCATTCACATGTCTGCTTTACCAATCTGTGCTCTTCCTCCACCTACTGTTGTGTCAAAAACCACCAATACACTTTAACAATAAACTCACTCACCCATACACAAACACACACACACACACAAAACGAAACTGTAAACTTCATTTGCATATATTTTGCATCTATTGTTGTTGTGTTCTCATTATTATTCTATGATCCACACCACCACGTCTTGGTTCTTTGTCTTGTCACAATATCTTTGCCAAAAGTGTATCTACTGGATTATTTTCTGCCTGTTGGTTAAACTAGAGCATTGCATCTGCCTGGTTGTTTAATAACACTGCACCACAAAATACACAGAATACACAGAATGCACAGAATACACAAAATACAGAATACGCAGAATAAACAGAATATTATGCTGGCGCCATATCTGGTTAGTGTATGTGTTGTGGGTCCCAGGTTTATTAATGATTGACAGCTGTAATTTGATTCCATTTGATTCCATTTATGCTTTCATATTGTAGATCACCATTTATTACTTGCCATCTCATTTCATCTCATCTCATCTCATCTCATCTCATCTCATCTGATCCCTTTGTCTTTGTTTATTCTTTGCACCACTTCCACATGAGCTGTATTATGTTTCGTAGCTTATCCAGTTGTTGAAGTTATTATTAGTGATTACTCTTGATGATATGAACAAGTTAGTGATGGTCTATATATGGCTTCTATAGGCCTGGAACGATGTTTGAAATGTTGAATAATATTGAATAATATTGAATAATATTGAATAATATTGAATAATATTGAATAATATTGAATAATATTGAATAACATTGGATAGTATTGGATAGTATTGGATAGTATTGGATAGTATTGGATAGTATTGGATAGGCTTGTTGGCCGATTTAGTGTTGCACCAGATTATATCTCTCCCACTACTTGTGCTCTATCCTCTGCTACTGCAGCTATTATATATATCTGATATCATTCTATACTATTTAGATGCCACACAAGTCCATCAATCAAATAAAATCGCCAATAAGTTTGCAACATGTCTGGTCTTAATCATTTGGTGAGAAAATTTTGGGCCTTGCTGGAATTGTAGGCGAAAGTTTTTCCTCTTTCTTCAATAAGCCAGCATAAATGCCATATACCACTCCTGCAAACGTATTTAATAAATAAATAAATAAATAAATGAATAAATAAAATAAATTTATTTAACCATGTCCATCTGGAAACAATAAAAACAAAACCAATAAAAAGAAAAACAAATAGAATAACACTAGCTGTGATTGATGTGACTGATTGATTGCAACTACATATATATATAACACGTCGGATTTAGAACTACACCAGAGCTATTCCCTTTTGCAGATCTTGTATCTGGATAGTTGTTTATGGCAATCACTTTGCTACATCGAGTGCTTACAAATGGAGCATGAATAAAATCTATTTGGCCATGGTTCTCAGCAGTTATATATCTTCTGTCTTTGGTGCTTTGAATCTAGCACCATCACATTTGCAACATAAAACATAAAACCAATAATTATTACTCAACATTTGGTCTAGATTAGGCTGTTTTGCAAATAAAAATAGATCTAGATCTCTGTAACACATTATTTATTTGAAAATATCTGTTGCAAAAGTAACTTGATGTTGAAATATCTAATATTAAAACGCAAATACACACAACCAATTGCAGTAATTCCAATTATTGCACCAATGTCAGTATGAATTGTTGTTTATTTGCATTGTTTTTTGTTCCAAATAGTCTCAAGGAGTTAGCAAACAGGAGATTTCCAAAACCACTATTGATATTGATATTAGGGAATGGTGTTACTGAAAACAAAAACCAAAAATGAAAACCAAGCAGAAATATCAACAAAAAGGAGTGCAATTGAGAAGCGGCCAAATTGTTGAAGAAAATATTGGATGTAAAATAAACACAGAGTGGATACATTAACAAAAAATTAAGTGCAGTAGAAAACATAAAAAAACATAAAAAAAACATAAAGTTTGGAGAGAACAGGAGCCTGTGTGAACAGAATAGCACCTGCGTTAAGTGGATAGCCTAAGATGTGCATTGTTCAATAGAGTTTGTACTCAATACACATATGTATGAGATGCGGCTCATGTCTTTAAACGCGTGATAAAACCTTACGTAATGGTGTGTGATCTACAGTGTAACTCTGCAGTATCCAGTTTTAATAATGTTTTATTTTTTGTATTCTGTTTTTTGTTTTTTGTGTTTCTCTTATGTGGATTTTTCTTATGTGGAGAACGTTTATTTCAAGATGAAGGATGGTTTTACATTCAGAGATTTATAAGGAATATGGTAAACTATCATAGCAATGAATATATTTAAAGATTTCAATAGCTGTAATGGTGTTTAAAAATTAATTAATTGATTTATAATTGGTTTAATTATTACTGACTAAGTATCTGTATTTCTTTTGGTTTAAGATCATCCTAAAATTGATTTGGTAACGTGTTTTTATTAACTGATTAAGTAAACAAATAGACAGATTTTCTATTTAATAATTATATTCAGTGTCAAATACATTCAGTCATGTCAAAAAATTGAGAATAAAATGTTTTTTTAGATGAAGACAAACTCCAGAGGACATTGAAAGAATATTTGTGTGAATTACAATTCTGGATATTGGGTTAGTTGGTTTGAGGTAAAGATATGAATTAATATAAGCAAAAAGGTAATCAAAGGGGCCGATTATCTCCAATACCTGTTTTGTGAAATCAGTTTTGACTTTCAAAGAATGGATTTTTTTTTGTTTAGATTAATCGTCTTATAAAAAATAAGAACCAAAAAAAAATAGTTGCAATTATTATACATCAGCTTGAGCAATAAAACAATACTTGATTCTGAGTGATTGGTTTTCAAAACTGCAATTCTTACTTGAGAAAATTGAATTTTGATTGTACTAATAAGATAATATTTGTTCAATAATTGAGTAAAAAAAAAGTGGGAATTTGTTTAATTTTTAAAAAAGAATTGATTTTGATACATACATAATTGAAACAAATCAGTTTAAAACTCCAATCCAAAAGCCGATGTTATTCAAATTAGCTTAATTCACTATGATATTAAAATCTGATGTTTAATATATTATTCTAGATATGATCCGTATTTTTGATATCAATAAAATCCATCTTTTTTTGACTTAATAAATTAAAGTAACAAATTTTTTTTTGTGTTGTTATGCCTTGTGTTTTGGTCCTTTGTTGTAATATAAAATATGATGTTCTGTTGTTTGAAGAATTATCGGTTTTATTTTCAATTAATTAGCCTTTAAATCCTCAGATCCATTGGAACCAGTTTAATAGACATGATTTAGCAAATAAAAACAAATATTGGTTTGGTAAAATGATTAGAAATTAATAAATTGGGAAATAAAAACAAAGCATGTTCATGTTAAAAACAGAGTGGATGTCGGATTAATCAAACCCATATCGAAGTATCTCAAAGTGAGGAACTGGAGATTCTCCAAGTCAAAATAGCCTCAGAGCTTTCCAAGAATAACTTAGTTGTATTGCTTAAAGCATTACTTGCAATAAGAAACCAACTGTATTTTTGGGTTATCCTGTTTCTTGAGCCTGTTAGGTATTATCCTGCTGCGGTGAGCGTTACTGCAAAGGGTCCAATATTTCCAACATTATTGTTGTTTCATTCAACTTCAACTTAAGATCTGGCACGCAATGAAACAAGTGGTTAAAAGGTTTGAGAATAAAAAGTAAGTAGATTTTCTGAATAAACCAAACATAACCAAACCATAAAAGTGAGGTTTCTTCTGTGAGTTCTGCAAGGCGCGAAGTTGAAGCAGAAGAAGGATCAACTTGTGGTAAAATAGGTCCAAAAGCAAAAAGACATGGACGAGTTGGGAATTGAACCCAAGACCTTCTGCACGCTAAGCAGACGCGCTACCAACTGCGCTACACGCCCAGCATGCATCTTCCAAGGGTCTACAGATACAACTAATCAAATCCCGCTTAGATCCATAGTGCTGGAGTCAAAATACACTTTTGCTGAAAACTCCCTTTTTTCTGAGTCACTGAAATGGGACTTAAAGAAAGCACTTAAAGAGAGGACTTGCGACAGAAGAAGGAGGATATTGTTGAAGATGGAAGATAAATAACAATTTCCTTTTAAGCTGTTTACAATTAGAACGACTTGTTGAATTCTTCTCCAACCCTTTGGCCTTAGCTCTTGATAGCTGAATAACCGATACCCAGATATACCCATAAAGTACACCGGCCGATTAATCTGATGTCTTTTCCACCTCATCTATCTATGAGGTGAAAGAAAGAACCATTTTAATAACGAGGAAATGATTGGAAAAGTAACATGTCAGATACTAAGTGTCATTTATTCACACTGTCTTGTTAATTATACCAATCATCAACGCTTTTCTGTTTTATTTTCACTTTAGGCGATTCAGATGAAAAGTTCGACAATCATTTTTTTTTCCTCACTGTAGGTCATTAAATTATTTCCATTCATCAAATTAAAATCATGTTTCATCTTTATCTAATGTGTCAAATCATCAATTTGTGTCTAAGTAATAATATTGCTTTGTGTTACCTGTAGTTTAATATTATATATTATTATATAATATACCATTAGATTATATTATATCATATTATATCATATCATATTATATCATATTATATAATCTAATATAATCTAATTTTGTTAGTTTTTATTTAAATGAATATGATCCAAAACTAAAATGTCAAAATCACATCACTACCAGTATAGTTTAGTTCATATCTATTAAATTCTATTCAGTTCTATTGAATTTAATCTGAAAAAGGATAAAAAAATAGTCATATCAATAGTTAAAGTTGTTCAATAATTTTCATCATATACATCTTTACTTTGTGATATATATTAGTTTTGACTCATATTACTATATTGCTACTTTATGATTTACTATCTACTACTTATTCGATTATTATCCACTTTCTAGTCCCTTTTTTATTCGCTTTTTCTTTTCTTATTTCAATTGAAATTGAATAATCTAATAAAACCATTAATAGGTCTAATATAAATTAAACCCATTTCTCCACTTTTCTTTTTTGCCCAAATCATATATAGTGTTTGATCAAATAATACCACTTTTACAATATTTCATTTCACAAAGTATCATTACTATTTACATTATTTACTGTTCTTACTGTTCTTGCTATCCTTGCAACTGGTATCACCATCACCATCACTACTATTCATAATTTTTTATTCATAATTCCTTATTCTTAAAATGACTTTTAATCTTTTAAAATTTCCTCCCTCAATAATTCAACAAATACTAAATAACTTTGTAACCCACAAAGATATCCTATTAATTTTTTCCCTATCTGACTACCAGGTAGTTTCCTTTTACTCTAATTTTTTATTATTCAGTAAAATTTGCATTGATTTTAACAACAGCAATAATAGTAATCAGAAAAATAGTGTTAAAATCATCGATAACTTCAAAATCACTTTAAACGATTTCTCTACTTTAAAAAGCTACATTTATGCTTTTACCAGGCAAATCAAGTTACAAATCAACTTTAGAGATTTCAAAAATTTAATCAAGTTGAATAATCTAGACAACATAAATACTCTAAATGATGTAAATGACTTCTTTCAAGTTTTAAATTATCAGAAAAATTTAAATCTAAGTGCAAATGTTAACATTAATATAAATTTGTCCCTTGAAAATTTAAATCTCACAAATTTAAGTGAACTACATCATCTAATAAGCTACTACAACAATAAATTTAACGTATCAATCAACAAAAATATCAAAAATCTCAACTTATCAAGAAACAATATCAATTCAATCGAAAAGATCTCTTGTTTCAAAAATCTAAAAACATTGAATCTTTCGAATAATTTTAAACTAAATTCAAATAATGTTTATTTCAATTTAAAATCTTTGCAAAGTTTAGTTCATTTGAAAAAACTAATCATAAAAGGTTACAACCAGATATCCAAAATCGAACATCTAAATAACTTAACTCAGCTTCAAGTACTAGTTATAAGATGCTCAAATATATCTCAAATAGAAAACTTAAATGACTGCAAAAACTTGAAAATCCTAGATTTATCCTTCAATCTAAACATCAAAAAAATCGAGAATATTCAAAACTTAAAAAAATTAAAAAAACTCATACTATATCGTTGCAATTTAAATAAAATTGAAAACTTGGATTCTAACCAAAACTTGCAATACTTGGATTTAGGTGGCAACAATATTTCAAAGGTGGAAAACATTAGTCATTTGAAAAATCTAAGGGTTTTGTATCTCGATAAAAATCACATTTCAAATCACAACAGCTCTGATACTTATAAAGATATCAGCATCAGCAGCGGAAATAGCTGCTCTTTGATATCCAGTTGGGATAGCTTAAAAAACTTGAAGCAGCTATCTCTTGGTGGAAACTATTTATTCTCTAGAAAATTTTATGGAAAGTTGCCGAAATTCATCCATGATGCTGAATTCATCATAGAGAAGAAAAACATCTTACGATTGTAATTTTTTAGTTCATCTATTGCATTTCCATATATATACACATTTCCTTTTACACATCTTCATTTACGCATCTTTATTTACACATCTTCATTTCTATAGCAAAGTCATTAATTTCCAACAAACCTACCCACTTCCAAATCGAGTAAAATATGTAGCTGATTCACCAATACGGATCACATGCATTCTAACGCAATATATTACATAACACATACACAAACATACAAAAACATACAAAAACGTAAACACACATATTCAAAACCAACCACTGCAACGGGTATTTTGCACGTGTTTAAGCGGGCTTCTAATCCACTTTTTCAATTTTCGTCCAACTGAAAAAAATCAAATCCAATAAAAAAACGATTTGATAATAGGAACCTCCACATCGAGCATTGATCATATATCAACAGCAGCAGATAATATTGCAGACACAGCTCGTTCTCCTTCCACTTATATTTCGTTTACTCAAAATGTCACTTGCTGCTCTTCAAACTGTCCGTACAGCTGTTCGTTTTTGCCCAAGAAGGTATGTCAATAACGATATCAGTCTTTACCCAAATTCAGCTTTACACCATTGAATATGAGAGTATGACTTGCTAACTCAATTGTTTGTTCTTGTTTTTTTTTTCTTTCAATTATTATTATTGTAGAATAACTCCAATCTTAGTAAGATTGAATTCAACCCAAGCTTCCTCACCTATCGATCCTAAAATTTCAACAATTGTTGATCAGATCTCGAAATTGACCTTGTTGGAAACTTCATCTTTGATTAATGAACTAAAATCCAAATTAAACATTCCAGATATTTCATTCCCAGCTGCAGGTGCTGCTCCTGCTGCTTCTGCTGCCGATGAAGAAGCTGCTGCTCCAAAGGAAGAAGTTGAGGAGAAGACTATTTTCTCTGTTAAATTAGAAAGTTTTGAAACTAAGGCAAAACCAAAGATTATTAAAGAAGTCAAATCATTACTAGGTCTTTCATTGGTCGAAAGCAAGAAATTTGTTGAAGGTGCTCCAAAAATTTTGAAAGAAAATTTAAGTAAAGAAGATGCTGAGAAAATGAAAAAGACTTTAGAAGATTTAGGTGCCAAAATTTCATTGGAATAGATCGAGTAATTTCATAAAACATTATTCACTTTTTAATTATAAATCCTATCACTACTCTAATTCTTATTTTGTCATAATTACTTCATTTTTTTCTCTTGTATATATACATATATATTGTTATCTATCCAATAATCATTATTCTACTTATATAATTCAAATTACAATAGAAAATTTTGTAAAGTAAGTAGTTTAAAAATAAAAATAAAAATAAAAATAAAAAGCAAATGTTTATTTGTAAGTTTTGTTGTCTATTTTAATGGCTTGGATTTATTTAAACTAATTGAATGAAAAAAAAATAATTGTAGAAAAAAATAAATGAGAAAAGAAAATTTAACACAACATAAATACTTAACTGTTATGCATAAAATGAAATGTCCAGGTAAAATACAAAATGAAATGAAATTAGCAATTAACAATTTAACAATTAATAATAAAAAAATGAAAAAAATATTAAAAATAAATGCAAATAATAGAATTCGTGTTTTCCACCAGAGCCTTTAAATGTATTTTAAAGAATATCGCTTGTTTGTATTACTTATAACAGTGTTATCCATCATCTCATCATGATGTTGGTTTCCATTAAAATCGTTTAATGAGTATCTTTTACTTAGTCTATTAAAATTTTGATTGTTGAATTGATTATCATCATTATTAAAATTCTCAGTAAAATTGTTGAAATGCTCATCATAGCTATTTCCAGTCCTAGAAGCATTGGGTCTATTATAATCATTTCTGTTATAATTATTACGACTGCGGGAGCGATCAACTTGATTATTATAATTCATATCACTAATATTGTTGTTGTTAATATTATTGGTGTTATTGTTGTTATGATTGTTATAATTAAATGATCTGGATCTAGAATTTGAGTTTGAGTTTGAATTATTTGAATAGTGATTCAGGTTCACAGGACTATTCAATTTTGAAAATCGATTTGGATTGATATTTGAAAACGGCGAAGTGTTTTGATAAGATACATTTAAATTATTCATTTGATTACTCTCAATTTGATCATCAAATTCCTCATTCTCATTTTCTGTGTTAACAACTACTATATTGTTGTCATTGATGAGTGGGCTATTATTATTAGGATAATTGTTATTATTAAGATAATTATTATTAGAATAATTGTTATTATCATTGAAATTTTGAGTATTGAAATTGGTAGAAAACTTATTTGAATTTCCAACCAAACTATTTCGATTTTTTTCAAGCTCATAAATTGAATTCTTGAAACTTTTACCACTCTTTAAAGGTGAATTGAGAAATTTATTAAACTTCAAATTTTGAGGGTTATTATTATTATTATTATTTTGAAAATTATCATCAATATATTGATCATTAATTATAGGATTAGCATAGTCAAAATCTCTATCAAATTTTGTTCCAATATTATTAGTAGTATGTGACCTTTTTTGGAATTTATTTAGAGGAGAATTTCTCTCTCTGAAATTTTCATGGTAGTTATTGTCAAAGTTATTTGAACTGTAAATCATTTCCTGATTACTAAGATAGTTATTAGGATTATTATCCCCGTAATTGTTAGAGTAATTTATATCATTCCTGTTGTAGTTATTATGGTTGCCACGAAATCTATCAGTACTGTCACTATAATGATGACGATGGTTAAGAAATTGCTGGTTATCGCAGTTTTCTAATTGATCACTTCCAAAATTATTATAGTTATTATAGCTATTATAGTTACTGCGATGATTATTATAGTTATTACTATACTGATTATTGTAATTATTATTGATATTTCCATTATTGCCGTTATTATTGTAAAGGTCAATAAAATTATCGTCGGAATAGTTATGATTGTTGTTATAGGTATCAAAGTTGTTGAATTGAGGATTGTCTATAGCTGAAAAAGTATTTGATCTTGGTTTTCTTTTTCTTGTCTGGTTGTTTTCAGTTCCAAATTCATTGAACTCATTGTTATTATGTGGTAAATAGTTTGATGGATTTGACTGGTCTAATGATTTTGGAGATATTAAATTGGGGGATTTTTGATTCTGATTCTGATTCTGATTTTGGTTATATATTTTATTGAAATTATTTGGGTGGTTAACATAATTTTTAGATTCATTCAAATCTCTTGGAGATATAATATCCAGTTGAGAAATTGGTTGAACGTTATCATTAAAGTGATTGATTGTGTTTATAGACTGATTTGATTGATTTGGTTGGTTTTTATGATTTTGAGAAACAATTCTTGAGGGATTATTTGAGCCATACCTTGGATATCTAATTGGATTATTGTTTTGATTAGAAGGAATATTTTGAGATAATTGAGGATCATTTTGGGGTAATTGAGAAATATTTTTAGGATTTGAGTTAAGATTAAGCAGATTAAAGTTTTTCATTAAGTTATTGTTTGATTGAGTTAAAGTGGTAGGATATAATTTATTATTATTATTATTATTATTGTTGTTGTTGTTGTTGTTATTATTGTTATTATACTCATGTAATGTAGAAATTAGAGAATCAGTTGAATTATTAACGTTGATATTCAACTGGTTGAATTGTTGGTTGAAGTTATTATTACTATTACTATCATTATTATTATTATTATTATTATTGCTGTTTTTGTTATTATTGGTGTTGTTATTTGAAGATAGTTTCATTATTAAAGTTGTCATAGAAGTTACTAAATTTTGGATTCTTTCAAATAAGGGATAAGAAGCACAATCAATTAAGGAAGAGATATTTTGGCTATTCATATTATTCAAGTTATTTGTGTTATTGATCTCATTGATATCATTAATTGTTGATAGAGTGCTAAGTTGATTAATATGATCGTTAATTTGAACTTGAAATAAGTCAAATGAAGAATTTAACATTTTAATTAAAGATAATTTTTGAGAAGAGGATAAGCTGTTGTTTATATTTTTGTTTGAGTTAATTATTTCAATTAGACTGTTTTCAACAGATAATAGATCAATTGATCTTTTTAAATATGATTTTTCCCTGTATACTGATGTATTGGTGTTGTTGATATTATCAAGACTGTTAAAACCGTCAAGATTATTGAGACTATTATTGGGATTATCGTTATCAGCGTCAAGCACATTTAATTGAGTAAGAGTTGAATTTGGAAGAGAACTTGAGTGTGGATTAGAGCTTGAATTTGTGATTGGAGAAGAACTAAATTCATCATTAAAATTTAATTTGTTTAATTTTTTGCTTGAAATTGATTTATCAGTGGCAATAACAGAAGAAACTTCTGGTTCTTTTTTGTTTGGAATAATTTTTATATTTTTTTTTTCAATTATAACTACATCATTTTTGCGCTGGTTTTTTTGGATAAGTTTTTTGTGATTGTTATTATTATTATTATTATTATTGCTTGTTTTATTTTTGATTTTATTTGAAGCTAAAGATTTTGAAGTGGAAGAAGAAATGAGGGTGTTTTTAGGTGCTAACCTTAGAATATTTTCAGCATTATTAAGTTTAGGCAGAGCAGTCTTCTGAGAGTTTGAGGAAGATAAGGAGCGTTTTAATTTCAAGTTTGAGTTGATATTTTCATTTACAGTAGTATTCAATTTGAGATTGTTGATGGGATTCAATTTTTTGAACATGGATATGGCCTAGAAGTGAAAATAGGAAGTTTTTAGAGGGAAACCAATCGATTAAATAGATTAGACCGGAACAAGTTATAAAACCAATGCAGCTGTTTATGTAAAGTGGTAAGAGGTGTGGATATAGCGTAGTGAAAGAGAGCAGTGTTATGTTGAAGAAAACATTCAGGGGAAATGGCCAAACAGAGATTGCAAGACTATCGGATAGTGTGGTCGTGGCGAGTCTTTTGAAAAGTGGGATGCAAAAGAAACGGCTGTTGGTGTTCTGAGCCAGTAGTTGAATGGCAATTCAATAGCAATTGGAGGCAGCTTTGTGTGCTTGGAGAACAGCAGCAGTTTGAATTTGACGAGCGAAGCTTTGAAGAATGAAGGGTATTTGAGTTTTGATTATATTTGGATTTACGAATCGGGACTTTTGTGGTCGAGCCCAATCGGGAAATACGCGCCGTTGGAAAAAGCAGAAGAGAGAAGAAAAGAAGCAAAGAAGAAAAGAAGAGAGAAATGTGCAAGTAGAACATGGCGTCTTTCAAGTTTTGTCGCAACTGGTATGTTTTGAGCATGGGCCTGTGGATTGTATTGAGATCTGGCACTAACACAGCAGCAGCAACAATTTGCTCTATCCCAAGGAGAACCGGGACATTGAGGACATCACAGCGAGACGATTGTTGTACTCGTGTAGAAACTGCGATTACACTGAGTTGAGTGACAACCCCAAGATCTATCGTAATGAGTTGATAACACATATTGGAGAGACAGCAGGGGTGGTGCAGGACATAGGAAACGATCCTACGTTGCCTCGATCGAACAAAGAGTGCCCCAACTGTCTTAACCATGAGTGTGTGTTTTTCCAGTCGCAGCAACGAAGGAAGGATACGAGTATGATTTTGTTTTATGTGTGTTTATCGTGCAACAGTTTATTCAGGGGCCATACAGAAAGTTGATGGTGAAGAGAAGGGGTAAAGAGAAATAATATAATAATAATTTTATCGAATTTTAAACAGAAGAGACAAACAAAAACAAAATAAAGTAAAATAAAATAAAATAAAATAAAATAAAACAAAACAAAATAAAATAAAATAAAATAAAATAAAACAAAATAAAATATATCGAGGAAAGATAGTGAGTAAGCTGAATATAAATATGAATGGATAGATTATTTTAATTTTTAATATTGTATTTAGTGATTTTTTTCTTTGTTTTTTCTTTTCATTTTAATTAAAATTCAGTGAAATATTGTTGATAAGGATCTTCGCCTTTTATACCATAATCGAATTTTTCTTCGGGATAGAAATCAAACAAGCTGCTATCACCAATTCCACCACTGATTGGGGGTTCATAGGGAGTTTCAATGTCTTTGTTTAATAGTTTTTCCCAGATGACTTCTTCAAACCATTCATGATTTTTGATGTCGTAGACCCCATTTGACAAGTTACCCAATCTTCTTGTTAAGTCCTTTGTGACCAATCTTTTGATGAGATCAATTGAGTTGATGTGGAAATAGCTAGGAAAGTTGATTTTACAGTTTAATATTTTTTCATAAGTCTTTATTGGAGTCTTTGAGTAAAAAGGAGTGTAACCTGATAACATTTCAAAGATCAATATCCCAAGAGACCACCAATCAACACTTTTTCCATAGGGTTTAGCACTGATGATTTCAGGAGCAATGTAATCAGGAGTACCACAGAGAGTCCAGGTGTAGGAGATGACTTCCTTTGCAAAGCCAAAATCAGTTATTTTTATGTGCCCATTTCTATCTAGTAAAATATTTTCAGGTTTCAAGTCTCTATAAATAATATTAAAACTATGTAGGTATTCTAAGGCTAAGATCACTTCAGCAGCGTAAAATTTGGCGACAGGATTAGGAAATCTTTGGGATCTTCTTAGTAGAGAGAATAGTTCACCACCTTCGATAAAGTCCATTACCATGAACAAGTTTTTAGAGTCTTGAAAGGTTCCCCACATTCGAATTAGAAAAGGGTGTTCTACTAGTTTGAGCATTCTTCGTTCGTCGTTGGTGTGTTCGACTTGTTTCATTTTGATGATTTTTTCTTTTTTGAGGACTTTGATAGCGTAGTATCTTCCATTGTGAATGGAACGAACGAGGTGAACTCTTCCAAACGAACCGGTCCCTAAGGTTCTCATGATTTGAAAATCGGTTAGGTTGTATTTGCCCTTTGATATTGTTGATTTTTGGGGCAATAGAGAGATTCCATGGTGTTTGTAGTTGTAGTATTGGTAATTTCTTTGCAAGTTGTGGCTGTAGGTGTTATTGTTATTGTTGTCTTCATTGTTATGGGCATGAGTATGGTTATGGGTATGGTTATGGGTATGGGTATGGTTATGGGTATGGTTATTGTGTTGGTCAATGGGGTTGGGGTTGGGGTTGATTTGGGATACTTGGGGCAGTGAAACAGGAGGTAAGTGACTTGGAATTTGGGAATATAGTTGCTGTAGATTTTGCTGTTGGTTATTGAGAGGGTTGTAGTGCTCATTATTGACATTTTGAATATTATTGGGATTAATATTGTTATTAGGGTTGTTGGAGTTTGTTGGTATTACGTTATCCATGGTCGAATAGTTGTTGTTGTTGTTGTTGTTGTTGTTGTTGTTGTTGTTGGAGAGAGAGAGAGAAAGATAAGTTGCGAATTCGCTTTTTGAAGAGCAGCTGCTGGAGCCAGTCGTCGAACAGGCAGAAAAACACAGAAAAGAAAGGAAGCAGCCAACAAGCACACAACACACTGAGAGCACCGAGAAGAAGACCCAGCACAGGAAGCAGAAGCAGCAGAGGCAGCACAAGAAGCAGAGGTAACACAAGCAGCAGAGAAAAAGCTCCCTCGCTTTTTTTCCAGCTCCTAAAGCACTGCGGCGCGGGCCGAGGGGCGGGCTGCCACTTTGGGTAAGCGTGGTGGTGTGGCTGGGTGGCCAATCAGCGTGCGTGTCGCTGGTATCTGTGCTCTGGAATCTGGCTTTTGAGCTCTGTGCCGGAGAAGGTGCTGGAGGAGGAGGAGGTGGAGAAGGAGAGGGAGGAGGAAAAAAAAAGCACACAATGGAGAGAGTCAAGAAGAACGGCGGCAGGCGCTGTGGCACCAGAAACTTCACTCTCAACGAGTTGCAATGCTTCTTTGACTTTTTCATGGAATACAACATTATTCATGGCTACGCCAGCGAGGAGTATAAGCACCTCGACCCCTCTCAGCAGCCTTGCGAGCTTGGTGACAGCAAAAATGGCAGGGAGTTGTTCTACTCAAAGAGCTACTGGGTCAAGCTCACCGACGAGTTCAAGAGCACTGTGGTGGAGTACAACAACATGCTCATCAGCAATGGCATGGCCAGAAATCCGGCGCTCAGTGATGCAATGCCCTTCAATCCCCTTCTTGGGTCGACTACCAGCTCTGCTGTAGCAGCAGCAGCAGTGGCTGGCACTTCTGCTGCCCACAATCACAACGTCAACAACTACATCAGAAATTTTCCCAATCGTCCTTACAACTCATACAAGAAAAGGGTCTATGAACAGGTGAAGCTCTTTTGCGGATCCAGCTCGAAAAACTACGTCAACAAAAACAATCAGATATTGAGAAACTTCCTCTACCACTTGCTCAACAGAAATTTTGATTCCCACTCTTTGTCAGACAACAACAACAGCAAGTTGAACAACTATATTGACATGATGAAGATCAACAACTCTAACTTGAAACACAAAGTGACTTCAGATCCTCCCAACATGCCCTTTAGTGGTGTTTCCAACGGCATTAGTACGGTCTCTCCCCCTGCTGTTCCAGACAACTCAAGCTCTACCACAGACACCATTCGCACCAGAAACAACATTGCTCGGCTTATCAATCTCAACATGGACCTCAGTGTTGAAAACAACAAGTTTGAAACCACATCGCAAATGTTACTAAGCAAAATCTCCAACATCGAAATGACAGACGGTTCGGTTGCATCGAAGACACATACGAAGACGGAAGATACGACAGAACCAAACATTGATGAGGAAGAGCGGCTTGGCCGAGAAATACGCCGGCTTCGAGCCGAACTATCCGCAAAGGAATCCGAACTCCGACGTTTGCAACAGACTCACAAAAAATAACTCGCCTGGTTATCCCACTCAAAGCGGGGTTTTTGTGTGACAGATTTTTGAATCCGCGTCTGTTTGTGCGCGGCACGTCCCACTGGCTTAATTCCGCATGCGCGCGGATGACCCTGCGATGGAAAAGATAAAAAATTATCAAAACGATCTTTCCGGCCAATCAGACTGCGTGCCGACACCGGCCAAGAAACTCATATCCCTCTGCAAGCGGGTGCTTTGAGCATATCGGATTTGAGACATGTACCGATTCCCCGTATCTTGTGCAACCGCCGGCCTTTTAAGTTAAAATGCTCTGTATTCACTTTTAAATAATATAAACTTCTCTTTTCCCTCTGTTTTCAAATTTTTTCATTTTATTTTTTTTCATTCATTTCCCTCCCTCAAAACCAAACCACGATCAAATCTTTAAAGGATCAAAGATTAACTGATCAAAAGATCAAAAGATCAAATCATCAAAACACTAAACACCAATCACCAGAGACCAATCAGAGCGAAACCAAATAAAAATACCCAGAAACGGATCAAGAGGCTGACCAAGAAGAATCCCCATACAAATATCTCCACCAAAGAAGCTACCATTTTCTCTTTTGCATTTTATATGAAACTAATAATCTACTTTATAATCCTTTTACTCTACCATTAACTCATCTTCAATCTGATTCTTCCCTATTAATCCTTCAAACAAACAAAAATCTGTATTTATACCTTATAAATCTATATCTTATTTCACCCCCCCTTTCATTATCTCCACTTTTGTTTAATAAATCTCTCTCACCTTCTTTAATTCCTATTCAACCATGATCACTGCTCAAGACCTCTTATTTTCTCCCACAAGTGAAAAGCCAATGTTTGACGATAGATCCTCAATTAAATCATGGCTACAAACAAAACTACTTCCCTTGGGCATCCTTATAGTCATCGAAAGAAGTGATGATACTAAGATTGTATTCAAGTGTAAAAGTTATCAGTATTCCTCTAATTTCAAAAAAATTAGACAAAAGAGAATATCAAAAAAGCAAAAGTTAATTCTTCTAAAAAAAGGTATCTATAACCAAGTTGAGAAATTTCAAAAGGAAAAACAAAAATTACTAAGGAAAAATAACCCAAATTCTTGCCCTTTTAGAATCAGAGCAAACTTTTCAATTCGTGCAAATAAATGGTCAATTGTTATAGTCAATGACAACCATAATCACCCATTAAAGGACCCAATATCAAACGATATTCAACCACACTTGGCCAACAACATTAATAATATAAACAGCATCAATGGTATTCCCAATCTTGCCAACTTAAATAATGTTTATAACCCTATTAACAACGTCTCGAACAATAACAACTCTAATCTTAAAATCGATATTATCAATACCAATAATTCTAATCTGATTTTAGAGAATCAGAATACTATCGAAGAAACTTTTAATACTGCTTCCTTTAACAACGATATTCATATTAATTTGTTCAAAAACAAATTCCATATCGTAGAAGAAGCTGCTCTTGAAAATTCAAAACTTACATATAACTTGATGAAAAATAAACTAAAAATTCTCAGCGCAAACAATAGCATTAATAATTCTAATACTCCTAATAATAATTTCAATAGTATCAACAATATTAATCTAAATAATATCCCCAATAACAACCAACAACAATCAAACTTTCCAATAATAATTAATGAAAATTATTCTCAATTTAACTCTCATAATAACACTAATAACAATAACAATAACAATAACAATAACAATAACAATAACACCAATACTATTGATGCTAACAACAATAGCAGTCCCAATAATAATCTCTTCAATACCAATAATATTAACAATAATAATAATATAAACAATTGTAGTAATATCAACAACCAATCCCTATACAAGTTAAATCCCTTAGATGACCCCTTTTCTCCGGTAGTTTCCGATAAAGATGAATATCTCACCTCAAACTCCTTATCCACCACTTCTACCTCAACCTCATCTCTATCAACATCCTCAAATTCTTCTTCTTCATCCTCTTCTTCCAATAACTCAGCCTTTTCAACAAACAATTATCATCAAAACAACAATAGCAATTCTTCTATAATCAACAATAATTTTGTTGACTTTAATACCATAGACAGTATTAAAGAAAATAGCGTAAATAGCAATCATATAAGCAATATAAATAATATAAACAATAATAATAAAGAAAACAATCTAAATGTTAACCATATAAACAACACAAATAATAATAATAACAACAATAATAATAATAATAACAATAATAATAATAATAACAACAACAATAATAATAGTACACCTTCTCATATTAATGATCAAATCAAAAATCCCAAAAATGAAAGTGATATTGATGATTTAATAACTGAATTGTTTTCTAATAAAATTCAAATATCAAAAAATCAATCTCAACTTCAGCATCAGCATCAAAACCAGATTCAAAACCAGATTCAAAACCAAAATCAAAACCAGATTCAAAACCAAAATCAAGTTCAAGTTCAAATTCAAAGCCAAAATCAAAACCAGGTTCAAGCGAATTTCATGTCTAATGGCATGAACAATTCCAATAATAATAGAAATCTTTTTATAAATTTCAATGAACATGTTAACACAACTGATGAAGAATTAATTGATCAGATTATGAAAGATATGAATATTGAATGTCCACTCTTATTCCCCGAACAATATACTGATGATCAAATTATTCATGATTTCACAACTTATAATATTAATATCGATAATAATATGCAGAGTAATATTGATTTCAATAGCATGAATATAGACAATATAAATATCAACCTCAACAATAACAATAATAATAATAATAATAATAATAATAATAATAATAATAATAATAATAATGGCTACTACAATAATAACAACAATATAACCACTCCAAATGGAGGATTGTTTGAAAAGGAGTACTCAATGAGTGATTTTACAAAGGATTTTAATCAAACTTTCAACAATGATTTCAATCAGGACTTTTCAAACATCAATATGGATAATTTAAATATTGATGCCAATAACATCAACTTGATGAATATGAACAATCAAAATACATTGCCTATTAACGATAATATCAACACTAATGTGAATACTAATAAAATTAACGGGAACCCCAATGAAAAGTTCGACTTGAATTTCTTAACTAGTAACGAAGGTTCTCCAATTATATCCAACTCGCCCATCATAAATAATACAAACAACAATAACAGCAACAATAATAACAATAGCAATAACAATATAGTAGCACACCAAATCCCCGTAATAACTTACGTGAATGATTACAATCATGATGCCTTTAATATTCATTAGAATTCACCAAAAATAGATGGTTTTGTTTATTTATCCTTATATTTTTATATCTTTCTATATAATTGACCTTTAAAATTTTTCTTTTCTTTATGCTAAAACAAGTTTGTAGATTGAGTTTATTTCTAAATGTGTGTATTATTATTCCCATAAACTTGACCATGTTTGAACTAAAAGTAGTATGAAATAAAGTAAGAGACTAAGAACAATTATCAAACAAAAAAATTGAAAACAAATAACTATAACTTAGAAAAGTGAATATCAATAGTAGATATTGTGAAAACAAAACAAAAGAAACACTTCAGGAAAAAAAAAAAAAAGAAGAAAACTAAAAAAGGAAAAAAAAAAGAAAAAAAAAGATTAACAATAAATTTTTAAAAAAAAGTAAAATAATGGGTTTATATTAACTATTCATCATTAAATATCAAAACACTTTCCATTGCACGACGGAGATTTTCAAGACCTTCCATCTCTCCACTTTCATATATATCATCATCATATTTATGTTCGTTATCATTATCATTAAAAGTATCATCATCGTTTGCACTAGTCTTAGGAGTAGTATTATGACAGTTGTTGGTTGAATTAAAAACTGGTAGTCCAGACCCTTTTCCAAACTTCAACGTATCGACTGTAAACCCATTACCAAACACATTATAGTTGTTGATGAACATTTTTGCATCCTCAATATCACTATTGTCGTTGAGGAAATCGTTATTGTTGGCTTGTGGTTCTGTATTGTGTTTGTACAATCCAGTGATTGGATCCAATGGTTCAACTATTGAAAAAAGACTGCTTGTGTAATTTTTAGCATTTAATGCATTGCTTTGTTTGATATTTTTGTTGAAATTGTAATAGCCAATTTGGAATCTTCTGTTATTTTGAAAAGCTGCAAATGGAAAACAAGTTTCTAGTTCAACTTCAGATAAAGGATCAACGAAATCATAATCAATTTGATTGTTGATGTTTCTTCTAGGAGTGTTGGAGTTTGGGTGATTAGAATTAAGATTAAAGTTGGAATGACCATCAAGGTGGTTATAATTATTATCATTTTCGTTTTCATTTTCACTTTCGGTGTCATTTTCGCTACTATTTTCAGTATCATCGTGAGTATTATCGTGAGTGTTAATGCCATTGCCATTAATGTGATTATTGCTTTCAGTGAGTATGGTATTTTGGTTTGGTTTTTCTTCAATATTGTTAATTATCAAATGATCTGGTAGGAGAGATTGTGGAATTGGAGCAATTGGCAATTGGTATTTCCAAGAAATAGAACCATCATCTGGGGATATAACAAAAATCGAGTTTTTGTATAAGTTTAAAGATAATATACAACTTTTCATTAGGCCATATTGTAGGATATTGTTTCTAATGATTTCAATATTTTGGTCTCTAAATTGGAAGCCAAAGGACTCATTATTGATATTGTGAAGCAGTGGAATTTCAGCTATTTTGGGGCCCAAGGATATTTTGGATAGGCCGATGTTTGATAGAATCCAGCTATTATTGTTTCTCGAGTATTTGATGTTGTTGTTATTAACATCATTGTAGAAATCCGATGAAAACCAGTGTAAGGAGCCAGATTTCTTTGTGACGACGGCTAAAGCCGAATTACCAATGGACCACAAGATGTTGTCGATAGAAGCAGATATTTTTCCACGATTATATTTTGCAACCAATGAAACCTCTAGAGGCATTCTTGTGAGATCCCAAATGTAGATATTATCACCCCTAGTGTTGCAAGTAGCCAAATGAGAGTCGTAAGGGGATAAAGAAAGATTTGAGACCCCATTTGAAGGTTTGAAGATGCAGAGGTTGATTTTGGATACCAAGTCCATTATGACTACGAAATCCGGCGAAGAGTTTTTGAATTTATCATTTTTCATGATATTGCTGACTAAGGATTTGATTGTTGTTGATTGATCGAGAGAGTTGGGAGTGTTGGTAGCTGCGTGTGGGTTAGAGCTGATGAAGGGAGTGTTTGGTTCATTGAGGTAGTTTTTGATTTTTGAAGAGCTCAAATGAGAAAGCTTTAGAAAGCCATCAATTGCAGCAGATGATAGGTTGTTTACGACTCTATTAATTAGGGGAGATTGGTCTGGTAATCTTAGTGAGGTTAGGTTTATTGATTTCTTATTTAGATAGGAGACATTGGAGGAGGGGTTGTAATTTGGATCATCGAGATTGTTATTAGGCTGGTTAGATGGAGAGATATTGTCATTAGAGATGTTATGTTCATTAGAAGGATCATTAGAATTAGAATTAGAATTAGAGTTTGGAGAAGAGTTGGAAGAAGAATTGAATTGGGGAATATAAGCTAACCATCTACCAGAAAGGTCGAAGATTGGGGTAATATTGTGAGAGGACTTTGTTTTCAAAGAATGGGAAAAGATAGGAGAGATGTTAGATTTATCAAAGATGGATAAATAGCCATCAGCCGAAGAGACTACAAAGAAGTTTAAAGAGGATTTGATTTTGTATGGAGGAGTGCCGATGTTTGAGGAAGGGAGAGAAAGAAGTTTTTTAAAGGAGTTTTCGGGGGTGCATAAGTTAATTGAGTAATAAATGAAAAAGAAGTTTTTCTTTTGGTTTGATTTGTAGTAGGAAATGATTACGTTGTATGTTGAAGAGGATCTGATGGAGTCTATTGGAGTGATGGAGATGATTTTGTCGATGTTTTGAATATGTTTTGAAGCAATCAAGTGAAGAGTTCCACCCAAGTAGTTGTTGTTATTGTTATTGTTATTGTTATTGTTATTGTTATCGTTATTATTAGGGAACCAGTCCCAAATTTCAAAGGAGTCTTTGTATGCGATATACAATTCAGCGTTTTCACCAAATTCAATGGAGTTTGAGTTTAGGTTGCCATTAAGATATAATAGAGACCGGTCTAAATTGTCGACATCAATATCGAGATCCAAGTCATGGAAATGGTTCAAGTCATCGTAGTCGTCATTAATATCATTGTGGTTATTGTTATTGTTATTGTTATTGTTATTGCTATTGTTATTGTTATTGTTATTTGTGTGTGTGTTAGTAGAAGACAGGATATTTGGGTCATTAGACAACGGGCTCAAGTTCAAGTTTGAAACCGAGTGGGAGATTGAATTTGAGGTGGCAGAAGATGAGGATAGTCTATGCTTGTATAGAGATTTATCGTTCTGAATGAGATAGGCGTTGTTGGCAGCAGTGGCAGCTAGAACAGCCTTTCCTCGTAGTTTTTTCCAGGTGGAGGAGTTTGAGGTGAAGATACCCTTTCTTGGAGATGTTGGCCTTCAGGGGATGTTAGTGGTTGCAGTTTGCAGTGACAAGCTGGGTAGCAAGAGAGAGGTCAAAAAAAGGAAAAGGGAGAGCAAAGGTGGAAGAGAAGAGAGAAATATACTTACTCCCTGCAAATACGAGTTCTATCATAACTTGGAAGCATATTGTGCTGAAGAAACCAAAAAAGATGGAAAAGAGATGGCGAGCCAAAGGAGCCTGGGAAAAGAGAGATATATCGAATGGCAAACCGAAGAATTATAAATCAAAGCGCAACCAACAAATGGACCACCAGTAACACAGGAAACAGAATCAAGAGAGCTGGTCAAAACAGTGGATCAGAGATAGTGGATCAAAACAGTTGGTGAAGAAGTGAGAGCAGATCAAAGGGTCGTAAACACCTCCCACAAAGAACCAGCGAGATAACCCCAGCAAGTCCAGCCAATCACAGCGCGGCTGCGTCTGCTCTACAATGCCTTATCCGCAGTGATAAGCTCAGATCCACAACGCTGGTGTCAAGCACACGTGCAACAGCTGACTCAGCTGCACACGTGTCAATGCACGTGCGAAGTGCATGCAACACCGACCATGTGACTGTGCTCATGTGACCGCACGTGACTTTCACGCTTATCTGCGACATGTCCGATAAGTACTGCCGAACAAACGCACATCCAACGATCAATTATCCACCACCCTCACTTTCAACAATGCTGATCTGAGATATATAAAGAGACTGCTCTGGAAGTGCACTTTCTTCCATTCTTGTACCTAGCAAGATATTCTTCTATATAGCAAGCTATTTCGTTCTGCTTTCCTTATCGATTTATCTATCCCTCTGTCCTTTCCTACTGCTTATTATGAAGCTCACCACTGTCTCTGTCTTGTTGTCTGCTCTTGCGGCTCAAGTCCTCGCTTTCAAACCCCCTACTGGACCTTACGACGTCAAGACTGCTGCCTCTGTTGCCAGAACCTTGATCCACAGGGAATCCATCTTGAGTTTGAACTCTGTCGACACCAACGGCTTCCCTGTCTCCTTTAGTGAATATTATGCTGACTGTTTAGATTCTGGAGATCCAACTTTAATTATGTTGGAGATCTCCTCTACCTGGAAAAACATCAAAAACTCTCCCTCTACCAAACTCTCCTTTTCTGTCAGAACCGGCGACCATCCTATCTCTGATAATTCGGTCAACCCAAACTACCCGGGTGGAATCGTCAAATCCACTGCTGGCTCTCCCAGGCTCAATGTTAAGGGTTCTCTTGTTAGAATTGAAGATCCCTTGGAAATTGCCAAAATTGAAAAATGCTTTGTTCAAAGACACAAGGATAGTGTCTTTTGGTTGCCAACAAACCCCACCTCTGCCCACAAAGGTTTCTGGGTCAAGTTTGACGTTGAAAGCATATACATGGTTGGTGGTTTTGGTGACAGAGCTTACATTGGTGATGTTCCAATTGACTTGTACAGAAACGCTGAAATCATATACGATGAGTTAGACACTGAGATCTCTGAACAAAAAGACACCAAATTGTCCTTTTTCAACTATAAAATCCAGGCCCTAGCTTCCTTTTTCTTAGAATAATCAACATATCTTTTCCCTTGCCCTTTACTCATGAACTTTCTTTTTCTCTTATCTTTTTTCTTGTTTTTTCTCTCATCTTTTCTCTCACCTTTACTCTCATGTTTTTATTTCCTTATATTAATATTATTTGTTTTGTTTTGATGGCTATATCTCTTTCATTTGCTCTCTCCTATTCGAGGTGCGCTCTCTCTGTTTTTATATAGATCTCTGTTGATCTCTTTGGATCTCTCTAGATCTCTTTTGTACTCATCAAATAAAATCTTCTCTTATCGCCTTTTCCGTCCCACAGCAGTGGTTCCGCTCTCTATTGTTTACCATTTCTTATCTGATAACGAATCCACCCATAATCAATCAATAATCCTTTAACCATCTCAAAATGATCTCGAAACAATCTTGAAACAATCTCAAAACAGTTTTGAAATGATATCCAATTGTGAATGAGCTGCTTTTTGTGTCATTTAGTTTCTTTTCCCATCCTCCATTTCCATCTCTATTTCCTTCTCCATCTCCTTCATCTCCATCTCTCGTCTACTTTATTTCTATACACTCGTATCACCATATTCATCAACACTTCCTTAGCACTTCCTTAACACTTTCTTATATTCTTATCTTTTGATTATAACTCATAGTTGAAATGTATCCCAGAAATATCCTTTCGTTTCTCTTGCTTTATCTTTCTCTAAACATATCCCTTTCCATCTCCCAAGAAACACCTACATCAACAAACAAAAAATTCATCCACTCAATCTCAAAATCTGTCAACCAATTCAAAAACGAACCATTCACTGTTCTAAATCATGAAAAAAACGATGTCTTTCTAAATATCAATCCTGTTTGCAACTCAATCTTACACATTTCCTGCTTAAATAAATCAAAGAAAAACTACCGAATATGCTCTCCCAATAACTCAATCTGCAAATGCTACTACATCGGTTCTGTTCTATCTGAATGCTTGAAATACTGTTCCACTTATGATCTATCCTCCTACAAATCAATGAGACTGCAATGTGAAAAGAATCCCTTCCTACTAAATTTCGATTTATCTTTATCCTCAATTAAATACTCTCACCATTTATTACCTTCTCATCCAAATTTAAGCAAAAACTCCAACTCAAATAACATTGATAAAAAGCTACTAAAGGAAATCAAATCCTTCAAAAAGACTTTCAACATAAAGAACACATCTCATTATCAAAAAACACCTGTAAATAACATTCCAATTCAAGCTCAACCTTCAGACTTGGATTTACATGATATCCTCATCACAAGCAACACCTCAAACCACCACGATTTAAACAAAGTCTCCCCCTACAACATCTTCAATGATGATCAACATATCATCTCAACTTATTTCGAAGAATTGCTAAAATATGAGAGAGGTCCTTTGAAATCATCTACCCAAAATTCAGTCTCAAATGAAAACTCTTTCTTAAGTTTATTAGAAAAATCAAATTTCGATTTCTATCCTTTAAATGATCTTGATTCAATTGATGAAAGTCAATTATACCAACAAAAATTAAACCATCTCAAAAATAATTTCCACAACTTTACTGAATTCTCACACAATTTAAAAGCAAATTTAGAAAAAATTGAAAACACTTCAGAATCAGCATCAAAGCAATCTTATACTAAATCCACTGCGTTGTCTTATAATGAAAATGTCTTGTTTCAAGATTCCTTTACTGATACTGTAAACGAAAACAAAATTGACAATAACAATTATTACTATTCTTTGCTCAACAAATCAAGTGTTACAAGTAATGGCTTTAGACCAATAAATTCATTCAAAGCTTTTCAAAATATTCTAATGTTTCTTACAACTCTTTTATTAGCCATCTTACTTGGATGCATATTATTATAATATTTTTAATTCATCTATCTCCTTTGTTTTTTTATTTCATTTCACTTTTTTTTAATTTAACTTTTTTTTAATTTAGCCTTTTTAATTTCCTTAATATCAGTAATAAATACAAAAACAATATATATATTCAAATAATTTTAGAGAAAACGAAAAATCAAAGTTTAATAAAAATTGAAAATTATCAAAGAAAAATAAATAAATAAATATTTGAAGAAACAAGTAAATAAACAAATCAATTAATAAAAAATCAAAAACAATACAAAATGCATTAAAATAAAAACTGGCTTGAATCAGTAATTCAAACTACATGAAATTATAAAAATGAAATACTAAAATAATAAAATAATAAAATAAAATAGTAAAAAAATTAGTAGAATAAAATAAAAAAAATATTTCAAGTAGAAAATAGATTTTATTTTGTCAGGCTATTATTAATTTTACTTTCCACCGTATTAACTAAAGCTCTGGCTTTTTCTAAATCTCGTTCATCTTCAATTCGAGACGTTTTTATATTCTTTTTATCAGATATTCTTAACTTATTAACACTCTCAACAATCTCATCTTCATTATTTACAACACATTTCACCTTAAAATTATAAGACATGTTGGGATATTTATCGTATCGAACAGTTACTGTTCTTCCATGGAAAATGGAATTGTTAAACTCTTGAATGAGCTTATCTCCATCTTCTTCATCGTCAAGATCGATTAATCCAAACCCTTTACTGTTTCCATTCACTGAAGGGATTTCTACTTTACATTTATATCCATGAGCATTAAGATGGTCCAATAGTTCTTCCCATGTTGTAGAGTATGGAATATTACCAAAAAAAATTCGATGGCGATTGACTTCAAAATTATAAGGCTCGTAATTATTGCCCAAATTGTTCCGGAAAAGTTTGGGATTGTTCATTTTAGAATTATCACGATTTTTCCCTTTATTATTCATTTGTATATTGTCATAATAGTTGATTCCATTTTTGGGATATGTGTAATTGTCATCGTCATCAATTTTCAAAATAAAATTATAATCATTTGGAGTATATCTAAGGTTTCTTATAACTGGATTTGAAATCTGATTGTTTCCATCAATACTTGAATTGGAGAGATGTCGATTTGATTTTGAGTTTATATTTGAATTTGGATTTGAATTTAAATTTAAATTTGCATTTGCATTTGCATTTGGGTTTTGAACATGTTTATTTGGATAATTCCTATAATAAAAATTATTGGGCCAGTTATTATTCAAGGAAATCGAAGGATCTGAATGATTGGCTCGATTAGCATATATATCCTGAGGAGGAAATGTTGAGACTCCTGAATCAGAGGGATTACGCGATATTGAAACACGACCAGTAGGATTTATCATGGGCAACGATGTTTTTGAATTGGATAGATTAGAATTATTATAGAAATTTGTAGGATGGGTGATATAATTTTTATAGGGAATAATGGGATAAAACGATTGTGGTGGGAGTGGATAATAAGGGGCTCCATACTGATTCTTAGGAGACGAGTTTAAAGGAGAATCGTTGTTTTTCATAATAGCAGTGTCATATAAATTGGAAGAGGCTGGATCAGTAAAATGTTTTGAATTTGAGTTGGCGACTGGAGTGTTTTGAGGCGACTGAGATGGAATAACCAGCCTGGAAGTCTGAGAGTCATTTTCTGAGAATCTTTTATCGTTATCTTCCAAGGACTCGTTATCAGCATTATCGAAGCCAGGATTTATGTCATTCAAATTGGTCAAAGTTGGAATAGAAGGGTAGATTAGGTTTGGATTCGATGCATTTGGAGAAAATATTGGAACAGAGTTATATACATTTGGAGGAGCAAAAGGAAACATTGGGCCTGCAGATTGAATAGGCAAAAAGGCTAGTTCTACAGGATTGTTGGTAGTGTTGTCAACCATAGCAGGATTGATGTTGGGAATGTTGTTTTTGTCATTGAAGTTTTTATTCGCAGAGTCGTTGTTGTAATTATAGCTGTAGGGGTAATTGTAATTGGAGTTGTAGTTATAGTTATAATTTTGATTGTAGTTGTAGTTGTAAGATTGGTTGTAATTGTAGTAGTTGTCATTGTCTGGGGTTTTGAGAATGGGTTTTTTGTGGTTTTTATTGTCATTATCAATCGCATGAAAGTTATTATTATTATTATTATTATTATTATTATTATTATTGTTGTTGTTGTTGTTGTTGTTGTTATTGTTGCTATTGTTGTTGTTGCCGTTATTATTATTATTGTTGTTGTTGTTGTTATTGAAATTGTGATGTTTTTTAGCAAAATTGGAATCATTTCGCTGAAGATTTGCCAGTCGATTTTGAGCAGAAGGAGGGTAGTTATTATATGGAACATTTGAAGAATAATTAAAATTACAATTATAGTTATTGAAAAATTGATTTGAGTGATAGGAATTTTGCTTATAGGTAGAAGAGAAGTTGTTATAATTGTTGTCGATTTCGATTTCGTTATTGGGTAGGATATTTTTCAGAAAGTGGTTTCGAATTGAGTTGTTTTTTGAGGAAATATATTTTTGGTTTGTGATGTTATAGTAAGCATCTTGGTTATTGTAATAGTTTAAGAAATTATTTCTGTTGTTATTGTTGTTGTAGTTGTTATTTTTATAGAAATTCAAATCGGAAGAAGATATGATTCTATCAGATAAAGACAAATTAATGAGAGAATCATTGAATTTGGTATTATTTAACAGGTGTATACAATTGAAAGCCAATTTTCTATCAAAAATTAGGACATCAGCATTGAGAATAGGAGAGTTTTTATTCAAGAAGATGAAGCCAATGGATGAGGAAGGAATAACATATGATAGTAAGTTTTTAATGTCTTTCCAAGTGATGCCATTTGGTAGGTTCAGTATGTTGATGGTTTGTAAATTGTTTGTGTTATTTTGATTATCAGAGATAGAATCAGTGTTATCATCATTGTACGTATCGTCATTATCATTGTCATCCATATTGTTATTATTATCGTTATAGTTATCATCAATATTATTATTATCATTATCATTATCATTATCATTATCATTATCATTATTATTATCATTATTATTATTATTATCGTTTTCATTATCAGGAATCGAATTCAAAGTAAAGTCAGAAGTAACATTTGGTTTCATTTGATTAATTCCTGATTGGAGATTAATATTTGAGAGAGACTTTGGACTTGAAGAGTCTGGGGGCATGTTGAGTTTGAATAGAAGAAGTTAAAAGTAAAATAAAATAAAATAAAATAAAGAGAATAATAATGGTGAATGGTGGTTTTAACAGGCCAATTACCAATTAGTTAATTGGGAATAGTAATAGTAATAGTAATAGTAATAGTAATAGTAATAGTAATAGGCAATTATAGTAAAAGTATACTTCGGTGGTAGTAATTGGATTATGTGTATATGTGTGTGTGTATATATATTTATTTAATGGACTTTGTTTTGAATTACTTCATAACCAAAATTGAAGAAAGAGATGGGAAAAGAAAAAGCTTTAGTAGGTAGAAAATAGCAGGAAATAGCAGATAAAAGTTCAAAGAATAAATAGTTAGACAGTAATTATGGAAATTGATGTTGAAAATACAAGTATATGGGTAAACAGCATTTTCATGAGAAGAGAAAGAGAAAGAAAGAGAGAAAGAGAAAGAAAATTTTTTTTTTCTGTTTTATTTAAAAGTAGAAAATAATAAAACTCAAAAGCAGGACCATAAAATTTAAAAAAATTAAGAAAAATAAAAGGAAAAATTAAAGATTGATAGATCAGAGACCTGTCTTTCAAAAATAATAAATTTAAAAATCAAAAACACTACAAATAATAAAAATTTTCTCAGAAAATACGGTTTGAAGCTGCTGAGCATGTTATGACGATAATTAACGTGTTTTGAATTGCAAATTACAATTTTAGATTATATTTTAAAGAAAGATAAAGTAAATTACAGATGGTTTCTAACATAAAGCCAAATGAGATGGTTTTCAACTTCCCTGTAGATTAGAATAGAAAGTTTTGCTGGGCTACAAAGAGGACGATGGGAAAGATGAGAAGTAAGTTGTGGAACTGGATAGCAGACGAGTGTTTGTATGTGGGTTATACATATTACTCTTATTATTCCCATTACTCCCATTACTCAAATCAACCCAAAACTAGCAACGACTTCGATCTTTTGTAGGTGGTGCAAGGGCTCAAAAGACAATGGGAGCAAGAACAGTGGGAGCTGGAAGAAATAAACAGTGGTGTAGAGCAGTCTAAAAGGCGTAAGCAGTCTCATAGGCGTCAGGGTGCCAAACAGAGAGCCAAGTTGTGACTGTGTTTTGAAGACAAAGTGGCTACAAATTGAAGAGGAGTTGCAGAGCAGAGACAAGGAAGGTGTTTCAGTGATTTTTGGTGCAGCAAATCGAGAGCAAAACAAAACCAAACAGAACCAAACAGAACCAAACAGAGGAAAGTGCTGGTGATGTTGGAGCTGCAAATGGGGAAAGATCTCCAAAGCACCAGCCCACAGAGAGATAACGCTCAAGCCATAATAGCGCCGCCGCGGGACGACGCGTCTGTGCGGCAGGACGAGTGTTGAAAATTTCTCTGCTGCTCCACGCAGTCCAGCTGCAAAGCGCATGCGTTACTGCAAGCACTTGCCAATCACAGCGCCGCATAAGCAATAAAAACAATCTAGACCACCCAAACTGTACAGACATGATCGTGCAATTACAGTTGTGCTTGGCACTGTTATCTTACCAGGACTGCAAAGGGTGTTTGGTTGAGGCTGCATTTGGGTTTGGCTTTTAGGCTTGCAAAGCACAGATTCCACATAGATTGCACGCAGATGAAAAACGAACCTAAAACAAACTGTAAACCGTTGGGCTGCAGAAGGTGTCGGGCTCTGCATGCTCACACCGGGATTCTTCGGCTCTATATTTACGACCCATTTGGCTGCCTTTATTATTCAAGCCAATCAAGCTGCAAAACCACTTTCTCTGGCTTTCGTTTACCATAAACTGCTGCTACCCATTTTGTGTTGTGGTCAAAATTTATTGGAATAGCAACTCAAAGCTTAAATCTCAAGATCTCAAGAAAATCGACACTCTGCTTTGGGCCATAAGCTCTGTTTAGGTTTGAAATATCTACTATTAAACAATATTCAATTGCAACATATTGCTTGTCTGTTGTCTGTCTGCTGCGTTTTATAACTGATTTTTTGTTTGTATCAACCACAGCACCTTATTGTTTGGAAAATCCTAAACAATAATTGCTCCTGTAGTATTTTAAAGGTTACCAAATTAAATGATTTTGTCTAGTTTTTAACTTTTTGTTGAGTATGCTGGAAAAAATTTTCAAAGCGAAAAAGCAAAAATTGCTCATGAATCAGAGATGAAAACAAACTGAGTTTCAAAAATAAAGTATATATTATAAATAGAATTTTTTAACTGCAAAAGTTGTAAAATCCGCAAATAGCCAAAATTCCAAAATTTCAAAATTCTTATATTTCTTATGTTTCTTAAACAGGATAAATATTTCAATGTTCTTTTAATGTTTTGGCTATGAGATCAGTTAGATTTTAATAAAAATTTGAGTGATAATGTTCTTGCATGCTGAGTTTTATTTACTTTGAAACACAGCTCTAAACAATATCTCAATTCACTAAGAGATAAACAATAATACTTTTCATATTTACTAAGCAGAATTTCATCAGCAAACGATTGCTAAAGCAAGTTGAATTCCGTTTAAACTTCTTTGTGAACCAGTTGTTATTGGCAAAAAGAAATTTAAGAGTAGACTTTACACCAATCTTTTAGTGCTTTATGAATCATATCCATATGCAACAACTTTATTCAGGGTTGTTAAAATCATTAAGGTTTAAAAAATAATTACAGTTTCAAAGCTTAGACCAATAGAGTTTTATAATTCAATATTAAAAGGGTTTTTATTGTATGAACATCAATCATGTTTGACACTTGCAGAAACTTAAATATTTCAGTATACACATTCCCGATAACAACTATCTTCCTAGCCAACAAAATATGCAAGCACACTCACACACCTGCAATATACGGTACACACCACTGTTGGACATTATTTTTTCAATATTCACTATTCATCTTTCAACTAAACTATGAACTTTTTATGGAATTTAATCTGTGATTCCAAACACCAATTTACTAATATATTTGTAATTGTTACTGCTCTCTTTCGTCTTTGTTCTTCAGCAGAACTGATCATATTTAATACAATAAACTCACTAATCACACTGTTTTTAACTGTTCCAACAACATATTTATTTCAATTTAATTCATTTCCCTAAACATTTATTTTCAGCGACGATATATCTCTCTTTTGTTATTATTACTATTATTATTATCATTACGATTATAAAGCATTTGAAAATGAGTCTTAACTGCAATATCCCTGAAATTCTTTACTCACACATCGTTCACGTGTACTTCACTTAATCATTTTTAGGTCGCTTTTAGGTTGTTTTAATTTTCTCTCGCCTTTTTCTTTCTTCAAAGCGTGTGAGAAAATATTCATTATTTATTATCTTACGTATAAGAGTGATAATCGGAAATTCAATGCACACCATTTCATTTGCAGATCCAAAAATAAGAGACCACCAACAAAGGCTGATCCACCTTCAGGTTCAACTAATAATCCAACACTCCAAAAGCCTGTACCTCTTGTCGGGATACAGAAATCAAGGGTGTTGGTGCCCTCAAAGCTTAATCCCCACAGCCGAAATGCATCTGCCACACACATGTGACACATATATAGTTTTTTTCCGGAACTGAAATAGCCGGCCGTCTCACAGCACCGTCGTGGCGCAGACATGCTCTTAGTCACGGGATATCGCACGTGTACCAGGTCTTTTTCTATTTTGGATTGTTGTCACGTTTCTCACTGGCCGTTTTGGAAAAAAAACCAATAGCCATTTCTTTTCTTCAGACTATACACGTCCATTCAGCCCTCTCGCCTAGATTCATCGTTGTCGCTACATTGTCCTTTCAAATTCAATCTCAAAATGTCAAGCTATGCTGGGAAAACCGTTGCTCAATTAAAAGAATTATTGAAGGAAAGAAACCTATCCATTATTGGGATTAAAAACGATCTAATTAAAAGACTTGAAGCAGATGATAAATCATCCCAGCAAGAAGCTGAAAACCAGTATGAGACCGTAGAGCCCTCAATTGAACCCAATAATGTCCAATCTAACAACAATCCAGAAGATTCTACTGATAGCAATAAGCCTACACAAGAAAATGATGAACAACAACAACAACAACAACAACAACAACAACAACAACAAACACAAGCTATACCAAACTCACACCCTGCAAATGACTCTACATTGACTGTTATAATGCCTAAAATATTTAAAGTCAACAAGGTTCATGAATCTACTGTCAACACTAAAAATGACTCAAGTGACTCAAATGATAGCGAAGCAAAAGAGAAAAAAACACTCACTCCCGATGAATTAAAAACTGCAGCTATTGAACTACTCCAAAAGAAAATCTCAAGAGCTAAAAAATTCGGGGATAAAGTTGGATTAGAAAATGCTGAAAGGGATTTAATAAGAGTCCAAAAATTTGGTGTTCAACCTGGTACATCATTAGCAAGAGAATTGACTTCCACCACTGAAGAATTGAGACCCAGAAAGAACTTTAAAAGGTCTTCAAGTAGTATTAACAAAAACTACCATAACCGTAAAAGACCCTCACATCCTAGAAGATTTAATAGCAATCACAGCGATAACAGTAGAAGATTTAGAGAAAGAAGATAGTAATTTTTGATTGAAAAAATCAATAAATAATTAAATAATTGAATAACAACTAGTAAAACATTTTTTTATTTTTTTAATTCAATCAAATTTATAAAATTTATAATTTTCAATTTAATCTTCTTGTTTTACTAAAATTTCGCTACCTCTTTTTTGTCTTTGTTTTTCCTTTATTTATTTTATTTCTCTTTCTTTTGTGATTTTATTTCATCGATATTTTTTCTAAACAATGTTATTATAATTATAGTTATTATAGTATTATATTTATTATTATAGTTATTCCGTTTTAATTTTCATTTTACTTTTCGTTTTCATTCTCGTTTTCATTTATTTCTTTATAAGCCAAGTATATTTGTAAATTTATTAGCTTACCTCATTTCAATCATTGCCTTTACAATATTTTATTTATCTATTTTGTTCTTTATCAACCATATCATTTAACGATTTCTTGACTTCATTCCTCAATCTATTAGAATTGACTGTTGATTCATTTGCCAAATTATCTATCATCTTCGATATCACAGATGATATCTGAGCATTATCTTCAAACTCATCAAAACTTTCAAATATGTCTTCTGGCGATATATCCTGTTCTTGACCAGCGTTTTCACCTTTGTTGTCCACATTGCTCTTCCCAACAGAATCAGGCAATCTCATTATAGACCCTTCAATTAGCGCTGTTAGCTGGCCTCGATTCTTAAACAATAACGAGGGATCTTTGGAGATTTCATTATCAACAAACTTTCTAACTAGCTGCATCAACTGCTGGTATTGGGGTGTTTCAACAAAACTCTGCAAAATCTCTTTCTTTCTCTCATCAAAACTTCCACTTCGCTTGTACGTGAGAATCAACTTGTTGATATCAATCGCCTTGCTGCCAGCGTTACTGGTGTTTCCATTAAGCCCTGCCATAGCAAGTATCTGTAGTTTCAACAACTCCAGCAACTTCAAATACTCCTAATACTCCAAAACCTGCAACTCCAAGAGTTTCGGCCTCTCGCAAAATCGGCCCGAGCGGCACGTGCCGAGCCGATATAATCAGCTTTTGAAAGAAGGAGAATCAGTAAAGCACTCCAGATTTTGGTGCTTTACTCTGTTCAATGCTGTCTTATTGATGGATCCTTCTGAGATAATAGCTGTTAGTGAGGTTCTAGCTACTATTCCTTTGGGCTGCAATCCAGACACTACGCAACACCTTGTTCCAAAAATCCACTGTTCCCATTTGTCGCTGGAACAGCAGCAGATTCAACTTTTGCAAAGCAGGTTTAAGAAAGTAGACAACCCAAAGAAACAACAGGTCTTGGAAACCTATTTGAATGAGTTGATTGATGCTTTGGACTCTATTCTATCCAACAACCAAACTGAGTGTTTTAAAAATAACGACACTCCGCCCTTGAATTACTCAATCAACAAACTATATTCAAATGTCCAATTTTTGGTGAACAACAACTACTCTTCAAAGCTATATAGAATTTTAATTTTGAAAATCAAAAATCATTTTGAAAATTATTTTGACTCAACTTTAAAAGTCCAGTTTGATCATCTTATAGCTCAAATTAATTCAAATGATTATAAAAACCACATTCGCTTTCTAAATCTAAGCTCAACAAAGGAATACTCCAACAACTGGGTTCTCGATCTAGGTTATTATGATGATTTGATAATTTTATTGACAGATTTCTTAAAATTGTTCACAGACTCTTACAACATGTGGATGCGTAAAATTGTTCTAATCCGATTAATTTTTATTTATTTGGATAGATCATTAATACCTTTTGACGATCTTAAATTGTTGTCCAATTTTAATCTAAATAGCAAGAAAAAACTTAAAGAGTTTGGGGTTTACATCGTTATGGCTTCATTTTTTGACAAAAGAAAAACAGATAAATTTAAAAATGCTACCCAGAGCAATAAAACTAACGATGATGATCACATTGGTGCTCCTAATGAAAAAAAAAATAAAACAGGTCAACCTGAATATGAACCTGATTTCGACTTTGATTTTGATTTCAAGTCTGCAAACTCTTATTTATATCCAAAAAATTCTAACAAGTATGGTCTGTTGGTCTTTTTATATTTATTCTATTCTCTTAGAATTATTCGGTTATTCATAATATCGAAATCGATTGCTTTGAATAGCAATTCAAATAATCAATTGGACCCTGCCAAATTCAATGATTCTAATAACACTAAAAACCTAAACATTTTGTACACTTTTATCTTGAAAGTTATGAAAATTTTGAAAGAAATAGATCTTTTTGACAATTCGGTCTTATTTGATAAAATCTTTCAGCTTGAGAATAAAATCTTTTATTCTGATTACAAAAAGACATTACTATCTTCAAATTCAAATGATGATTACTCGACCAATCCCTTCAATTCAAAATTTATTGAAAACTTCATCAATGTATTCAAGTTTGAATTATCTTTACTAGAAAACATTTATAACAGCAATTTCAATTTGAGTTCTTGGCAGAAAAATTCCAACAAAAAAAAAGTCTCTGAAGTGAAACAATACCAATTTGAATCATCTGTTTTATTTCCCGATAGTAATAGTAATAATCATAATAATAACAATAATAATAATAATAATAATAATAACGACAGTATAAACCACATAAATTCGGAAAGTTATTTTAAAAATTATGACAATCTCAAAGATATAAAAAGAAATCAAGAGAAAATTATCAAAAACAAGACAACTATAGTAGATTCATTATTATTTCAAAACTTTGAAGAAACGTTGAATTTAATATTACCGCCAATTATTCGAAACTCAAACAAACACTCATTAAACCATTTGTATAAATTCACACTAAATGATAATAAAAAGATTCCAATATTAAGCAAAATTTATTCCAAATTAATTGAAAATAATTTAAGCTCAAAAATACTCGATAATTTTGGTAATGCCAATTCAAATAGTAATGTTATCACCAAAAGCTCCAACAATTTGGTTGATTTCTTATTCAAAGAAAAAGAAACACTTGATCACATTATTAGATATAGTTTTAATAACAACGCTAACTTTGTTAATGATATTAACAATAAATTCTCTAATTTATTAAGTATTAAGAATAATTATCCAATTTTGTTAATCGTAAAGTATTGCAATGATTTTTTTCAAGATTTAATGGTTTCACTATCTTCCAATGATCAGATCTTGGACTATGAAATGGCTCTAAATGGCTTGTTTGAAAAAATCATTTGGTTTTATCAAAGAATCGAAGACAAAACATATTTTGTCAGAATCTATAAAAATTATTTGTCCAAGAGATTAATCAATTATTATTCAGAAAATGTTGAGCTGAGCAGAATCAAAGTTGAAAAAAGTGTCGAGGCTGAGAAAATGTTTTTAAAGCTTTTCATCAACTATGACAAGGAAGAAGCATCAATCAGATTCAACAAATTTATGGATATGTTTCGAGATTTGAATCTTTCAAAAACATATAAAACCAAGTTTCATGATCATTTGAAAAACTTCCCCACTGTTTTGGAATTCTCTCCTTTGATTTTAACTACTAAATGTTGGCCAGATCCTCCGTCGTTTGTGGGAAATATTACATTACCTAGTCCACTCAATAATATTCTTAGTGAGTTTAACCGGTTTTATGCTGAAGGGACTAACTTGAGACGGCTAAACTGGTCTTTTTTTTACAACACAATTATTTTAGATGTGAACTTTCTGACAGGGTTGAAGACATTGAATATTAATATCATAACCGCGTCTATTATTCTTTTGTTTGAAAATGAATCAAAGATGACATATCTGCAAATTTTGGAAAAATTAGAGGTTGATATAACCCATAACGATGCAGAAAGCAAAGGAGAAACAGAAAGCATTAAAACCACAGAAAGTTACTCGCATTCAACGAAAGTGATCGATTCAATTAAATGCTCGTTGTATTCGTTAACTGCATCCAGAAATCCAATATTACTAAAAAACAAAAAGAGTCCAATGTTTCTCAATGATGATATTTTTCGATTTAACGACAATTACCAGAACAGTAGTGAAATCGTCAAGGTCCCTGTAATTTCACTAAAGAATTACAATCGGAAGGTTGAAGTATATCGGTCTTCAATGTTAAATAAGAAACAAAGGAAAAGAACTGTGACTGGCTCTGTTGTGAGAGATAATGACCAATCACCAACAAGCAGCAAAGTGCTGAAAAATAGTCAAGAAAATGTAGAGGAAAATTTAGCTGAAAACATGGATGAATATCTTGATGGCAGTGATTTTATTTCAAAAAGACTGCATGTTAAATTAGAGGAAAGCATGCAAAATGACAGATCATTAGAAATAGAAAGTATTATTATCAAAAATTTAAAAGGATCGGGTCCCATTACTCATTCTAACTTGATCATGAGGGTTATTAGCTTGATTAGGGACAACGGAAGAGAGGAGCCAACAATCAAGGACCTTAAATTAGGAATTGACTCGTTGTTAAGTAAAGGGTATATTAAACGTGAGAGAAGTGATCTGTATATTTATAATCCGTGAAAGAGTTAATGATGAATTGACTGTGTGGTTATACTATGCAATAATTTTGAGGAAGAAATCAGTGTATATAGACTATTTATTTATAGGCCATTGTTTGTTAAACCAATGGTTACACTACTCTTGACCTTCTTAAAAAGTGATTTAAAAAATAGAAATAGCTTTCAAAAGGCTCTTTTTTTGTTGTTTCTTCTTTGATTGGACTGACCGAAAAACTGAGCAAAAGGCCCACTACTTCCAGATGATTTTTGTTGCCATGATTGCTGAAAAAAGTTTTTGTTCGTATTCCCACCAAAATTAAAATGGAAATTTTTGGCTCTACCATTACTACCAGTGCCAGTACCAAAAGGATTAAAGCCTCCCTTTTGAAAATTATAACTAGTTTGGCCACCATTAGATGCAGGCCTACCATGAGGATCATTTGGGTCGTCACCATTGTCATATCTCTCCTTCAACTCTTTGTTTGATAAAACTTCATATGCCCTATTGATTTCACTCATTTTTGCTTCGATTTCTTCTTTAGACTTGTTATTGCCCTGGTATTTGTCTGGATGAAACTTTTTGGTCAAAGCTCTATAAGCCATTTTAATTTCAGCCTGGTCAGCGTTTCTAGGCACTGCAAGGATTTTATAGTAATTATTTTTTGAGGACTCGGGACGCACTTGCTGGTGCCTTTGCTGACGCTGGCTTTGATGATTCCAGTTTTGTTGATTCTGGTCTTCAATTAGGGATTCAAATTTTTTGTAATATTTTTGAAAAAGTTTGTTTTTGGTAATTTTGTTTTTATTAATGTTATTTTTTAAATAGAAATCAAATATTTTTTTCAATTGATTTATATTCTTGGATTTAAGTAGAGATTCAAGTTTTGGGATGACAGCGGGAAAAAATTGAGGGATGTAGTTATTATTTTTAGTTTCTTTTGGTGTTTTATTTGAATTTAATAGTTCAAGCTTGATAATATTGTTGGCATAAAATTTTAAATCCTTTAAATTGAATGTTGAATGTGATGGTTTTGAATTTAACATTGAAATAAGGATGATTTTGTTCAATTCAAGAGAGAAATTATTTATTGTCAACAAAATATTATCCGATAATAGATCTGGATTTATTGAAAAATAATCAGGACTATTGTGATGATTTAAAAGATAATTATTAAAAAGATTGGACAAGTAATTTAATAACTGAAAATTATTTGAAATTTTTCTATCTTTAAAGTACCTTTTCATATCAAGATTTGAGATTAGAAAGGGATGGTCAGGGGATAATAGGCTATCAAGCATTTCAGTATAATGCGATTCATCTAAGACGTCAGGTTTCTCATCTTCATTATAATTGTAATCAGTATCACCGTTTCTATTGACAATGAAATAATAGTCGTTATAGGATTTAAAGCGATTGAAAAGAGCAAAAAAGTTTATATTTCGTGAAAAAAATTTCATATAAAGTTTTAAAATCGAATTATCAAAATCATAATGAATACCTCTTTTAGTAAAGAGGTGAGATATTCTATCATTACTGAATTGAAAAAGATAAAGATTTGATAGAATTAAATAATTGGTTGAATCTAGGGGTAAAAGTTTTGATAGAGATAAGAAGGAGGATAGCAAATTCTGAGTAAGCTGATATTTTGACAATGGAAACAGTGACAATTTGAAATTACCAAATAAATATTTTAAATCATTTTTGATCAGTAGCAAGTATAATTGAGGATTTGAATGAGAGATTGCAAGCGCAGAAGATAGGTAATCGGAAGTTGAATTGTAGTCTGCGGTTGAAAAAGAATTTGAAAAAGAATTTAAGTTGGAATTTAAAGTTTTGTTAATATTTGATATCAACAGCTTGACCTCATTAAAATCAGTTAAAATTTTATCGAGTTTATCCCTTGGTAAATACTGAATCGAGGAATCATTTAGCAAAGCGGAAATGGCATCGTAGTTACCAACTTGAAGATATAAGGATAACAATTGAATAGTGACAAAATTTCTGGAATTCTTGTGTTCGTTTTCCTTAGCATTATTGGTGTTGTAATGCAGGTTATAGATATTCAAAAAGTTGCTCAAATCAGTTATAGCTTGATTTAAATTTTTTAAAGAAACGTTGAGAATAGCCTTCTTATAAAGAGTTCTTAAAGATAGATCAATCACCTGGTCAATTGATAGATGGAGAGTAGAGTCTGAACAAGATGCTGGAGGTGTTGAATTCCGCAGTTGTAGTTCAGATAGCAAAAGATTATAACGATCATCTAAATTTGTTTCTGGATTATGAGAGGATAATTGGTCAAGAGATTGAAGTTGATGTGTAAAATAGTTAAAATCTAAAACCGAGTGAGAGGAGGATGTTGACAAGACGAGAAACTGAAAGGCTGAAAGATAAACAAAAATCAGAAGCCAGAGCCGAAAGTTATTAGAATATTCCATTGCCAATGTAAGACCATCAAGAGCAGCAGCTGGCAATGAGTGTTGAAAATGAATTATATGGATTGGTTGGGATGGAGGTTTCAAACTCAACTCTGATTCAGGGCTGGGATCCAAAAGGGAAGGTTGGTGCAGATAATTCACTTTAGGATGCATGTTTTTGAGCAATACTCATTTTGGTCATTATCCATTTTAGGCACTGTTTGTTTTAAGCAGTTTGTGGTTAGTGAAACTACATTTTGAAAACGGCCAGACCTCCCGCGGCTGTACTGCAGACCTTCTTGGACTTCCGAGGCCTGTGTTAGCCGGAACTAGCCACATCGGGTCTTCCTTAAGGCTGATCAAAAAGGGTGATGGAGGTCAAGGTACAATTTATTCTCCCGTTGGATATAATCCACCAGTGTTTATTGCTTTTGCTCACTTTTTTCAGAACTAAAGTGCTCAAAGACACTTCAGGTGATACTCTGTCGTTCTTAATATCAGATTAATGCTTTTCAATGAGTGAAATCATTCCTCCCACTCCAGTTTCTAAGATAAACAAAGACGAGGGTCCTGCTAATAGGAGAATCTCTTTAACAGACCCAGCACCACAGCCTTCAGTTGATTTAACAGATGAAGCTATCTCTTCCGTCTTGAAATCTGATTACTCTCTAGATGCTTTGTCCAAAAGATTGAAGCAATCCACTGAAACCTGCGAAGAATTTGCAAGGTATTTGAGCAGAAAAGCCAACTCTAAGTCAGACAATTACACCCACCTAAAAAAGCTATCTAGATCAACTAATGAAACAATGAAGAAAAACACATCCAACAAGTTGATTAAAGATGATTCTTTTGTTAAGCAATTTTCGGCTATCCTATCCATCGAGGAAAAGTTACTTGGATTTGGCAATTCTTATGTGCAGTCTGTGATTAGAATTTCCGATGATTTGAATTATTTGAAAGAATCAATAAAAGAGAGAAGGAAATCAATCAAAGATGAAGCTAGGAAGCGTGAACAGGAATGCCTTGAAGCCATTCAATTAGCAGAGAAAGCAAAAATAAAGTACAATAGCTTGTGTAAAAATCTTGAAAAGGTCAGAACTACAAGTCCAAACAGAACAAAATTTACTATCAAAGGTGCAAAGACAACACTTCAACAAGAGGAAGAATTATCTTCCAAAATTTCAACTGCTGAAACTGACTACAGATCCAAGTCTGAAGCATCGCAGTCAATTAAAAAGAAGCTAGTGGAGGTTTACCGTCCAAATTATTCTGCTCAACTTAGAGACTTGATTTTAGAAATTGATATTTCATTATCCTTAAAATTGCAAGAATATACCAACTTTGAAGAATCTTTACTAATGCATCTTGCAGTCACTATTTCTCCGGCTTCAATTGACTCTAAAAAGCCTTCTATTAAGAACATTGCATCGTCTGTCAATGTAGAAAAGGACTTATATGACTATCTAATGGGTTTTCATAGAAAAACACCGAAAAAAGAATATATACCAATTCAATACAAACTACATCCTTCATTTCAAAATTCCCAAGCCAACTATAACGCAAATTTTAATTTAAGTATCAACTCAGGTTTCAAATCAAACACAAACACAAACACAAACCAAACTAATGGACTTAGTGCTTCTACATATAACTCAGGGAACTTGATCATTAATAGTGCATCTACTAGTAATAACGCCGATTTCAATTCAAGTATTTTGTCAACTAACAACGACACTTTTTCGATCCAAGAAAACAATCCGGTCAATAATCAGAAAAACGCTGATGGTAGTACTATAAAGCACGATCCACTCATTCATAGCAATGACGTTGATCCTTTTAACACCAATAATATTAACGTTAATAATAACTCCGATTTCAGATTTTCAGTCATCTCCAACGTTCAGCCTTTGGCCGCCAATAAAACATCTGAAGGTAACACTTATGGTGGAATCACTTCATCAGGTCTTAGCTTTAGTACAACTGGGGGAAATAACTTTGGGACTGCTAGTAACGAAGGACTCACATCAACCTCCACAATAACGCCAGATTTCACTCAGTCTGTAGTCTCAACATCTTATATTCCCACCAGAACTAATCGGGGGTTTTCTAGTCTTGGATTAAGTGTTGCGCCTTTACCAGGTATCATCATACCACCAGTCAAATTGAAAACATTTGGAAATGATATTGACACATTAATAAGGTTTCAAGGGGAAGAAAACTTTGTGCCCTACATTGTTAAATATTGTATCAGTTTGATAGATCTCTATGGGCTAGACACTGAAGGCATTTATAGAACCAGTGGGAACCAACTTAAACTTCAAGAGTTAAAGGAATCGATTGACTCAAATCCAAATAATATAATTCAAATAATTCCTTCAAACAATTCTGCTTCTGATGGTGAGATATACTTAATTGCAAGCTTGTTGAAAGCATATTTTATTTCCTTGCCTGAACCATTATTGAGCAATGAACTATATCCCGAGTTTATTGCTGCAGCAAGGTTACCAGCTGAATCGAGAGTTAAAAAGCTTCATCAAACTGTTTATGCTTTGCCTGATGGGCCATATTGGACTTTGAGATCATTACTATTTCATTTTAGAAGAGTTTCGCAAAGGCAAGATATTAATCGAATGTCTGCCAGTAATCTTGGTATCATTTGGGGCCCCACGCTTTTATCCTTTGCAATTACAAATCCAGATGAAAAAAGTTATCAAAGTAAAGTCATTGAATATTTAATGCTAGCAGCAGATGAAATATTCGAGGCAGAATGACACTGTTTCGATAAGGTTATTGTTTAAGGTTTTATATTTTTGGCTTTTTTGTTAATCTTTTATCATTTTTATCTAAGTTATCTTTTATCGTTTTTATCTAAGTTATCTTTTCTTTTTGTATCCAATATTTCTATTACTTTTGTTTTTGTTTTAGTTTCCGTTTTCATGGGTTTCATTTAATTATTTTTTCGCGGGTAAACCACATATTTTCTACAATAATTTTTATTGATGATTTAAATTAGATTTTGGAATTTTTATTTCTCAAATTTGACTCTAATTGGTTTGTTTTCGCCTTGGAGAAATTTCATTGAATAGAAAATAGTTCAACTACCCCATTTAAAGTAGCATTGTTTCAACTTTGGCGGAGAAAAACTAAAATAGAAGTTCTTTTTCTTGTGAAAGGGTGCAATTCAACTGAAAGCTGGAATGCTTTTCGAATAGTGAAAGCCAGATTTACGACGAAACCTGGGGAAGGATTTTGTTTAGGATTGTTCCGTGAAAAATTTTTATAGTCATCAAATTTTGTAACTTCGAAAAGATGACTTTGAAGAATCTTTACCACAATATTCGCTAAAGAAGCTGGAAGTATAGAAAATATGGCAAAACTTTAGCTACATGTCAATTTTGGCCTTGAAATTATATCTGATAATCTGAAAAACGTGAATGCTACACCTGTCGATTGAAAGATGCTCAGCAATAACCAAAGTAATGTATGATTTTGAATTCACTTTCAGTGAAAAAGCAGTTAGAATGTAAAATTTCTGGAAATGAAAAGCACAAATGGTTAGAAAAAATGTGTATGAGAAAGTATAAAGGATTAAAAAAATGGGTCAATGAAGAATTAAACATAATGTAAAAATAAAAAGAGTAAGCAGGCGATAACAAGGTAGGCCAGAAAAAAAACAATAGTGAAATCGAAAATTAAACAATAAAAAGCAACAAAACAAAAAAATATCACAAAAAAAGCATTAGGTAATTATAGAATTAATTGGTGACTACCAGCATTGATAACCACCATCAACAACAAGATTTTCTCCAGTTGTATAGCTGGAAGCATCATGATTAGCAAGATATAGAATGGAACCAACAAATTCTTTAGGATCAGCCATTCTATTCATTGGAATTCTTGACTCCCAAGCATTTTTGATTTCAACATTCTCTCCAATTACTTTCTTGGTTAGTGGAGTTAAGATATATCCAGGGCTAAGACAATTCACTCTGATATTATACTTGGCCCATTCAGTCGCTAACGATCTAACAGCATGAATTACACCAGCTTTAGAGGCATTATAAGCAACTTGGTTTTGAGGATAGTTGACAATAACACCAGACATGGAACCAATAAGAATAAAAGAACCAGGTTTGGAAGCTTTAACCAACAATTTGGCCATTACTTGAGGAAAATAAAGCGAGCCTAGCAAATTAACCTCAATTAAACTTTTCATTTTGTCAGGAGGATATTCAAGTGCGTCAAAATTATTGCAAAACCCAGCAGTGTGAACTAACAAATCAGGAACACTTTTGTGAAATCCAGATATTTTGTCTAAAACTTGGGTGATTTGATCGTAATTGGTAACGTCACATTCCCAAGAAGAAATCTTCTGAACATCGTTTGTGATAAGTTCAACATTATTATATGTGGCCCAGTTAGTCAATTCAACACCTGCTTTGTCAACAATAGCTTGGTCAATATCAACCAAAGCGACAGAGGCACCTTGGGCTAAAAGAGCTTTATTCAAAACTGCAGCCATTCCCCCAGAACCGCCTGTGACAACAGCAACTCGTCCATCTAGCCTGAAAGAGGGAACAATATCAGAAATTGAAGGCATTTCAACAGTCATTATTACCAGCTAAAAATCAAAAATAAGAGAGTGAAAATTATTTCAGTTCAAAAGATTTGTGGGTAAATAATAAGGAAACAAATATAACGACAAAAGTAATCTTATTTATAGATTATAATGTAGAACAAATAGACCAGTTAAAGACTTAACGACTTGCAAAAGAAAATCACTACAGGTCGTTTCTTTTTATATCCCCATTCCTGGCCATCAGGTCAACACAATTCTGGAGAAAAGCCTGTTCCTTACGCAGCACATTCAAAAGTTACTTTCCCAAGGTACGTCAGTGCGCAGATGCAACTAATAAAACTGTTCTCAGTCACTCACGAACACCAAACTAGTTCCACCTGGGAAAAAAATAACTCAGAATAAAACATGGAGTGGAAATTCTAACGGTTTTAAAATGTTCGAATTAATAACGAACATGGTCTGAAGATTGAAAAATCTCTCACAAAAAAAATCCCAGAAAGCACTCCACAAATAATTTGGTGAATCAACTAACAACCTGCAAAACGGCCAGACTTAATGGAATGAGTTGTTGTCCAGTAGCCAGTTAACCAAAATCAATCACTGCCGTCCCAGGAGCATTAGTAGCCAGCGGATCTTTAGCTAGTTCCTCGCCAAATCTGTCTACACGAAAATCAATTTCTGATGTGATCCTCCCCCATTGTGGTAGCAAATCCACGATAATATATTGAAGAAAAGAAGTATATCAGAAAGAAAAACGTGGATGTTGTGAGCGTCCCGGATGTCTACATTCGGTCCCTCGGTACTTGTTACCGGTCTGCTCCCGTGACGCTCTTAGATATAACCCTGTTCCTTATAAGAAAAGCTAGCGTGTTGTAGCGAGTAGTGCTGTGCCGAATCAACGATAATATATGTCGTAGCAAATCCATAATAATATATTAAAATAAAACCGTATTTAGGAGAGACAAACAGAAAAAAGATCACCAGCCCCTTTTATAGTGAGCTGGATCAAATCACAGAACGCCAAAAAAGCAGAGCAGTGACAGAAACCGAGGGACATAGTGCAGCTATTCAGGAGGCGCACCGCAGCCCTCTAAGCCGGGTATCCACACCTTTGACAATCGCCTGATTGAAGTCAAGCATTTAAATACTCAGCAATTCACTGTTGGCGTTGGCCGATGGTTACCATGAATCAATAGACAACATGGTGACTAGAGATCCGCGCATGGGCGCCGTGAATTAAATTAAAATTATGACCACTGATATCAAAAGGCGAAAGTCTTAAGTGATTGGAATAAGTGATTCTAAAGTCTTGCCATGTCGGCTGCACTTGTGAAGCAAGTTTGATGTTTTATGGGATGAAGCATCAGGATATTTTTTTTTTTTGTGGTAAAGAGATAAGCCGCGCAGTTTCTGATCTTGTTTGATTGCAAACCCTCCAGTCTGTGACTAACAGTCCAGCCTAGAATCCCGCTCTTGCATATAAAATCAATTACATAGTCGAACAAATCAAATAGAAACATTGAATACCAATAAACTGAGATAAAAAAGCGAAGTTTGTTTTCATTTTCATTAGCACAGTCATACAATAAAATTACAGCAGATAATAAATTCATGATAAATCTGATGTTGAACCAGTACGATTTTATAAAGTGATATAAATGTACACAGTAGTGTAGCATATCCAACCACAATTGACACAACCAATTTCCATCCAATCACATTAATATACGTGAAGAGCAGAACCGACTTTGACAAGATCGATCCCATTAAAGGCAATCATCAAAGCCAGGAAGCACTGCAGCACATTGAGCCATGCAGCAACGCTGCTATCACTACTGTTAATATCAATTTTTGTAGTAGAAAAGGAATCAGTGGAGAGCAGTTTCATGAGGTGATATCTTCTTGAGTATCTGTGGCATCTTTGAAATCAGTGGGGTGAATGTCAGAGATAGTTGCATGTATGATCTCATAATAAATAATTTGCTGATCAAAAATTCCATGAATTGGCTATTGAACCGGCTCTATCATCTCAGCAATTTTGAGTGCTTCAAGAACTGGCACGTATTGTTCCTCACAAGTATGAGGGGACGGTGAATGCTGCTTGTGGACGTTCGAAGTATTTTGCATTTCTGTTGTGAAAAGAACATAGCGGACAACCTATCTACGATACCTGCTAGCTGCATCCAAAGAATTGTCCCAATGTCAAAAGCATTTTATTCGTGATGCTGTTTTGCATTGGACAGTTAACGGCCTCGGGTATAGTATCGTCTCAGTTTATAAGGACAGCATAAATTGAATTTGCATAACAGGCCCAAAAATAGATTTTGCAACTGATTATTATTACGAATGTGAGCCTGTGATCAACTTGCGACGCCGTGCGGCTATTGATTGATTCATCCGATACGTGATGATTGTCAATGATCTAGGTCAATCCCATCTGTGTCTAGACTGTCTTTATATAAGATTTTCATACATGTTTATGGCAGCAAATGGAACTCATTTATTATGCAGTGTTGATCTCTTATTCTGACGTAGATTTTCATTGATCCTAAATTCGCTCAGCTTCTCTTGGCCTCATCACGTCTAAACAATCGATTTGGTAAACTTCGAAGATCTTTGATCATGAGCAAGACTTGCACATATGCTTTGAGCCGCTTCACTATAGCATCTGATGATCGTGCATTACACAAATGATATACATGTAGTCCAATCATTGAGACATAGTTGTTTCTTGAAAGGTAGGGCGCAGGATGTCCAAATGAATTAATTTTTCAATCCAAGGAGTATACAGGATCTAAATGATAGTTGGGTTAGCAACGAGAGTCCTACTGCCTTTACAATTTCATTTGTTGCTCTCTCTGTGTTCCAGACAATGCTCAGCATTTTCGAATACCGGTTGTTGTTCCAATAAACTTTCAGCGTCGATATGATTATGATGTGACGCTGTTCTGCATTCATTTGATTAATCTCGAACCATTTTGTCTTTGCAGCACCAAAATGGGCTATAACATTTCTATTCCTATTTTTGAAACAAACTGCTTGCGGATAGTCAATAACTTCAAGTTCAGTCATCTTTTGTTCAACCTGTCTGGCATTGGCAAAACCACCTGTCGGTGCTGACTGACATGTAATCACTGCTCAAAAGCGAAGAGGTCTTTCACTAAAAGGAAAATAATTCATCAGATATTCTTTGTTGGTTATCAATGCTCAAATATCTGATTCACAAGCTACAATGCTGATTCGGTCTCCAAGATGTGGTTTAGAAGTGGTAGCGGCAAATAAGACGGCAGCCAAGTATGTCAGATCAGACACGTCTATAATGGTATTGTTTCAACTATTTCTGAACCATTGAAGTACGCCTTCATTGTGTTGATGATTTTGTTGGGGAGCTCGATTAGATGACTGAAGTTGGTGATTATCACACTCTGCACTAGTGATGGCATGGAGAACTTGACGAATCTCGATAATGGATGGGAGAGACTTCTTAAATGTATTCCATTGTCAGCGACACCGTTTTCTGTTCATTCTGTGAGCTGATGTATATATATTGCTTATCTACTTTGGAGTTATCACTTGATGTATCGTCTGATGCTATTGCAATAGTGATATCCATTTCAGTGCTAGAGATGGACTGATTTCCCTCCATAACACTGGCAGCAGTAGGTGCTAATCCAACGGCTGATGGGATCGTTAGTTTAATAGGAAAATATAACTGTTCTTGAATAAGTAATTAGGTCTGCTCGTAGCACAGAAAAGAATTCTCATCATCGGATCTATTATGATCATTGAGCACTCAGTAGGCCGTTACTCTCATCTCGCAGCCGTAAAATCACGGATGACACTAGAGTGATCACCCTTGCATACCCTGATTTGACAGGATATTATCGCACACGCAGCACAAACATGTATTACCAAATTGCTGCAGTTATGGTTTTTCCACAAAATATTTCGAAAGTCGTAGTCACTCGAGATTTTTTTTAATGGGAATGCAATTCAGAAAATCTACCGGACACTTTGCCGCTTTAGTCCACAGCCATTCACAACCAGTAGCTTGAGTGAGCAATGTTCTGCCTGCGTTGCGGATAGTTTCTTTGATGTATTCAGGACCTAACACTAGTGACATTCATTGAAAGCAAACTATTCACTATTGATTTTTTGACAATCACAAATTTCTTGATGCAGCTTTGATGGAAACCGGTTTTCAGATCAGGTGGAACGAGCCGTTTTATTTGATATTCTTTCAGTAAAAGTAATGTAATATACCATCCTGGAAAGGGGCAATGGTTGTGTGGCAATCGGAACAGCAACGAGCTATGTTGAACAATTAATGAGAATTACGAAAAGATAAGGACGGTCATCAGCAGCAACAGCTGGGATTGGGCTTTTATTATCAGCAAGTAGAAGACTAGGAGATGCAACGGCCGGTCCTTTGGAAAACGTGTGATTACTCTTGGTTGCTTTTCCTTTGTAACAAGACTAATATTTTGAACCACCAACGGCAATAATCAATAGATTTAGATATGTCTCTCGCAGCATTGTCTCCTAAACGACGTAGATGTTGATGATAATTTGTAATTCCTAATGCAACAGCAGATGAAGCAAGGGGACATTCATATAATTCCGAAGCTGCTCTCCTCCCAGCTAGCGCATCATGCAAATATTCACAATCATCTTTGAATGAGCACCTGGCTTGTTTGTTTGTAGCAGCTGACTTCGAGGTTGGATTTGCACGATGGCAACAATAAAATAGAGTCGATAATGATCCGCCATTAAATACCCTCACAGTAGCTGAACTGTTGAAATCAACGATGATGATTCCACTACCAACAGTTTGACCTAAATGAATAGCCAGGTTGCAGAGTTAATTACTGTTAGAACAAATGTTGTTGGAAGCATCTGAATCAAAAGATATCGGTTAGATATTTAACATGAAATTCAAATAACTTTCAACGATCAACCGAACTCCGACTGTTCAGCTTTGGGAGCATCCTGAACAATCAAGGCAGCAAAAGCATCAGTTGGAACAGCCGATCCAGCAGGGACTGGCCGTGGTGCCATGCATTTCCTGGCCAAAAGTCTTTTTTGTGATTGCCATAGCATGTCACTGCTATGCGTTTTGTCTTTCTGAACAGTTCGTTACCAGCAGAGGCTAAATGTTTGGACCTGTGTCACCAGCAAACGCATTTTTAAAAGTTGACTGGCCAGAACATTTTGATCAGTAAATATATTTCTGTTACTATTCGAAAACTGACTAAGTATTCATTTAGCGTCGGTCGTGACCGAGATCGAAGCAGCATAGAAAATAGCACCAACTTCAATAGCATTGCAGACCATAGAATATTAGAGTAGAACCCATTGACAGATTTAATCTCATCCGTTTTATTTTATAATCAACTTTGGCACTTCGCTGAACTAAGTGATGTGGTGAGAATATTAGCAGCTTCAACACCAATAATGGCATAAAGGTCTTTCACGTTAATGACAACTTGACGCCATGCACACCATTTTATTAATGGTTTTCCAATGCAGCACGATCAAATCCGCCAGTCACCAACTTATGGCAAATGAAATCCGAAACGGCTTTAATCGTGCTTCAAGCAGCATGTTCTGCAACAACAGCACCTTCATTGTTATAGACTTCAACCGACTGTCCAAACAATCTGCTTTGAAATTTTAGACGGAAGCTTAAATCTTAAAGCTAACAGCGTTCATTAGTTTTTTTGATTGGTGCGCGTGAGCTGTGGCCTTATGGGTAATATCTTGTTGTAGCAAATTCATGAAATTATATTAATGAAAAGCTGTACGTAAGACCAAAAGCCGCAACAGAGATCCCCAACTCTCTCTGTATGAAACTGGGTCCGTTCACAAAGGGGCACTGGAGAAGATTGAGAACTGACTCTAAAGCACGGTTTGCAGGCATCCTGCAGATGGAAATCAAATCTAAGAAAATCGGCTAAGGTGAACATTTATATAAATGGATGCACGTGGAAGAACCGTCCGGCCCTTATCATAGGGGACAGCTATCGATCAAAAAGCGTCATGGCTGCTGACCGGTGGCATGACATCGAAAGATGAAATGAGGAGATGTAGGAGGCCCACAACAGTCTCCTCAACCCAGTAACCAAACCTCGGACAATCAGGTCAATGTAGTCAAATATTTTCCAAACACTGCAAACGACTGTTTACGTTGGTGGAGCCACTAGAATGTGTGGGAGCAAATCTTGATATGGGGAGACTCGCTCACAGGCGCAGGGGAGTCAGTTGAAATTCCAACCACGGCCCTCGAAGGGTGAACACTTTCGAGTCAGAAAATAGAAAGCCTTTAAAATTCTAGCATTTCAGTTGCACAAATATGGCCTTCCTAACCCTTCAAGCAATAATTTATGGGGAGTTATTTTGGTTTTTCTGTGAAATACTTCACCCCACCCGTTTGCTTATTCGCTCGCAACTACTGATTCCTATTATCCACACATCAGGCTTCACTCAGGGATCCATATATTGAATTAATCAGTGAAAATCAATGGAAAAATGAAAGCAAGAAAAAGGTTACACACTCAACCTCAATGAGGATATTTTCTAATTGAAAGATAGTCGTTTGGTTGACAAGAATACAATGCAGAAACTCAATCACATCATATCCGTTGAAAACATGAGATATGCCCAGTAGTTCAAAACAAATGGATAACAATATTGAACTGTAGCAACATCACATCAAACAAACAGTAAGAGTCGGATAAAGCCCGAACGACCTAGACAAACACACCACATCGATCAACAGTTCAACCATTGAAGCAATTCAGTGAGCTAGGTGAAAACCAGAGCCCTAAGCTCTTTAGAGATTATATCCGCAAAATTATTATTAGTGGCAACTCTGGCAAGAGTAGAAGCAATTTGGCCCCACTTTCTTATAAATTGATATTTGAATGAAATATCTTGCGAGTTTTTGTGACTAGTGTGTTGGTTTGCCACGTTCATAGCCAGATCTATTGTAGAGTAGTTAATTGGTTCCTCATTATTTGTGCAACTATTTTTGAAAACCTGCAACTGCTACAACGCTATTTTCAACTGGATACTCAATGGAGTCTATCCAGTAACACAAGCCGGCAATGACAATCAAACATCTGTTTTGAGCTTCAAGAAAATCGCTCTTGATAAAAGGGGAGCATACATCTTGAAGCATGTTCATGAAAATATATTATCAAAAGAATCATATGGAAAAAGAAGAACGTAAAAGATATCACCTGCCGGGTTTAGAGGGAACTGCGTTAGATTAGATCGCGTCAAGAGAGCATAGCGGTGAAAGACATTGAGGGACCGACCGTTGAAATCCATACTGCTGACAGCTACCCCGTTAACGCAGTATCCAGACCTCAGGCGATTGGGTCAACGTAGTAAAACATTTTAAAGAACTCGAATCGACTGCTGATGTTGGCCGAGCGGCTACCAAGCGTGATTGAAAAGCATGCTCTCCAGGAATGTTTTCACGGGCGCAGGGTAATGGGTTTGAGTCACAACGCCTGGCCTCCAAAAGTGAATATCTTGGGTTGAGAAAAATGGGTGCTTTTGAAATACTGGCATGAGCGGTGAACTAGCATGGCTCTTCTAATGCTTGAAGCAATCGGGCTTGAGTAGGGTTGTTTACATGCGCAACAAAGACGTCACCGCCCTGTTTGTTAGTTTGTTTGTTGGCTATCCCCACTCCTCTGAGCCATTCGTGACGTCACAATCATGGCCTCCCATATAATTTAATCGCTAAGAATGATTGAAACAGGAATTAACAGAAAATATAGGCAAATCAAATGCCAAAGCAAGTACTTTATAATACTATGATTAAAATTCGGCATAAGAAAATGAAATCCAGCGATACTATGCAATTGCATTTGTTGAGGACGTAATAAATCTACACTCAGTCAAGCGACTTTAGCAAAACACCGAAACCTAACCAATGTAAAGTCAAAAAACAAATAATAATCGGATAAATCCATAACGACGTGGACAAGACGGCCAAAGCTCACAACAATTGAATCATTCATGAATATCTTTCAAATATTCAAAAACATGAATCGCTAGGGCTTTGGAAAAGGTATTAGCAACATTAACTCTACCATCAATTTTTGCAAATCTAAAAGCAACAATGCTCAACCTGTTCATCAAGTGTTACTTGATTGATATATCCTTGGCGATTCAGTGAATAAAGGGATGATTAGGCAAGTTGGTTGCAGAATTACTATCTCAGTAGATAATTTGTTCATCAACATTTTAACCAATATATTTGAAAGCCTGCATTATGAAGACTTCCTCTTTCACCGCTTCAGTGAATGAAATGTATTCTGTTTTACACGTTGGCAAGGCCACTGAGCCGGCATCTTTGCACTTCCACGTAACTGGGCTTAGATTAGAGTGCCACAAAAACCTGCCGAAGAATTATGAATCCCCAATGTCGCCAGCCCAGTCACAGAACCAGTGTCCAATTAATCATACAGAGAAAGGAGCTTTACGATGAACAGTTAATGGGTCTGTGCCTAAATAGATTTACACGCATTATGCACGAGTTATTTGGATGATTCATGTTAGTCAAAATGTCAAGTATCTAACCCATCCACGAAACCAGTATCATTCCGCAAATAATTTAAAGGAATATGCAACGGCAAACAATCATTCTGAAAAGTCATGATTCTTCAGCATCTAACTTGGAGCCATCGGCTTTACGTAGCCTCTTGCTTGGTCAATCATTATTAGTGTCGCTTGCAATTGAGATTCAACCATTTTAAACGGTTGAGTAATCTTTCTAAAGTAGGTTTTAATCAATACCTAAATTCCTTTCCTTTTTTAAGCAACATCCAGTCGCAGAAGAAATGCTTGAGCTGCTCGAAAATGGTTCATTTTGAAGAATGATCTGAATTATGATTTAACCGCCTTCACCATTGCATCTGATGATTTGGCAATAATAAGATCATCGACATATAACCCAACCATGCGGCGCTGTGCTTTCTTCGAAATGAAAAAGAGGCAATGTTGTGGTGAAGCTTTATTGAATCAAAAAAAGTGGAGAGCATTAGGCATCTTTCTGTACTGCCAAGGCGGAGATTGTTTGAGTCAATTAATTGAAATATGCAAATTCAAACTTTCAGAAAATACTCAGCACTAACAAATCGAGCAGGTTAATTTATTTAAATTTCAGCCTTGATATTACCTTGAAGAAATGCAGTTGTCACATTAATTTGATGATCGGTGAATGACGTTGATGCAGCATAAGCAAGAAAGACATTGACTTTTTTGGTCCAAATAACTGCACCAAATGTTTTGGTATAATCACTTACTTCAAATTCAAAAGAGCATTGAGGAACCAGTCTGGCTTTAGCAAAAGCACCAGTTGCTGCTTGGTGAGCTGTGAAAAACAAACTACCGACATCAACACCTTTGCCACAAGGAAATCTAACTAACAAATTTATCCTGGTGGTAATCAAAGCGTAAATCTGTGATTGACATGCAACTTTTCAGAGGTGGTCTGGAAAATTGAGGTCACTAGTAGGCGCGGCATTACAGGCAGCAGACACATATCTCAAAAGAAACCTGTCTTTTATGGTGTATCTCGAGTCATTTGAAAGCCATTGACGCTCATTTTCAGTTACATCAACGTCTTGACAAACTTTTATGCTTCCAGCGAGTTGGTCCCTATCAAATTCTGCACCTGTGTTAGCATCAGCAAGATGATCATTATCATGAGAGAAGTCAATAGATTCGTTTGAATCAAAATTATTGTCATTGCTATTATTTTCTTTTATCATCGGATCTGATGTCAGTATATTCATCCTTCAATTTGAAGTTAATTGTTGTACATTGGCTGAAGCAATTTCAGTTGTGTTACAATTGCCTTTGAAGGCGGTAGACTGATTTCTTTCCATAACACCTAAAGCAATTGGTGTTGCACTAACAGCAGATGAAATTGTTCATTTAATGGCAGCAATTGAAGGATTTTTCCAAGGACATTTGGCTTTTTCAAAGAGACAAGAAGAACTAAAAGCAACACTGCTGCAATGAAATTTGTACCTTCTGCAGCTCTGTCTACGGATGTCGTAGCCAACAAATCCGCAGACGGCACATGTACCATTTGAGCTGGATTGCCGGATTTGTTTGGAAATTTTGGCAAAAGGGGCACATCCAAACAGCTTCAAAATCGCAGCACTTGAGATTCTTCCTTAAAAAAGTTTCAATAGTGTAATCGACGGAGCGCCTTGCTTGGTCATAATTAAATATTTCAAAAGCACTCGGCGGATTACCGCTTCATCTCTCAAGTAATTAGCAACATTAATTTCAAACTGTATTCATCTTGCTTCTGGCACGACTACTCTTTCCCAGTGTTCAACGACCCCATCTTAATCAGACTGATACGCAACTGACTTTTCTTGTTTGATCTCCTCTAATTGACAAAGTTCATTAAGCAGCATGAGTGGACACTCCTTATCAGTTCTGACTGTATGAACAGTGTATCCAATGGTCATTGACTGTATTTGCTGTAATAAACAGACCTGGCAACTGCTGATGATGGCATTTCAATTAGAGCCACAAAGACATGTCGTGCGTAATCGACACCAATGAAGATAAAGTAACGATTTCCATCAACAACCTCCATTGGATTTGGCTTACCAATATCAACAAGATGATGGCCAAGAGCAGTGGCTGCCTGTCTTGTAGACGAATTCTTAATAATTTCGATAATTTTTCTTTTGTGAGCCGAGTCTCATTTGGATCCACGAGCAGCAGAAATGACATAGAATATGGCTATATCTCTTGGAACAGTCGTGAATGGATGACGTAAATGCTCATACCAATTTGCATTGATTAACGCTACTGCAGAGGGAGCAACCGTACTTTGATATTCTGCTGAGGCTGCTCTCTTTCCAGCTAAAGTGTCATTCAAAACCCCCAATCACCTTTGAATGGAAACCGCACGGCGCGATTTGTAACAACTGAGATGAAGATTAAGTTTTTAGAATGTGGAGCACAAAAAGTGTTGGTTTATGATCCACCGTTGAGGAGCATCACAGTACCACTACCTTTGACTTGAAAGATAGTGTCACCAATACCAGCGCTCCGACCTAAATACGGAGTTAAGTCGCTGTACAATTCAGCCTTAGCACAAATATGTTGAAAAGCAGCAGAGTTAGAGTTGATCCGGTTAAAGTCAACATGTGCTTGGTAGTTATTTTCAACAACGAAGCATGCAATGACCGATAAATGTTAGGGGAATCCGGAGCGGCGACAACATCAGAAGCATCGGCTGGATTTGGTGATGCACCAGGAACTGGCGGTGGTGCCAAACACTGACTAGCAATGTGTTCCCCGATTGAGGACGGTAGAAATTTACTCGTATCTGAATTTGGCTTCTTGATGGGTTCCTCACTAGCAGGCACTAAGGCTGTTCAGCCTGCGTTACCACAAGTGCATCATCAGGACAATGATTGGCCAAAACTGTTGTATCGGTAAATCTTATTGTGTTAGGACTTTAAAATTGAGTAACAAGGATTTTAGCGTTTGTGGTATCCGAAACCAAAGCAGCGTAAGTAATAGCTGCAAATTCTTGAGCATTCTAGACCTTAAAACTATGGCAATACAACTTCTTGACACAATTACTCTAATTCCTTTTATTGTATAACGTATTTTGCCACCTTGCCGAATTAGGTGATGTGGTGATAATAATAACAGCTTCAACACCAATAATGCCAGAAAGCTTTCTCAAATTAACTATCACTTCAATGCCATACAACCCAATTTTTAAAAACGGTTCCAGTGTGGCAGGAACAAATATGCTACTAACTAACCTAAAGCAAATTGAATCCAAGATGGCTTTAACTTTGTTTTAATCAACATTAGCAGCGACAAAACAATTTTTCGTGATATAAATTTGAACAAACGGACCAAGTTGAGCCGCTTCGAAATTTAAGACCGACGTCTAAATCGTAACGTCAGCGGAATTCGTTAGTTACGTTGATTCATTGCAGCGAACATTCGAAATGTGCCTCATAACCTGTGTAGGAAGTTGATGATTGTATTTGAAGGTAAAGAAGTACCTTAATAAAGAATAACGTAAGAGAGATCAGCAGCCCCTTTCATAAACAACTGAATAAGATCACCAATCGTCAGGGGAACAGGCAGGTGTCAGTAACCGAAAGAGCAAATGTTGTCATCCGGAAGACTGACAAAAATATAGCCACCAACTGATTTTCGATCACCAATGTTTGCGGTCCAATCACAATCGGTGTAATTTAGTAACACACTTGAAGATGCGGCATTGCAATGAACAGTTAATCCATTTGAGTTCAAGTGTCCTTGCTCTCCTTCAGCTAACTCAGATGAATTTTGCCCGGTGCAGCATAAAATTGACTGACTAACTCTACAGCAAATACAATATCATACGGTGATCAATCTGCAGCAAAAAGCAACGCTCCTCCATTTAGTCTGTGAAGTAATAACATTTGATGATCTTACTCAGAGCCATGTGACTGAAGTGCCTCCATGTACCAGTTACTGATCGACGGTGCGGCCTGCGACTGATGCTCATTCATTTTTAACGGTTGAACTATCAGTCTGACGTACGTCACTGTAAAACCAGCAATGGCTCTGTTTCTCTTAGCAACATAAAGCTGAAGAAATCAATTCAGAGTTCATATTCTTTCATTTTAACCAATGAATTGAGATATGATTAGACCTGTTTTACAATTGCTTTTGATGATCCGGCAATAATAAGAGCATTCATATAGTGTTAGCTTGCTTTGGACTTTGTTCCTTGAGTTAGAAAACACTCGGAGTATATAGGACACCCGATGACATTTCATCCATTGAAGAGCATTTAGCTTCTTTATGCACATAGATAGAAAGGATTGGAAAGTCCATATATTGATATGTGAATGATTGAAGGTTCCAACGAATATACAGCATTTATCAATCCAGGAGATTGTGCGATCAAAATTTTTGGCGACCATATCACCGTCAAAAAAAGCAGTTGTTTTATCTGTTTGATAAACCCGCAATACTTTCGATGCAGCACCGCCATAGATTACTTTACGATTTTTCCGCCCAGTTCCCGCATTACACGTTTCAAAACAATGAGCATTTTTTAGGCGAGGAAAGCTTTGGGGAACTTGTCCGGCTGTTGCTAAATCACCAATTAGTGCTGACTTCCTTGGAAACACCCAAAGACAGCTCAGTGGATGTTTTTGAAAGGAAAGGTCAATCAACAAATGCGTAATGCTATGATGCATTTTTTTAAAGTTCTGATTGACAAACAACTTTGCAAACTGTATGGATGAATTGATTTTCACTAGTGGCGGGAATGCGGGCAGCAGCCAAATATGTTGCAGCAGACCTGCCTTCACTAATGGAATTTCAATCGATTGTGAACCATTTTTCTAGGTTCTCCTTGTCAATACAATTTTCTTGACTACTCATTCTTGACCCAGCAAGTTGATCCAAATCAAATTCCGTAGTAGTGATAGCATCACGAATTTCATTGGTATCATCTGAGAAACCAATTTATCTATCTCAACTCAATCTTTTCTAATTGACACTGTTTGAGTCTTGATCATTTAAGCTGATGAAAATTCAATTATCATCCACCTTGGAGTTATTTTTAGATGAATCGTCTGATGTAATTGCAATTTGGTTATCCTTGTGTTTGGAAGAAATGGACCGAATTTTCCGTACCACTGGCTGGAGTACGTGTAAAACCAACAGCAACTGAAATGAATGGTGTAATAGCAGTAAAACATGGATCAACAACAGCAGATTTGGATTCTTCAAAGCTACAAGACGCAATGCCAAGTAGAAAGCAGTGAAGATAGATCTGCGCTCTGCAGGCCTTTCGTGTCTTGTTTCAGCCAACAAAATTACTAAGAACACTTGTATCACTTTTCTTGTGTTGGCCGATATGCTTTGCAATCATGGCTGCAGCACCACATCCGAACATCGTCAGCATAAAAGAAGATATTTTTTTGATTAAATACTGCAGTTGTGGAAATCATCCGAGCTGCGTATTATGCTAAATCAAAAGCATCAAATCACCTGCGCGAATCACAGGTAGGTTCCAGAGGTAACTCCGACCATTAGTATAAAATAACATTGTCCTGGCCTTCGTTTTTTCTGATCTTTGGCAACGCCCACCGACTCTACTGTGATGAGATTCATAAAGACCTGACATTTCATCAGTGATTTATTCAGTTTGTGAAAGGTTTTGAACCGCTTGGATGCAAACGGTTTATGAAATTGGACTGTATGAACCCACATAGCCGGTAATCATAAGGTCAATCTGAAGTAACATAACAGCTCGCAAACAGCAAATGACCGTGCTGCAATTGGTAGTACAAAGTCATAGTTAGAGGAATGATCAATACCAGCAAGAAAAAATTATCATGAGGTGCAGCTTCACATGCCGTGGCACAATGATGTCTGCATGAGGTGGACCAAATGCGGCGGTTTCCTGCTGTGAAAAAAGCAAATTAATATATCTGGTCGGCCTTCTTGCGTGACATAACTACTATTTTAAATAAACAGTGGCAGACAAAAAGATCATTTTTGTTATATTGGTTGGCTCGCTCTCTCTGGGTTGTCTTAACTGTCCATGCCGATTTCTAATGAGGGACGCATCAACATATAAAGAAACGGGACCTTCAATATAATCCTGAATGATCTCTTTTACCAGCCAAAGCACTATTGAAATAAACTGCGTCGGCTTGGAGTGTAAACGACGCTCCTGTATTAGTAGCGGCGATGATTGATTCTCAATTTGCAGCATGGGAACCATGAACACCTTTAATCAATGATGTGCCATGCCAAGCATTTGCGGAAAAATCCCCAGACGAATATCATTATTGACACCTGCACCAGCAATTCGATGTGTTTAAGTAGCGAACTGGCTGATCAAATAAGCGTTGGCACAAGTATGATACGACGCACCAGCATCAAAATGAGATTACTTGGAGGTGAAAATCAGCGTGGTAAAGACCATCAACAACCGAGCAAGCTGCAATCTCATAGTTTCTTGGTTCATCGAAATGCCCCACAGCCGCAAATGTATCGGCTGCAACTGATCATCCAGCTGGAACTGGTCGTAGCGACAAACATTCACTCGCCAAATTTCCTTTTTTGTTGCAACGACATCGTGTCAGTTTGGGTGCTTTTCAGTATTTGAATGCCCTTTTTTAAATAATGAATGACGCTGTTGAACCTTAGCGACATGAACGAGCATTATCTCACTGATGATTTTGATGACTTTTGCATCAGAAAATGCAATTTAGTGATGGTTGGTATATTGAATGAGAACGATTTCAGTGTAGGTGGTGCGAGAAGCAGAATTGGCATAAGAAAAAAATGAGCTTGATCAGCACGGCCGACGTCAAAAATTCTTTAATAGAAATTTATATTAGGTTTATTCTAATCCCGGTTATTAAATAAGGCATTTTGCTATTCACCAAATGCAGCCGACCTGGTGAAAATAATAGCAGCATCACTACTGGTACAACGATAAACCTCTTTTAACTCAATTATCACTTGACGTCCATTCAACCCATTCTAAAGCTCCTGTTGCATTTCAGGAAGAACTAACGCCCTAGAAACTATCGTATGGGAAATGGAACACAAAGTAACTTCAACTTTGGCGAACTTATAATCTATTTGAGGAATTGCAACATCTTTGCTAATGGCATGATCCACAGGAGCAAACTGAGGCCTTTCGTCATTCAAGACCAAAGTACAAATAGAAAAGTTGGCCGCATCCATTCTTATTTCTAATTCTTCCAAGTAAACACTACCCATCCTGCTGAAATCCTGTTGCAGCTGATCCACAATTGTATACTACGGTAAAAAAGTGCATAAAAAAGAAGTACGTGAAACAGATTACCAGCTGTTATTTATATGAAACTGTATCGGATGACAGAGCGTGAGGAAATCTATCTGATGGCAATGGTGAGTGCTGATGGTAGATATCAGTGACACTCACAACAGTCTACACTATCAATTGGTTAACTACAATAAAACTGTAATATATCAAACAGTAAACAATTCAACCTAATTTTAAAATCGTTTATAAAAGCAACGAAACCATTTTGCAATTTAACAAAAAATCACTAGTTCCATCGGATGGTATCCGTACGAAACTCTATGAGTTGCACGATCAGAGCAACAAATGTGAATCAATAGCGTAGCCTCGTCAACAAACAATCAATCAAAAGCCATAATAAGCTGAGTCGAAGACGTCGTAAGCAACAGAACAGCAGTTATCGATAGTGGTTTGAATGAAGCAATTTATTGGGACATTGAATCGCAGCTGCACCAAGTACCTAACTCAAGATATGAGCTGCATTACTTTCAGTATCGGCTGCTGCGCAGTTAGTTGCATCAGTGCAGTTGCCGCTTATGCAAGAAGCTTGAATAAACTTTGTTTGGTCTTTTGGTGAATGGTAAGATGATTAGCCAACCAAAGAGAAAAATTGTTATCGCGGTAGATAACAGGGTTTTCAACATTTGCATCAGCATATTTATGAGCTCCATTGATATCACAGCCGTTTTGACCACTTCCATGGGCGAGATGAATACGGAATCAGAAGTCAGCATGGTTACTGAAGATAGCTGCTTTAAGGTGCATGTCACTGCTGTTCAGGAATGAGAATCAAATAATTAGCAACTGCAATTTAATTATTACCATTCACAGTCCATTCACTCTCACAGTTTCTCACTGACCTAACTGAGAAGCAGCTTTCAACTGTAAAGTTACGCGATTTCAGTTCCATTATCAAAAGCAGTTTAAGGACAACTTAGGTGGTTCAAAAGTAGTGTACCAAGGTATCATCAACGTAACCCACAGGGAATCGAAGATCATACCGTAATCTATTTTTAGCCGATCGCAACGTACCAGTAATTGATTAGTAATGTAATGTCTTTTTTTTCACTAATTAAGCGCAATTTTCTTCAGGAAGAGCGTTGTATAGAATTATTTTTTTGGTTTCGCTGCGAACAAGTCATATTTTTTCTAAAGTTCTATTTCATCAGGCTGACCTCGGTTTGCTTGAACACGGAACTATCTTTGGTAGTTTGAGCAACATCAACTCCGAAAAGTTGACCGAGGATCACTGCAACATCTAACAGCTCCAACAGGTAGCGCAAGGCTGGCATGACGAGCTTCTCCATCCCATTTGATTATACGAGGATGATGACATATTTTTGATATAATCGGGGCACTCAGGGGTGGTCATTCACCAAGACATGAATCACTCGATGATGAGCTGAAAACTTTAGAAACACATATAGATCAATAAGCATCTATTATCATCTTATGCCAATGAGATAGCGAATGTTGGAAACTTAAAGATGACATGAGAACTCTTTGAACATTGCAAAGATACTCCCTATTGACAACTGATGAATGTAGTAATATGATAGTTACACCGTCGAAGCCACCATAGGATTAAGCAGTTGCCACACAAATTTAATGGGCCTGAAGGTTTTTGAGACGGCAACAGGAAGGGGAATTCTAACATTCATATACGTCATTACTTCGTTAGCGGACTCAGTAAATACAATTCCTGCAAATTAAGACAATTCATCAGCAGCTTTTCTGGCCTTTGCAACATTTCCAGTTGGTGCAAACTTTATGGTAACGACGCAACGACGGCCAAATGGTCGTTGCACAGCTGAACGATTAGCCACAGACACGTCCCAATATCGTAGGGTGCCAGAAGTTCTGATTGGCAAGCACCTTTGCCTTTTGGCTATGCACTGGTTGGTGTAACAAAGAGAACAGCAATTGGGGCAGCAGCCAATCATGTCAATAAAGATCAGTCTTTAACGGTTACTTTTCGGACTTACAGAGCCATTAGAGTATCCTTTCATTGTGTTGGCGCTTTTCTTGACACACCTCTTTTGATTAAACATGTTGGTCAACGTTTGATTTGTCACTGCTTCGAGGAATACCATCCAGGTTTTTATTATCTGTGGGTGCTAAAGATTCCATTTGATTCAATGTTATTCATAGACTCCATCTGCATCCCCATCATCCAGGTTGATGTCAATTTATTCGTGATCCCCATTAAAATTATCTTTTTGATGGTTAATCTTCACCAATTATAGTTGTGCTAACTTTGTAATTGGCAGGACTGGACTGAATTTCTCCTATAACACCAGCTGTAATAAGTGCAACACTATCGTTAAATGGATTTGCTAGGTTAATAACAGGAAACATTGCATCTGTGAAAGAAAATGTGGTGTCGTCAAAGGAACAAACAAGAAAAGACGGCAAAGACGCGGTTGTGATGATTGCACACATTGAAGGCTTTTCTCCTCATGTCGTAACCAATAGAAGAACGGAGGATACATCTACCACCTAACTTGGTTTACTTGGTTTTTTGGGGATGATCGGAAAAGCCGCAAATTGAAATACTGGTATCATTGCAGGTTTGATTGTTTTTCATAAAGTAACCTTAATGGAGTAGTCAACAGAACGGGATCGTGGGTGAAAATGAAAGTCGTCAAATACGCTGCAGTGATCACATGTTCCTTCCCAAATAACCGTCATCAATACCTTCAATTTCGGTTGCCAGGGAAGTTGTGAAAGATGCTGTTTGCCAACGATCAACGACCGGCTTTTGCTAAAACTGATGGGGAGCTGAAATATCCTGTTTGACTCCTTCACCCTGATAACAACCAGTGAGGAACTTCAATCCAAACTCGTTATCACTTCAGACTAAATCAACGATCATATCCAAAGACGGCCAGTAAGTTTACTACATTATAGTACATTGCCAACAGCTAATGATATGGTAGCAATCCGAGCAACCACAACATATCTTGAGTGACGATGAATAATGGTGAGAAACAATAGACTCTCATGATCATCATCAGGCGGAGTTGGCCATACAATTTCAACATGAGAATGACAAAGATTAGCAGACGGCTGTGCTGTAAATGAGTTCTTAATGATTTTCGTTGTTTTTCATCACTCGCAAACCCCACATTTTAAACCACCAGCAGCCGAAATACCAAAGAATATTAATTCATTCTTCACAAGATTTTCTATTGGATGAGACAGTTGTTTATGCGAGCTTCAAACAATCCATGAAGAAGCAGATTGAGTAAAATGACATTGAAATCCCAAAACTTTTCTTTGCTCAGCCGACGGTCCCTTCCGATAAACGCAATCGTGTGTACACAATCTGCAGGACCCTTTATTTGTAGAAGCTTACATTGACATTAACATCGCACCATGGGGAGCAGATAGAACCTGATAGTGATCTATCATTCGGATGCTTGTTTTGGTTAGTCTATTATCGTATATTGAACTGTGTATGTACATTAGATAGAAAGGTGTGCATAAGATCGACAGCTGCATTCCTAGGAAGCTAGATTGGATCACTGACCGACTTGGAAGCACACCCGCGAAAGATGCGGATGGACCGATTCTCGGCATCTTGGATGCCCAGTGTAGTCTCTCCAATTCCACTACGCAATCCGCAGACAATCAGGTCAATGCATTAATGCATTTTAGACTTGTTGCAAACAACTGTTCGTGTTGGTGAAGCGGTCGCCAGTTATGGGTAAAAATCAGGGGCTCCAGGGACCACTTACCACTAAAGTAGACTTGGTTGAAATCACAGTGACTGATTTGCTAAAAACAGGTATAATGACGTCAGACCAACGGGTTCTTTGAAATACTGGCATGCTCGTTGCGCTAGAAAGGCAATCAAATCCTTTAAAGAATGAAGCATCATCAGTTCTTCCGCGTTCTGCCTGAAGAACGTTTGCTGTGCAGTTTTCGCGATCCCATGTTCAATTGTACGAGTACAACAATTTTTCTTAAACACCATAGACTGTACAATTAAGTACTGTGATACTGAATTAGAAGCGAAAATTGATTGTTAACAAATATGTGAAACGACGAGCAATTCAAGTGTCAATGCAAGTATTGTACAATCCTTAAGTAAACCCTTCGCAGATGAAAACGGAATTCAGTAATAGAATCAAATTATATCGGTTGAAAAAATAATATCAACTCAGTCAGCTTCACTAAGTTTAACAATACTGTATCATAATTGTCATGCATTCAAACAAAGAAGAAAATTCCGATCAATCCAACTAGACGGAACCAACAGAGCCAGAACGACGAACAATTGAATGAGTGATGCAATTTATTGAAATAGATGACGACTGGCGCACTAACCGCTATGGCCAACATATCAGGTTCACTACTTTTTGTATCAGCTCCGGCGTAAATGAAAGTAATAAACCGCAACACTCCTCGAAGGTGATACATGATTGAAATCAGGTTGCAGAATTTTTGATTGGTTGGAAGGTTAGCAAAGATGAGTGCAGAATCTGTATTTCCTTAGAAAATTAGGTTTTTAACACTGGAAAAAATATGACTGATGAGTTGCATTAGCAGCACAGCTGCCTTGGGCGCTTTAATGAGTGCAGTGTACTTAGATTTACTGGTTATCAAAGCCACTATAGCCAGCCTATTTCAGATGCATGTAACTGATTTTTGAGTACTGACGAACGTAAGACCACCAGCTGATTGTCGATCACCAAGCACTGCCAGCCAATCACTGCCACAGTCTCGAGCAAACTCAAGCAAGAAGCCGCTTTCTATTTAACAGTTTATGGAATTCAGATCAAGCACTTTAGCAGTTTCATCCCACAATATAGACGGATAGTAGATGTTGTACAAAAATATCGATTTACTAACCCATCTCCATAAACAATTTCAAGCCGGAAACAATGTGCGGCCAATAGCATGGATCCAAAAATGGAAGTGCAATGATATATCTTTTAGCATTTAATTCAGAGCAGTCGGTTTCAATAAGTGCTTGATTGAGATAGTTTTCATTTGGCTAGTTTGCGAATGGGATTGATTCATTCCACACTATAGTTCTATCAATTTGAAGTCGGTGTGGATAGACCCAGCACTATTTTTGGTGCTTTGAAAAAAATAAAGTCCAACAACTTCACAAAGAATTACGGCTACATTTTTTGTGTGAGTAATGGAAGTCACTATGTGTAGTTCAGCTTGAGTAATCCAATAAATTGCTGGTGAACGATTAGATCACCGACATATAATGCTACCTTGCGGTGGTGGTTGTCTTTTCAAAGATGAAGCTGACCATCTTTAGCTGCAGCGTCAGCAGGCAGGACCGCTGATAGACAACGAATGTGCAAATATACATATCCGGGTGGCTCACAGCAGTTTTGACACTGGGGTGGCGTACACCATTATTTTCGGCGTTGTTTAGCAAACACATGTTGATTGGCTTTCCAAGGAACAGATATTCTTTTTTTTCTTTTTGTGTTTGTCAAAAAGAATAGATTAGCTTTGATGCAAACTCATTGTCCGATTGGTGAATTTATTACTTTTCGCCTAATCATCCTTTACGCAGATTAGTTAAAAGGACCAGCGTTGCTATTGCGAATGATCGAGTAGCAAGTAGAGCAACATCACCTTATCATAGCAAATCATTATGAGGGGTGATAAAATCCCAACTGATATCAGCAGCAGCGGCTTTTAATGACTAATCAATAGGATCAAGAACTGGATGAACAGCGACAGCGGACTGTGGCGTAGAAAAGATATTACAGATTTTGGATTGCTTCCCATTGTGCGATGTCTCAGATTTGTAACTCTCAGCAGCACACCAATCAAAAATAAATCCTGTCTTTTGCAACAGCTTCACCTGGATAACTTAGTCGCTCATGCCACGTTGAAGAAACCATGGCAACAGCGGATGATGTAACAAAACGGTCTTCTATTCTTGACTCTGCTCTTCCACCACCCAAAGCACCGTTTAAATGAGCAAAATCATTGCTGGTGAAATGAAACCGCTTTCATAATAGGGGTCTCAAATTACAAAAGAATTGTACCATGGCGCGCATGAAGACCATTATATAGTGATTCACCATTGAAAAATATCACCGTAGGAATACCTTTGAGTGTGCCAAGGTGTCACAGAGTCTGCCAATCGGACCTGAATAAAGAGCTTTGCGGCTGATTCACTCAATGTTAACACAAAGATTTTGGGAAGCACCGGCGACAAGATATTTCTTTATGGAAGACAACAGGAGGTACAGAGATATTTTCAAAAACCAATCAAGCAGCGACGTTCCAACTTTGGAAACAACCAGAATAGCAAATGGAGCAAAGTCATTGGCTGGATCGGACGATCCAGCGGAAACTGAAAACAGGGCAAAACACTGAGTAGCCGAGTGTTCAATTTAGTAACGTAGAAAGCATGATATTCACTTTTGTTTAGGATTCGTCAATGGTTCATCGGCAACTGAGACTGTTCAGGATTCTTGCCTTGATAAGAGGGCCATCGAATTGATTAAGCGATCAGTTAAAATCTTTTCTAATTGCTAATTTGTTTTCGCGTTACATGGTCTGAGTAATTTGGTCTTAATAATGGATGTTCAATTCCAATATTTGCGTCCTGAATCTAGTTGATACTTGACGGACTTCTCACCATTGCAAGCTCCTTTCCTATCACAGCAGAATCTGACCTGACAAGGACCATTCGATCGCAAATGAAGGGCAACGAGTACTAAACTATGTATGGATCAACGTGAGCAGCTGTAAATCATTTTTATTTAGAATCATTCAACGAAGGATTCTGACTGGGAAGCGGAGAAATTTCAATTCGAAACAATAGTAGTATATTCACAGCGTCCAATCGTCTGTAGAGTTCTTGCCCGCCAACATTCGCTTGTGACTTTACAAACTTTGGCATGAGCGATGAGGTCATGCACGTCAAAATTTTACATTGATAATCACAGTAATTGTGGGCATTTCTACTGCTGGTGATTATTCATCGTGTTTATGTCTGATTGAATGGCGACAATATTTATTAAAGAGCTGTTTGCTGAAAACGGTATTTCTGCTACTGAATTATTTGATGATGTTATTTATGTGCGAATGCGTGATTCTGCAATTCAATATGGTTGTTTCCTGGTCACCAATGTAATGATTATTCAACATATGTTGCTGCCTCGTTATTTGCTACATCATCACTACCTCTTGACTGGTTGGATTTTATATTAATTTTACTCAACGACTATTGGATTAGACGCTTCATACTGTGGAAATTATTGATGAGTTTGTTTGTAAGAGTAATAAATTTTGTCCAACGAAAGAAATCCAAAATCAAATGTCAGTTTTTTATATGTCTGATCATCATGTGGTTGCTGATCGTTTGCAAAGATCATTGGTGACAAAGACAAGAAATTGTTAGTCGAAGCAGGTTTTCCTAATCACTTGCCGAAAACGGCTTTGATCTGGGCAGTGCTCTTGAAAATATTAATAATGATCAGACCTTCCTCTTTGTAGACTACTCGTATTGAATTATTTTATTCATGAAAATGAATCGCTGCGTTGTTGAAAATGTCTGGATATGACGATTTCTTTTGTGAGCCGCGAACCAATCAAGTGAACAAGGAAGGGTGATACAAGTGTGTTCTGTTTTACTGATTTTTGCAAGATGAGTGGAATGACGGACAGTGTGGACAATACTCTAATTTCTTTGCAGTTGTTAGTTTTGTTGGCGATGTAATGATACCAAAACAATATTTAGCGATCAATCTTCTGCGGCCATGGATGCAACAATTTCATGAGCAAGTGGTGCTTCTTCCATTGCTGCTGGTCTTTTGCGGGGAAAACAGTCCGTTCTTATCAATGACAATAATAGCCGAACTGCAATTGTTTAGGATGACACATCCATGCGTCACCCCAATGAGATTGGTAAATATATTTACATTAAAACTAAGGATGAGCATGAAAATAGATTCAATGAAAATGATTTGGATAAAGAGGAAGGTCTTGCAGCACAAGTGACACAGCTGAAGCCGCTGATCCTAACACTGGAGCTGACTGTGAAATGGACCAAGTTGCTTCGACTGGAGTCAACCATCGAGAACATGTTGATCACATTGAGAAAATAGCGTTATTGTTTACAAACGATAAAAGGATAACAATTAAGACGTGTTTCGCTATACATCATTGGCTGCTGCCATAATGCCGTTAGTACTGCCCAACGAAGTCGAGCAGACCCAATCAACAAAGTTACTTGTCAGTCAATGCTTCAGCAATGCATGATCAAAATATTTATCTGTTGCCTCATCATATGTGTGGAACAGCATTTGACAGCTGTGGTTACGTGTTTACAAAATGGGCTGCACTAAAAAGTGATTCAGGAAAAGCTTGAGTAGTGGCTAAAAGCAACTTTCGGATTGATGATGTTGATTATTCCGGCGCATTCATTTTCGTAATTGGGTGCCACTGTGGTTGTGTCTTTCATGCGGTTTCTTCATCAAGGTCATGCTGTGCTCATCGAATGAATGTGACAGCAGAATTTGTTCAAAATGATATGGACGATAAACTTCAATTAAACCACCTTCCTAACATCTGAACAGTGAGCATCCTTTGATGGTGTGGAAGATACAAAAATTAATTTGTTGGGTCAAACAATCTCCTTTATGGTTTTGCCAAAGTATGTAAAATTGTTTTCAACCGGTTGGATGTCAATGCCCTTCAGTTCGGATGGACATGCTTTGTCTTTCGGAGACGAACAACACAGATTTCTAGGATTATATCTAAATTATGTTATTGTTGCTTGATCATCAAATGCAAAGCACCAACTGGTCCCCTCGCATATCAGTTTATTAATCAAAATGAAATTCCTTGCCCTAAGTTTGGGTTGCTTTCTTGGACTTTAAATTTTTAAACAACCCTAGACTTTTGACTACCTTTGTTGACCTTCGTGAGACTCACCGCAAAACTGTTTATAATAGAAGGGACTTATTCGGTATCACCCCAATGATTATTTCCCAATTCAATGTGCTACTCGAAACAAATGTGTCTGGGTTGGATGGTTTGAACTCAACAGTTTCCAGATGTAATGTTAGATCGTTGCGTTTTGCCGCAATTGGTTTTCCCTAAACTATTGACCTGGATACTGGAGAAATCAGTCAATACCTCAGAGCAGGTGCTTGATGCATCAAGGCTGTGCTCAAAAGGTGCTCAGCTTGTCGATCACAAAATCATTGACTGTCCACTACCGAGCTTGCTTTTCGTTGGAGTGAGATGGATACTCTGAGACTGATTGAGCCCCAGATATTGGTGATTGAAAAGCAGTTTGTCCGTATTTATTTCTCATTAATCAAAAAAACATTACTTGCATTTTGATGGGTAGAACATGATGGTCTTGCTGATTTGTGCAACTCAGTCAAGTTGGCTCACCAAAGTAGTCAATGAACCTCTGGTCTCAATGGAGATCTTCCCATTAACAGGCGCAAATTTTAATGAACCAATTATAAACTCTGATAACAACTTCGATATCAACATTCACAACCATCTCACAAGTTGCGGATAGTTCAGGGATTTTTTATCCACTAACATTTTATTAACTGGTTGCTAAATATTGCGTTGTTCCTTGCAACAGCTGATACTCAAAAGAGTATTGCTAAATGGTTGACTAAATTGGATAATCGCCAACGTTCAAATATCTCAGTGGACTGCTTCAACGACTTAATTGGTGATGGTTGTGAATCTGTTGGATTCGTCGTTCTTCGTTGAACTGATTAATATATTTTGTCATTTCTCTCGTTGATGGTGCCACTGTAATATTATTTGTAGTACGCTAACAGTTTAATTGTATTACTGGTTTTCTATTTTATTGAAAAGAGACGTTGCCGGAGTAACGTTCTTAGCCAGCAACACAAAGGAATCTTCCATCTCTCGTTGCTTGCTGCTTCAATAGGGCCATGGAAGTGCGGCGCAGATTCCAAAAGCTGAAAGCCATTTAGTTCATTTACCTCACAATGATTAGATATACATGCCCTAATCATGGTACGCGCCCACTCTTTTGCGCCCGTCAGGCGATCACTGGAGACCAGAATTCACACTGACGGCTGGTAATTGCTCCGTCAACGAGAATCATCATTTGAATTATTTATAAAACCATGGCCTGCACGCACGTCGTCTGAGTATTTAATACTAAGTCAAAGCTGGCCACTCGGAGCTTGTGGCATACCTATAATCCGTGCCTCGAAGTAGATCACCGTTGTGCTCCGCTGACGCCTTGCGATCCAACCCAATCGTCTGTAATAGGGGCCGGCAAATTGATACTTGATTGACTATGTTCCATACTTTTTTACTGCAATACATTCTCTTCGATGCGCGACAAGACATTCTGATATTCTCTCCCAATTCTGTGTAGTGATTCCATAAGAATATCTTACTGCAAAGAGGGTTTTAAGAAGACCCTACCTGACACACATCGGAAATCTTTTCTATACCAAAGTCAGTTAGGTCACGCACAATCCCAAAGATGCGCTGGTAGCAGATGCTGACCGACTTAAAGTCGTCAGCGGAAAAGCCCAAAACACTGCATGTCATGAATCAGCTAAAAGGCGCGGCGCAAATGATTTTAATTCCAAATACATCGTTCCATAATGATCTAGCAAGTGGACGATAATATAATAAGGTGCAGAGATTTATAAAAATAGCAACCTCAAATGACATCTCCAACGGTTAAATCAGAAAGTGGGTTTCATCACCGACGATCACAAAAGCAGACTAGAGGCAGACCTCGGAACTGAATGTAAGCAAGCGGGAGCCCGACAATAATCTCTGCTGCACAAGGAAACGGAACTTCAGACGATAGGTGAATGTACTGAACTGCTTTAGATAGCCAGCAAATGACTGCTCCCGATGGTTGAGCGGGTTGAGGTTGTGGGTGAGAAAAATTGTTTTTGGGATCTGCTCACTTACACAGAAAAAATGATTCAAGTCCGGTCCTCGGTTTTTGCCCCAAAGCCATTTTGGGGTGAGAGAAATTAACGCAATTGAAATACCTGTATGTGCTTTCTCTAGGATGGGTCATCATCTCATTCGTGCTGTGAGAAACCGCAAAGTTTCATGCGTTGTCCGTCAAGACTGGTAAGCTGCCAGTTTGTCAAATCGCAATTTGGATCGTCCGGGAACACACATTTTTCAGAGCAACTGATGTTGATACAACTATAAACTTCTAGAAGCAATCAAATTGCAAGCATCAAAAAAACAAAACAAAGAACAGAGAGTTAACTAATCACAGCTATGTGCAGCTACTTTATTATAGCATCGTACACGATTTGCAAATCACAATGAAAACAAGTAACACAGTTGAATTATGATTGTTGTCGATATAACATCGGCACTACAAGAAATTTGAATGAGTGACTGTACGGTCGCTGAATCAACAAGAAATCAAACAACTATTGATTTGTAGCCAAAACCAGACCAGTGAAAGCATCAAAACCACAGCGATGGATGAAAAAATTGCTAAAGCACATCCTTAAGCATTTTTGACACTGCCGCTCCAAACACCTCACTTAAAATGTCAGAACTAATGCATTCGGAATGGACTATTGCAATGGCAAAAGAAACATTGAAGATGGCTTTCATAACGTCAAACGTGTTTTAAACAGCTGGTTACCTGCGAGATTTGTGTGATGGGAACCAAAATTCATCGCAAAATTGCTCTCACTGTTGACAATTGGTGTTTCAACAGTTGTACCAATATATCGCCAGAACTCCGATTGGAGGACAGCTATTTTTGACAGCTTCAGTACGTGAAATATATTGAGCATCACAAGTCGCGAAAACCCTCTAGGCCAACTTTTTCAATTCCATGTTACTTGCTTCTGATTCATGAAATACAAGTTCACACCCGCGGATGATCGATGACCAGTGTCCGCAGCACTATGACTGTTATTGAATCATGCTATATCATCTGAAGCAAAATCTCTCTTATGATCTGTCGAAGGATTGGTGTTGAAATATGTTGCCACCTGCTTGGCACAACTAAGAGAATGTTTAGTTGGTGCACCTAACTTTCGAATTGGTAAGGCATCTTCGAATGCAATAAAATACACTAAGCAGTTTGCGGCCAAATGCCAATATTCATTGGTTGATTCGAAAACTGAAAACAGATCAGCATCTCACTCAAAGCGACGAGTTCAAGTAGCACACTGCATAGATTAATTACCATTGGTGTAGCCTGCTTATGAGACTCCTCCACTTTAGACAGTTGAACAATTTCTCCGACGTACATTTTCAATGATTCATCAATCCGTTTCTGATTTCGAGCAACATCCAGTTCAAGCGAACGACGCAAAATATTCCATGACCTATCATTTTGAACAATGGACGGAGATATCATTTCACCAATTCCATCACTGCTTCCAACGAATTGGATCAACCCAATCATCATCATATAATCCAATCGTACAGTGGTGCTTGTTCTTCAAAAAGAAGAACACACCTATTTCAGCGCAAACTTGCTGAAACTCATATGTTTGGACTGCAAACAGCACGTTTTTGTAGAAAGAGAAATAGGATTGTTTGACTCCAAGTACTGACCTTTGTAGCATCTTAAGCTTCACAGGATACTCAAGATCGGCCAATCGAAGAGGTTCATTGTTGCGCATATCAGAGTGGATATCTACATGAGTAAAAACACTAGTCACATTAACTTAATGAACTATAAGTGATTTGATAGTGCATCAGCAAAAAGGACTCTAAAACTTCTCTATGAAGCTGCCGGACCAAACCCTGGTTTTATTGAATGGCATCAGCTACAAAATATCTTTTCAGCTGCTAGTCTGGCTTTTGCAAGACACAAGATAAGCCTGACTTAATCTCAAACTCACAAAGATAACAACAACCGCTAATTCTCTAATGAACATATAATCGAATATGAAGATATTGCTATATAGCATTGGTTGATGCTGTGATGACAGGAAACGCTACAACTAAGGACTGAATATTTTTCTTCAATTGTAGTAAAAGCAGAAAGCGCGGCAGCTAAATAAGTCAGAGGTCGTCTGTCATTGGTGGTATTTCGAGCAGCATCTGTAAGCCGCTTAAGCTGCTTTTCAATCTCACTAAAATCATTCTGAGGAACCTGGTTGGTATGAGCAAGCTGTTGAATACTACATCCAGCACCTGTTTATGCTTCACTGAACTCATTATGAACATCAGAATATAAATGAATTTATTTGAATTGACGTTTTTGAAATTGAGATCTTCTTTTAGTTCATCTCATGGGCTGATTAAATAAAACACATCAATGGTTTAGAATAACTACGTTAAGCTATTTTGTCAGACATTCCCCGATATGTTTTAAACTTTTCCAGCTCTGTTAGCTTTGCTTTTGCAAGAAGTTGACAAATTATCCCATTCGACACCATGAGCAAAAAGTGTATCTCCAAAGCCTGTTGCATTTGCTGGTTTGATGCCGCGAAAAAATTGATCGTCAAAAGGAAATACGGGTTTATCAAAACAACAAATACATTTGAACACAACCGATCCGTTAAAAAGAATAATGACTTTGGAAGTTTTTCTACTCATGCCGTGGCGAGCAAGAACAAAGAGAGAACGGTCATTTCCTTACTCGGCCTGTTTGATTTATTCGGGGGTCCGGCAAATGAAGCAAATTGAAAGACAATCAAGAAAACTGTTCATGATTGTTTTCCATAAAATTATTTAAAAGGCGTAGTCAACAGAGGACAATGCTTGGTGGAAATCAAATGCATCAAAAGCACTGCGCGGACCACTGGATTAATGCACATGAAATTTGGAACATTTCTTCAATACACATTGTGTTTGCAACTCTGATGATTGATCAACAACTACGTTCAGCAACCCCAAACTGATAGTACACATACGAAACCGACAATTTATGATTTGGACTTTCAGCTTCGCTTAACTCATTCAAAATCTTTGAAACAAGTTGTTTATCCTCTTTGTCAATATGAGCAGTTTTGAGAAAACATCCTTGGGCAAATGCAAGTAATTTCACCAATTTCGCAACACCAAACGATTGCAAGGTGAAAAGAGCAACAGCATCATATCCTGACTGTTAATCAACATTAATCACTGGAAAAGTATGCGCTTAGCTTCAGCAGTATATTTGCTTCGATATGTCAACTTGAGGAAGAGCAAGAGCAGCGGTGGGGCGGCTTTTGGATATCTTACTAATATAGTTTGTCAACAACGCTTTTAATATGAAACTTATTTTGAACTTGCAGAAACCAATAAAAAACCATTTTCTTTTTTTTTCAAGCAATAGTATGATCAAAATTGTCTGATCGTCTTCACAGACTGAAGGTCCGATTCGCAGGAGTGGTGAGGGTAAACAAGCAATCATATAACCCTAAAGCGGCTTTATCACCAGCCGCCGCACCATTCTTATAGTGGCGAAGATCCTTCAATAATGAACAAGCCCTATTATGTTGAACAATTGAGGTTGAAATCTAATTTGCTTTATGGAGGGCATAGAAAACATTCTCTCATTTCCCCTTAGAGGGTCCGCTCACAGTTCCACTCTCTTTGACATCAGTGATTGACTCACCCCTCCCTACAATATGCCGAGAATGAAAAATGATGGTGCAGAACAATGCAAGAATATCAAAAAGATGTTCGGATCCCCCAAATTCAAAAACAATCTATTTTCAGCTCAACATCAGCGTTCCGAATATTTCCAAGGACCTTGTGAATATTGGCGAGTTAACTTTGGAGGCATCCAGAACAGCTGCAGCACTGATATAACGGCTGAGAGATATGTTCTAACCGGAACTAGCAATGCTGCCGACAAATCTATCGAGAATGCTCAGACGTTGGAAGACGATAAGATGTCATTAATTTAAATACAAGCATCTTAAATGAACCTCAACGTGAAAAAGAATCCCTAGTGAACATGAGTTGGACGCAAATGCTTCAACACCAAAAGGATAATTTAACTCTTTTGCATCCGTATGAGTAATTTTGCAACTGACAGTATAATGGTAAGTAGCAGTTTTTGCGTAAGTCGAGCTGCAGACAGTTCAGCATTAGACAATCAAAGCAATTTGGCCATCGTTGTACCCTTCGCTAGTATTAAAACCAGATCACTTAAAATAGTTGTTGCGATCCCTCAAAATGGATAATTTACCTCGGCCGATAGCACCATAAATTGAGGTAGTCATCTGTTTAGTGGATTGAATCGCAATTCTAGGAATTAGTTGGTTTTAGAAAACGCATTTCTGACTGCCCTACGACCCATTGTAACCAACAAATCCAAATCGGGGACAACCACCTTGCCGCTACGCAAGGGACGCGTCTGAAAATGCTTGGGCACGTCAATAATGACCGACTCACTTTTTTCAGCCCAAATCACGGATTGTTAGATAATTGCGGGAACCAAGACGGCAAACTGGGCAGCTTTGTGGTTGGACACCGACACCTTTGGAGTTAAATTAAGAAAATTGAAAAGTGTCATTGACTTTTGCAAGCCGACACGGGCAATTTGCCTTGAAGAGTGTAGTGGGCAATCCAGTGATTATATGTAATTGAAGCTGTCTATATAGTGGAATACTGTAGAGGAGATCGCCAGCCGTCATTTTATGAAACATGGTGAAACAACTAACAGTGAAGAGACCAGACGAGTGACAATTTTGTAGAAACCGTGGTTCGCGAAGGTGAAAACTGGCAAGACTGGTTGTCCAGTGCACAATTAAATGTTGATATCATGTCAAGCGCAAAAACCTAACAGGACTTTCGTTCTATTCAAAGATTAATGTGCTCATCTGAATGGTCCTTAGGCTGATGGTGGAACTGTTTCAAGATAATTTCAATATCTTGTTCCACACGCTGCGGTTAAATTCATGCAGGCATTCTGCGTTGAACATCTGGATTATTTCCGCAATAATTCATCTGAATCAGATGGCCACAATGTCGGCCTTGACACAACTGGAATGCGAGCTATTTTACTGATGAGTTGTCCATAAAACACGCGACTGCTGCTCTTGCAACATTTCATAGTGGAATGGTTGCACAACGTCAGTTGTTCCTTTACATCAGGGTCGCCACTTTGACAGCATTCTTGATGATTATTTATATTCTAATAATCTGGCAGCCCCAGCTGACAAATCAGATGCTAATTGGATAGTTCATAAGTGAAACTAATTCGCTATAACGAATATTGGCACAGACGGTGCGTACCTTCTTCTGAAATAATTATTGTGCGTGCAAAATTTTCAAAGATGTCTGTCACAAGATAGCAATCATAAGCAGATTTTCAGTTGCAAACGATGTTCATTGAATTGGGATTGTTGTTCCAATGGAGAGATCAAGCACAACAAATGCCGGAACTAAATGAATGACAAAAGATTTCTTTCATTACATCTGAAATAGCACTTGGATGGGTGGGGAATTTGGTTGAATTCCACTTCTCTAAAAAATGGCGCTCGAATCAGCATTTGTCATCAGTTATTTATGCAACATATCCACCTCCTGCGTTTTGAAACAGTTTGGATGTTCCTGCTACGCCATCAATTGCAAACGGATGAAGCAACCAAGCTTGCTGATTCTTGTTTTCTCGCTCTTTGTGGTTGCTAGGTCTTGACTAAAAGTGCTTTCAGCGTTTTCAATCGTTGTGACAGCAGCCCCATTGTCTGATGTTCTTGTCGCAGTGATGAATTCAATGTTTAGTGTAGAGATCCAGAGATTGCTGCAATTGATCAGAAGTTTTATATTTCGTTAGAGTGACACCTATTGATGCTAGTGCTCTTGAGCGAAACAAATCAGTGAACTGCTGAAATAGCCAGTGATAGGAGAGCTGCCATTGCATCAGATGGAACAGCAAAGATTAACTCCGATGAGGATGATGAGTGTATCGACATCAGCTCAGAAGATGAAGTAGCGCAAGGTGCCAATGTCAAATAATCAAACTTATTGGAATCATTCTTTCACACAGATGATACTGATCAAGTTGGTTAAGTTTACGCTGGTGCGCAAAGCTTTGTCGACGAACAGGCAAGTACCAAGTTGGTTAAAAAAATTGTTCATGATATCATTGATGTAGGACCAATGTACTTTGCCAATCTTGAAGAGATCCAACAGAAGATGGTTATCAATGGCTAACTAAGCCGCTGCCTTTCTTGCCGTTGCTTCTGCAAAAGCAAATTCTACCAACCAAAAGTGCACAGATCTTTTCCATCGGAGCGTCGGCCTATGCATGACAGCAATCAATTGATATTAGGTGTTCCCGTCACAAAAAACGGCAGTTGGCTGCCGTTGTATGTCGAACAGGATAGCTATCAACAGGCATTGGTGCGACGTCCAGACAAGCTGTTAAATAATTGTCTCACTGAATTCTAATGATCGTAATGAATATTTTAGCTCTTGCCCTTAAAATTAGAAGTAAGGATATAATAATTCGTGGGAATTGTTTGGTGCTTAATCACCTCTAAAATATTGCAGGATACTCCAGTTGATTAAAATATTAAACCAACGTTGTTATTGTTGCCTCAAAACGATGCTGAGCGTTCTGCATCCGTTTGCTGATCAAGATTCTTCACATTAATATTGTCTGTTTAGATCCTCGAAGTTGATACAATCACCTATTTTATACAAATGTTGGAACTCTCTTATTCTTACGGATCTTCAGTGGCAAAGCTGCAGCTGATACATTCAAGCCTTCTGTCTTTAATCAAAAAAAACCCTCTTGCAGGACTTAAAACACGAATTCTTATTGTTGATTTTGATCAAAATGCGGCAGGAGTTGCTCTGTCTAATGAAAAATCGGTCACGCTCTTGGTTCAGCAGATTCAAAAAGATGAATCCATATTGTGAAGCCCGCCCAAAATAATAAGCCAGTGCAAAGCTCTACATCAAACTCACACCTCTAAATGATTTTGTTTAGAGTCATCCAATTACAAATTTATTAATGATTGGTCGGGTTCCGCCGCGCATTGATGTTAGTAAGATATAGGATTTGCCGACAAGATACTTAGTTGATGTGCCGGTGCGCAATGCATGCTGCCCCTTCCAGCTGTCTCAAAAAGAGAGAATAATGCTTGAACTCAGACTATTATTTGTTCGTGGGGATGCTTCTTTTGTTCTCCAGTCTGTTGCAACCTCCAACTTGGAAGAACCTCTAAACATTCAGTATTGGAATTCATTTGGAGATGTTACTTTTGTAAGAGATGAAATCTCACTGACACGGATCTTCAATAACCAACTTAGGTTTTGTGTGCCGACTTGTGAACCTGAGTTAGTCTCACTCACGGAAGCAGCGAAAAAAAAGTCACTCAATTACAGTCTCTAAATCTATTGGTGAAGAAGTTGAGAACCTTAGTATCTGCCCCCATATGAACTCCGCTCGGACCAGCGGCTACCGTTTAGGTCTTCTGGAAATATTGAAGCTTGATTTGTTTAAATAAAATCTATGAGAGGACTCAGCAATTCTGCATCTTTTTTGCAGCTGTTGATACCAAATACTAATCAGGCAGATTCTTACCCAGCGCGCTTACTGCACCAGCGGTATCGTATGAAAAAGAGTTGCCTCGACAATTCCATTATTCATGACTGAGACATTCCTGATTAAATCGGGTTAGCTTTAGCTGTTTATTATCGTTCGTTTAGGTTTTAGATAATTTTTCACTCCTTGTGTTAGTAAAGTCAGACACTGACTGCGCTATCATAATTATTATTAGTGTCACCTTTCAACGTACCGCTGGTGCTTCAATACGGTTGCTACTTGCTGGTTTTGGTATTGCAAAGCATTAGCATATAAGTCACAGTTTCTTAGTCTTTGATTTTTTATATTCATTTATAGCTATATTGCTGATTACTTTGAATAGGTGTTAATCAATGACGGGCTGATCCGTGGGTCGCAGAAAAAGGTGCCGGTCAAAGCACACAAATGCAGAATGTCCATGCGGCATTGGGATATTCGTCCCCCACAAAACAGAAGCAGCTCCATGCGTCTGTGCTTGCACAGCTCCAAGATCCCCCCACGTGCATCAGTGACGCGACTATTTGTGTAGGCTCCAAAGACGTCACCCCAAAATGTTGGGTTGTGGAAAGCCGTATTCGGGATTGGAACCCGGTCAACTCACCCTGTCTGCGGTTTTTTGGAAATCATATTTTGCAGAGAAACCTGTTAACGCGCCAGTCAACTGGATCTGTTCCACGCCGGTCTACTGCAGTGCTGGACTGCACCAACACAATCGATCAAGAGCTAGTTCCTCGGATAATGGGAGCTGCTTCCGGTCTCCAAGAGGGTGACATTCTGTTCAATTTTTCAGTCACTTGACGGCTTTTGTGAGCCACTTTGATTTAACCAGGTTTACAACATAAACCACACTTGTAATCAATTCTGTGCTCTTCATTCTCATATGCTTTCCTACCGTGATATATTACCATCACCGGCTACTAATGGTTAGGAGCCGAGTTGGAAACGTTTGCATGGCAGAATAAAGAAAGAGATTAGATGCTGCAATCATCGCTGTTTTGGCTATGGGGGTGATTCTCGAAACAGCTCAATTGAATTTGATAAATCAGCGGCTTAGATATACTCCCGTTATTGTTTTTGAATGAGTTGTTTCACACCTTAAAAGGTTCCATTCAGTTTCAATTCATTTTTGTTGGGTAGTAGCAGATTATTTTTGGATTGGTTGCAAGAGTTTCATCTCAATCAGTGGTACTATACTCAAGAATTAGATGGGTTGAGAGTCCTTCTTGGTTGAATTGTTGTTGAGTATGATGATATTAATGCGAGGTGACGTACACGAAATGAATGGGCGAATACATCATCCAATTGCAGTTATTAGAATAACTTTGTTATATAACTATATTGCCGTAGTTTTAAGGTCATAAACCCTTATCAGTATGTGTTTATTCATTTGCTGTTACAGTCTGCCACACCTGATTCGCAGAAACAAATAATGCCGAAATCAGCGGACATTGAAACCTTACTATTAGTGATGAAAATGGTGAATTAAATATTTTGCTGACGATTTGTGCGCTGGTACCTCGAGTTAGATGAGTCACCCTGTTAAGATACAACACCATTGAAATTAGCTCTGTCAAAAAATATAACGTGTTACCGCTATCAGAAATTGATTAAGTTCAATAAGGCCTTTTTGGTACCATGGCCAGCTTCTGCTAGACCATCAGATTTAGCGAATACAATTGCTGCCTTTGCTGTTTCAATGGCAGAATAGCTGATGAGTAGCTAGTTCTATCAGCAAGGAAAGCATCTTAAAAGTCGATGTTAAACGTCAAACAACTTTATGTTAACATTAGTGCCTCTGAGGATGATGTGAAAGGAAAGTCACCTAGCGTTCCAAATTCTCAATGAAATGGCATTGCTGGAATTAGTGACACAAAGGATGATTTAAAATGTACTAGCACTGTGAGGCATCGAAATAGTGGGTCGTTTAAAAATCTTTAAATGTGCCATATTCCAAAATTAAAGTTGATTATAGTTGACAATAGAAAAAATGTCAATCCAATTTGGAATAATTTGGTTGGATGAACTGCGCTTCGGCCGGAAGTAATCCACTCCCATTATATTATTAAGGACTGAGAGCCCCAAGTGCTGGTCAGCTAATGAATAGGAGTTTGCAAAACATCAAGTAATCGTGCTAAAGGTTTCTACAGTATATTCACAAAGCAATTCGCATTTCGGCTGCTTGTAGATTTGATTCGATGTTTCGTCAGAAAAGCACAATGACAAATATGACCTACTAGTCGGCTGCAAATTTAACTACCACTCTTTTTGGTCTTCTACCAGCTGACGTTATTGAGCAGTGGGCTGGGTCTGATTCTTCCAGAAATGTTGCAATTGCTCCGATGGCTGGACTATGGACTGCGTACGCCAACTTGGAATATTACTTGTAAGCTATTCTACGATCTTTGGTTAGGACTGTTTATGCTGTCCGTCGATAATGAGTGTGCAACGAAGTTGTTGAAATCATTTTGTCAAATTGTAGAAATCACAAATGGACTTCCAGTTTCATATTACTGTCATCCGAATGGCGGAGGTCAATGTTGGCAATAATCAATGAAGAGTCTTCGCGAAATATTCATAATTTAATTTAATGCAGCTGACCATTGGCGAATGATCTTGTGTTGTCGGTAGTGTCTTTGATCCGCTTGATTCCCGTCATACATGGCTCTCGGTTGGTGATGATAGTTGAATTATATTATGCAACGGAATTATCCAGTGCTTGTACATTCAGTTTAGACATGCTGGTAGGCCATGAATCCTAGAGCAATCAAAGAAGCGATATTAGGTGATAAATGTATCTTTGGTGCATCTGTTGGATGCACATTAATTTCAAACGGTCTGGGGGTTGAACTCTCCATGGACTGGCATCCATTAAAGTGCATCCTGTCAGGTGATTGGAAGAGAAACTTTGTCAGGGATTGATTGTTCTTGTCAATCAGTCCATCACTTTCTGCTGTCCTTGCTGTCACACGTGTTGCTGTAGCTGCTAAGCGGTGCTAAGTGTGTGAACTGCTAAAAACGGCAATCAAATCAGAGTAACAAATGTGTCAAATATATTTGGGATTGCTTCAAGTCAAAATTGAAGGAATTCAACCAATGTAGATCTTAAATTATACTCACTATTTTCAGATGAATAATCCAACGAAGCTGCCGTTAACAAACTTCTCCGTTCAACTAAATGTGCAACATCAACGGATATTGAGAACGTGGTTAAGAATGCTCACACCGCTGCTGCAATCCAATTAACCAATTTTCGGCTACGAAGAAAGCCGTCATTAATAGCTGCATGGCAATACTAAAGTTCTTAGGATGTTTAGACAAAATTTTATGGATAGGATTCAAGAAACGTACTTTCTGACCTGTTTGGCCAGTTTTTAAAAGCGACTCCTTCTTCCAAACAAAATTTTGCCGACTCAATTAGCGAGAAACCCTACCAAATTGAACGTCGGTCAATCGATGAAATCAATAGCACCCTGCCGGTTCATTTACCTACTAGAACACCTTGTTGGGCGGCATTGAGTGGTCACAAAGGGGTCTACACCAATTTTGAATTTGCCAGAAACAAGGAGAGCGGCTCAAAGGTTCATTCAGCCTGATCAGATTCAATACACGAGAACATCCCTTCCAATAATGTAGTGTTAGAATGCCTAAGCTCTCCAGGCCGTTGTTCATCAACAGTAATAAAGGTCAATGAAATTACTGCCGCGGCTGCTCATCTTCATGGTCATAAACGCCAAATTGAGATGGTGGAATCTCAATTTTGTTCAAATGTTGACTAACTGTTCAAAGTACTAAGGTTGCACGGATCAGCTGATGCACTAGTACATTGGGCAATCTGTTAGGGTTGGAAAATCTAAGGATGCTTCTATTTATTAATGTTTCGAAAAGGATTTGCTAGACATCGTGACTTTTATCTCACACAAAGCAAAGAGCATTGCAATTAAGCTCTGCAGGCCGAAGACCTAGTTACCCGAATTACTCGTTTCAATGATCAAACCGGAGTTTTACAGCTTTCATTGTTGTTCAAAACAATTGACCTTTCAGTAATTTTGCACTCAGTACTTGGACTTGCTGGTCCATAATATAACGGAGGGATCGCTGTGCAATAAGATTAACATCAAACCGATCCTGTCAATGAATGAAGCGCATGACGCTTATTTGAAGGGTGACTGGTATTAGTAAACAAATTATTGCTTGCACAAAAAAGTGATGGCTACTAATTATATATTCAATAATCGATAAATTTCAAATGATTCAATTGCTGTTTGGGTTGGGCTGCAAATTGGTGACGGATGATGTTCCAGTTGTTGCAAGGGAGATAAGCCGATATCTTGAGGGACTAATCCAGATCCACCTAACATGTTCGGAAAGACAACTGAGCCATTTGAAATGCTGTTCAAGAGATGTTTTTTACAAACGGTATTATTGGATGAGTTAATGGGATACGGTGACACTGAATCGAGTGCAGCTCTTGATGCTCGACAGTCAGTTTGTGTTACTATGCACCATTTTTATTAAACCAAATAGAAAGGAATGAAAACATCCGACATCAGTTCCGTTGAGAATAAATATGGTAATGTGCTCACAGCACCTGAATATAAGTACTTTAATAAATTTCACTTATGACTGTGGGATTTTGACGGTTGTAGCATTTTTGCAATTTATAGGTTCAACCTCATTTGATCATAGTCGATGGATTTTTTTCGTGACCACTTTGGTACAGTGGTCTCACTATTTTGTTTAATTGACTGTAATAATATATTTTGAACGATGAAGATCGTTTGCTTGCACGAATTGATTATATCCAGATATGTATATGATCATATTCAAAAGATTTAATTGTGATTTTTTCATTTGATATCTTCCATTCATTTGTTTGTTTTACTTTCTTCTAATCGTTAGTTCCTCACTTTTCAATCACATTTCGATTTCTTAGCCAAATCGTTTTTGAAAACCATCGGTATCGGCCAACAAAAAGATAGGCAATCACAGAATCAAGCCCGGTGACGTTCTAGCTGTTTAAAGAAAGAAGTGTTTCTCCATCAATTCCTGAGGAGTTTGAACTGGTTTCCGTGACCAACGGACGTACCAGCATTTCAGAAAGTCCGATTTGCCTTTCGCAAAATTCTTCGCAGGCAAAGCTGCCGATAAGATTCAATTCCACTTTATTGTCCTTGTGAGGGGCGTCATTCAGCGTTGAGAGCTCTCTCCTCATATAGATTTGGATCATCGCCATCTCCTATCAGGTTGTGCCCGTGACTCTTTGTGATATAACCCAGCTCCTAATAAAGAGTCATGCTATTTCTTTGAAATTAGGGTTTTCTATAGAGTAGTTTATTGTATGCCACGATTATTGATTTGACACAGCAGGGTGTGAGCGAAAATAGAAATATTCAGTGTTGAAAATAAGAGAATCTAAAGAATGCAGTGAACTTTAACCATTTGAGTTTGCGCTTTGTTTTAAAAGCTGGGTAGTATGGTCGAATGTTCTTTTCACAACTGAATGAACAGCTTACGCCTGCGGAACATGTGGACATATGCAATATTTAATTGTGGTTGGATTCCACTTGCTATATTTTGCATGCCGGCTGATTTGTTGAGGATTAAATGTATTTGGTGGTTGATGGATCGTGGTATGGCCGTCACGTATCATCTAATTTGAGGAAGGAATACAATACTTTTATCGGCGAAGCAGGGAATACGATGAACCGACCCCTTCAACCAGATATGTGCTGAAATTTGTTATCGACCTGCCGAAACTGCAATAGTTTCTCTTGTGATTCAATTGATCAATCATGAAGTTTCACAGTAATGATTCAGTTGCAGTTATTGGCTCCGCTGTTTTAACATGCCACTGCACTTCGGCCCAAACACCTGTCAGGCAATTTACTTAGCTTCACGAAAAGTTTCTTGCTAGTGAAATCGTGAAGGCAGAATATTTTGCTGAAGATGCTTTATCCAGTAGCTGAAGACACAGCGTTCTTATCTAATGTTAATGCAGCAAAGAAAAGGCAGAAGGCAAACTCAATTAGTTGCGCTCGTTGTCATAACAGGCACAAGTGGCTAGTATGTGATCGTTAGCAAAGACACTTACCTGCGGCTCATCAACACCATCTAATGGATCTGCCGCTTCAGCTGTTCCCCATGGACCAATTCATGATGAGAGCTGTTTGCTTTGCCTTGAAAGGAAACATGAAAGCCGATGTTAAACTCCAAAACGATTTGATTGGATTGCAGTGTCCGCCAATATTTAAGTGCAACCGCTGATCAGCTCACCGAGCTTGCTTCTAATTTGGGTCACATAGATGAATCACGTGGCAGCATCGTTCTTATTATAACAAGCTGTATTGTTTCAGTTTCCATTGGAGCAAGATTAGAAAAGAGTTGTCAGGCTACCGGGCGAGCCGAATCAGTATAAATATTCTCCGCAGATTAATGAAGAAGTTGGTTTTTATTCGAAGACGTTGGTGTTTATTTTGATAGTGCTTGGATGGAATTGGAGGTCCTTTAGGACTGTGAGAATGTCTGGTAGTTCCATCTGCTGATGCCATAGAGTGTACAAAAATTGGTTGAACAATGAGGTCATCCAATTGAGGATATCGCCAGTGATATTGTAAAGATAGATCGCATTTTGGATTCTCATGGCTTAATGACACAGTCTTCTCAAAATGCAATAGCCACTAATGCGACTCACTAATCGTCTATAAAACAGCCGCCTGCAGCGCTTGTTTTTTTTCTGGTTGAAAAAGTCAGGCGAAAGGCAGTTGTTGCTGTTACTAAACGTCGTTCTGTTGTGTCCATTGCTGATGATTACTCATGGTATCGTGTTGCTTCTGCGATTGCCACCTAACCAGATGCTGCTGCCAAGATCATATCCTATATTATGTTCGCTTCACATCTTGTGACGAACAGATTTTCACCGTAGTCGTCAGGTACCTAGAATGCATGCATCCTGATGATAAATGATTGTCATTCTGAAGTAATCAATTGATGAATTTCAGCTCCGTATCAGTCTTATAAAATGAGGACATCTAGCGCAGGCAAATAAAACCATGACAATCACCAGGACCTTGCTAAACGAAGACGCTGTTCTTGATTGTTCGCTGAATCAAGCTGTGATTTCATCAATGAATTTGGTGAACTACCTTAGCCCCGAAGAAGCACATGACTTGATTCATGATTTTGATCTATTAGTCGTACGAAAAGAGGTTTTCTTTGTATTGAAGCTGCTTGGATGGTGTTTTTATGCCGCGTTCGCTAAGCAAATCACGCGCAATAAGAAAGGTGATGTAAGTATTCAATATGTGTTTGTTGGATAATACATCGGCGGCAAGACCGATGAATTCGTCAATGTCAACAACAGCTGTGTTGATGTCGAATCATGTTGTGAATTTTATACAACCACTTTCTCTTTCAATGATCCAGCATTTGCCTCCTTCAGACAATCAGATCCATTGCCGGTGGATGTATCTGCTATGGAAGATGATGTCATTAGGGGCCTCCGTCATCCGCTTCAATTATGCAATGATTGACATCAACAAATGGTTTGAATATTTCGAGGACAGCATTTCTATCTCGGCGGCTGCTTTCAATGCTACAACAAGCTATGCTTCAATTGAAAGAGATGACCGTATTCCCACTATTACAGATGATAAACAGATAGTTGAAGCCAATGGCGATGAATTCAAATCAATTCTATGAATTGCTTCCGCAGATCTAAAGGAGATATCCAGAAACATCTCACCAATGCTGAACCAAGTATTGACCAACTTGCTGGCACCAAAGGCGCTGCGGAAAACAATTTTCAGGACATTAAACCATTCTTCATGATGGTAAGTTGATTATAGAAGAACTTTCATATGGTGAATTTTGCTGTTAATTTTTGCTGGCTCATATTCTGCCGCTGGGAGTTCGGAGCCAGACTGATCAATTTAATTTTACAAATTGGGCGAACATTCAAAGATTCAGACAGCGATTGTTAGCATTTCAAATTGTTTGTCAATCTTTTTGTCAGTAGAAGGGGTGCTGGATGCCATTAGTTGTGCCTCATTAAAGACCGCTCCAGCGCGTGCTTATGCAAAAGACATTCTAGTTGGTTGCGGATTTCTTTGTCATCAAGGAGTTCATAGGGCTAAATGAATTTGCGCAGTATTTAGACACAGAAGTGCTACAGTCTTTCTTGCCGGTTGCGCATCAAAGAGAATTCAAGTACATCGAATGGATGTAAAACCGATTTTGATTAATGGTAGTTGCTATGCTCAAACATTATTGAAACAGATTGCAGCTGTTTCTAACGCTCGCCGGGTCATATAGTATTTGATACTTCTGAATCAAAGCATCGCCAGAAGCAAACTCCGTTGGGCCGGCACAAGCAACGGAATAGTCAACTCCAATTGCTTCCGTCGACATCAGATCAGCGGAACGTTCTTTCATTAATTTCTGATGATGAAATATCACTGGATCCTCCAATTCCATCTGGTCTATTTCAAAATTGCCCCATTTCTAGGGGCAAAAGTCAACGATGTTAAATCATAATTTTCATCGTTGTTGAGAGTAGTTCTCGTTCCATCAATGCTTGCGACAATTCCTAAAATTCCATGCTGTTCATAGTAACCAGAATACAGTGTGGTAAATGAGGACCTGCATCGGGGTCTGTTTTCGACATTTTATGAGCATCTTGTCTCAGTCGCAGGCCATTCCACAGATGATTCTCCAAATCACGGTGTCGGATAGACCGACGGTTGGGAATTGAGTTGGCAGATAATATCATTTTGCTGCTCAAATATGGGATCGCTGCTTTTGCAAGCAATCTATTCCGGGATGGTATGGCATTTGCCGTTAGGTATTATGGAATACAATAATGAAGACAGACCTTGACAGATCTCAGTGATGAAGAAGAGGTCCTAACCTATTAAAATTATCAACCATTATCTGCTGCATACAAAGATCTTTGTAGTTGTGTTCGTCAAATTCTTTCACAGTGAATGGGCAGCCGACCATTGCATCTGAAATTTTGGTTGCACAATATATTGTTTATATCGATCTAACGACTGCTACATTGATCTCAATAATGAGTTGTCACGTGCCTTGCTCACTGGTGATGGTGAAATCGCTGCAACAACTGACGAGGTAAAAAAAGCTGTGTCACTGGTGTGGGTCCGTCATTATATTGGTACGATTTTTAAAAGAGGCGTTATTCACTGCATATTAATTAAGCAATGAGCTTTGGTAACAATCCAGCATTTCTTGAGAAGAGTAAACATTGATTTATCAGGATGCTTGTTATAACAGAATTGGGCAATGCTGCTTTTACTCTTGCAGGTGTAGAGCCAAAAGCAAATCTTGCGGATATCTTGACTTTGTAGCTCAGCGCCAGTGCCTTTACGTCTCATGATGGCTAAGCTGATTTATTGTGTATAGTTAATGGTTATGATTTTGCAAGTCTTCAGTTCTTGCATTTATCCGAATCGTATTGTTTGTTTGATTTCCTGTTAATTTTCTTACCATTCCGTCGCGCAATCGTTTGAAAAACACCACAAATATTGCTACTATTAGCATGACAGTATGCATGAACTGCTATGTTAACTTTTATTTTTGAAAGCTTAACATTTGTTTTACCATGTACTTGTATTTACATGTGATGTGTCTTTACTATTTTTTTACCGACTTCACTTAATTAAAACCTTTGAAATAATTCAGATGTCCACGATTATAGGCCGGTCAGTTGATGCATTAAACAGTCTTTTTGATTGCTGCAAAACTATTGCTCACAAATTGACCTGCTTACGTTCTTTAAAACGAAAGCTAAAGACTTCTCATGCCGCTTTCATCGCTTAATTCAGGGAGCCGCCGTAGGGCAACCGACAATGCAGTGGTAACTCAGCCCCCAATTTTCTCACTGAAAGTTGCATTGTCCCAAATAGCAATGCTTAATAGCGGTGGTTAGGACTCGAATCCACTCAAAAGCGCGTGCCGCCGACATTGCATCTGTGAGCCTTTCCGATTAGTACATTTGGTTGTTTGCAATCTATCGCCGCTCTACTGCCAATGAAGATTCCCCTTTGACTTTGATTTGTATCAAATGAGCTGGCAATTATTTCACCTCCCTTTTTTATTATGTAAGTTTTACTCCAATGTTTTACCCTTGATTTGCCACAACAGGCTATTAGTGAAAACGCAGAAGTTCCTCAGTAATTGTCAGACGAAGTCGTGGACGATGCAAACACTAATATCGGAGCTTGGAAATTAAATTTAACGCTAGCTAAGGCTGGTCCATTGCTTCCAGCTTTTTTCAAACAATAGATTCCTTTAGAGGTGATATTGCTTCAGGCCCAGTTAATGGTTCATTGAGTTCCATTGCCAATACCTTGCTTAGTGGCCAATCTTTTCTAGCAGTAATGGTGGAGGCGCTTCATTATGGGTCATAAGACAGTAGGATATCAGTTAACTTAGCAAAGCTAACTGGTGGAATTGGGTTGAAAGCCGCCAATATCATTACCAGGTCAGGTATTTTTTTTTGCGAGGACCAACATTATTCGATAATAATGTTCAGTGTATGTCCCTTAATGACCTTCAATGCAATCTACGCAATGCCTACAATCAAGATTAAGACCTCGGTATACGACCTGGTTTCTATGTCGGACTCAACGCTCGGTGAACATACTGTCACTCCATTTGCTAACTTTGATAAATTGATGTTAACTGTTGGATTATTCTTGCCTAAGCAACTTGTTCATGATGCAATTGCGGGTGGCGTGGTTTCACAGCTGTCCCTTTTGTTCTTAGGCAACCGTTCAAGAGCCCGATTTAAAAAGAGTAACATTTTAACGTTGTCAGTGAAATAGACATTTGCAAGAACCATTAACCCACCGCAAAAGGTGAATGCTTTGGCTTCTGTTTTGGCCGATGCATCCGCCGCAGCCGCCACGGATAGCCCTATAATAGATGAGTTACATTTTTCTGCGTAGTTGAATGTAATTAGAAAACCCATCTTTAGTTCGAATCGGTTCGTTTGCACTTGGGTGCTTCCGACATTCTTTCTTAAAGGTGGAGTACCGCATCAACAATTCCTCACTTTGTGGTGAAGCTTCTGATTTTGGTTCGATAACAGTTGAACATAAAAAAATTAGATCGGCTATTGCATCTGAATGGTGGACACTCAGTAAAATTTATTACTAGTTGCTCTAGCGTAGATTGTATCTCAAGGACCGCTTCTGAGAATAAACGGGTCTTTTCTTTCTTCAACAATGATGATTTCATTTAAATGGTGATTTGGCAGCAAAATTAGTTACTTGGAGATTTTATAGATCGCTCGCTGCAGCATCTGTTGTTGGGGGAATCACTAATCATTAGCATAAACGATTAGGTCTCTTTGGTGAAACTGATGTTGAAGAAATAACTAAAATCAAAAAGATATTGTTGGTGAAAGTTGAAGATGTGAGCTGGTAGAGAGGGAATGACGCAAATGCAATAAATAAGCTGATTATAAGACCGCGGACAGCTGAGCGGGTCTTTGTTTATCCTGACATTGCTGAGCCAACGCCAGTTGCTCCTCTTGATGAAATTGAGAAATTCGTTCAATTGTTAATCATAACGCAAGATCTGTTAGATTGGCCTTGATTGCCACACCGTAAGTGTCTTTTCGAAGAATGGAATATATAGAAAACAAATATATTCCTCTCTTATTGGTCTCCACAAAAATTACTCACTCATTTGATTATTAGTTTGCTTCGGAGCCCCTCAAATTCACTGCATGACAGAACGATTCAAAAAGGCGTTGTGAGAACCTCACCGGTCTCATCATCGTGAGGCTCCTCATCGTTGAAAACTAGCAATCAGAACTAAAAGCAAGATTTTGCTATTTAGAATAGGTGTTCCTGAATATTACAGCATTGATTGTGTGAATTAGATGGTGTCTTTGATGAATTTCGTTACCTGCAAAGATGACGCTTTCCTCACCACAATTCTTGAACTTATTAGTTCATTAAAATAAGCTGTCATTATTTATGACGATTTTGGATTCCCTGCGGTATCCATGACTTTTAGGCCGACTTGCTACAACAAGTAGTGCAAGAGAATGTGAAGTAGTGCTGCTCCTCACCGCCAAATTAACCCAGAATCCTACAAGGTCGTCAAAGCGCCAATCTGCGTTGGTGTTTTCAGCTGACATTATCCCTGTAGTCACTGAAAGATTTTCGTTATTAATTTAGCTTATTATGCTGCTGGCACAGCTGATTCATCATCAATTGAAAAAAGATGTATTGCTGCCGGGCATAGGGGGCGCTGCCCGACAACTGCTATTAAAGAACGTAATAACACAATTTCAAGTGCATGAAATAGGTTGGAGACGGCCAACGAAGATACATCATCGAATAATTCAAATGAGAATCGTGAAGGAACTACTCAGAGTATTTACAATTGGTCAGATAATGCAGCCAATGAGGTAGTCAAAGGAAAAGAGATCGGTAAAATGAATTCCTTTCTTCCACAAGATTTGAAGACGAAATTCATGAATTTTGCAGAGGTGCTCAATAAATGTCAATTCGCACGCTGCAATCACCACAGCTTCTCATAAACTTTTGATGCCAAAGAAACACTCTTGGATGTTTGCAAATGATCCGAGACATTCCATCCAGACAGATCGCATTACGGATAATTGGCCGTGGTCCGGGTTGTGGAACTCACTCAATGCATATCTTTAGAATGCAATCAATTAAGTAACATGTATGGCAGGGCTCTACATATTTCATGATAATAACTGAATCAATTGGCTAATGCTTCCTCAGGGAATCGGCTGCTGGCTGTTCTTTAGTTCAGTCTGTAAAGTCTGCTGCGACTGGTGATTCTGCAAAGCCCGAACTGGTTGCCTAAGGCCACTCTCTGATTGGTAAAATATATTATATCGATGAATTTGTCCTGGGTTATGGTAGCACTCTGTGAAGGTTGTTTTTAGATGCGCAGCAGCCGACGCAATCGCGAATCACAGAATGGATCTGCGACCTATTTGTTCTCAGGATGAAATGTTCACCGAACTCACCGTGAAACCGCCTTCTACATCTTTTAATGCTGAATGACCTCTGAAATATTGCAGTGTCGTCAAAAGAGGATTTGGACTGTCACTACATCTGAATTTATGGTGGCAAAAGATGACTCATGAAATCCAATCCTTTCGCTGAGATGGAGCGACAGCCGCACATCATGGGCTCATGCTTCGATTCAACAAATATCACTGAAATTTAAAATTCCATCTGGATGCTCCATTTTTGCTGTTTTATTCGGCCCAATGGTGATGCCCTCGAATGCACTCCTTTTCGTCTTGTGAGCAATAACTGACTTTTGAATATCGAGGAAGATGATTCATGGGCATGCAGTTGGTGAAAATCACAAATGACTTCATATTTGCATGAGCACTAACATCAATTTGGTATTTCATCTCTAAATTACAAATCAGTCTGGTTCGCTGGCTACGTCATTAATGATGATCTAAAATGAGATTCGACATCAAAGAGAAAGTTATGAATCTTTTCTTGATTAATCACCATTAGTTTGATCATTGTGGTGTTCGTTGCTTCTTGCTGCAAGATGTTTACACTATGACATTGTTGTTGTATTTGGGATTTCCCGGCGTTATCATGGAGGACGTTGCACCGGCTACTTACGTTATGCTAAAGGATCCCAAAGTATTTGACCATTAACTTTTCCTTGAAAATGCGCATTTGCGACTATCTTTGTGAAGTAGTTTCAATTTTATTGAACTGGATATATTGGGAATACGTAACTGGCTTTGTGGTTAAAGATCGTTAAAAATGACAAACTTGTCGCTTCAACTTCAACGAATTTGCACTCAAGTGGTTTGCAACTTGTGAACTGCAATGGACTTCTGCATCAGAGTCTACGTAAAATGCTATGCTTTTCCAGTAGGTCATTAATACTGTTAGTACCACTGAAGGATTCCCCATTTTTAGTGCAGTGAAAATTCGGGTATCCACTTGCGATGCCATCGAACCAGCTGCACATACTTGAATTACATTCCAATAATATAAGAGTGTATGAAAGGGATGGAGAATGATTGATTATTTTTTATAACAGTTGATAGCATAATCAATGTCGCTGATATTTTGGTTGATCTGCTTGGTGTTTCCCTGAAAGAATTGAAATATGAATTGCTTTATTAAATCATTTATTCAACTTTTTTTGTTTGTTGATCACATTGATTCTGTTATATCCAATTCTTTGTGATTCTACGATTTGCAGATCAGTTTGGTAAGGGATTGCTACTGAATTGGTGTTCCACTGTTTTAATTATGTTTCAACGATGAATACAATTTGATTGAGCTACTGGATTTCATTTTTAATTGTAATATGTTTCGTTGGTATTCAAATGTGTTAACCTTCAAACTTATTGTTCTACTTAATATTTGTTTACATTTTCATTCTTTCACATCTATTGATTTTGTTTAGAAGTACGCATGTAAGACCTAATCAGTGATTGAGAACAGTGGGTGGCTCCAAGCAAATCACCAACTCAGCATCGGGCTGACAGGCTAACGTTCTTGGCGCCCATCTGAAAGCAACTGCTATTAATCGATTTTAATGTATTAGGAAATTTCTGCTTGCAAAACGTACAACTCACCACTTTTCAAAACTTGAGCTGAACGGACAGATTTTTTCCGTTCTGCTTAGTTCGAGCTGGCGGGACCGCTCGGGATCAGTCAGATCCCTCAATCGCCTTCATGCTTTTTCATCGGTTGGCTGCGACGCCGGTCAGTAGTGCAACTTACTTGCTTATGGCAGGGCCGGTGCTGTTCTCTACGTCACTTCAATTGAAACTTCTCTTAACCTTACCATTTTATGGCGCATTTGATACAAGTGATTATTTTTTGTAATCAACTGAATATTCAAGGAGAAACTCAACATATCCAAATTTCTTTTGGGTACGCCAAAACCTTTTAAAGGATGAAGAAGCGGATGTGGAAGGGCCTGCGGAGAAATGAATTGAGTAACCTAGAAAGGCAATTTCAACTTGTAGGAACATGTATCAAACTCAACAATCAAAATAATGATCTGCTAAAGAACGACGGTGGAGCAGCTTGATGCGAGTTGTCAGTTACCAATAGCGTGTTGAATGGAGCTATAAACTTTGGTATTTACTGGCATTGAAACGTGTGATTTCCAATGTTTTCAGTGGTCGGCCTCCAATAGAGTTTTCAGAAACAGCAACTTTTGGTTACTGTGAAGAGCAAACGGTCCAATAATTACCCCTCGGTGTTCGGTAACATCGATTATTCTAAACAAAGCAAAATAAGTGAGGGCATTCCTAAGCCATTTGAATCAGAATATGTGGCAATTACACAATGTTTCAGACATAATTCAATATGGCGGGGTTGTCTGCTCCGGGACAAATCAATTGTATATGTTCGGCTGTGGCATTTGAAACGCAGTCGGTTGAGATGACTATATTATCATTTTTTTCAACAAATACATAATTTTTCGAGTTCATTCAATGTTCTGTTTAATTTTCTCATATTCATACGATATATAATACTTATGAATACAGAAAAATCATTCTTGTACAATTCAGCGTCAATACCAAATTCATAAACAACGCCAGCCAAATCAAATTGATGATCCTTCGTTAGAGTTTACAGTATTTCAGCAGGGGGCTTCTTTATGATTTTATCTGCTTAATGTGCTAAGCTTTTTTCTTTAATTCCTTTTCTTAAGTCAAGAGGACCTCTCGGCAATTATTGGTGTTTTAGAAAGGTCACCAGTTGCTGCAAAGTGCCCTAAAGCTCCGAAAGCGCAACTAAAGTCAGCTTTTCACTTGATGCACAACTCAAACAATATGGAAGATATCACTAATTGTTTGAACTTTTGAATAGGAAATAATTTTGAACTTTTGTTTGGCCGCATTCATATTGACGGCAGTAGCAGCAATGAATGCAGGCATTTTATACGTTCGATCAGTCCTCCCTTAATTCTATATCTTGAATCTTTTTAAAACCAGTGACGTTTGCTTTCATTGTCACCACGACGTATTTGACGAACCGCTTTGGCAGCTGCTTCATGGCCACAATCAAACTTAGCACTAGTCTTAGCATCACCACCTTCTTTTGTGACAGTTCTCGATGAAGGAGATTACAATGAAGTCCAATCAGAGTGATTGGCAGCTTCTTTACGTTTATGATGTGACTGGATGCAGATTACTCATTTACTTCATTTAAAATATCTCTTGACTTTTCTGCTAAAGCTGTTGCCCAAACGCTTGAAGCACTTCTAGTATTTTTGAATTTGCTATTGTAAGCAGTTGATGAATCTTCCGCTTTTGCACATGCAGCAGATTGTGAATCTTTAGCAATAATGCGATTGCCATTTCAATAGCAGCCACCATTAGTTCTTCAAACAATTAATTGTTATCCTCAACGCATCAAAACAAAAATGTATACCACAACAAATTTCGTGGTTGAACGTATTGTTTGCATCTTCAACAATTTTTGCCTCAAAGAGACACACAGCGCAGCTCCATTTTCTGATTTGGTTAACGAAATTTGGGTTGGAGTCGTCAGGTATTTGCGGGATCGAATGTCCATCAGCAATGCTGTAGTTGATTGAATTGTATATATTAAATAAGATGGATTGATGACTGAGTGGCCCCGTTGGCAAAGGTCGCATTTATGATAAGCACCGCGGACTTAAAAGGTTCATAGAACAGATAATCGGGATCGTTATCTTGACGCGCCACTTTCGTTCACTTTCTCTTAATTTTTTGCGCCAAAGTTCGACAATCCAAAACTAATAGAAGACCAACGAAACAGAAAAATATGTTTCTTTTTGTGAGATTCACAATAATTCATTTCTAGCTGCGATGAAAACATTGTAGTAGATTAGACAAATCTCTTCCACTACCCCAGCAATGGTTGAGCAAATTTGAGATAGTATTCACTTTTTGAACAGCTAATTATCGTTTACCGGATGCAGGGAGAACCAGATATGCTGAATGATTGCTACCGAAGTTCTCAACATATCCGTTTCTTTTATCAGCAGCAATTGGCATTGACACATCACAATCACCGGGAAAAAGACAATCAGCACAGTGTGCTGTTCCCGCGGAAAAATTATTATTATTTTCAGTTGCATTTGTTTTGAGACAAAGTTTACATGTGGAGCCAGCAGCCGCCGAAGTAATTCGCATCTGTGGTGCGTCTCTTGCATCATGTCTATTTCTATGACGTAATAGTTCAATCTAATTTGTAGCAGTTAACAAACCAGCAGTTGGTGCAACAAATGTTTAGAACAATTTTGAAACTGCTCTCCTCACAAGCAATGATTTATTCTGAGAAACCTAGCCATTTTTGAATGAAATGCGGGCCTCGCTTCTTTTAGCAGCGCCGTGTGTGATCGAAACACCATCGTGAGGAATGTGAATCCCATCATATGATGATCCTCCATTCACGATCATCAACGTACCAAAGCCGCTGATATTAACGATGGTGTGACAACTACCAGCAATCAAACTTGAATGAGGGTCCAAGTTATTCAACCAATCAGCGTTCGCTCGAATTACATGGAAGTCACTGGTTTTTTCATAACTTACTTTGGATATCAAAGCAGCTAGATAGTTACCAGCAACTGCCAATACATCAGCATCTGATCCATATTGATCACATCCCAACGGATTAATGAGCAGATACATAGCAAGGCACCGATGAACCAGCATGCCCTGGCTGTGGTTACAACACTCACTATCCAAATGCCTATTTTGGTAAAAACGACTGCACTACTTTCCTTCATGGTATAGGTTATTCAATGCTATTTTACTACAGGTGAGTTACGTCCATGTACGTGACCGACCAGCAAATTGTTCATAACGAAAATCATTTCAAAACATTTCTAACAGCAAATGGAACTGTGTCAAGATCCGGGAATGAAGTAAATCGTTTTGACTCTAGGTGGTGACTAGATTGGACGCAGCATAAAAACCCCACCATTTGATCACCATTGCAGGCCCCGAAAATATTGCCACTTTAATTAATGAAGAATCTTCAGTAGTTTTTCTCTTTAAAAATTTTATTTAGCCACTTACCAACATTAAGTGTGCTGGTCTTGATAATAGCAGTTGCAACTCCTGTACTACTATAAATTCTCGGCAGGTATACTATTAGGCCACGGCTACTCCACCAAATTGAAGTCACCTATTGCGGACCAGCAAGAATTACTCACCCACAGCACAGCGTATCCCAAAATGAATCCTAAGCTGCCTCAACATTGACTGAATGAATATCACGTTCATGATTAGGACCTTCGGTAATGACGCCGTGATACATTGGGCTAACCTCCCAACGTACGAAGATTGAAAACTGAAGCCCTAGTATATCAGCTAGCAGCGTTGATTTGTTTTCTTGATTGTGGACAGCAAGAATTCGAAGCTTGGCCCAAAACATGTTGCAGACAATTGATAAATATCTACTCACCCAAGAACCTATCTTCAAAAAACTAGTGTGGATGGGATCGTCAAGTCTATTAAAAGAAAACTGGGTTTGATCATGGATCGACAGGGGAACAGATCGGCGATTTATTTTGAGTGGCCGACTTTAGACACTCCCCATAATCACAGATCAACATTGAAAGACAAAATAGATCATAAACTGTTCTGCTTAAAGATGGGGAATCATCCACGCTGTTTCTGTGGTATCGATCTGTTCTAACTGCGAAAATCATATAATTAACGTTTTGATTGGATCCTTACGTATTTAATTCAGCTTTGTTTTGGGCAGTCGCTTCATGCTCTTGAGAAAGACTGATAGGTTGGCCCCGCGTGTGACCGGCTTACGGCAATGAATACCCTGATGATCGCGGGATTTCCCGTTTATCCTCCGTGGAGACAACGAGTTGAACGAGGATGGGGTTTTGGGCTGAATGATCAGCAGTCCGAGGAAGCGTTGAAACCTGATTATGTTGAAGAATAGTTTGGATGAAAGCAGATATCAAATCTATTAGCAAGGATACAAAATTGTCTATGTCATTGACCCAGTTCAGCTTGATTTTGTTTCTTCTGCAATTAACCAGTGGGAAGTTGAACATATAGAGGCAATGAAATGTTTTTGATTTGGTTTAGGGACTGTGATATAATTGATTACTGCGCAAAAAAATATAAATTTTGGAATGAGTTGGACTTGAACTTTAAAGTGGTAGTCAAAAACTAATCCATCGTCCCCAAATTTGATTGATGACAATCTCAAATGCTATAACAAACATTTGATTTAATCAATTTGGTCTTGAACGTTGTTGTTCCACAAAAAGTGATTCTCGTTAGTGTGCGATGTCGGAAATATTCCAGTTAATTGAGATGACTATATTCATGACCAAATAACGCACATCTACAACGCTGTACATGGAAACCATGAAAATGAAAGTGGGGATTTCAATACTACAAAGCACATTCATCAATGTGTGTAGATCGTTCTATGAGTGGATGGTTCAATAGTGTTTCCCAACGTGATGAAAATTTGAACATAACCTGATTGATTTTGATTGGTCAACCAAGATGCTATTGCCAAGAAATCATGTCGAGTGAATGAATCGGCTAGACATCCGAAATGTAGATCGCTAAATGCAGCGCTCCTTTTTATTGATATCTTAGCAAAATTGGACATCGGCTTTGCATCTTCGGATTTTTAAAGTATTTCTTTGGTACTACAAGTATTTATTCGAATGCAGTCGACAGAGCAACCAGACCTTCCGTATAATAGAAAGATAATAATGAATGCAGTACAAATGATCAACTGGGGTGCATTAAATACTTTTGATATTTTCATAAGATTCGGCGTCATCATTTTGAATATTATTTCCAAACAAGTTCAACTTTTGCCAATGCTGGCTCATGTTTTGATTGCGCTTTGGAGTTCCAGGTCAGTTTTCTCACTGCAAGCTGCTTTTGCTTCGTTCATCTTCTATTACCTGAGATAGAACTCTCAACACACATCGTTTGCTCTAATATCACCTACTGAGTCTTCTATCGTTGCAGAGACATAGCAGCAAAGATATGGATGTGTTGGAAAAGCCAGATTCAAAACGTTATTAATGATACGAATTGCGCTATTTTCAGGTTGAATGAGATGTAACGGTTGATTTCATGTGGACGCGCGCCTGCGCTTCCAAATGAAAAATTGATTTGCGGTTTATATAACATTTTGAGAAATCATGTTTCTGTGAAGCATAGATAATTGACATACGTCAATGCAAGTTATTTATGACTGCTAGTTTCTCCATGATTATTGACACTACATGTTTTCTCAATTTAAGACTTTTTGCCTCTCCCATTTGAATCATCAACAGAAATTGGTGAAATCTGATACAGGTGACATATACTAATTTATCATGTCCGATTCCAAGCTAAGATGTTGATTTTATTGATTTATTTTATATCAGTTGTTTGAGGTGTAGTACATTGTCGCTGTTCAGTTAAATTGTTTGGAAATTATCAGCCTTAACTCCTAGCAGAGGATCGTTGAAAATGATAACACTGATCTTCAATTAAAGAACTCGTCCATAATGGCTTTGCTGGTGTAATCCTACCATTAAGTCTTTATGGTGTTGACGCAATGCAAATGTATAATCTCACTTCAATTCTTTCAAAGCTTGAATCACGAATATAACTAGTGCTATCGCTCATATTGTTTTTTTTCTAGCTTGGGACTTTTCATCATCAATACGAAACATCAACTTGTTTTATATGAGTTGCTTTCCAAGCTAAATTCGGTAACAATTGATCAAGTACTTTACAGACTTATCTGTCAATTACTTGCTAAGCATTCGGTGAACATGAGAACTTCATCTTGATTATTTTTAGTGGTAATCGCTTATTCAATCAAATTTGATTTGGAAGCGATGCATGAATAGCTTTTCATTCTTTACCGATTTTTTCCATTCAACTTATCAGTGACCTTTTCCGTTTTATTGCTGGCAAAGATGATCAGATATTTAAAGAGTTCTTGGAACTGACACTGATGGAATCTGATTTTCATCTCAATGCTCTTTAAAATGCTTTGGAACAACGTGTTGATCTTTAAATATAAAACTTTTTCGATGAGACCATACGAGTTTCGACTTCATTCACAAATGTTATCCACATTTGCCGCAATGTCATGTTGAGGCTGTTACTTGTGATTGGTGTTTGATAATGATGTTTTATTAAAAACGAGGGCGACATCCTTTGAGAGAACTCATTATGAAGCACACCGCGGTTTTAACAATTCTCAACATCTTTGAAATGGCGCGTTGGGCTTTTTACATTTCTAGTAACTTTTGAATCAGACAAGTTTAAGGCAGGATTCTTCGATTGTCAAGTGCACAGATCTGAATAATAGAAAGCTGCAACTCGGTTATGATTTCTGAACTAATATATGCTTCCCAATGGCAATGCCAACTTAAATTGAACGTTTCGCGAGCCTTTGCATTATCAATACTAACTTAAAAATCAAAGAAGATGCTCAAACCAACAATTATGTTAATATTTTGAACATCTTTATCGTTATCATTCAATATCTTTCTCAAGAGCCGACAGTTAGTTAAAGCAGTAGCTATTGTTGAAAGCCCTTGCTTGTGATCATTTATTATGTTCGAAGTCTTTTCAATAGCAATCATTATATAAAGAAAGTAATTTGTAGTTGAAAAGTAGAAAGAAATCACTTGTTCAAACAGTGTCAAACAGTCGATAATATCATAGTTAAGCGTTGAATGATATCTGGACAACGATGTGACTCAAGAAATAAGTCACAAAACAAATCAATATAATGAACAGCAATTCATTGATCGTGGAACTGCAAGAAGAAATGCAAATCCCAACTATTAAATTTGAACATTATCAAATAAAGCCAATAACTCTATGGATCAATGTCAATCTAATTGAAAGGTAATTACACAGCACTCACCAATGCTATCTCAAACTTTCATGAAGTACTTTACAATGTTATATAACAAAAACCGAAAAAAAAGTAAAATGAAATACTGAACTGCTTTATTAACATCTTATTTTGATTTATATCTTACGATGAGTAATTTTCCTCAAGGAGAATGATTTTGATTTACATGGACAGAAGGGACGATGAAGATGAGATCGACAAAAAGCTGTAATCTGTGGAAGCGCTATTTGTTCTATTTGAAAGATAGAAGAACCCCACTAGGCTTGGCGCTTGTGTTTTTCTTACAAGAACAACAAAGCTGACCCTCTCATTAATTAAGAAAATGTATGATATATTTAAGAAAAATAACCGACCCACCGCAATCTGAGTGTAAAACCTTTCGTAAAGAATTACTGAATTATAAAATTCATCTACTGAATCAGTGATATAGCATTGGAATTAGTGATAGGCACTCAGACCTTTCAAGTCAAAATATTCAAGAGCAGAGAAGCAATTTCCCGAGGATATGCTAATACTACTTTGATCATTGAAGTGAATGACTTACTATCTTCAATGCATACCGTAATTATTGGTTATGGCGCACACCCTTTGTTTCATCTCATTAAAATATGACTACATTAAGAACTTGAACAAATTATAATATTTTGAATAGCAACGAGCTGGAATTGAAGGCCTACGAGTAAAATGAAAGTGAACTTTTGAACAAGCAAGGAGAGGCTAATATTGTGAAAACCAGGGATAGGCACTTTACTTGCGGCTGGACTGACCATTGCAGCAGAGACAGCCAAAATACAAACAGTTAAGATTCGATTCAGAAATTTGACTGACCTACCTTTGGATATCTAAAAAGTTAGAACATTTGTTGATCGCTTGGCGAGGTCACCCAAGATATGCAATCGATGATATCATGAACATGAAATCGGTTCTTGATTCAGACGGAGCTATTTGCGTTTTTATAGCTGCTGAATCTCGTTGCAATCAAGAACGAGTAGTCATAAACAACAAAAATGTCAATGTTCATGATAATCAAGGAAAGTGGTCCGAGAATATAAATAAATTATCTGTTCAAAGCTTTACTACAATCCACACTTTTGCTAATAGCAAAGACACTCGTATCACTCAACTAGCTGAATTAGTTCAATCCCTTGACGATCTTACAAAAGCAGTGGTTGAAATAAGGACATTTTCTATGCAAACACACATCATATGCATTTTCTTGCAAGAGCTATGAAATAGACTCATCCAGTGGTTCCCAAAAATGCAACCATTATTATTTCAATTTCTCAAACGATTTTAAAGACTTTAATCAAAAGTTAATCAACATACAGACAGGGCATACAAAAATTAGCTTCTAATGATGTCAAATTAATTGGGAATCAAGTTGCAAATGTCGTCGTAATGTCGGTAGTTCCATGCCCCAGAAAACCAGTAGCTACCAACCAACAATTATCGTACGCCTATGTTGCTAATATTAGTGGAAATAATACGTCTATTTAATTTGTGCACTCAAATAATGGTGATGACAATAATAATGCTTCCACTACTCAACACCTAAGAAAATTTCATATACTACAAAATCACTAATTCTGAGCCAATATATCCGCCGCATCGCTGGATAAGGTTAAATCATCAACTGCCAGCTAATATCCCTAACTCTGCAAGTCACAAAATGGATTGCCATAATACATTTGCAAATATCTTAACACATATAAATTAAATGGCCTCCCCACAAGTCATTTAGGATATTCAGTTTATCAGTCACCAACGTTTAAAAGTCATTTTTCACAATTTTGACAAGTTACAAATCGAGAAAGTGGTAAAATGAATGCAGAATTTCAAAGATTGACCAAGGCAGAACAACCAAAGGAAATAATACTCAACAACTCCGTTTCATCTTCATCAATTGAACTGTTCCACGTTTCTTGGAACAACGGATTGGCCTATAAAACGGAAGTAACTCATGCAGTCCTTAACCATCAATCGATTACTATTCTCAAAAAAAAAATGTAGCAGCAGAATCAAATCTCATTGGTCTGTGGGCCTTGTAGCCTTACACTAAGCTGACATAATAATTTACCCAAGCTGAAGGAAAGTATCATATTGTTTTTTAATATTGATAACGCATACCATCAAGCCATGAATGATATCGAGTTATATTATGACCTATTCTCTATGAAGGCATTTTACCCCCAGTTTAAAATACACAAAGCTTTGAAAACTCATAAAAATATCGCCGAGAAATTCACCAAGACGGATAGAAAATGAACTGATAAAATGGATGATTTCAAAACGACCAAAAATATGAAATGAGTTAAACCCCAAATGGAATTTTTTACCACCGACTTAATACGCATCACTAATCACTGGCTATAGTACTGATCATTTTTCCAATTAAGAGAACGATGAATCTAGCGATGAAGTCCCCAATTATAGTGAATCTAATGATGCTCTATTGAGCGACACGGACGCCGATGTTATAGACGATGACTACATTCCTTCATTAAACGAATATTCAGAAATCAAGGTGTATCCACTAATAAAGGCTCAACCGACGCTGCTGAAAAAGGATTCACAGACCTTATAACGGACTTAGATTCGGAGAAAATGCAGAGATTGAATGACAATCGTCATAATCAAACATTGAAATCACAGCCCTGAAATCTGACAGCAAAACATCATAACCAAATTGATGAAAATGATTAAACTCATAGCCATCATTTTACAAAAAAAAAATAATGGGCTTACGGTAGTACTGCACACATCAGAAGCAGATATAATATTTGCTCAAGAAGGCATCGAAATAAAACATAATTCAGGTCTGTTAACTTCTCCTCAATCTAATCAAATCTCCTTCAAAAATATCAGAGATGCACTGAAGAGAGTTTGGGCTGCTTCATATATTTGCAATTCATTTGCTCAAAAAGCTGAATTATTAATAGACAAATCAGTGACTGACAATATATTATAACAATTTTAGTTAGTAACAAATATAAACATTCTAATGGAAACCGTGCCCCAACTAATAAACAGATGGACCAACGATATTGGAACATCACTTTCAAAATAATACCAATGATCTTTTCAGCTCACTCTAATGATTACTATTTTTTACCAGGTCATTTCAAATCACATCATACAATATGTCAAGCAACATATGCAACAATTGATTGATTAGCAGAAGAGGCAGCCAATTGTTTAGCAGAACACAATTATCAACAAATAAAAAACAAAAATGCACAATCCATTATCAAAGGAAGTACGTTTGACTTAGATTTTGCATCGCCAATGATAGTGCTGCGGTCTGCGGTATTGCCAATGCATTTGACAGTTTGCGCAGATCAGTTCGCCATTGACATAATTATCAATATCAAATACCTCGAATTTAATGACTACCCAAGACAACACAAAATGCTCATTAAGGGAATCGGGATGTGACTGTTGATAAAATACTTGTTTTCACTGTGCTGCAAATATTTCAAAATAAACCACATCTCGAAATTGTTACCAACAATTTTCTAACATTTCTAATCATACTTCAAACACAACAGATACCCGCATTCAATGTTTTGGATGACTGCAAAAAGCGGTAGGATTCCAAACTAGCTGAACTCCATACATCACTTAGAGAAAGTCAAATCAACCTTTTTCCATGGCCAAATGCAAACAAAAGGAAAACGTATCTTCATCTCAAAACCGAATTCCAAACAACAGTTCAAAAACCGACGTCTGAATTTTAGAACAATTATGAAATGCATATTCAAAATCATCTGATTTGCCAGTTATTATAACTTTGAATTCAATAATAGCTCATCGACTGCTTGATCAACCATTCCTAATTGTTGTCAAATGCTTTTTGAGACGTATTGGCAAGATGTGTCGAACAACGACACTTTACTTGATGACGATCACATCAAAGCGAAAAAGCTAGCTACATTAGAAATTTGATTGACAATTAGCAAACCATTAAATAGTACGGCGCCTGGCCCTGGCTCAAATCAACTTACAGTCCTACAACACGTTGGTAATAATAATAGTCTTATCCATATAATACCAAAATTTTGAACTGAGATTGTTCCTTTGGATAATTGCTCTGATGCCTTAAACAACTGACAATAATTCTTATAGTTATACATCAGAAGCTCAGCCACCAGACGGCAAATACTTTTCGACCAATCAGCGTATTTCATTACATTTGCAAAATCATTGAAAGCGCAATAACGGAACGACTGAATGCATTTGCAGTATGATATCTGCTTCGATTTCTTTTTGGTGGTTGTGAGGGATACAGATCCACAGACTCCATTGCGTGTATATACATTTAAGCCAAAAATACTCTCAACTCAGATTGTTACGATATAATGTCAACTCTCATCTTATATGATAAAAGCTTCTCCGATCCTGTGGACAATGACGAATTAACTCAAACATTCGTATAAGCCAAAATTCCATTTAAAATGATCTTGATAATTCAATGATTCAACTCAAAGAAACAAGTGCATTTCAGTATCTACAACCATATTTCCAAAGCCTACCGCAACAATCAAAGAGTTCCTCGCGGATTCCCTTTTTCAAAAATTTTTAATTATCATACTGAATTACAATATCCAAGGTTATAAACAGACAAATTGTATATTCAGTTGAAGACGTAATCCATCTATTTAGCTACTCAATTCGCACATTGAGCGAAATGCAATGGAAACTCCAAAAAGCAATTGACAAAATCATGCCATGAGCTTCCTTCCACAGCTTAGAGTTTGACCGTAGTAAAGAAATCTAAAAGATACATTTGAATGGCCAATCAAGTTAATTAAATCAGGAGAATGAACAGTCTTTTCATATTTACCCACGGTGCGAACGATAGTCTAATCAGAACGATGAGATTCTTAGGAGTGACAATCACTCAAACCCTGAAAATGCATACAACAGGAGAAATACAGTTGAAAATGATCACCATGGCGGCTAAGGCGTCAACACCAATAGCACAGATCCATGGCAGCCTTAACCTACCATCACTCAGAATTCTTTTTATTTTATGTGTAAGAATCATTTTCAACTATGGCGGCTGCTTATTTTTCAGAAGCGCCATTGCAAAATATCCAGAATTCGTTGAAATGCTCATTAACCAACGGAATCACATTCATTTCCATGTTGCCCGTGTAGTTTGGTCATCTGCAGCTGGAGCAAAAGGATATATAACATATGAAGCGCCGATACTACTTTACATTCCATCACATTCCATCAACCAATTTGAACAAATGCAAAAGTATATGATTAGAAATATCCCTTTGCGACAACCCTATCATTAGATTGATTCTTCAGAATTCAAGAGAGGAGTAACCTTACTTATTGAAGTCCTAGAATATCTCTACAAATGTATTGATAGTGACTGAACCAATCCACTTCCTACTCTCCGCACTATCAAAGAGGCCTTCCATAAATCGATCATCCTGCAATGGAATACAATATTTCACAACTTCAGTTGTAATTCTCACTTTCAAAAAGCCATCGCCAATTTCAACATCGCACCATCAGTTAGAGGAGTAGCGACAGTTACAATTATATCACAGAAGACCAAGCAGGAGGTGAGCACGGTGACTCAACTTCGCACCGGAGACCTCTCGGGTAAAGATACTCAGTGGAGGGCTGAGTATACGAGCAGCAACCAATGGAAGTCTTTTTTTTGAGCTCCAACAATTATTCATTATAATTTGCAATGACCAATAAATATAGAGCCTAGAGTTCGTTCGGAGATACCAACAATTGACTCTGACGAGCTGAATCGGCAAATCATTCACAAATATCTAAAAACAACATGAGTCATTACTAAACTCATTATAGTTATATCTCACGCATGGCAATTCATAAGGTAAATCGAAACCAGCACATATCTTCTTAGATATCACACCCCTGTGTTTGATGTGTCTCCCACCAAATTACATGGTTTCCTGAAATGCACCGTAGAATTACTCAGATACCATTCATTCTTTAGTTTATTAATCTAATAATCAATACCATGGAAGAGCCCCGACAAAATGGGTTCTCAGCAGTCATTTCGAGAAGAAAGCAAAAAGAACCCAATGAAAAATATGAAATTGTTGATGACTATCGTGAATTATTATCAGCAGTTGTTGTCCCACGCTCTAAAATTCCAATGGCAAATGAATGGGCACTACTCCAAAGATAATTATTGTCCTTTCTAAATTGGGTGAAGGAGGCTCACAGATTCTTCGGAAATGAACCCAACCTGCAATTTTGAGAAAACTGTTCTTTATTGGTGATCATTCGTAAGTCAATTACTCGTCGCACGTCAATGCAGAGAGTCAATCTAATAGCAATTCAACCATAGGTAGTACTAGTCGCAGCTCTGCCTTATTTTCTTATATGTTATTCCTCTATCGTTAGCGAGTTAGGGTGATCAGATCTCTGCCATTGCCTTCATTTCTTTCGGTTTGATTTCCACTTCGTAGTTCAATTGTGGTCTTGATTAAGTGCCTGATGATCGAAGATACAATGTGTAAATATGAAGTTCTAAGGTTTACATTACTTCGTGGGCATCAAACTGAATAACCTTTCTTATTTGATTTGCCACCTAGACTTTAAAAAGTACAAGTTATATCTGTTGTAAAGAAACAAATTCCATTTTAAAGAAAGCTCAGTACTTCAATTGTCTCTTGACTTCGTCATTGGCTACTTTGACGTTGAACAAATCCTTTATTCAAATAGATGTATTGAGAGTAATTCTGTTGGGAGTGACACCGCAAGACCGTAGCCTAAAACATGGGTTAATTGCATCAACCATATCGACATTTTTGGCTAAAACTAGACGTGATTGTAAACATTTATGAAGGAGAGAAATGGTAAAAGACTCAAGAAGTTGAATGAGAATAATGAAAAGATTGAAAAGAGATTACCGACAAATTTGTCAATCTTACAACATTCAACGAAAGAACTCAACTAGGAACGTCACAAATTGCTAGTCCATTTGAGTTGATAAACAACTGATATCGAGCATATGATCTGTGTATATGATTGATCAAGAAAAAAAAGAGCAAATGAAAGGTGAAAGCAAAATATAGAAAAGGTAAGGAATTTAAAAAGAAGACTGGTATGTTGATGCTCTAGATTAAAAATACAGCATACAAAGCCCAATCCAGTAGGACACCATTAATACAAAAATATTATCAGATATGTTTGAAGAAAAGAATGTTAATTACCGTGAAAGCTGTTACATCGCAAATAATTTACATATTCATTTCAGTCACTAAAATTGCAACAACATCCACCATTACATCCTTTTCATTTAGAGAGAAAAGAGTTATTATATTTGTCAAAACGATAATTTTCTTGAACTTCATAATTTTTTTGACAATTACATTAGGGTACTCCCATTTTACGTTTCACTTCTTCTACTTATACGTGAAGTCAGTCAATTTTGACATTCAGGCTATATATATCTTCGATTATTCTTATTCAATTCTCTCATAATGGTTTTTATTATTTACACCTGATCCTTATCTCGTTTCTGTTAGAAATATGTAATTAAAATGTGTTATCATCTCATAAAAATCTCTCTGATTTTGTTTTAATGCTTCATATATCAAGAATGAGTTCCCTATTTTAAAAATTTTATTTATCACATTGTAAATGAATATGTTGCTTTCAAATTTAATGTTAATTGTGATATTAATCACTCACTGTCTCTATTCTTCTAGTTGGCTGTTTATAATTATCAAAACCAGAGCAACAACCGTATGTTGACACAAGCACGGTACAAATGTCTTATAGAGCAATTTCTACTAATCAGCATCTTAATCAAACATTTCATTTTTCAATCAGACACATCGCTTCATTTGCAATCGCTATTTCGCACCGTTTTTAATCTTTCGTCAAGATTAGACATTGGCCACGATGAGTCTAAAGAAATCATTATCTCAATTCTCTCAACGAAGATTGACTAGTTTATGAGTCGTGCTGATTGGTCGTTCATCCGAAAGTTATTTTCCAAGAGAATGGCTAAAACGGTTGGTACCAAGAAGATTAATTAATAAAGAATTATCGCTGGAACTAATGTCAACAAAACTCCAAAAAGATTTGCTGCTAATGAACAAGCTTCCATCGAAGGATTTGTAGAATCCAAATCATTCTGAAACTACGATGAAGAAAACAGTATTAAAATTTTCCATTCGATGCAACAGCAATGCCAAAATCAATGTGATTTTGAAAACAATAAGCTTTTTAGAAACTCATTGGATCGATCAGCTTTGGAATTGAACGACACAGACTTTAGAAACCTACTTAAGAAGCTTTCGGGATTGTATCGCCAAATTAAATCAAAAGCTCCTTTTGGTGCTTCTCTAAATCTTGGTAAAGAATACGATACAAAATGACGTTGAAACGGTTGTTGAGGTGGCAACTCATTTGATGATGATTACCGAAAGGTATTCTTGTCTTTTAATGAAATCTTCAGTGCGTCAGTGCATTAAACAAAAACAGGTTGTTAAAAATATCCACAAAATCAACTAAACTCCGCAACTCTCTTGTTGAAGCAAATCTTAATATAAGGAAACTCAAAGGTTGTAACGAAGATGCCTATGTTGTCCATAGTAGTAGCTGCCCAAACCAAAGAAAAAGTCATGCATTTTAACACATTAAAGTAATTGAGTGTCATTGCAACTTTAACGATGGTACTAAAAATTGAATCATCTCAGCCTCACAGATGCTTAAATGTATTGATGATCAATCCCCTGTTTGAGAAGATTTTGATTCACCTGCAGTAAATCACTGTGTAAACAGGGTTGTACAATTAACTAATTAGAAGGAGGGGAAATAATTAATCAAAGTAGTCAATGGAGAGGATATTGGCTCATAAATGGAAGAGACTGATGTTGGTTCTTTTAAGTAAGGTAATGTAAAGGATACTCTCAAGTTACCCAAAAAAGCATTAGTATGCTCCAATTGCCTGAGAATGCTACAATGAAAGATTGGATTTTGTAAGCTATTTTAATCATTAATTGATCAATACAGTTCGATGCAAAATTCATTTCTGACGAGTTTCAATAAATCAATTATCATTATATAACTTTTGCTAATTTTATAACTCATTTCACAAGGTAGAAACATTCTCTCCCACTTATTCCACAATCAAAAGCTGAGCTGAACGCAACAAAACAGGAAACTTTTAAAATGAAAGATATCTCGAAAACCAAAATCAATCCTGTCAAATGTGAGATTTAAGCAAAAAGACATATTTCTTTATGAGTTTCAAAAGATTTTAATCCTCAAATTTTAACCAAATAATGATAATGAACTGCGGTATCAATAAAATATTTTTGGATAACAATAGATATTTTTGTAAGCATGGGAGGTAAGCAATTGTGAACAGTAATTGAAGATGGGAATCTTTGTAAATGATTACGTTTGATATTTTTTCTGTTCCTCACAAACCGTGATTTTCGATATAATTTGATTTAAATACATTCGGTTTATTGAAGAAAATTACAACGGCTTGAAATGTAGTTGAATGATCCAACACGGTTAAAATCACAACGACAACATGTCCTCGTTCATTAAAACTAAGAAATAGTTGTATATTGAAAATAAGTTCTCTATTAACAAGCCAGAAGATATTAACGTGCTTGATTCGAATATAAGAGAAAATATGACATAACTATGTCAAAGTTGATTTATTATCTCCATTTCGATTAGAAACTGCCAGCGCTGATTCAAGTTCATCCAATATGAATTCAAAGAATAATCCACTGGCCTTCGCTTGTGATATTGAACCATATTCGGCGTCAGCAGATGAGAACGCAACAAATCGTGGTTTCATGAAGACCACCAGAGCAACCTACCAATTGAGATTGTGCAGAAGCGACTACGACATTTTCGGGTGAATTTCTCATCTGCCCAGTCACTGCCACGAAAGACTGATGGTCAATAAGATGTTTCTGGGTAATAATGTTTAATTAAAGGATATTACTTCTTTTGAAGAAGTCGGAAAACCGAACGGATAAATGAATATTATAAATAAAGTAATGATTGCCGAATGATTTCGTTTGACCAGCATATTGTGAAACTCCGAATCCACCAGATTGATATGCGGTTCATCCACTAACCAATTTTCCAATTGGCGGAGATGTATGCTCAGACATATCATTTCGAAGAGAAAGATCAATAATCCGTGATATATAAATAATTTATTCACTGATTGATTGGGGATTGTCTTTAAGAATTCCGGCATCAGCATTATTTTCTAATGCTTTAGACAAATGGCTTTACTATTATTTCAATATTTGCACTTGGAAATCTAATTGAATTGCCTAATCCAAAACGTTTAAATGAACTTTGTGCTCTTTATTTGGCTGCTTATTATCAATTCCAAGGATCCGATATGAGAGCCGATATCTTTCGTAGCTAATTTGTTCGAACATAATGCCTTTGCTTTGCCAATAAATGTATTAAGTTTGTGCGGGAATAAAATATCGTAAACGTAAATCGATACTAAACAGCTTAAGTTGAGAAACCATTATGGATCTACCAGCGCTGAGAGTAGTTAATCTTAGCTTTAGGAACATTTTGAATTGAATTGAGCAGTTGGAGGCGCTGGCCTCCAGTCGTACAATCTTTTGAACTATTTCTAAGCACCTTCTATTGCTATGCATGTTTCCGCCACAACATGAAAATAAATTTCATAGAGATCGGTCAATTCAAGAAAACTATTTTGGAGTATGACTGCCAGCTATTGTAGTTGCTAATTGTGGGTTTCCAATGCATTAATCATAGCATACCATACTGTTTAACGGCCGATTATTAGCATTATTGTCTTGGCCAACTCTTTGAATGAACTCAATCGCGGCTAATCTCGCCGGAATCCGATTTGAACAGTGTGTATCATGTCAATCATTGATTAACCATGTTCATTTCACTATTTTGCTATCAGCTGTTGATTGAGAAGGAAATGAGTAATGGTCAATTTATTTTAATTCAACTCAATTCGTTTGCTTCGAACAGATACATTTTAATTTATCTGTCCTTGCTAAAGCATCTGAGACGAATGTCGGCATTATATAGATTGTCTATCATAACATTAAAGGATCTTCATTATTAATTGAAATACCTGATGAGGTAGTGGATGGTCGTTTAATAATTATATTATCACCTCTGAACAATTAAGATTCATGATCAACAATGTTCCCCACAATTAGAGATAATCTCAATAGGCTCATCTCGTCAAGATATTCTCCAACAGCCAAAATTAGTGGCCTCCATAAGCTCTTTTTCTTCATTTCATATCCTTCCAAAGGTGTTTTGCTACGCTTCAAAAATCGATTGAGTTTTATCATATATTTGTAATCAATTTCAGATGGTTGAGAACAGACCAACTGTTCATTAATGATGAGTAATCAATGGGACAATTAACAAGTTTATTGGTGGGGATCTCACCACAAGAATGAGGAATTGAATCTGAGTCATCAGTTGATGCTCTAACAATGGAATTGGAATTGTCATTGATTTTTGGTTCGCCATCTCAATATCTTTTAGAATACTGACATTTTATCACGTTGAGATGGCTGATAAAGATCAAGCCAAAAATAATAAGTTGTTGCAGAAATTGTTGCAGCATTGGAAAATCGGCTTAGAGAATCAAGGTCATTAGTAGGCATTGAATTTTTTGATCTGAATAGATATACTTAATTCATTGCTCTGAATCAATTTGCTCCGAAAACGTTTTTTAGGATTTTCAGCAAAGCAAATGAAATTGCTTCTTGATGAATTGAAACAAACAAATGAGTGAAGGATATCTTTCTGAGAAGTCGGTTTTCTGACATCGTGATGGGAACGAACAACCCAGCGCCAATTGCAGCATCAACTTCATCGTTCAATTTGGATAGTCGCCTCACTCCTGTTGATGATGCATTACTATTATTGATTGGCAAATATTTGTCAAATAGAAGGAATATGAGTGAACCGCTTATCATCGTTGATATGGACTTCGTCATCCAATCATTAGTTGCAGCTCCTTCATTTCGTCTTTTCTGCTGTAACTCCTTGCATTTCCATTTTGATTTGAAGAATGTGGAGGAGTGATTTCATTAATGAAAATTGTTTTTTTGCTCAAATTGGGAAGCATATTTGTGTCGAAATCGTTTTCTGTTTCAATAATGTTGGTTGAATCGCGCTTTAAATTGAGTAATACTCTATATGATAGTAATGGTTCAGTAGTTGATGCGGTTGACTTTTATTTGATTCTGAAGCGTTCTCCAATGATTTAGCGATTTGATGATATATCTAGATGAAGAATTATTTTTCTAAGAAATTAATTGAAGCAACCACCGATATCATTCATATGAAATGAATTAGATCACAAAGCGTCAGCGGAATAGATTAATGAAACGCACCGAGGGACCAAATTTAGACATCGGGGTCGTTGACGGCATCTCCTACCTCATTGTCATTGCTGCAGACAATTCGGTAAAATGATCCAACCATTTTTAGTAGTTTGCGCAGGATTGATTGCGTTGGAGAGCCCCTGCCGGTGCGCGTGCAAATCGTGGTCTTTAAGAATGGCTGGCCGGAGAGGCCAATCCGGTTTGAGTCCAAATCAGCTTTATTTAAATGAAAACATTCGGGGTCAGAAAAGCGAGTGTTCAAGATTTATTACAGTATGCCTTGCAGTAGCTTGGTCTATCTCCTTCCTCAGTCAATGAGGAATACGGCAATCATGGACATTATGAGGCCAGATGGTTGACCGGCCTGTTTGTTACTTCCTTTGTTCCCGCTCACTCATTTATCCCGACTGCTGTTGAGGTTAGAATCATTGACTTGCGTATCAAATCGATCGGAAAAGCAGGATAAAGAGATGAAGCAATTAAACCGCAGCCGGAGCACTTGCAAATCCAAAGTACATTTTAATACGTTGATAAACCTGCTATCAATGAAAAGAAAACAAGTAAGTAAATCACTTTGTATGTGCTGTAGGTATGATATAACCACATCTGCCAAACAGATCAACTACAATCCAGTTGTGTATCCAACAAATAATCAATCAATCGTTTATACTCAGATATAAAGAAGACGACGTGAAAAAGTGAGCCAAATACATGACATATCAATCGGTAAAGCAATTTGTTGATATGTTTGAGCACCGCCGCCATTAGCACCCTATCCAACATATTTGCAACACAAAGTTTGGTACCAATGGTTGCAAACGTGGAAGCAACATTGCACAATCTCTTTAAACTTGATACATGGTTAAAATTAAGGTCGAGACATTTTGATTGGTCGAATGGTTACGAAAGGTCATAATACAAATGCTTTCAAAATAGATAACTCCTTTATAATTTTTTGACCAGTATATCTGAGACCCAGCATTAGGAACACGGCATTTTAACTGCATCACTCACCAGTTTTAATTAGCGTTAGATTTCAGCAAAGCTACCAAAGACTGATTCTTATAGTTTCAATCAACTGGCTTGTAAGTAATATCCAACGTCTAACTGTCAACCAGCTGTCGATCACCAATGTGCCCAGCAAAATCAGTTTGAAGTTATTTTACTAGCTCCAAAGTTGAAGCAGCGGTGTCGAGAGCAGTTCATGAGTGTGATTTACAACAGGTCTACATCTTTTCAGCACAACTTCATTTGTTCTTTCATGGTGCACCATAAGATTTACTGAGTATTTCATTTTTAGAAGAAACTTCATACATTAAACAATCTGGAAGCGGAATCAAAATTGCAGCGGTTCAGTTGAAATGTGATGATTTAATTGCTTCGAACTCATGGCCGTCTGATGGAGGTAGCGCCTTGTACTGTCTAACCATGGTTGGTGTCTACCGTCAACGAAACTCATCAATTTTAAAGTTTTGAGCGATCATTCCGTCGAAGAACTCAATTAATAGCCCAATAAGTTGAATTGTTTGAGCAACCTCTATTTGAAGAAAGCAAGCCGGAACGACTGCATAATATTTTACTTTGAGCGATGAACTCAGATATGAATTGCCGTTCTTGTCCATAACTTCTGGTTTTGCTGCATTAAAGATATCATTCACTTATTAGCCACCGGTGCGGTGAGTTTGTTATTTGAACGATGGAGCAGAACTTGTTCTCTCGAAGCGTTATGAAACAGAAATGATTGTGGAGAATTATCCATGCTTGCGATGCAGGAACATGTAGATTGCTACAGGCAATAAAATAAATGGAGTAACTTCCATATTTTCTGAAAAATATGGCAATATCACATAGAGGAAAATGGTTCATGAATCATTCAGCGACGACATCGGCGTGAAAAGAAGCACTTGTCAGATTCTTTTGATTAATTTTGAATGCCTTGGATCTTCCACCATCAACAAGCAGTCTCTCTTCACCAGACCCAGTGGCACCACGACATGTGTGAGTAACCTCAATTCCGTTCCGCTCAGAAAAGGTTGTGCAACCGGTCTAGTTTCCGCAAAATCAACTGCTATGGCTGCGTGTATTGGAAACACCATGTAGAAAATAAATTATTTTTGTGAAACGGATGTTTAGCCGAGAAAAAGAGTCCTTTCCCTTGAAATGGCTGACGCTCCGTATGTCAACAATAATTCTTTTGGGATAGCAGGATCTACCTTAATTGTAGTAGGAACAATAAGGCTCCTAGCGAATAAGTCTGACACGAGACCTGCATCTAGTAGAATTTATTAAAAGTTTTGTAAATGTTTTTAGTACAATTTCAATGTCATCCAACAGCCTTTGCCGATTCGCTTTGGTTCCAGCGACTTGGCGATTGAAACGTTTGGCAGCAGCCTTCGCAACAGCAACATAATCAGTATCCTCATTGAATGCAACACATTCCTTTAAATTTTATTTAATATTGTTGACACCTTCATCATTTCGCCATCTGACCTGAAGTCAACATACTAATCGTCCTCATTGCTGTTATTATGTGATTTCTCGGCAGTCAAAATTAAACTTGGGTAATCGATGCCTTTGATAGCTGTCCGAAAGTTCCCCTTAACCCCAGCACCAATGGCAGCGACTGAAACATCAATCAAAGTGATGATCTAAAAGCACCAAACAATGGATTTTCGAAAGAAAAACTTGTTTCATCAAGACGAGAATAAGAACTAGCTAATCCGTAGCTGGTCATGGTGTGAACACCATTATACTCCAGTAGAAGCAAGCAGGAGGCAAGCAATCGCTTGTACCACCTTAGGTGGATTGCTTCTTTTCATTAGAAGCCATGGAGTAATCATGAGATGAATTTTTTTTCAACGTAACAGTAGCACATTTATGATAAAGACTGATTACTTTGCAGGCTCACTCATTAAAGATTGAGGATCTTTACACACGTTATCATTGTGCTGCTGTAATGCATCATTATTTTTTGGCAACGTTCGGCGACTGCATTGTTATCACACTAGTGAGGAACTGATTTAGGATTCTGGAATTCATCAGCTTGACGATAGTCCTTGGACAGCTGGTATGCAAACCCGTCATCACACTCAATAGAATGAAAGGTCATATCCAATAATCTCTAAGTATATCAAATATTATAACTGAACCGGGCATCAGGTAGTGAGTGAGTGGCAATCGGTGAAACAACAAAATATCTCAATAAATTGTCAACGATGGAGAAAGAAAAGCAAATTGTAACTACTCAACCAAGCGGTGTTGCCCCCACAAAATCAACAAACAGAAGACGAAAAGATGGCAAGCGATTCCGGTACACCGCATATGAATAATTTTACTCGTCTTTCACTGTCAAATCACTCTTATGTTCAACTGGGAGAAGCAGAAACGGTTTTGATTCTGGATCTAGCTTCACAAACTGTTTCACCCGCATGACTTTAAGGTTCAGCCCAAATTGAATTAATGAGCGAAGGAGCCATGAGACAACAAGAGATGTATATATTGCTGAAACTGTTCAGTGTCTTTCCAATAATCTAATGACGTAAACAAATGATGTTTCAATCACATTCCGGATTTTGTACTCGCAGCGGCGAAGACTCAAATAAATAATTCACCAAGGGGACCATAAAAGACCTTCGTTCACCACCAATCATTGCAAATGATCAGAGTGCCACTGCAATTGAACAGAACGATATTGTCACTAATACCAGCGTTCCGAGATGAATGAGGGGATTGGTCGCAGAACCAACAGCCATAGCACAAGCGTTTCACATGATCCAAGATCAAATTTGAACCATTTAGTAATTGACATGAGTATGCCTGCTATTTTATACAGCTGACCAATTACTGACTGATCAACCTCGAAAATTCAAAAAAAGTATAGCCGAAAAAATATCGGCTGAAGTGACAAGACAGCAAGACCTGACTGTGACAGCAACCGCGCACCACCAAAGTGTCAGGTTTGTCACATTGATAGAGTGTCACTCATCTCGATCTTGCCAGGTTGGAAAGTTGACAACAACTAAGACCATCGCTGTAAGGCTAGAGCTACCGGAAAATTCATAATCATTAGGATAATTTGTCAAGAGATTTTCATCACGAATCGTAATTATGTTACGGTCTATTCTTGAAGAAATAGTCATTCAGCATTGGCCCCGCCGGAAACAAAAGCCGCGTTGAAAATACCGGAATCTTGAAATGAATTGTCTACTTCACAATATTGAATTGGAGTTCATTTAGGAATATCTAGAAATCCTTCTAACTGCTTATTGATGTTTGCCATGCACTGGAATCAAGTGAGCAGGTGACACTAATAGCAGCAACGACTCCCAGAATGCAATTATGATCGTGCAAGTGAACTAATACTCGACCGTCGCGCCACGTATTCTAGAGTACCTCTTGCATTGCTTGAAGTACTGGTCTGCCGTTTTCCAGCTTACAGCAATTGAATCCAATTCAAGCCAAAAATTGTCTCGATGAGCTTCATCAGCAATAATAACCTTATTTTGCATGAAAGCGTGAACCAACTCACCGAGCAGTAGAGATTTGATGTTTAAGGCCAAAGCACAAGTTCAAATGTTAGCAACACTGGTTAAGATTTCTGATTCAGGCCGGCGAATATTGCAATTTCAGCCCATATCGGGCTCCTGCCAGTCAATTCTAATATGTTATGCTCATGGAGGATCTAATGGAATACAACGTACAGAAGATTGCCGGTGTTTTCTATAGGGAAGATCGTCAGATCACATTGCGCCACTACAACACACCGGTGGTAGGGACAGTTGGACTGAATACAGGAAAGCGGCTGGCTCACATCATTGGAGACTTCTGAGTTGATCACATCAAAAAAGAAAAAAATTAGTTTGATGCTTCGCAACACCAAATTCATTAGCACCATTATTTGCCCAATTAATTCAGCTGAAATTCAGTCCACAGTACATCATTCCTGTTGTGAAATTCTGAGCTATCTGTTTTGTTTAGCACCGTAAAACAAGTTTCACATTTCTTCAATGGGTTTTTAAACTCGTGAAAACTATAATCACGACTGGTCATGCAATTGATTTGATTGGAAACGCAACCACCATTGCTCTTGTTCAATTGAAGCACATCACATTTAGTGTTTAGAACCAAATCTTTTGGCCCTTCTTCTAAAAATAACAACCAAAGAATTTGATTCTCTTACAACCTCCGATAGTAAATGCTTGTTTGTCACTTAGTAGTTCATTTTATTCAATGTCGGAAGTGTAGTTATTTTCACCCAATTTGACAGAAGTAATAGCAACTTTTTGTGAGTTTGCAATACGATGGAGACGAGCTAATATTAAGAATCGATCGTTAACGTTCTCTTGATTAGTACAAACATCCTCACCATTGAGATTTTTGATCATTATGTTCACATGATGTTTATCAGTTAAAAATTTGAAACTGCGGATACTTTGTGTCGCTGAAACTGATTGATGAACATACTCCGGATGAAATTGAAGATCAACGGGACTAACGTTTGCAAAATCGCAGTTGCATTCATTTTCAATAAGTTCTTTGAATCCTTCAGGTCACTGAATTAATTGAACGATTTCGTGAGGTGCATCATCGTTGGACTTTGGCATTTCCTTTTCTCAAGTCGAACACCTACCGAATTGATTCATTCAACTTCGGTTAATGCAAATTCTACATCTTCACAGTCATTGCAGTGTTTAGTTTACTCTGATCCATTTGATCAGAATCATCTTTTTCTATTTACATAGATTTTCGGTCGATCCGAAGCATCGAATTCATTGCGATCTAAACCAACTGACCTTGAATACTTTGCAGAATTTATATTCTCAAACTTCAAAGAAGCAGCTTATGAAAGATGAATGGATGTCCTGCAGAGAGAGCCGAAACCATCCTAATATGCTTGTCGAGAGCTTTGTCACTCAGATCAATAATTGATGGGTTTGAGAAGGTTTGGAGGGCCTTAACCATTTCAAACATACGTATTTTGACAAATTCTTGTTATATCTTGATCTTCATCTCAGTACCCTTGTCTTCATCGTAACTTCTTCCTACTTTGAATTTAAATTGAGTGTTGATTAATTTTTGAAAAGTAGCAGCAAATCGTATTGGGGTTTGATTGACATGAATGGCTTCGAAGAACCTAAACTAGTGAAGCACATCAAAATGGACCCATTTGCAAGTTGACTTGGTTAACCCTGCCTCCTTCAACGAAATTCTTCACCAGTCCTAAAACAATCAACGTTCATTGACTGAATTGGCTAAGAGAATTGCGTCAACTTATTGTGGCCAATGTCGGAATTAAAAGAAAATTTGTCAATTGCGGTAGGTAAAGATTGAAAATCTAAAAAAAATTTTAGAATGACTATTGTAAATTATATCAGTAACTAATTGATTTAGGTGCTTTAATTCATTGTGTAGATGTATGCGCCCTCTTATTATATATTGATTGTAAAAGGTTTTCTATGATAATAAAACCCACTAACTCAAAGAAACAATAATGTGGCCTGTTATAGGAGAGCGAAGAGCAAAGTTAAAACAAATAATCTCTGACGAATGAGAGGAGTAAAAACCTCATGTGAAGGAAAGCAATTTTCAATTCAGCGGAATTAAATGAAAGAAACACGTTGTTCTAGAAGATCGTAATAAATACCAATTCGTTGACTATAACCAAGTTGTATGAAGTTCAACTACCGGCATAGAGCATCTGCAGATACTAGCCGGAGCAGGTGTGAACATCCAAATTTGAAAGAAAGTACGATATAGTGGCAAAGCAAAGAATTTAAGGCAATTAAATCTGCTGTTTGGGCAACAGATACGTAATAACTTCACGTGAACCAAGCAAAACAGTCATTTGAGAAAAATGCTATTAATTGAGATTATATTTTGTGAATTAATTTGAAAAGAAACGCATGAAGATAATTTAATTCATTCGTACTTTAAGTTGTTCTCAATAATAAATATATTATTGTTAACGGACAACAATTTCGCAAAGCTATCCGCTGAGATCAACCATGATCGGTGGCATTGATATCACTAATGATACGTAAAGTTAATCCAACGAATTCTTTTTCAAAGCAAAAGATAGAATATGAGTAAAATCAATGCCTATGTTTGAATAAATAAGAATTAACAAGAAAACCATATTTTTCTGTCAGATCGCAAAACATAGGAGTTGGATAACTTGAGCAAAAATATTTTCTGTTTGAGTGCTGAACTAGAAATACTTCAACGGAAAATAGGTAATGCCATCGCAATAGTAACAGAAAAAGATTTGATATATTAATGACTTCTTCAAATCCTGAAGGTTAAGGAGGAGACATGACGTGTTGAGCCGAACGTCGCCGTTGCAATGAATGTGAGTTATAACTGGGAACCATAAGTCTGACGGTGATTAAGTTTGCTATTCGCGCACTTCCTGACAATTTGGGAGTTATATTGTAATTTGATGAACAGAAATACAAAGTATTTAATCATTTTTCTAATGTACGTTCAGTAGCTCTATCATCGTCCTTGCAATTAACGTCAGCAACATTGTCCTTCGTAATAATATTATGCAGGTCCAATTGATTATTACAACTAAATTGAGCAGTAACATGCTTGTTATTACCAAGATGCTTGCATTGATTATGAGTGTCAAAATGGAATAAGATGTTCTACGAAGAATCGTTACACCAATCGAATTTGAGAAAGGCAAGTCTTCCCTTTAGTTCGTCGAACATGTATTGAATGAATAATTCTCTATTCGTTGCTTTGGTTCAAGAAAGATAATCAGCGTCACTGGATGAAAACGGAGCGCATGAGTGATTTGTTGAAGCCGATCAGCCCAAGTCACCATCTACATTGTGATGAAGCGACCTTCATTGTTGCTTGAGATTTTCTCAGTTGCCCAATAATTGTCACTATTGTCTGATAATGGAAGAAAAAACTCCAGTGAGTAATCCGTGTTTCTTCTTTACTGTCATTTGTCAAGAAGTCAGAAAGCGGTTTGATTTCAATAGCACCTACTATCATAGTCTTGAATGCCGATGTCATTTTTTTGACAAACTTATCATTGGGCTTTCAAAGCACCCGAAAATTGACTTCAGGTACACTAAATAAATGTCTGCTTAACAATGATGTACCAAATCAAGTGTCATATCTAACTGTACGAGCCATAAAGAGTAATGCACTAGGAATTGATCTAAAAATTAAAAGAAGAATTGCACGCTGAATCTCTGATTTAACAACATCTTGATATCATTTAGATGAAAGTGTTTTTGATTTTTTCACTATTCCCCTTGAAATTCTAATTGAATTTTTTGAGTGGAGAATTTTAAAGAACTCATGTATGCGTTAGGTGTTTGATCACAACTACATTCAACAAAAGCCCTTTCTGAGATCCCTTATCTCGCTCTTTGGAACTCCTCATATAGAATGTCTTTTCTTTAACAAAATAATATCTTGTTCTTGCAGCAGTTGAAATTGTGTCCACAACATTGAATTTTAAACAACTTGAAATTCCAACCGAAGAAGAAAATATCATTCATTCATACTAGTGATTGCTATCGTTGGCAACACATGTAGCTGAATTGAAAGAAATCAGAGGTGGCTAATTCAACCCAAAAAAGCATTTAGCTCACTTCCAATAGTCGATTGTTGCCGTGGATGATCCGCCGGGAAGATGGACGTAATCCGCATACCCAATTCGTTGATTCAAGACAGTTGTCTAAGTATCAAAAAGCAAGAGCTTGCTGTTGTGATGGCGGCTATTAGATGCATTCATCTTGATGAGTGTCATTTGGTTGCTGCGGAATTAACTTCGAAAAACATTTGGCAAAGGTTTTGAAGAACGCTTTTGGCAACCATTTTTGTTTTAAAGCCATCTCAGCCATCAGTTTTATGACCGACAACGAATACCTTATCTTCTTCAATATTTTCTTCCATCTGCTGCTTCTGGAACTGATCAAAAACTTGGATTTTTTCAATTGAATTCATTTTCATTGCCATTCCAGTTAACCATTACGAATTCTATAGGTCTGTTAAATCTTCTAGGACTAGTCAATGGGTGATTGAATTGTATTCTGGTAACAATAGTTCGGCTTCTTTATCAACGATAAAAGCTATTACGATTGAGCAAAGTCAGATAACAAGACTATTTACACCTGTTCAAGACGTTCAAGGTTAATCATTAGCTTTTCCAACATTTGCTGATGACTTCAGTTGAGTCAAGCTATCATATTTTAACTCTAAGACAACGTTATTCTTGTGAACATATATATCTATTGTTGAAATGACGGACCTTAGTTGGCATGCAAATCATTAGAGTTTCTCTGAGTATCCTCATAGATTTCTCAACATTGTTTAATAGTTTCTTTCAAAGAATAGAATTGATCAACGTTCATTCGATTATTGCGTCAGTAACAAGTACATTCGAGGCACCTTCACCAGCCGGAACAGCAATCGGGCTTGATTTATCTTTTAATTTTGCAATGGTAAAATTAGTAATATCTATGTGTAATGGATCACTCATTCTCATATGCTTTTCGTTACTAAGATGCTTGTAGGCTGAGTTGGACTATTGAAGTTCAATCAAAGAAAAACAAGTTGTTGGAGATGTTGCTCAAGAACTAACAAAACGGCTTGCAGTTTCCAAGTTTTCAGCTCGAATCGAATAATTTTATTTAAATGCTGATACTCTCAATTTATTGCTTGACATCAACCATTTGGGAAGCATTGGATTGGGATCGTGTTCAACAAAAATGCAATTCTGTTTTATCTATTATTTCAAAAGATCTACTGTCGATTTATCTTTTCTAAATCATACGCTTCACAATATGATTGATAGCAATCGTTTCATCACCAAATGGACCATCAACTGTAACAATCGTTTGGCGTTGCCGTTGCGTTTCGCTTTGACATTCGTGATTGGTATTCTGACCAATATAATTGTTCAATAGGATCGAATATTAATATTCACGTACCAATATTGCTTCAGATGATATTAGTGACATGCTTAATTGGTTCTTTTTCATTTGGATTTCGTTGCTGGACTTGTTGGATTATTCATCTTCGAAGGATGAACGAGTTGCAATAGCTTGATGGATCTAACCTTTTTCATTGTAGTCCTTTTTATAAATACAAGAACTATGCTCATTATACGCTTTAATAAAGCAAGAACATCAATTTGGTTGACTGACAAATGTTGGAAATACTACTAGTAATTCAATTAGTGAATTTGCTGCTTCTGATTTGAACAGCGGTGGATGACCTGCAGCTAACAGCGATTGACGACCCATATCAATGAATCCATGTTCAACACTTGTTTTGCCAACAAAATCAACGAAAATAAGTTCCCCAATCATCCATTGAATTATGAACTGAAATCGTGAAAGTTATGATTTGATTTAAACCGAAAACAAAGTATCACATGCTTCTATCGGGCAAACATTATTGATAGTGCAATACTTATTTTAAGATCAAGTATTCAGCACATTTCTATATCCACGACCGTGGTTTTCGTGAATATGATGTGAATAACATGCAGTGTGAAGAACAGACTCATTTTGCACTTGGAATGCGAAGAAGAACCAAAATATATTGTTTTCTCGCACGTAGCCGGAATTACATTATTGATGAAAGTTGATATTGTGTCCTCTTCAATATACTTCTTGCAACGATTGCCGCCAAATTGACAGCACGAAAGATATTGATGTTCAGGTTGTGTGAAACTGTGAGACTGTATGCTTCTAATCGATTCAATATCTGATTGATTAGCTTAAAGTAGTTGATTCATTTAATGAGAATGGGAAGCAATTTGAATTCAGATTTTTCCAAAATGTTTGCTCACTTTACTTTCGATCATTATAAATACTGTGTAGACAAATTAAAGTATATCAGTGCATTTTACACCATTCATTTGAAAGTTAACTAGAATGAAACATTTGATGTGGAATAGAAAACCTCAAATAAAAACAACTGAAAAGCGATCCGACTATAGGTACGTCTCAAACAATGGACTATATGTTCTAATGACAGCATATAGGATTTCATTTGCAAAACATTGTATAACGCTAAATAAAGTTCAAGAATTGAAATAAGATATTATCGAAGAACGATAGAATATCCTTAAGTGGAAGTAGATCATTTGTAATTGTTTAAAATGGACTAAGTTCAGCTCACAATTGATATAGATTGAAGGACCGCTTTAGTTGGTCCCTTGATTATTAATCAATTGCTTCATTTGTGGATTGCAATAATTGTAAGAAAAAATCTGCTTGAAAAATTGAAAATTGGAATGATTGTAAGCACAAAATGGAAAAAAAATGTTTGACCGAAGATGAATTTGGTCACTCTACAGGCCGAAAAAATTATCAGAGATAATGTTCCCATTAAGTAATTTTCTTCCATTGCGATGCATTGAGAGTAGGCACATGCCTAGAGCTAAAGGATATGCTTCTCATTTCACTATTGCACTTCCGCTTTCCCAAAAAGTAGAATCATTGATGGTGACGTTTTGATTCAATTAACAGAGCAACGTCAGTGGATTTGGTGAGTTCGAACCAGATCACACTCAGTGTTGGGAATACTACATCATTTCTTTTCTGTATTGATCCTTGGTATAATAGTTCACTCCTTTCTTCATTCTGAACGATGATGACACCACTGTTGTGAATTAATGGTTTGATTTTTCCGATAAGACCATTGCATCCTCTTTTAGTCAATTTCACATCAATATTGACATTGGAAGGTGACTTCGGATGGGCATGCCCTCAGGCAATTTCATGCAACCCAGATTAAAATCTTATTTGTTGAGGAATCATTCTCACTATGGAGACCTTGAAGAAATATGTTTCAAAGTGAATGATCACAAGCACTTCATCACTGTTTTCAAAATGAGATGCGGCACCTGAGTCAAGATTTTCTTTAATGTTTAAATAAGCGTCAATCAACGTAGGAACTTCACAAATGGATGATTTTTATTTCCAATCACTTTCTTAACGTCAACAAGAGGCTCAACTATTTGAATGATTTCATGAAGTTGAACATTCTTTTGCTCTGGACAATTTTGCGCCTAATGACCAGCATCACCACAGTTAGCGGACCTAACATTAGTTGAGGTAGTAATGCTGTGTCGAAAGCTCTGGTCAGGTTGATTGACTTCATTGGGTTTGTTGACAATCTCACTTCTTTTTCACCATGAGCGGCGCTCTGTTTCTTCAATTGGAAAAGATGGAATTCGCTCAGTTTCACCAAACGCGTCGCCGGGCATTCAATTGTCTTCAAGCATTTTTAGCGGGATCTCTGATTCGATCTTGAGAGGAACAGAATCAGTAGCAATAGATCTAAGCCACTGACAATCAGTTCAGTCGGTATTGGTTTGCATTTCCAACTTTTTGATATGTTATTCATTAATTGATTATTTGATAACTTTCCATCACTGCGAACTTTTATAAAATTAAATTCCTTCAGATAATTTCTATTTGAGCTAATGAATATTTCAAAACTCGTTGGGTTCATTATGGTACCTAATTGCACTGGATTAAAAACCAGCTCTGATTAATGCTTCAACAATAGGAGCAGATCTTCTCACAGCTGGGATGAAATCAGGAATACAAATGAATCTCTTAAATTTAAACTCATCACTCTCAACGTGGGTGGTAATCTTCTTGATGGGCCAATTGTTGATCAACGGCCAATCAGCACCAGTGCCAGACATATCAATCAAATCAGACATAAATCGTATGACGACTTTATAAGGGGGTTGAACTTAATGGCGAAATTTGGGGGAAGGCCAAGCAATGTCGAGGGTAACATTCAAAATTCTTCTGCATTGACCCATTGAATATTATAAACCATTGTGATGGGCAAATATTTAGTTTAAAGCAATTTACCACTAGTTTCAATCGTGGTTGCAGTGATATATTTATATTATAGAACATTGCATACCCGTAGGAGGTATTTGAAATGTAAAGAATTACCCCTGCCTTTAATTTCACAAACGCAAAGTTAGATAGAAAGAACGAATTTAACAAGAACGACACGGGTAAACTATTTTGAGTTGAAACAGCACTCTTCATATAGGCCGCATTTAATCAATGGATGATATTCATATAAAAAGCCGTAAAATACTATAGTTCTTTATTTTTACGTAACTTCAGATAAAGTTCATGTTCAACTGATAATTATTTTTCAGTGAAAATAATTTTAGGATTGGTGAAAATATATCAGGTCCGGTGATATAGTCGAATACGCATTAGTAATAATAGGGACAGTGTAAGGGCAACATTCAATAAGTTTCAGTGAAGGGCGAGAACGTCAAAACAATAATTATAGCCATTGGTTCATAAATATATTCATTGTTCACATTGTGAAATGCGCAAATCAAAACGTAGGAGGTGTTAGCTTGGTAACTGGTATGAAATTAAACATGATTGTAAAGTAAAAATTTAATGCTGGTTAGCTTTGGTGTTTTCACACTTGATGTTGCTGATGTTTTGAGAGTTGTTACTCAATATACATGAATTTTAGATCTTAAGCACAGTCAATTAATTTGTGACCTTTGCGATGTTCAATACATTCATGACTCATGTGGAGGGTCTCATGTTTTGAACAGTTTTGATCTTTTAACTAATCAAAATAAAAGCTAAATATGAATATAATGGTTGAAAGTCGAAAGATTTGTTGGACATAACGAAGTGGTAATTTTGGATGGATTGAATCATCGAATATGAAGGTAGTTCCGAATTCACCAACAAATCTCACTTGTACTGACATATTGGCTGATAACGGTTACAACGATCACATTGAACTGAAAACACTATCCGTTGTGCAACCAAGTCTTACCATTGGTGAATCTGAGCAAATCCATCAATTTTGGGCTGTAATGTCCATAGAAGTCCAAAGTGATTCCGTTGGGGACACTGAATGTTCTTCGTTTCACGATAGGGTGAGGAATGTTTCTCTTATAACAATCAAAGAAATCCAACCACCAACAATGATTGAGGGTCACAGTGATATTGAAAGTGCTTGCGAAACATGAGAGACATCATTTATTCATGCAAACCGAACTAACCGCTCCAAATATCACCAATGCACGGAACTGCATATTAAGAAAAATATAAAACAGGGGATTCAGTTGAATTTGCTAACGGCGCCTACGAACAACTTTGAATGGCAGAAAACGATATTAGTGATGTTGGGCACATCCTCCGGATGAAGAGAGACATCCGAATCAATAATTGAGTCACTATCAATAGTTGAATCATTGCTCCGTGCGTCAATCAAGAACCTTTATTTAACCAAGTATGTAATGAATTCAAAAGTGAAAGGATGAACAACTGCAGCATGGAAGGAGGATTGATCAATCAATTCACTGCACATTATCTATCTTTTCATCATGCAAATGCTTACAAATAAAGCAAACTAGTCGAACCATAAACTAGTTCACTAGTAATTGACTGAGATGGTGCAGAGATATACCGGATCGTTGCATCAGCTCATTCCATTTTCATGGCCAATCATATCTTTTACAACAATTAATAAAGTCGTCACTGGAAACTCTGAAACGGTCCAAAAGCGAAATTGACGTGGTCGATGCGCCATTTGGGGCTCATAAGCATGGTTTGAATCATAGTGAAAGACTATCAGCTTTTTAAAAGAACCAAAATGTGGATCGGTTTGTTATAGCTTTTTAATCTAATCGCCTTCTGGTTTGGAAATGACTCTTCGAAATCATTGAGATCTGGTTAGTTTGGAGAAGCGACTCAAATATATGCCTTCGAATCAACCAATCTACAATTCCAGTTGAAAAAATGAAGCTGCCAGCTGTTATACTAATGTAAAAACTGCTTCTTCAATAAGTAATAATTGTTCGAATGAACCTCAGCGGCTGATAGCATCCAACATAAGTATTAATAACGAAACAAGATATTCGGATCAGATCAGACAGCATTTTGAGATTGACATTTGTATCTTCCCGAATTGAACACAAAGGAGTATTTGAGCGGCAACTGCTACTGCTGTTGATAAGAGTTGCCCCAATGTAGTTGTGAATAATGCAATGATTATTCATCATGAGTCAAGGGACTGCTTCGTAAGATTGTAAGTGATGTTGATAAGAAATCTAAGGTCATACTCACATCACCAATGCACAGTACCACAGCACCTAGGAAGGATCACTTCAGCATGAAAATATAGGTCTTGAGGAGATACAACTTGACTAATAGTGAAAATACTGACAACGTGAATGGATTGATATCATCAATCATCCCTCAGGAAGTTGATGATCAACCAACTGTATTGTGTTGAGGAAATCATAAATCTATCAATGGAGCCCTCTCAAAATCGACATGTTCTTTTGCCAACACAAAACAAGGACATATATTGGTACCAAACTGATATCGATCAGTGAACAGTCATTGTCAGATGTTCGAACAGCAAACCGAAAATCGTAATTATCATCGGCTACGGCCTGTAGAAACAATTCAACTAGAAACACCATGTTTGTTGATCTAATCCAAAGAAGTAAGTTAAAGGCCAAAATGAGAAAACAAATTGGAGTGCTCAGTGCTCGTCAAAACACTAATTACTCTGAAAGCTTCAAGCAATGATTAATTGCAAAAGAGCTCATCACGAGTATTGCGATATCTATATTGATGCTTAGTCGCCAAGAATGAATTGTGACACCGAATGGACAACGATTTCGTTAGCAGGCATTGAGAACCGCAACATCTCGTTCATCGATGCCAAAACAACATTCTTGCAATTGACCAGTTGATTATTGAGTCTATCCCGATCACCTGCTAGATAAATTAGTTGCTCCTTTAGATAATTATTCATCCGCTGCCTTCCGAGTGATACACTATGTTTCTCAAAGGAAAGACCAGTCCATAAATTGCTATAATAATTATGTGCATTTCAAGCATAGTGACTTCAGACATCATCATAATTGATACAATAAATCCATCAAACTCTATCCTTTGAAACAATATCTTCAACTCACAGCCATTGGTGTCACAGTGGTTGGCCCAAGTGAGACAATCTCAACAAATGTTTATGTGGTTGGTTCACAATCTTGATGGGTACATTTGTATTGTGCTCTTCAGCCGGGCTATTGGCCTTCCCGCTGTTAAATGCTATTTCAAGATATGCTTCATCAGCTAAAGCAATAGGAAGTGATTTTTCTCTGGCAGACGTGTAGAAGCCATAGAGCGCTAGTGTCGTCTCTTATTTGGTTTGATAGGAAACTATTGTCTTTGACACCCTTTTCCATTCATACCTCACAGCAACTTTAACTATATGAGATATAATGAATATTTACTGGTGAAACGATTGCCAACAGGCCGATCAAACGGAGTTATTCGATTAATATTGTCATTGACGTTGTCAATATATTCAAGGTGGTTGATAGCCCTTCATTTCATTCTCCTGTCACATTGATCATTTTGTTGACGCTATTAGTATCATAAATCAATCAAAGACACTAATTGTGAGGAAGTGTGAGAGAAGCAATTCAAACTACTGTTTAAATATCTGTCTTCCAACAATTGTCCACATTCACTTTGATGCCCAAGTGTGCCACAACATGTTCTTGCTTGGTTGGACATGTTTGGATTTAACCACTTGATAGATTTATCACAACGTTGCCTGCAATTATTTTAAGAGCCTGCTGATATCAGTTCAAAATTTATTTTAGCATATCCGTTAAACTTCAAAGATTTTCGCTGAAGCCCATCCACTTTGCGTTTACGGAAGAAGACTTCACTTTAAAAATTGGTCATCAATTTATTTTGGTTAATGGTATGTGAGTAAAATTTTTGAAGAGCTCATAAAAAATGACAAACATAAGATTAGTTCGTTCATACTAAATGGATACATTTTTCCTTTCAGATATTTCACGTTTTACATTATGCGTCAATAATTCGTTTCAACTTTAGTATCCATTCGGGCTATAATGGCTCACTGAAATCATTTCCTCTCGAAATCGTTCTAGTTAGATTCAAATACTATATATTATCAATTAAGAAATGCAGGCTCAATACAACCAAATCCAATTTTTAATTTCATTAGTCATTTACTTGTGAAAGTATTATTCAATCTTACAGTGCCACATTTAAACACTATCAACAAATTTCACTAGAATAACGATATTTTTTGGACATCTTGAAATAATTTAGAAGTCACATTACTGGAGAACCAACTATAGCGGATCTCGATGTTGTGGCAATATCGAAGTGATTGACACATTCGATGAATATTTTGCCATCTTTGCGTAATTTAATGGTTTACCACTGTTCACAACGAAAGGTGCGGCAGCTCAACCAAGAATTTATTCAACATCGGAGTGATCGTCATTCAATTACGGTATCCTGTTGCTGACTTTGATCCGTCGTCAGTAAGTTCATTGCGTCGAAAAGGCACTGAATAAATTCATATATTTCATTTCACTAATATATTCTTTGTTTTTTGCAATGTCAGCTCTGATGAGCAAAACAAAGCGGTTGAGTAACTTCACGTTGGTAGACAGTGTTTCTGCTTTTTCAATGTGCTTGCTTAGTGACACTGATTTCAATGAGTATGATAGCAATGGTGCTTCTGGATATTCAGTAATGTCTGTGAGGATTTCAGCAATTGGTATAGATTCTATTTGGAGGGCAAGGTCGATTGTGTTGTCAACTATACAATTGCTTTCAGGGAAGCATAGATCATCACTATTATCAACTTACGAAAGGGAGAATAGTAGCCGCTTGACCTAAATCCGGCACGATGAGTGCAAGCAAAGCATGTGGTTTTCGATATCGTGTTGAATTGGCTGAATGAATTCAGCGATTTAAGCCGCTTCTAACAAGCTTAAGAACTTCGCCATTTCCTTGACTTGACAAATTTTCATCTGACCTATTGATGATTTGTTCAACGTCTTGATTATCCTAATGTCAAATCAGTTTCAATTGCAGAGCAGTTTCATTAATTTTTCGCGAATAGCAGCAAATCCTCTTGGAGTTTCATTGGCAGAAATACCACCGGCGCGTCCATTAAAGCCAAACTCAACAGCATCATTGCTTTTCGGGGTCCTCCTGCTGACGCAGATTCGATGCATTCTTAGGGGGACCAGTGAGAAGCAAATCAATGGTGACTCAGCGACTTGAGGTCATGATTTCTTCGAAGCCACGTTATCCAATACCGACAATAAGCACATATCATGCATTGGGGAAAAAAAAGATTGGAATTGAGTTAGATTTCGAAATTGCATACTGAGATATACTTTAGTGACAGCTTGAATAAAGTTAATTTAACATATAATTTTTGTGTTGGTTATTCAAATAGGATATTCATATTCAATGATGATCAAAAGGTATTTTAGTTCTCCACGAAGCCTAACCATTGTCTGCGGCGGTTGTATCATAAAGACAAAGTAATCTTGATAGGAAGAGTTTACAGACGAAGTGAAAAGTGAAATAGCTGAATAACAAAAGCCATCTTTGAAAATAAGACGTTCAGCTAAGGACTATAGATTTTACGAGATGATAAATTACCAAGGTTGCCTTACCATGACTACTACTAAACGAAGGTGAAGTGTTAAAATATGGGAACTTGAGCAACATATTGATAATGCGTGAATGAAAAATTAAATATCTTATTGGAATTGTCGATAGGAAGCCAATGTGAGTGCTTCATTGTCATTCGAAACCATTGTTTAAGTAATGAAAATGATAATAGAACACCGATTAATTAATACGTCAAATGATTTTATTTTGTTTCTATATTTGCTTGAGATGAACCTCGTTGTAACCTTGGTTAATTGGATTGAATGTGAGAATGAGTTGGAAGGCGGATGACTTAAAGGAAATCAACTTTCAACCATTTGCAATTGCCACTATCGCTACTCATTAGATTGATGCTTGATCTGCCACTCAGCAGCTTAATATCCATTTACGTCACAATAATACAATTGCGGAAAGGGCAGAAAACCAATTATTTATAGCAAAGGCATTGCGCATGAACATGATCGGCATCAAAAAAGTGGCACCTAACAATTGGTCTTTCGAACAATTATTGAGCCTACCAATGCCCGACTCAAAACGTCTTAGACAGATTTTGTGAAATGATCAGATCAGAACTCGTAGAAGACAAATCTTAAGACATTAACACTCCTTGAGACAAGGAATTTGAAAATGATGTTCAATGGTCAACCATTCAGGAGAATGATCTTTCGATGCTTTGATCAATTGCTGGTATAATATCAGTCAATGCAAATGGTGCAAAAGATAATATTTCGTTTGCAACATCACTTTTTATCCATACTCGGTCAGTCCATCAAGAGCTATTCAACTGGGTTTTTCTTTAAGCACAGTATGTTTGAGAAAATATTGGTGTGCCCCATTCATCATTTCGGTAATCTTTTTCAAATAATTCTTACTGATTTCAGACTTCTTGACAACCCGGAGTAATCAACAGCCGGAGATCATTGATCGGTGATTTTTTTTGAAATAACAGTTGTCATTGGCAGTTCTTGAAAAAGAACAAAAACCACAAGGAAAAGATGAACTGGCTTCTTCACAATTAATTTGGCAGCTTGGTCTCATGGACTTCCTAAAAAACAATAACTAGTCGGGTTTTCATTAATTGAACCCGAATATGTCTCAGTAACACAAGCGAAGAAAAGTGATTCATTCCATCTAATCATATTACATGAATGGCACACCGCAGTGGCGTTTAAAAGTTTGTATGGTGACAATGATTGTTCTATGACACAGATTTTCATGGTGATACTGAACGCCAAACCAAGCATATTCAAATGAGGGAACATCGTATTATCGATTATACTTCCAAAAAGCAAATGATACTAAACTATAGCAATGCAAGTCCGAAAGTTGCTGACAGTCTGAAGAACTTAGTGGGCCGAACGGCACTTCAAGATCGTGCATATTAATAAACAAATTGTATTGATTTTTATCAAATTACATTCTCCTTTGAAATTTGTAAAGAAGGGTGGAAATCTTATATTTAACGTCCGTCAAGCGTTTCTTTTGCAAATATTCTTCTCAAATAGTCATCTTAGAAAAGCTGTTTAAGATCAAATGTTATATCTTTGGCGTAAAGGGATTTAGAGAACTAGATCTTAATCAAATCATTGACTACGACTATTAAAATAACATTATCCATTGTCACATAACGCTACACTATTGAAGCAGTTGCATTGCGAAATATTGCTACTACACGTTAGTCATTGCTTATTCAAGACAGGGAAGTGAATTCAGCTATTGTTATGCACTTACGAGCGTTCATAACCTCTTAACAGAATCATCTCAATTGGCTGAATCACTCATATTCTGTGTCTTCATGTTTTTCTTTGAGTATTTCACGTCGTACATTCTTGATACATCCTTCTCCACGATGTTTCATGTCAGAGATAGAATAAGCGTAATTAACTTATTACTTCTCGAAATTCCTTAAATAATTAGTAAATTTCTTTTTTATTTACATAAACATTTGGAAACACGATACAAATACATTTTATACTCTTTTATATCAATGAGCTTCTTAACAAAATGATTTTTAGTATTAAATCTGGAAGTATAAAACTAATTAGCCTAACATAGTCAGCAGAGATGTGCGCCCGAACAACTAATTAGATTGAGCAGTGACATCTTCATTCGTTAGTATTGTTTTCAACAAATAAACAACTTTCAAATTCCTTTCATGTTGTTTAGTTCTTGCGAAGCCCATCCACATTTTGAGTTATGGTGCTCTTCTCGATCATAGAGAAACGACCAAGGATCTTGTCAGCTTCAAGCAAATCACAATGGTTGTTGAAAGCAAGTTCCTTTCGAACTTGCCTTTGGGCAAGGCAAACGAAGTTTTAACGATTTTGCCACACTCAGCGGTAATGACACGATCTTCATCAATGGATAGTGCAAATCTTCCATTAAAAGCTCAGCGACCATCTCCAGTAGAACTGGCAAGACAAATGATATTGCTATGTCAGACTGGAATGAGGTTGATATCAGATAATTTTAGACAAATAACATCAAATGTATGTCAGATGACCAAAGATCGTCACCATTGGCAGATTGATGGAGATGTCCATGATTGGGATCAGATGTCACTTCAACACCCTTCACAACATGGGTCGTCGCACTTCAATACAATGCTTGTAAAAGATGCGAATGATCGTCAATCAAATTAACGCCTCAGATAGTGCTTTCAATCAGTGTTCATTCAACACACTGAAATCATCCAGCCACTCAATTAGCTATATTTGTTAGACGGTTGCTTTTCTACGGTTTCGGCGTGGTCTTCGGCAATGAAGAAAGTCACCCCGGTCGAAGCACTAAAACTCTGATCTCATTATATCTTCAAATTCAATTTCAATTTTGGGTTTATTTGACTTTGAAGAATCTGCTAACATTCATTGGTGCTTCAACTTTTCAGCGTCTCTAAATAACTGATGAATTGATATAGATGAGATTTGTTTCGTATCGTCGAATCGGTTCCCAGTTAAGCTTCGGCTCTTAAGATAGTTTGCAAGGATTTGTTTGCAACTCAAAAAAAGCCCCATTGGTAGGAATCTATTTATAATCTTGCAAAATGAGCTGAATCCATTTCAATGTGCGTTTTGCATCAATTCAGTATTAATTTTATAATTGATGGAATCAATTGGACGATGCGAATGATAGCAATGTCGATCATTTCTAAATCACAAAAATCTTCATTCACTTCACTGAACATCGGAGCACGGTCGTTCTGATCGTAATGTCTAATACTTGCAATTCCCACGCCGCTTTCACTGGTTTGTCAGCAATAAACACAAAGCTTCTTCAAGAAAAGTTGAGATCGCTTGCAGCGAAAAATCCTATTGGGATACATTCATCAGTATCAACCTAATTAGTGATGGGTTTTGCCATCCATAGTTTAAGCAACAGCCATTCCTCACCAGACCCCCATTTATCAATGATGAATCATGTATTAGAATAATATAATCTTTATCGTTGTTGAGGCCAATCAGAGTGATTGGAGTGAGTTTCACAAATCAGAGAAGTAACCATTGGCAATCGATTGATGTATCAGATGGATGACTGTCAAAAATCTTATTAACTAATTGATTCGTATGACTCATATATAGCTCATTTGAATCGGCTTTCTGGTAATCTAATGATACTGCGTAGTTCTCATCAAATATATTTGCAACGTAGAACAATAAAGCCAGTTCGGTGTCTTTTATATGACAGCTAGAAAGTAAATTTGAACGTGTGAACTTATCTAAAGTGCATAAAGTGTAGTATCTTGAAATGCGGAAGCAATTCCATAGCACGAAAGACCAACTATAGACTCATACTCTTTTGCGGCATCTTAAATAAATTTGAAAGGGAATCTTCAACTGAAATTCAATGAGGATTAAATGTAAGTGTGGAGAAATTCTATTTAACAAAGAAAAGAGTTCATATGTCAACATGAATACCCCTTTCTGTTGCTAGTTATTATTATGAGAATAATAATCATTGATGATTTGATAGAATTATCAGTTCTTTGAACTCGAGATTGCTCACGTTGAAGGAGTAGTTTTAGGTGGGATCATACGCGGTGGGAATGAATGTGAGAATCCATCTAAAGATCAAGAGATGGAAGCGCCTAAATGTCTTTTTTTTCAGTAATCAATCTCAAAAATTGGTAGTTCTAGGTTTGTTGCCTACTCTAAAACAGCTAAATCAATTTTTCTTATTGATAGTTAAATTGGTGGAGAATCAACGAATTGTATTAACAAGCGAACGACAGGTTTAATGAACTGATTCGCATTGAAGAATGTGCGATCACCAGATTGTATTATGCAATTGCATTCGAGAAGCCAATCAATCGGCAGAAAATGTTTTGAAGCTCTCTTCAAGAAAATTCGATTGCATTTCGAAATACAAACTCTGAAACAATTCAAGGCAGCCTCAGTCAAATACCAAGACAATGACTTTGAAACATCACCCAAACACCCCATTGACCTTTTCAAATATACTTCAGTTGTTGGCACGTATCTATAAATGACAGCATTGCTGGAAGCGCTTGATTGTTTACTACATCTACTTTCAGTGGGCATTATCCTACTCCTTCAATCCTTCATCCATCCGCTGCTTTCTGAGTGTCACAATACTTAAGATAATCCAAAGCTGTGGTCATTCGTCTGAGGGATCCTAATAATCAACTAAAGCACATTGATTTCGGACGTCCTGATCAACGGAGTGCAAAAACGAATGGATTCTAGAGCTATGGATTGAACCAACTGTTGTTCATGGAACTGATTAGCCATGAGATATTATCATAAAAAAAGCTCAATGTGGTTACCTCACAATGATAATTGCTAACTTCCGCTCATGCACTTCAAAATACCAATCGCTTGGTCCGTGTTCTTCTCCTGAAGTCGACTATGTTTCGATAACTGAAGCAATGAAAGATGAATCATCGATTCAAATGACATTTGACGAGCTGCAAAACCCAGTTGCTTCGTTTTAATTTTTCGGTGCAACTGTTTGGACTTTGACAGTTCTTTGCCATCGCTGTTCGCTAATTCAATGCAAGCATCCTCATATTATTGATCAAGCTATTGAAAGTCAATCGTCGAATAATAAAATTTTTCAGCCACATTGATACAAACGTCAAAGTCGCTGGCGGTGCTCTACTTACTTGATGAAGCCACTTTTTAAATTCATGCTCTGATCATCAACAGTGTTTATTGTTTTCACTAATTTGCTGTAATAATTACGGGTTGAGTGATGAAGGGAGAAAACCAAAAATAACTACTGTAAATGTTTATCGCTCAAAATTGTTTCACGCAATCACTCCAATTGCCAAGCTTCCAACAGCATCATCTTGACAACTTCGATGTATTCTTGGATTTCAAAATTCCATGCAGATTTGAATTCTTCTACGAATATTACTTTTACTATGTCTATTCTTTGTTACAGATCCTTCAATTTACAATGACTCTTTGTTAAGCGTTCCATAAAATTATACTCATTGATTATTTGGGCTTAATCAACCTGTAGGCAAAGTTACTGTATTCTCTCGCTTGTAACCTATCTAACAATGAATAAGGTAATGGAATTATGATCATTTATGATGTCCTTCAACAGTTATTTTTGTTGTCGAAGTCCTTCTCATTCTACAATTGCTATCACTATATTCGATAATTCTTTTTTTATAATCAGGATGAGGTGTTCTTCAAACATTATTTAATATTTGTGATGTATAACCCGCAAGGAATTTGTCATTTTTCTGCTCATTTCAAATAGTTATGAAAACCAATATATGCTTTGAATATTATTAGAAACATGATAGAAGTAAGTTACACATTGAACTACATTGATGAATCAGTTATTGAAAAGCTCTTCAATACCAAATTCCAAATCTAAACATTAATCAAACAAGCTAAACGAGCGGAGATGTACCTCCTAAAAAATAATATTATTTGTTGTGGAATCATGAAAATTGTGCTTTTGTCTGAAACAGAAAAACAATGCGCACACTCCTTTTTTCCACTTTCACTATTTCTGGCTGTGAATTCATTTCCGGCTGCACTACGGTACTGAATGGATTGAAACCACCATTGACCGTGGTTTGGGTGATTTTGAAACGAATCACACATGATGTTGAGATCCAGTGTATTTTTCGTTTTCTAGCACTTCACACCACTATATTTGAATGTTTTTCACATATTCACAATCAATGCCATCACTATTGTCAATCCACAGTGTGCCTTTTTCAGAGGAACAATTCTAGCAAATTATTGTCAATTTGAAAAGACGAACATCATCTCATGGTGAGAATTGGATATCCTCGATACCAGACAATCAACAACAACCAACAGCGCTCTATAGATCATGAGTTGTCAGACTACCATCAAAAATCTAACAACCGAGAAGACGATTCTCAGCCCAATTAGCACTCTAAGAATCAGATTAGCATCCATTTTCAAATTAATTTTGAGGACATGCCGACACTTCTACAATTCAATTAGTTTATCAGTTGAGATCTTTTTGTTTTCTGCAATTCGTGAAGCATTCACCAAATATTTCTCAACTGAACCGATTGGCTTTAGGTCTTATAATCTTTGCTTGGCTTATGTTACTGGTCAACTTAGCGCAGTCACATGAATATGTTATCGGATCCTCATCCTGGAGTTCACAAATTTTCTTGAGGCTCTCATCAGTTGATAAAGATCCCGTTCGGCTTGTAGTGTGGAGTGAATTGCCTGCAAATCCATTGACCTTAGAACATTATACAACGTCTTTGTTTAAAGCTTAGGTAGAACTGCAAGATATTCAATACTTTCTAATCATGCGATGAGCTGATATCAAGTAAATTAGGTGTTCCAACTCTTTTTGAGTTAATTCAACAGTTGATTAATTTCGTAAATGTCAAAAAAGCTGTTTATTTTCAAACTTCCGTGGATTCAGTAGTTGGGGACTTAACTCCAATCATTTTCTCAACGCCATTGCCTTTTTCGTGATCTCTGTTTATTTTGTAATTATCAAGGGAAGCCAACAACTAAACAACCACCATCGAGCTCCAGTTTCAAACTAATCAATCTTCGTTTATTGAATTGACAAAGCGATTTCGTTAAAGGCATTGCGGCCAATGTCGAAACTTGAGCAAAATTCAAGCATTGCAAAAATAAAGAATGGAAATCTGTGGAATTGAGACTGTATATTGTATATAATTATAAGTAATTGATTATCATTTTTAAGATTTGTCTTATAATTTTATCGTGCAGATAAAGGTGAACAGATACTATATGATTTTCGATAATTATAACGGAGACGTAGAATAATAAAAAGTTATTTGTGCCTCCTATATCAGACATCAAAAACAAAGTGGAGGGAGGAGTATATCTGGAATCCAAAAGCAGAATAGTTAGACAAGGCAAATAATATTATAATATGAGGGACTTAACTAAAGCAACATAGAGCTGTATCTGATCACAAAGGGGCGTAGGTTCGTAACTATAAACGACATTGCTGATAGTTCTGCTGAACCAGGAAAGTATCTCGCAACTAATAGAATAACTCCCAGTTGAAATAGATAGGAAGCAGTTAGGAAAATAGTGATTTCATTTAATAATATATGAAGGGTAAATGTAAGAGTCGAATGGTTTCACCTAATAATTGGGAAGGTTATCAGAATAAGAATACTTGAAGCTATGATAATTAAAGCAATTGTTTTATCCCTGCAAAATAGCAGATGAAAAGTAGAAGTGGCTGTAGCCATCTCAGGTGCGATGAAAGTGAAAAATATATATAATCCTGCAGCCCGATCATTAATAAAATTGTTCACGGCGCACTCCAACCAAATCGGCGGAGATAGGATCCACATTAGCTAATTTCGGTTAGCTGTGACATTTGGAATGTAGTGATTTCTTTAAAACCGAACGACAGCATCAACAGCTTTTTGCCGCGCGTTTGAGTCTGCTTGGATTTGGTTGATTGCTGGCTAACGAATGATTTTGACTGATAGAATCATGAGCGTCGCGCTTGTGAGTTTATAGTAATTCATAATCAGTCTTGAGCACCAAATCAGTTTCTACTTCTTCGCTGTTACCAGCTATATTTTATTGCTGTCCCGTCATTCATGATTTCAGACACCATTCGTGTCTATTAATGGATTGCAATTTTTATATCAGAGGGTGTTAAATATAATGGCATCTTTGCCTTGACAACCGCCATGTTTTAGCGACTTATAAAATCATGATATCAAGTAATTGAAAGCAGCTGGCATTAACAGCATTTTTCGTTTTCTAAATGTCGTCACCTTCGGCACCTTTAATGGTCGAGTGTGTGCATTTTCTTCCAGAGTGACCAACTCACCGCTGTTTACTACCTAAGTCAAAAAACCTCAATTAAGTAAATTAAATTGTTGCGTTTGATGATAATTCGAAACGACTTTGACAAGATTTGATTTTCCTCCACTTTTGATAACTGGGTTGAAGCAATCTGGACACTCAATAATTTGAGCCCATCGACCGAGTCAAAATTCGCTTGCGACTCGCTAAACCTGCTGTAATCACCAACACCACCACTGTTGAAACACATAACTCTTGATAAGCTGCTATTTCCTTCCAAAAATCATTGTTTAGGATAATTGATTCTGATCAACTGGCTAACAATCTATGTTACTTCACTTCATTATTGACTCTAAATATCTAATCAACTGATATAGAAGGCATTCCATCAGTGACAGCAAATTGTTTCTTCCTTATACGATTGCTTCTAAATCAATGTGCAAGAGAATTACTTGCAACGTTAGAAGAGCAGTATATGTCCAATGGATCTAACTCCTTGATAATGAGCTGTGTCCATCTTTAATTAGCTTTCTGAAATGTTTGTCATTTAATTGAGTAGCTGATGGTCCCCTCACATTTCAAAGACGATTAACATTTTGAATATTTCTTCGAATCAGGAATCTTTGACGCATCTTGAGGAACATTTCATTACCAATGTCTTCATCATACTTTGCGATTACTTCCATCTCAACAGCAGATTTGATTACTGTTTCAACAATAGGGCAATTGTTTTTGGAGTACGATTGAGATCAATAGTAGCAACGACTGGCATGAAATTAGGCCCTACAGCATTCTCGATATTTGGTGATTTTCTTTGCAGACCATGTCTTAAACAACCTCCATTCAGCACCAGTCCGGGACATAGCAATGTTTATTAATTGAATTGACTTACTCATTTCTTTAAACTGTCTTTGGTGAATATCGAACGATGGCCGCAGATTTGAACGTCGTGGACAGTGATCATTGAAAAGCCAATAAATATTGACGTTCAATACTAATTATTATTTTAGTAAATCACTGCTTAGTGAAATCTAATCAATACTTCATTTGTATTCGGTTCGAAACAATAAATACATATTAAAATACATTCAATCTTTACATAACCAGTCCAAAGTAAGAAAAGCTTTTTGTGACTATCACATCAGAAAAAAAAGTAAAGTGAAACGGATTTATTTCAAAAGCAAATGACGAGGGTAATACTTAAAATAGAAGACGCTGTGTTGCAATAAGTTACACTTAATCTAAGGACAATATTTGGTAGGAGTTTACAGTCCGACATGATTTCATAACTTCACCAACACATTAGACAACGCTCAAAAGTCAAAATGGAATAATACTATCAAAGAATTGATAATGCCCAATTGCTAAAACAGAATAACTTTTAGAGTAATAGTTGAGGTTCTGATATTAATAAAACTTAAATATTTGATAAAATTAACAGTGCTCTTGATGCTGAAAGCTAAAAATTGTATATTTAGGTGTTGCTCAGAACTTGGTAATTTGGAATGAATGACAGAAGTAACTCGAAAGTAAACCATCTGTAGGAAACTAAAGTTGTCAATTTCACACTTGGCAAAGTTCAACAATATAGTGGTGGCCGAGTTGTTCAACTGATCATTTTAACCCACTATTAGCATAAGCCAATCAGAACTATTTGATTCATGTTCTGGTATGAACATTAATATCCTTGAAATACGTGGTATACGACGGATGACAAAAAAATTAATGATTCATCACCATTTTGATTAATGGAATTTGTTTCGTTTCCCTCAGATAAAGCTGATCATCCATTTCTTGGGCCTGGAGGGATACGTGCAAAGTTCCTGGAAGAATATGCTTTGGTTTTGATTCTATTACAAACCCTTCGTCATCAACGAAAGCATCGATTGAGCTTGGGGAAGCATCTTCAATATGATAATTATTTCCAGTCATTGATTAAGTTGACTGATCATCACACCCTTCAACAATTGTTGATGATCTAATTCAAATCAAGTAATGCATGCTTCCATTGTCAGTGAAGATAGTGCTGCTCACAATACAATTTTTCATGTTAAAATGAGGATTAGAAGCTTTGTTTTGTACTCATCGTAGTTAATGTCCGTTTCATGATAGAATTGAAATCCATCTCAGATTGTTTGCCAGTAAACAATTCTTCGCTTAATTTTGATTCAGCTATACGCTTAGCATCCAGTTTAATGCACTTATCAACAACAATAAAAACGGCACAGAAATGTAAATTATCTCTTGATGTTTTATTACAGGAATTGCCAATATCATTTTGTCAACAATATCCATTGGCAGTCTTTATTTCCAAGCTGATACAATTGGTGTTTCACTTCAACAAATGCGGTTCAATCACAGAGTGATTGTTTCTTCGAGAAGTAAAAGATTTCTTATTATAGCATCTTGCAGTTGAATCGTTTTCAACGGGAATAAATTTCTAATATTTACATGGATAAGCTTGAGTTCTTTTCGATCATAAATACAATTCAATTTGAAAAATGAAATCCAATAAATGCTCCATTGACATCTTCGTTAAACAAGTGTTGCGTCAGATTTTGATTGAAAGCAAGTGTTAGAGCATCAATTGGAGCAACGCCTTCAGCAATCATTACTTAATGGTTAAGAATGTCGGTCGGAGATCCATATTAGTTTTTCATCGGAATATAATTGAGTATGCACATAGATTGCCTAAATGCCAAGCTCTAACAAGAATTTGCAGCAATTGTGTCACTGCCTATTTGTTTAATATTGGTATCGAGTTGTTTGCTCAACCGTCATCCTATTGACGATTAAAAGATGATCGAACTGCTGTGGCTTGATGGATGTAGACTTTTTTTGATGACAAAATTGTTAACCATCTTTGTATTGAATTCACTCGGATTTCCAATAAAAAGACATGATTGGTTTGAAATACTAAGTATTCATTTGAATATTGATCGCAATTCAATTATTGATATTCTTTTGCATGCAGATTCAATCTCAAAAACTTTCGATCAATATTCCTATTCTCTGGTTCCAAGCAATTAATTGATAATCACCATTACTTTTCCAAAGCAAATAAGCAAAGAAATGCAGCGCGGTGATTAATTGCTCAGTTCCAACATTTGAAACTTGTGTCAGGTTAACAACCGCCGACCAGGGTTGTCATTTCATTGATGCACTTCTCGTGTGGACGGCACACTATTCGGTTTTAGTTAGCTGGTTACATGTTAATAGAAAACTCACTCTTGGTCTGTTGAATATCAAGCAATTTGATTTCAACAGCGAATTCAAATTGTTTTGCTCTATTTTGCCCATAACATCACTAAACTATTGATTTTGGCAGATTCACAAATGAATGAACATAGATGTCAATCGATACTTTGTCGCATTCACGCAGGATAGTGACACTAATTGCAGCCAATTAAACATGACTCATGACATTCCTTGGTGAGTTTGGGAAACGTATGAGATGAAATAAGTTTAAACCACAATCGTTCACAGATGTTTCTGTTCTATTGAAGTCGTCAAATATGAGAGGGTTCACTAATCTGCTTTTATGTCTTTGATCAGTCAGAAACTCACCACTGAGTAGAACATCACTACCTGCTCCTCAATCAACAACATATTCAACATAGGAAAAATGAAGAACTGAGGAGATGTTCTCACAATCCGATGTTGACCTATTTTTAATAGCAACGTTGAAGCCTTACGGAAGGTCAACTAATTCAAACTTTCGATACGATTGAGTTAACTTGGTTTTGCACAGTTTGTGCTCCAACAAGCAAAGCGGCCACTGTTGAAGCAATTATCTTTGGCTAACTGGAGATTTGCTATTAGAATTCATTTTTCACGTTAATTAAGCCTGAAGAATTTGTTGACAATCTCGCTTTGCTTTACTTATTAATCAATTAGAATACGTCATTAGTCAACAAGAAATCCTTTCCTTCGATATTTTTGAATCGAAAGAAAGCTAATCAATTTTTTCCACGCTTTTGTGCAACTTTTTTATGCTCAATATAGAGAAGAGCTGCTAAGAACCAAGGGAACTGAATTTAGGTTAAAGAGCGTAAAGGATGTCTATTTGGTTCTTAACCTCTTCCTCATGCAATTCAGCAATTGGTGTATTAATTATCGTTTTAAACAGCGTAATACATAAAGCCTACTTCAATTATTTAAATGTTGGAATGATCTATGCGAAGATCTCTATACCATTATTTACGTCGTAACGTCTTTTTACTTCGCATAATATAGAGGATTTGAGTAGTGCCTTAGGCGTATTGCAATGTTCTTTTCGACTGCCAATGACATTTGTCGCAGCATACATTTCTCTCAACATGAAGAAGTGAATGTCAACGTGCTTAGTCATCGCCATCTTAAACCATCGTTTAATCAACGGTCATTAAGCAACAGCCAGAAAAAAATCAATTGTGATTGATTATATTGATATAATAATTGCTTGAGGGTCAGGTAGACCAATGTGGAAATTTGCAGAAAGTCGATTATTGTGAGAGGTAGAGTGTTGAATCTGTTAAAAATTGATACTGAATATTGTACACAGCGTTTAGAACTCCGTCATAAATACTGTTGAGAAGCTAAGTCATTTTTATTTACTTTCTCATAATTGACTCATATTATATCCTTTTTGATTGTCATTAAGCCGGTTAGAAAAATATAGAATTCTCTGTTTTTCTATATCAGAAGTAATAGAAAAAGCTGAAAGAGAACGGTGATGCAATATCTGAAAAGCAAAGTATCTACAAGAGGAATAGCAATCGTAGATAGAGAGGCATCTAACCAAAAAATGATATTCATCTGTGAGCAAATAAATGTTAATTGCATGGCTTTTCCTGAAATTAGCTGAGCTTCAAATGTTGAAATACAATTCAATCTGGAAGTAAAAAAAAACTAACTGTAGAAATGAAGTTACGTTATATTGAAGCACAATAGCCTCAACCAAATCAGTACAAGATATAGCGCAAGATACAACAATTTAACGGGAAAAGGTAAAGCTATGACTGTTAAAGAGGTTAGAAGTTTGATGAGTGTATGGTTGATGCAAATCCACAAATTTGGAACCCATTAAGGAAATCAACTTTTAAATGAGATGACAAGAAATGAAAAAGTAAATTACCGTTGTATTTGCTGATTAACAAAGAATCAGATCAGTTGGAATTTCTGCTGCCAATTCTAAGTTGAGAAATTATAGAATTCCTTGCAAAATATCGTATAATAAATTGCTAAGCTGGCATCGCAATTGATGTTACGGAGGAAATCGATTGGATCCTATTTAATTAAATCAGGTGAGACATCAATTAACTAAAAAAAAAAAGACGGTTAACACATTCTTCAGAATCAGCAAAGATGAACCAAAATTAATGAAGCAATCATTATGTTAGCCAATGCTTTATCTTTCAACCAAGGAGGTATTGGAAACTGCGAAAGAAATTTCAAACTCAAAATATGTCTTTCCGCTGAGAAAGTTGAACTGATTGCAAGTCATGACCTCTGCACTGTTGTGAGCATCCTGCATTCTTTTGACTGGTCCTTTGGTGACTGTCTCCAGCCTGCTGTGGTGACCGTCCTTGGTCCATCCCTTTTCCTCAGCAAAGAGGACGGCGATATTTCTTTCATTCTTCGGCTTGTGACACTTCTTTACCGTAATATCTAATCATGGAGTCGCGAAAACAGGTTGTGAACCGTTCGCAAAGCTTCGCTGCCAACAAACTGAGAAACAAATACATGACGACAACATCATTATTTTGGCTTGGCTTTCGAATTTCAAGGCAGCTCAGTTTGGTCGGCTAGTTCAAGTGTTTATCAAACTCAATTCAATCTTTTCCATCGAAAATGATGCGCAGAAAGATATCAGTGGTTTGGTGGTATTTTTTTTTTTTGTTACCGGCGGCTGATTTCTTGCCGTATTGAATGATGTTATATTAACGGGTGGTATGTCCGTCAAGAACAAGTTAGCATAGAAATGGGAATGGTAGAGTTGGCGCTGAGGCCGCTCGTATTTGGATCAGGTCTCTTATATCTAGTAAGTTGCAAAGTAGTTTATCCAAAACAGAGGGAATACCATTGACTCTTCAATGGAATCCTTTTCAAAATTGTTCCAAACCACAATGCAATGTCGGTTTTCTAATTTAGCACTTTCCATCTGCTTCAGGCAGCACTTCCGCTGTGATTGATGTACACATTTTCTCAGACATTCGCAAAATCTACATTTGGTGATCATGTTGTGATGGCCAATCGGCATGCTGAACAAAAATTTGCTAGTAGCTCCTGTTGAATTCCCTTAGACTCCGTTAGTCAAAGAGCATTCAGAAGCCAAAATAAAAAAAATGACGTGCTAACTTTGTTACAAGAAAACTCATTGGTCTACTGAGTCTAGGTCAGCACAACCATTTCATGCTGGATCACTATGAGCCGCAAGTGGATCTGCAGAATAATTGTTGTAGATGCCCCCAAAATTATACGTCTCTGTTTGGTTCATCGTTCTAAGCAACTGGCCGGGTCATGTCGACCTTCACTGCTTTGCTGATTCTGGTGCGCTCCAACATATTTGGGCTTGGGCAGTTTGATTTTGTATCTTTGTCCCATGGTTAGTAACATTGCTGCAATTGTTGACACCATTTTTGCTGTCATTGTATTGCATCCGTGATGGACCGGAATAGAGGATATATACAAGATCTGTCTTATGGTCCGGATGGTGCAACTTTAATTTGAAATCCGGCTGCTCCTTATTGAATGGGGTGGTTCTCACTGAAAGGTAATTTTGTATTAGGCGTGGTGAATCAACTATTAGGGGAGAAGCTTTTCCGTCATATGAATCCTTTGGGGGCCCATCTGGTGTAGCGTTAGTTACTTCCGTGTGCCATGAATGTGAAAGCTCTGCTGACTGCACCGATGCAAATGATCTATGCAATGTTGACGGCATTTCTGCCTCCGATGATTGAATTTGTGTGTATGGATCAAAAAAAAAAATGACCAAGGTTATTAGTTAGCCGTGCGCGAACGAGGAATCCCCTGATTTTGGTTTACTTCAAACTTATTATGCTGCGATAGGGGAGCCTGTTGTTGTTGATGATGATTGCTTGCGAGCCACCCTTGCTGATGATGATTCAAGATATATTGCTTTTTCGCTGATTGATGCAGCATCAATATCCGATGGTAAGTTGAATTACTACATTAAATTGACCGAACAACTATATCACGAAGCTGTTGACACTGCCATATCTGACAAGAAGATTGCATCTAAGCAGTCCAACCATTGTTGTCAAACTGAAAGAATCAGTCAACAAATGCCAGTTGGGTATGAATGTCATCAAAATGCAGTCCATGCTTTCCTGTTCTCTTCTGCATTAATGTCGAGAAATGTGACGAGTCTTTGAATAAATTGATACCGGCAATGTTTGGGGATCTGTGTGTAGGGCATTGAAATCATTTTAGGAAAATAAAATAAATGCTATGATGTTAATGAAGATGCGATGCGCTGCTAATGCGATTATCTCAAGTCGACTCTAGAAAGCAGTTCAAGATGATACTGGTGTCATCTTTGTCGCTATTCGGTACCAGACCGGTAGAATAGCCAACAGAGTAAACAAATGTAGCAACAGCGGTGTTGCTCTCCGTCTATTTTGTCTTTTTCATGAATCCCAATTTCTTATTCACGATACATCAGTTACTGCCGCTAATCGGTCAATTGGATTTTCTAATTGGGTGGAACGTATGGGTGTTGCTATTATGAAAAAATAGTTCGCTTTTGCTGTCAATCGCACGCATAACGCAACCGCAGTTGCTTCGGATATTCCATGAGAGGATAGCTCCATGCAAAGTAATTAATTTAATAATATGAACAGAAATGGTCAATAGAATGATGGAGCCATCGACAGTCGATAGTTTTCAAAGGAATCGGCTTTATCGACATATGATTCCGATGAAGGCGCCAATGGATTCAGTGCTGCCGACTCAGATAGGGCCAAACTTCCTGAAGAGTATCCAGCTTGGGAAGACCACCTTTTTTTCTTTGAGGAGGTTTTTAAATAACTCACAAGCGAATCAGACACCGTCATCAAAAAAAAGTTTCTTGTTGTTAATTTGGCTCCCCCTGTTTCGGCGGCTTGTGCTCCGAATGCAAATCCTTCTAGTTCAATCTCGAAAGTGGCTTGCTAATAATGGCTTTTGGCAACCATTGACAGCAGTTCCTACCTGTTGGCTGACCTTCTCTTTCTTAGAAAGCCTGCTGGCCGCCTTGCGCTGCTAGATGGTTGTCAGGACCAACGGATTGGGTTCCATATGCGTGACGAGTTGCTCAAGAGCTTTCTCGGTTTGATACAATTGATGCTAATGACTCATGCTGCCTAGCAATTAGATTGCAATCTGCCAAAGCGCCTCAAGCCGCCGGATCACAAACCATTTTGAAAGTTCATCAAATGGATGTCACCACTGCATACTTGTAGGGAGATATGGTGGTTGATATTGACAATGAACAACTTCTTGTATCTGATAATGATGAATATCTCCTGAAAGATAGAACTTATTTCAATCGATTAATCGACTCAAACAATATTCTTCGTTTTGTCAGAACTAGATGATTGATGTTCTACAATGGTTTTGCCTCAAAAATGTTCAGCGGATATTTTTCAGGATTGGCTGTTGAAGAACAAGAACTACGGCGTGGTAAAATAATAATCCGGGTCAACTAACTCTAGCCGCATTTCCCAACGAACGGTGCAGCTAGTGAAATCCTATCACAGTTGGATGATTTAAATGGAAGATCGTGGACAAGTTCACAGTCGCTTTCCTGTGTTGATGCTCTCCAATGTGACGACCGTATTTTGGTATTGATGAAAGATTTGGTCGGACTGGATGTTGGATAGTCCGAATTGGATAATTGTGGTGTCCAAGCCCAACCAAGGATGATCTTTCTATAAAACATGCTATTTGAATCAGTGGGTGCTGAGTGAGCTGCCGCGGAGCCATGACTTTATTGCTCAATTGGTGCATTGCTCATTTTTGTAGCCGATTGAATTCAATAAGTTGTGCACTCACATATTGCAGTTCACTTAATATTTTGGTTGATGCTGAGAAATTCACCTACTCTGTCCCAAAGGGGGCTAAGATATCAGATCTTAACTTGATTAACTGCGAATTAGACGGCCGGCCCTGTAGTAATGTTAATTGAATGGTCTGACAGTAATTAAGCTACAGCCGTTGCTGATCTAAAATTGGTTGGTAATAACATGCAGTTAAAAATTATAAACCAGTCATTTGGACTGAAACAAACTGTTTTTAGTAGTCTTGCTGACTTGCAAAACTGAATTCATTTGGGTCAATAAAGCGGTCGCAAATTCTATGTTCCTTAGGTTAGTTTTGAAGCAAATTCACTGAAATAATGAAGATCTATTTATATACGGTGATATCAATGTTGCAGTCAACTTGGCGAGCTGTCCCACCAATCACATGACATGCAAATATATTTCAATCAGGCATCGGCTCATAAGAGGTTTGAACAATGTTCGTCCAACAGTTTGAAGAGCTGTTACCATGAGTGACAAAGCTGATTGCAAACTGAAGAACGTAGGTCTTGAATGTCAACTGTTAGACTGGATTTCTTGAATAATTTAACTTTGATGGTTGTGGTTCAGTTGCGTGCGTCTCATTGGTGCAGTTTTAATATTGTGCTTTTGATAAAGATATGCCGATCACGCTACTCTTATTGGATGACTTGTGCTTGACATTCATTAGTGGAATAGTTTCTAGAGTGGTTAATATGTAATTGTATACTGATCTGTCTTTCCATCTCGCTAATGATTGACCTGGTATCGGAAAGCGGTTGGTTTGGCACCGCAATTGATTTTTCTTTGCGATTATTATTATTCTATTGTTCTGTTGCGTTTGATTTTATATGACAATCCATGAATGTAGCCTGCACAGCAGCTCGGAAAAACAGGGCAAGGGCTGCATACTCACAGGCAAACAAGACGCAGGCGCAGAAATGTTCATGACACACAAAGCTAAGATCCTGTTCTGGTTTTAGTGCTTAAAGGATCAAAGAACTTTGAGATTGCGACCCACTTTGAAAGATTTCAAACAGACCGATTTATCTTACGGGACCAAGTCCTCCATTGGAAGAGCGTCATCTAGGATAGAACGATACTTACCATGCTCGTTACCGCACTCATGGAGATGATGCTTTGCACTCACATTTGACTGCGGCTCCTTCAACGAGAAAAACGTCTGCAGGGCTAGTAATATCTTCAATCTCGCTAATCTGTTCAACCAAGTTCTGCTGACTGGTCATTAAGTGGCTGATGTGAGCAACTGGAATGTCTACATTCGGTCCCTCGTGGACTGTCACTGACTGCTGCGTTGATACTCTGTCATCCAAGCCTGATCGGAATAAAAGGGGATGGCGCGCACTACTATGTTTTTTTTTTCTGCTCGCAACTCATCTTATTGTATCTTGGTTGATTCGCTGATTCATTGAGTGTTTCTGTTGAAAATGGAACAAAATCATATACTGGAATAATTTAGTCACTGGAAGGTCTTTCTCAAACTCGATATATTTCCGATTCAGGTGCGACAACTCATGATTTAATAACTGTTGAGTCTTAAACTAGTCCTGAATATGCCAACATATTAATAGCAGATTTTACTGCTGGCGTAAATTGTAGGTGATGGAAGATTCTTATTATTGGATGCTGAAAATATGGGCAGCGGAGCTACTTCAAAGCTCACAAAGTGCACTCATTACTTTTGTGAGTTGTCCTGATAATGTTGATGTTTCTTACAGTACTGATGAGTCTAGGAGTTGAAAACAAAGATAAGACTACTGCTGTGTTTACGAAAATCAACTATCTAAAATCGTGATGTGCAGAAGAAGCACAACATGATTTAGTGATGAACTGTCAGTTTGTTTTGCTATAGAATGACGAGAAGCGCGGTCCCTGTATTGTCATTCAATGAATGTTTAAAGAAAATTGAGTCCAACTTTAGTGAAGTGAGAAATTCGTTTGAAAGATTTGAAACTGGATTTTTTTTTTCAACCAAAAATAACTCTAATTTTCGCTACAGAAAAGATTCAATTCGGGAGTATAGCTCCGCTGATTTATCTTGCAGATGAGTTTTCCTCTAAGATTAATGGTTACGGACCATATGTCTCTTTTCATTATTTGTCCATTTCTCATGCTCAAATAAGAGGCTTCGGAATTATTCCCCAGTCATTCATAATATTTGATAAATTCCTCGGCTTCACAAGAAAGTCAGCTTGTGTTATCAAAACTGATACAAAATGGATGTCACATATGTTTATTAAGTTGTGCGAGAATAAAAATTATTTCAATGAGGTTACCGCATCTGATTTATCCACATTGAATACAAAACAAGAAAGTATTATCAAGCGATTATGAAAAAGTAGATCAACTATTGATCGATTTTAATGTGTCCAGTCAATCTTAGCACTTTTGCTTTGTCATTCAAACTTCTTGGAGAATAATACTCCAATCCCAAGCAATGAAGAATCCCCGGAGTTTGAGCTCACACAAACCAAGAAGAATGTTAAAGTCAAAGCCCCATTGGGTGTTCAAATGTTTTCTACACATCAAAATGTCAAGCGAACCGCTTTTTGGAAAGCCATCAAAATTACATTTCATGACTTTGATTCATCAAACCAGACTGCTTTTATTTTGGAGAAGGATTGAAAGATAGTTCGGAACAGGGGGTGATTGCCAAAATGGAATTAAATTCATCAATTCAGATTGTATAATTCTATTATTGATCAGAACATTAAAAATGAGAGCAGATTCGCAAATAACTGAACTGCATACTCCAAATAAATAGTTTGAATGTTGAAGGTCGACTCTCGCAGTCAAGCAAGAGCAAACAGTATTGAAAGACATATTGAGATTAGTGAATCATTCAATCTGAGATTGGCGACTGCTCTATTAAATGATTAAACACAAAGATTGAATTTATTACTGTCTTCACTGTTGAACATACGTCTCATAAATTTGTTAGTAATCCCATAGTTTAATCACATTTTGTCAAAACTTTTCTTCCTGACAACCAATGTGATACTGATATCATTGGGAGAATCCATAATAGAAAATCTGAAGTGATTATTAACCCTCTTATCAAGGAACGATTCAACCAGGAAATGTATAATTTCCACAAACAATTTCGGTAATGGAGGAAGTGACGACAACTTGAAACTATCGAAATCATCACCAATTGTTGAAGAAGTTGTGGATCAATACACGGAATTGATCAGCGGTGAACCTAAACGTGCTGAAGGAGGATCGCAAAACTCGATCTTCTTTTGTTGATGTCGAAGCTCATTTAATGGTCTCAAAATCAAGATACCTCATTGTAACACTGCTCTCACAAGACTTTACAAGCCCTCGAAAATCAGAATTACTTCTTCCTGACACAAATGTGATCAATTCAATTGTGAAAATCGATGTGGAAATATTAAATGTACATCGGTGAAAAACAAAATAGTCAAAGAAAAATGGATCTTCAATGGTGAACATGGAACCAATGGTTGTGAAGGATATAACGCAAGATTAGCCAGAGAGCGACTTCTTCAAAGACTACGACAAAACCATATCGATGTTTTTTATCCTGTTTTCAAATACGACACATCATGTTTAATCCATCCAAGGCTGCTACAAGCCACAATATTATTGGCAAGTTAAATGCCAAGACAGCCTTCTTGAACGAAAACTGAAAGTATCCACTCTATCTTTTATTTCGTGGCGAAACATCTACATCATAGAAAATGCTTGGAAGTTAAAAAGGCGATTCTATTGAGTGAAGCACACCCCACACAAATCGTTCAATACAATCAAAATCTTTGTGAATGTAAGAACATCCCACACCTAAACAATTCATGATTAATGGTTGAGCTGCACCATAAGATGATTAATATTCAATTAAGCTGGTGATAACTCAGTTTCTGCAGAAACAAACAATGAGGTTGGCAACGCAAAGACATTTGCTAGAACCTGCTTAGCAATGAATCATAAGGGACGCCCAAATCTGTCTCATAGATACCATTGTTGAATTCGCAAAACAACGACAACACATTTGCTTACCTGGCGTTGTTAGCAAAGTAATATCACATTATCAAGCACAGAAATTATAACAAATTTCAATATTTTGGGCATCTGGAAATGAATACTATGTTGAAGCACAATCAATGCGTGATGTGATACCTCAAAGGTTTGATTGATTAATTGTAAATTACAATCCGTAAGCAATACCGCTCATCCGTGAATCTCCAGTGCTGCAAATCAATCGAAGAGACATATTGGTGACTGATCAAAATTTCACTCATCCAGTGAAGTCAGAGGGCAGTAATTGGATTGCGGACTGAGCCTTGTCCTTCCATTTCTATAATAGTAGTACTCAATAAATTCATACCACTTTAAAATGTTATGCCTAATATAAATAAGGTATGTTCAACGATTACCTTTCAAATGCCTCTCTCCAAGAAACAGTTGCTAGTGGCTGTGCGGCCGCAAAACAGAAAAGCACCAGAAATGCTAGATGCCTTTCTTACCATGATAGGACTTTACTTGATATGATGTTTGTTGGTGATGCAACTATTTGTTGTGCTGTCATCTACTCAACCTGAATGAGAGCGATAAACTGAGGCAATGAATAGTTGTGTATTTTCTCAAAACATAACCGATATACTAAATGCACCAGTAGTCTGAATTAATCAAAATAGCCGCTGTAAATCATGTCTGACTGTTTCCTGTTTTGTTGTACTTCTGTTATGTCAAAAACTTAAAGAGTTAGAAATCCATTCATTGGAGACCTTAAGAGCAGTAAGCCAATTAAACTCGGTTATAGTACTCCAACTGAAATGCCACCTCCAATCATACCAAAGTGGTTTATTCAATTCCGTTCCTATCGTTTGGCATTCGATTATATTGATTATAATGAATCAAATCAAAATATAATCGACTGTGTTGCTTGAAAAGAAAAGAAGAAATAGTTTTCAGAAGATGCAAGTGTTACACTACGCATTTGATTTGCGATCCCTCAAAGAATTGAATTCGCAATATTGGAACAACCTCACGTTTTAATGGTTCTACTTTGCAGGATTCAGGCCAATGATTATTGTATGACAACTATCACAAGTATTTCAGCAGCGAATCGAGATAAATATACTACAATATAAACCAATATATGTGTTTCTAACCGAGAATTGATCGCGAGCCACGTATTTAGGGATCTGGGTTACTTCTCACAGCGTCGCGGGGCAACGAGGCTGAGGGACACAGAGAAATTGAATCTAGTCATGCGTGTGGTTTACAACAGTACTCCATTCCTGAGTCACCAGACATCAGACATAAGATAAATGGGTCGTTTTGAAACTCGACCATGCGCGTTGACCTCAGAGGCCCTTCCAACATCGATGCAATCGGCCACTGAGGAGATTCATTGACCGTCCGTGAAAAACGATACCCCTGCAGTTTTTAGTTTGTTTTTTCGCAGGTGCCCGATTGAGCCAGCTAGTGATTAAGCTGCGATGACTGCCTCCTTTAAACATTCCAGAGCTAAACCTGAATGGCAGATTGAAGAATCAAAAAGTAATCAAATCAAATTCAAAGACCAGTATTATCCAGTACAATCTTAAACTTTTTGTGAATTGAAAGGGAATCAATTGACACAATCAAATATTGATTGTTCTACGATAAAGGTATCAATGGTCAATTTAACAAGTCAATAGCAATTTTGTTGCTTACCAAACAGGAAATCAATCACACTCTAATATTCACATACAGCAAATCCACGTGAACTTCCGATGGAAAGCCACGAGCAACTTATTGTCTCACAGCTATATTTAAACACTGATGCGCTTGGCACTTTGGTCAACGTATCAACAACATCGGTTTTGACCTCGGCTCTTGCAGAAGTAACTCCAAAGCAGCCCAAACTTTCTATCAATCGATACCTGATTGAAGCACGCCTGGAAAATCTGCGATTTGCGTATGTTTAAAGAAGGTGGTAGCGGAACACTTATCACAATAAATAGATAGTTTCCAATTACCTCCGCCATTATATTTGAGTGTGATCAATAGAAAGACAACATTTTCAGCGGCTTCGGAGAGTAAAATACAATCAGCTTCTCAAATCAGTAAACCCACTGAAGGCCGCGTTTTAAAGCTTGAAGTAAGTGGTTTTTGATTATTAAAGAACACATGACCACAACTTTATTTTTATTGATCAAAGTCTCTATCCGACACAGTCTGAACATTGATCAAACGCAACTGGGCAGGAAGCGTTGTACTGAACAGTCAATGGATTAGAGTTCAAGTTACTTATCCCACTTTAGCAGAACCAACATGGATCTTTTATTGTTCTCTAAGACATCAAGTGAGTATCCGATGAACAACAGCTGTATTAAATAGTAAAATGTGTCCCACAAAAAGCAAAGATCCAACAATTGACCGATAGAATGATGACATTCAGGAGCAACCTCAGTGAAATCTGTTTGAAATAGTACCTTGCATTGGTTAGTCATCACTGAGAAACCTGCAAAAGACACTTATTTACTATGAATTGATGGACAGCAACTCCGTTGGCAAGTGTTCATCCATCTCAAAACACCGTGATTTCTTTGAGCATCATCCACCACAGGCGCACGAGCTAAACAACTTGATGATGTTTTTTTTTTAGCAATGAGATGTGATCTTTTTTCCGTCTTGATGATTGCATGGGATGATCCCTCAATAATATGATCATCATGAGATGATCCTCGGATGCGGTTGTGTATGTGCTTTCAAGAATAAATCAATCAACCATCGGCAGCACGTTTTAAGATCCTAAATGTTGAGACAGCATTTGGTGTTAGATTCTACTATTGAAGAAAAAATCGATTCAGCCAATAAATTCATTGGTGCAGATTGCAAACATTCAAGGGATGTTCAGCATTTGCAGGCGGAGCATGTTCATTCATGAATATCTCGGCGTCAATTTCACCTGAATCAGATGCGGCTAGCACGCCCATTTCTTGATAATTGAGTGGCACGATTGTCGCATCTGCAGAAAGCCTTCCTGCACCCTAACACTCAATTACTCGACCAAATTCTATAGTTTATTTTGTTGGTTTATCATGAGGTGAACCATGTGTAACTGGTTTGGTTTAGGAACATGGCAGAATCGGTTGACATCATTCGCAGCTTGAATTGACCGGTGAAGGAGAAATCTTGGCTTGGAATAACAACCTGCATTCAAATATTGCTTCTAGGCATAGACTAAAAATCAATTAAATGCCCAATGTTGCTGGATGGGTCCGCATGATTTTGCTTACCCGTAGCAACTGCAACAAAGGGAGCACCCCAATATCTGAGAAAAATCTTCTGTTTAATGGTATCTCATCAACCATTTGTAATCCAGTTTAATTGGATGTGAATGGCGACAGGACTCTTTTGGCGATCTGCTTTGTTTCCAGGAAGTTCTTCCTGATTGGATACACCATCGAAGTTCCTTTTGAAAACGTGATCATTATCATTGGTGGGCGCAACAGGATCTGTGGAATGCAATTCATTGCCATCGAGAACAATATTCATTTACTATCTGAATTGATGCCAATATATTCATCATCTTCATTAGTGTTACAAGTTGATATATCAACTGATGCACTTGTGGTTGAGTGATTGTTGTCATTGGAAGCTCCTGACGTATTGCCCCCCCTAGCACCAGCGGCAATAGGTGTAACTCTGCCAGTCGGTGCATTTAATAGTCTAGTAGCAGCAAATGATGAGTCATTGAACAGAATGCTCGTTTCACCAAAAAAACAGGAAAGGCTGAAAACGACATGTCTGTCATGAGCATTTACTCTCTGCGGGATTCTCTAGTCCTACCCATCTATCCAAAACACGGAGGGCACTTGTATTGCCTCATTTAGCTTGTTTATTTGTTGAGGATCATTGATTCAGCACTTGCTGCAAAGTCTTTCAACATAGCAGCGGTTGATATTGCTCAGTGGAATAATTCTAATCCGGAATTCAACCGCGGACCTTCGTTAGTGGGAATCAAACTCATCAAAAGCAGAGCAGACTTCACAACATCATTCTGCCAGTATCGAACAACCTTCGCATCATTTATCGTTGTGCTGGCTCTGGCCATGCTGTTTGGCCCAACGCTGAGCGACCGCATTTGGAGAAAGCTCATTTCGAGAAGAAATTGCATGCTTGATTTCTTGAGAATCACACGATCGTTGAAAAAGCATAGGACAAAACCAGTAATCAGAACAGACAATATGAACGGCGTTCATCCAAAACATTTGAGGAAACGTAACAGATAGCTGCAACCAGCAACAGCGAATGATGTTGAATCAATGGGAGCCTCGACAACAGATCTGGTGTCATCAACAACACCCGTGAAACAACAACAATTCCCATTAAATAGAACAACTCTCATTGGCTCAACAATATCATCACTCAGTATACCAAAAGCACTAAAGACGTGTCTGCAAGAAAAGTTATAATTAACTTTCGCTGGTTTTGTTTTTGGAATGAATCTCATTTTAATCTTCTAGCACGGACATTCAATCAAGACTGGCCAAATTTGATCCAACAGTCTCAACTCAAAAAGCTGAACAATGATGCCAACCTGTAACAATTAACTCAACTTCAGTCAGGGCAAAAATTCATTTTTACAATCTTCATGCGAAGTTGCCGATATCTAGTGCGCCATTCAAATCAACATAATCATCTCTATATAAAACCCCAGCCCCTTAATATTTAGGAGCTTAGATTAATATTGACTGGGCTCCATCGGGTGCATGGTGATATTATTTCATCATCAACTAATAAAAATGGGCCTTACTTCACTTTTGACATGATCAATGGTTCCACCAATACGGAGAATCGGTCCCCAATGAGCAGTTGAGTTTCTGTTCTGATCAAAGATAGCAGAAGCTGAAGCGGAAATGGCGCAATCGTAATTCATCCACTTGGACGTGATCAAGACCAGGCTAATTACTTTCAACAACCAAGCAAACCGCGAATGATTAATTTTCTGTCATCCCGACCAGGCACAGCAGCCAAACCATTTGCTAGTCCTTCTGATCCAGCAAACTCTGCACGATGAAGGAACCACAGGGAGCAAAATTGTCTTTGTGTGACTTCCAATCCACGTAATTTGTTTAATTATTGGATTTATGCATCGCTTTCTTTTAAGCTTGTCCAACGCGTTCAGCCTGAGCTACCAGGAAAAGCATCATCTCCAAAATGATTGGCCAAAGCCATCACATCAGCAATTGAATTCCTTGGTGAGTTTGTAAGCTGAGTAAGATCTGTATTTGCAACGCTGGGGGCGAAACATTAGGGGTAGAAGAAAAGAGCCACATTAGTCAGCATTATAAACTTTTTGATTATTGCGCTTATTTTGATTATAGAATTAACTGAAATCATTCTTATTAGAAAATGTACTTTGCTTTTTGCAAGAGGTAAATAACGTAATCTTAATGTCAGCGGCTTCTACCGTGTTGGCACCCAAATGCATTTCAACGTTCACTAATACTTGACGGTCTCACTCCCCATGGTAATGTTCCGTTTCCAGTAGGGCAAACACTAAGCTACCGATGACTAAGCTATGTGAATTAGAATCAAGTGACATCTTGATTTGCGAAGATCAACGTCATCAGGATGAATAACAATCTTTTGATAGGGTTAGATCCAACAGACCAAACAGAGCAGCTTTGAAAATCGGAAGCGCAGCCCAAATAGTAAAGATATCGACATTCATCTGTTTGTCCGACTGTTGCCCCTGATCAGCCATATCTTGGGTCATATCCTGTTGTATCAAATTCACAGCAGTTTATTCACGTTAAGAAATAGATAACAAGAAAACCCAATCAAGAGGTTGCCAGCCCCTTTTGTTACAAGCTGGAAGAGACGACAGGGCGTGGCGGGAGCAAACCAGTGACAAAGAGCAAAGCACAGAATGTGGATATCGCGGTGGCCCACATAAGTTACCACTTTCATTAGGTACCTATTTCTTTTCAGCGATATTCAATTGTCACATCGAATCCAAATTTACATTTAAAAGAATAAATTTATTACCCTTTAATTCAATAACGGTTGAAACACATTTGACATTCCTTTCAATATGCGGTGTTGCAGTAACTACAACTGTTTCAACCTTGATTTTCCAGCATTTAACCAAAGGCAATTTTTATTGGAACCTGAACTATTAATTCCATCGCGCTTCAATTATTTTTACTTAAAATTATGCAGATTTTACGTTTACAGTTTAATTATTTCTCACCAAATTGCATTATCTTCTAGACTTGACCCTTACATATTTGCAGTTTAAATCCATAAATCGCTTCATTTAAACATTATGTAATTTCATTTAGAGTTATACCATTTTCATTTTTTCTAATGTCTTAAAATCATATGTTTTCCACTTCAACTCAGTTTTATTCTATTTTCTATACCGTTCAATAAAGATTATAAAGCTCACATATTCCATATATCACGCTTTACGTTATAGTGACATCCTTTTTGGCAACCTCAATCGTAATTTGTAATATGCCAAGCACACCTTCTTCTGTGTTGTTCGAAACCGCTTTTATAATTATCAAAGAAGAAATAGTTTAATATATTATGAGAAACAGGATAAGAATCAATTATATAGTAATCTATATTAATCCATTATTAACTAGAATAAGTACCACGATATTATTTGCAATTTTAACTGATCAACAATAGATGAAATTTCGCAATTCACCAGTATGGCTATAATCTCTTTGGGGAATTTGTTCTGTCAAATCAACCAATGAAGATTTAAATGTTTGCCAGTGGTGCTGAATGCCGTTTTTCCAGACTTGCATTATTGAGAGAGTTACAAATTGCGTTGATTGCTATAATTTTACTTCAAAGACGTATATTCTCTCCACCGATGTCAATCGAAAACTAGGTAGATTTGCTCGTTCTTTTGAAGCATTGATCACGGTCAGATTTCGATCGGAAATAATTGAAAATGTCCTTGCAGAAATTCCATCGAGATGTTAAATGGGATTAGTGAATGTTTTCTGCGTGCAGGATCTTTTCAGAAACTTCATCTTTGTTGAAATCTATTGAATCCATCAATTGTTGAATTAGATAACAAAGAGTTTCAATAGCTGATTGACATGCTTTGAGTTCATTCTCCAGAATAAGATTGATTCATTATAGCTGTTCTTCTCTTTAGTTAAAACTTAACCATCTTGCAAAGCATCTTAGATTCTAGGAAATGACTGGCAACTTATTTGCCGATGGTCACTGAATGTCATCTTCATCAATTAATGACAGTTTCTGAGACATTATTCAATTGAGACAAGAGCGACTGTTATGAAATTCGTCGGAATCAACTATTCTATGAAATTTCCTTCAGGAATGAATTATTGCCGTAGCTGAAACAAAGAAGGTTAACGGAAGTAGGTTTGAGAATAGAGCAAAAATTGTAGACAACAATAAAAACTTCAATCCTCTCATAGACTCCATCAATTGAGCGTCCAGATGAAATTAAACATGATGTTAAAACCAAATGAAAGTATCGATCAGTAAAAGTTAATTTATTTTATCATCATTAATTTATTCAATATGTAGTTGATTCAGTTTGAGCAACTCAAGGATTATTGACTATTGAGTTAATAGCACATTTAGTGAATGCAAACGTATTAAAGAAAGCTGCCATTCGATATGATAATTGTAGAACAGTCGAGAATAATAATGTTGGTTGCTCTAATTTATAAGGTGCTAAGTTTACTCTAAGCAGAACCGCAAAACATCTTAGTGATGTGAAATTGGCTGAAAGACGTTAGATTCGAGGAACTGCGAAAAACAATGTACCAAATGATAATGACGATCTGACTCTTTTTAACAGATTAAGGTCTCTAATTTGTGGATCTAACTACAAAGAAAGTACAATATCTTTCTGCTCCAATCTCTGAATGTCATTTGAAACGGACTCACAACAACCAACAATTGTCCGCTGAATCAACTGAGTACTATAAGCGTGAAGAAATCAACTCTCACTATTATAAAAAATACATTGAAGAGAACTGAAACTTGTGTTTCCGTTCTAAGCAAAACACAACTTTCTAAACTTCAACAATAAAAACAGTTTAACATTCGGCAATAGTGCTCAGCTGACTAACGTGGCCCAGTTGATACTGTTTATAAAATCATTGTTAAGGAACATAGATCTTATTTTTTGTTTCCTCAAATTATTCGGTTCAAATCGGAAGCAGCAGAGTCACCAATCACATTGTTGAGAGTAGTTCAAAGATTACTTAGTTTAAAGAATTAATCAGCAGGTATCACCAACACCGGAAATTAACGCAAAATATGTAACGTTAACATTATCTTCGAAGACAAATCATAAATCCATCAAATCACTACCATTCATTTATTTTTCAAAATGGAAAAGAAAACAATTTCAACAAACAAATGAAAATCAAAATCAATCAGTTAATGATGGATTTCAATACTCCATATCAACAATGAATATTTGATTTTGCACATTCAATCTTTTCCGACATGTGTTTTGAAAAGACTGCATTTAACTATTTTAACATATTTATCGTTCAAATATTTCACCCAATCATTGAAATTCGGAGATAACCACAGCTTCTCGATTTAGAACTTTTATTTTCCATGACGTAAACAAATCATACATTTATTAAGTGTTTTACTAGATTGACCATCATTAATTTAGTGTTACGTAAGAGTGATTCCACTCATCCATCCACACTTCGCATATTTTAAGGTTGTTGTTCTCTATTTTTCACATTTAAATGTTATCTATTTTCAGCTAAAGATATGCAACCAAGAATAACAACGATGTCGTAGAATAATCTGTTTCCTAGCTATATCACTGATTTACTAATATTGCAACTCATTTTTTTTCTTTTTCGTTTCTCCATTCAAATTAATTTCATCCGTTCAATCTTGCATTTATGCACTGGTATAAGAGCCAACGATAATGCATTATTTATTTAAATTGATTCTATCTTTACCGAACGCCATTTAATCTTCTCATATCATTAGTAACCAATGAAGTCAAACGTTCTATTAAATTTCATTAATCAATTATTCATTACAATAGATTACGCTATTCAGTTGGGAGTTTTAACAGCCATCTGTTCGACAAACGTATTATAACATTCCGATTGAACGAAAACAACGATGGATTGTTCAACTAACTTGATATCTGCCCACAAGTGACGTAGCGAGTGAGATATCATACCTGACTGAAGTAGCCTTTGGTAGCTTGCCACACACAATCAAATTATATTTTGAATAGTCATCAGCATCAAGGATTGATGAGTCGACATCTTTTTTAAATCCTGTGGCTGAAAGTAAATTGAATTTGTCTATTTATTGTACTTGGAAATTCGATTGAATCGCTTGAATAAATTGTTGTGAAAAGTTCAGGTCTACCATTTGTGTGTTCAATAGACATTGCAGGGAACATTTCCAAAATCCATTACCATTCATTCCAATGTTGCATTTAAAAACTGTCTTTGCATTTTCAATATCATTTTTTTTTAGGGAGCAATGAAATTATTTTCAACATAACTGGATATTAAACTTGTTGAATTGTGCATCAAACATGGTTGTATGAAACGTTGACAGAAGCTATTACTAGCTATAGGAACTGCTTAGATTGAATTGAACCAAATAAGTCGACCTTGTTTCAATGCATTCAATCTTTTTTCAGTCTTCGAATTTTTTCTATTATTGCAGAGGATGCGCGAAAGTAATGAAAATACAATAGGTAAATAATCAGACCTTAAAGTACCGGCCCTGTCAATTAGTTGGCTGGTACTCGAGTTGATGAAGGCAGCAAATGAAGATATCCAATATAATGTACCATATTTGTCAAGTGCAGCATAGACAACAATGAAGATGTGACGATTTTCCAGACAAAATGGTTTTACCACTACTCATATTTTGAACGGTTCAAAAGCGTTCCATATTGATTTCCCTCAGAATACCCGGTTTTCCCACAATTTTGCCTTTAACTACTGTTTGTAGAAGTAACGAACATCCAGGAGTTTCTTCAATTCAATTGATTTCAATTGCAATTGCGGATAACCAATCTGATATTTGCGGCCTTTTTAAAGCATCTTTGCAAAATGTTCAGTTGATTAATTTTGACTTTGACAGCAATAAATCAGCATCATCATCAACTAACAGAACCATTGCAAGTTGAGCAAGTCCTTCAATAAACCTAGCTTCCCCTGTTGACGATTCCGGTGGTTAAGGTTCATTTTCTTCAACTTATGGTGATGATTTTGATAGATTTAGGTTTCCATCTTTTTCACCAATAAATGCAATTATTCACGTTGCGGTATATGCTGGATGTTAAAACCATATTTCCTGAAAGGATTGGTATACCTCTTAGCTGAACTAATTTTCATTGCAGATCAGCCATCAGCTTCAGATAGTTGGAGAACAATTGAACTACTGATTAATGTTATTCAATTTTAGAATCTCTGACTAGTTCATTCTACACCTTTTCAACAATAGAAACGGTATGACAATCGATCTTTTTGTTTGATGTTGTAATACACATATTGATAATATTAGTGTGACGTGGTTCACAGATCTCACTATCACTTTCAGTGTCGATTCCGTTGCATGTTGAGCTCGAAAGTTGAGTTTGAATCCGAAAATGATATGTTGCTGTACAAATAGATGAATTGATATTTGAACGCCTATGAGCTATAGAATTTTCAACTGGACTTGAATTATTTAATTGAAGCAGATAACAGCAATTCAATGATCAAAAAGAAGTTGTTCGGAAAATGTGTTTGCAGTTCTTCTTTGCACATCTTGAAATTTGGTTTCAAGAATTGAAGCAATGAGATGTGCCATTGCTCAATCTCTAAAGACTTTTTTCTTTGTTATATTCATTGAAAAAAAACATTCAATAGCCGAATGGAGCAACGACGTTGACACTCATTGTGCTAGTCTGAGCATTTTGCATTGAGGTTCATAATTAGTATTTACTGAAATATAATTGTCCAAAAACCGCTAATCTGCATAAGCATCTTTCCAATTGTGCTTTGGATCGATGAAGTCTCCAAACGGCTATTTCATTGTCATTTCCAACTGATTTTGATTTTTCACATCTTGCATTTGAAGAAGTCAATGAGGAGCGGTAAAATGATGGATGTATTTTGTGTCCTTGATGCATCTTTAAACATATTTCTACTAAATTTAAAAGCTGGTTAAATAAACCCGGTTCATTAGTTTGCTAAGCAAAGTAACGATTGATATATTAATAACAGTTCAACTAATGGTTCAGTTGCATTTGATTTGAATCGAAGAGCAAATCCAACAATAAAAATAGACTTATTCCCATTGACATTTGATTCATCACCATCATCAAATTACTTAACAAAACCAGCCGAGAAATACCTTCCACTAATCAATGGTTATCAGTTGAAAAATTTTGGAAGTTGTGTTCGCCTTAGCACATAAGAACATGTCTCACAAACTTTTATTGCATTTTCAATATTTGGAAGTCTGTATTCATTTACGGGTATAGCATTCATTTGAATAAAAGGTAAATGACAGTGTTTGTTGTCAATCTAAAGCGAATAATATTCTGTGTTGAGAAAAAGACATTTTTTACATCCTGCCCACTTAACCTCTATAATTAACTGATTGACTGATATTCAGCAATAATCACACCATGCTTGTCAATTGATAGTTTGATTCCTTCTATATGAGCATGGCAACCACTGTGTGACAAAAATAAATTTAGTTACTTTCAGATGTTGCACTTTACAAACAATTCTCACTTTAATTCTAAATACCAAGTCTCCAACTCCTCCTATTTTTTCAATTTGCAATTTCCAATATTAGAATCAATGATAAGTTTATAGAAATATGAAGGACTATTTTTCATCCAATTGCTACTACTTTTAGTTAAAGTGAATCACGTTCTACATTTGAACATTATGAAACATCAGTTAAGTCACGCGATTATGATTCTTTCTAATGTCATCAATAAATTTGTTTCTTTGGGCAAATCCATTCTAATGAAGCTTTGCATTTGTTAATTAACTGAGTTCTGCTTTGCAGTTAAGGACGATCTTTTTTTTTCGAGATTTATTGTCTTTGTGATAGCAAAGGCACCTATAATCTTTTATTGTTGAAGATGGATCTGGTCTGCAATTCTAAGTAGAATAAATATCAAATATAGACACGGTTCAACAAATTAATATATCGCACTATCTCAATCCATCACTCATTAACATAAATCACACAACGTTGTTTCAAATTATATGACGTGTCCCATCTTCATTTTCCAAATTATTTGGATTTCCTCCAAATCTTTCTATTGACCTCAATGACTTCAAAGAATTCATCAAGCGATTTGAAACACTCAACATTGATAAGATTGGCACTGGCGGTAAATGGCTGTTCTTTAAAACGTGGGTTACCAGGAGGATCGTCAACTACGATGATTTTGATAAGTTCAACTTAATGGTATTCACCACTGCTCCAATTCTCAGATATCCTCCAAGAAGTTTGCTGGTATTGTCCACGCATTAGTTAAAGGTTCTTATAAATCAAAACTTGTTTGGTAATCAGACGAAGTTAACTTAGTTGAAATATTTCTTGCAATGGATGGAAATTCTTTGATTGTGAGATGCTTTGAAAGTGTTTAAGTCTGCAAAAACTTATATAACTAACCAATTGACGAATTAAATATCGAGAAGCTTGAAACTGTAAGTTACATGGTTATTGCTCCTCATCCTACATTCTGACGTATTGGGTTTTAAGCTCCACTTATTAAGCTATAACGCATAAGAATATCCAGAATATCCGAAATCCAGTAGTAACGCTGGCAGCTCATTCGATGTTACTCAATGATTGAAATCATCATCAGTTAATGAGATCTACATAAACATTAAGGAATTAACGAATGGAAGAACTTTGAACAATTCATCAAAATGCATTAAATTGAGCAATGAATTTGTGAGAAGATATATTACGATTGCCACTGCTAAATGCTTCAGATGTAGTGGCTTTGGTCTTTAGGCGAGAAATTCCCGAAATCCAAAGAAATGTTAATCCTGTCACAAAATTCAATTATTTCAGTGTGGTGATGACTTCAAATTTATTGTTGAAAAAGGATTAAAATTCGGTTCTAAGTGAAGTCAATTATCTGGTAATCAATTCCCGATTTAATATGCTGTGAATTCAAGTGCCAAACCTTATCTTGTAATCAGTGTTCAATTACCAACTGATCAAGTTTATCAAAAAATTTAATGAAAAATGACATTGAATACAATGTGCCATCCAAGACATACAAAGTATCAGTTGAGGAAGTTAGTGAAGTTGATGCTCAGTGTCAAACGATCAATGATCTTTAGTTGTTCAGAGCAAAATATGATCGAACTAATTTAGTTCTCAACGCTGAATGTCCTTCGCTTGGAATTTATGACATACAGGGCAATTGTTCTTTCAACTCAGTAAATATCTTATCGAAGGTTGAATATATTCATAGCGAATTCGAAACAGCAGAAAAACCATTTTAAACTTATATTTCGGATCTAAACCAACCACAACTATCAAAATTTCGAGACTCAAATGAATTCATTATTGCGCCATATACCTCACCTGATTTCCTTGGACTGATCAACGGTGTATTTGTGCTGACCGAATCGGAATGCAACTTTAACTCTACTCTCGGTCAGTTTCCTAGGTTTAAATCAACAGCAGCAGTGCTAAAATTTGAAACGGACCATTGTAAAGTGTGTTATTAGCTAATTTTTTAATTCAATTCAATATATAGCATACTTCTATGGTGTTTCAAATAATTCATTCACAACATATATCATTGTGGTAATTATCGAAAATATTTGGAAAAATTAACAATTCTCTGTATCGTTTTTCTCAAGGATACAAACTAAGGATGAAGCAAAAAATATTTGTAGAAGCTAAAGCATTGGTTGGCAACATTATCAAAAGACATCTCAAAATGTGAATGACTTAAACAAAGTATTTTAATATTATACGATATTAAAAAAAATAAAGATTTATTTAATTTCACTTAAATGAGATAATGTTCACTTCTTGAAATTGACATAGCTCAAGTAATAATAGACGAAATGTACAGGTGGAGTAAAATGAATCTGTTATAAATATATCATTGGTTTATCTCAAGGAATGTCAACGTTGCGAAAAGAGAAGAATATGTAACCGTGGTAATTGAAATAAATTCGAGCAACAACTTTAAGGTCAACGCTTTGAAAGTCATTTAATTTAATATTTTAATTTTAGAAAAATACACAAGCAAAGATTTCAGAACAACTTCATTTGCAACAACGAATGTAATTTATTGGCTACAATCATTTATATCAAGAACAGTGGAAAATATTGAAACTCAACCGCGTTCTAATAATAATCTATCTATTTCTCTAATAAGCTATTGTTTTGTATTAGATCCTCAACTGAAGAACGGTAGATAGAAAAAAATCAATAGTGCAATGGATAGTAAGATGAGTCAATTATTAGAATGATATTAGCAATTTGTGTATTGAAACATCAACCGAAAAATCACGGTCGATTTCCAGTCCATTTATTGAAATCGTTTTCAATGAACTTGTGACTAATTCGATTACTGAATCGACATGAATCGGTAGTTCGGTCTCTTTCAACTACGAGAACCTGACGCCTCATCTATGGTGATACTCAGACCAACGAAGAGGAACTCCAAGAGACTTAAGAAACATCATTTCAACAACAACAGATGAATTTCAACCGATTTAATTCTTTTTAAGAGAGAAATAGATCCTAACTTGAATTTATAAAAATCATCACCATTGGTTGAAGACATTCAAGATCAACCAACGAAATTCATGAAAGGTGCTACAAGTCATCATAGCGGTGCTTGACAAAGCGGGATGGGCCTGTTTGATATTAATGGAGCTCACCTATTCGTATCAAAAATTAAAATATATCATTGCAACGTCATTGGCAAATGTGTTCACAACCGACAAGAATCAGGATGATTAGAAACTACGGCAACGAAAAATAGTTCTAATTTGCAAAATGATATCTCATCGATAATTGCTCCAACGTGGGTTGAAATGGAAATAACAAAAACAAATTCGTTATTAAATATTTAACATGAAACCAATGGCCGTGAGATGATCAGCGATTGATTTGTTGAAAAATGATTTCCTGCTGAACTTGGCCTTAACGATCATGATTTCCATTTTTCAGTTATCAAATGCGATATATTAAAATTAAGACACTCTGCAGCAGCCGTCAAATACAGCAATATCTGCCAAATCGATAATTGGATACGATTGATGAATGGAGCAGGAAACTATCCAGTCCAGCCCGATTTTCCTGCTGCTATATTCCCATTTTGGGAAAACGTCGAGTAGTTAAAAAGGAAAACGCATGGGGGTCAGAGCAAGCGCTACATATTGTTTCTATTTCAATGAAACAATTTCTTAGAGTAAGCAGTAAGTACTGTCCAAAGTACTGAGATACATTTTAGTTCAACAATTATAGTTGCTTAATGCGGATTTGCGCTGAAGATATCTTAATCTCCGAAGAACAAAGAAAGATATGCACAAAGAAGAAAGATTTGGAATTTGCAAATCAGCAATGAAAGATATAGAGTATCCAGAATTCCTTCTTGAAACTGATTTTGAAGAAACTAGTAATTGATAAAACACTTTTTAACTACCCTGATTTAGAAAACTCAATGTAAATGGCTCGTAAAGCCGATAAAAGTATTAAAAATATCATTAGCTAATGAATTGTTAAATGAAGTTCAATCGGCACTGGTTGATGGCTATCATTACTGAAAATATAAATCGATTGGTGACCCTTTGCTATTTCTGGTCAATTATGTCAGATATGATATTTGATATGCTGAATTATTTCTATACCGATGTCTAGTGAGTCCATCGAAACATCATTTAGCTGGTAATTTCAATATGTTAGAATATGTTTGTCATCTAGATAAATTAACCATTGATTACATTAATGCTAATATTCAATTCAATCATACTGATCTCAGATTTGTTCACACAATAAAATATTCAACAATCAAAAATTACCATTGTCGGCCGTTTCTTCCTTTAGCAGTTGTTGGTAACAACGTTTGGGGAAGTGATAAAATGTAAAGCAAATGACAATGTGGCTATGCTATAACGACAAATGGTTCCTCGCTTCTATGGGCCTCAAATAGTCATTCATAGTTTTTTTGTCAACTACTGAAGCCGAGGAAGTTATATCATTTTAAGCAAGGAACTGGGGAATATGGTTAAAATACAAGTCAGAACACCCAAGAAAAAACAGTGGTGATATTTGTCTATATGGAGATAATCTTTTTTATCAGGTGGTATTTTCCAATTCCTATGCACGTAGAGGATAAAACCATATTGATAAGGAATATCATTTTATTTGAAAAGTTGTCTCTAACAAGGAAAAGAAGCTTGCGGTTTCCATCTGAAAGCCAATGTGGCAGAAATTTCTACCAAGATCGCATCTCACGGTACATTTAAAACACCTGCTAATTAATGAAATTAATTCCAATTGTTCAGCTCAAATTAAAGTGTAGATCACAAAACGTGAAACAGTGATAGGAAGTAATTTAATTCCCTTGAATTATTCTAATTTACAAAGATTCTCACATTCATTTCAATTACCAAATTTTCAAGCTCTTCCATTTTGCATTCTTTTGTTTGCAGGATATGAGCTAACGATATATATATAAAACTTTCAACTTACATTTGTTTTATTGTTTTACCATTATTTGCTCAAGTGCGGTTTTATTTACATTCAAACCGGTTTTATGTTTAGTGAAAATTAATCAACTTGGGAAGTGATTTTGATCCAATTTCAGTTAACGTTATTCAGCTACGAATTGTTTGGATACCATAGAGCAATTGTTTCTATTTTCAAATTACTCATACTCCAAGATTGTATTTCTTATTGTAGATCTTTTCCGGTTTACATAATAGCTATATCATCCCTTTCAAATTCACTTCGTTCCTGTAATAAACCCGACTGAGATAGCTGATCATTCTCCTATGTAGTTTTATAATTATCAAACCTTTATTTTATATCAAGATATTACTAGAAACACAATACAAATATTAAATATAATTGAATACATTACTTCTTTAACTTTGAAAACAATTGAGAATACATTGGTTCAAAGTATATCATCGTTGCTTCAAATATATATAAGAGATCTCGACCAACAATGAAATAAAACTCATACTCCGCCACAAATAACTTATGAACACCATTATTAAAAATATGACAATAGGCAGAAAGGTATTGCCCAATAATTAATGTTTTTGATCTTATAAATTTTGAGAGTTGTAGTGTTTTTACAACTGAAGCACACATTTCAAGAGGCTTTTATGCAATTGTAAAGTCGGCAGGGGTGAATTCACTCATCGTCACGACAATTATTTGATTCAAAATGAATGGCGATGATGGTTGTCAATGCGCTTCAAGTCTTATTCAGGGTTCAAAGCAAAATCAATTTTTATTCCTTTTGCACTTAACAACTATAATTTATTAATTTTTTAGCACTCAGCCATGATCAGACCATGTTTGTCGATGAATAGTTTCATTGGTTGATTATGATAAGTGAAACCAGCTTTGAGCAAATTAGAAACACTAACTTTATTGCTGTCTGAGGTTGGAATTTGCTTGACATCCGATATTTTTGAAAAACCATCATTAACAGTTTTTTTGATTGTGAGAATATCGTTACTACTCACTCCCTTGAATAATATGTTCTGATCTTTTTCATCAGCTGAATATTCAAGACAGTTTACAACATGAGTTGTGCACCTGAATCAAGAACATATACAACATGCAAATGATCACAGCTAAATGACGTTCCTCGGATTCTGATTTTGATTCATTGTGAATAACAACTTCGAACTAATCGGCACACTCAATTGACTGAACTTTTCGTAAGATTGAAGTATTTTTGGTCTTCTCCCATTTTTGCTCGGATCACCAAAATGTCCACATTCTGGGCATGCAGCTCACTCAAGAAACGATTTCGTTCCTCAAGATCTGACGTGAGTTCAATTGATTTTGATCAATTTGTTGGTAATCATTTCATTTAATTGGCTAATATCGCTGGAAATGCCATTAATTTATAATGGCGCCATTTATTACTCTCTTCGAAAGCGAAGCTCGCCAAACCGCTTTTTCTAAACTAGTTTGCCAAGTCTTTGGTTTCTTTCTTAAGATGCGCAGCATTGGCAGCAATAAATAGAAATGCTGCATCATGACCTAAATCGATCTCAATCCTTTCGAACAATTGGTTGAATTTGAACTCAATGACTCATGGATCAAATAACGTGGTAAGAGGCTTATCATTTTCATAATTTCATTTGTCCATGAATCATTCATTGGCTTGAATGAACATTACATTACCAATGTCTTTGATCTTTTTTCTACTTTGCTTAGATTAAATCCCCCCTTTGATTATATTTTCAACGATACCAGCAAATATTCTTGAAGTTTGAATCCCATGAATAGGAGCCACGAATTTCATTAACTTAAACTGAACAAAATGAAAAAAATTAATGACTCCTTTGGTGAGCAAAGTCTGTAATGGGGGCAATAGCGCCCCAGTCCCAAAGTTTTCAATCTGCATTAATCTAAAAGATTTAATAAATTTGTGAAACTTAATTCAATCATTGTCCAAATTTGGACGAAAATGAAATATTGTGCAAAGTAAAGATTCCCTACAGTTTATCGTTTGAAATTGGATAGTGTAAACTCTTCAATAACTAGTTCATTAATATAATTTTTTATTAAGTTTATTTGTATCGCTGTTTTAACTATATATTTATATAATACAGCGCTAGATAACTCTAAACTGCACTTAGAAACATTTAGAATTATTGGTCTATCGTTAATGAATAAAAAAAATAGAATTGATAAGAAAAAAGTATTTTAAAAGAAAAACCAACACTCACCGGAAAATGAAAAGCAATTTTTGAATTGAAGAAATTTAATCAAATGGTAAGATTCTTACATGAGATGATAACGAACTTATTTGCTTATGTTCAGCTGAAGTGTGAAAGGGCTCTATTGTATGATGAAGGAAACATTAACTGACAATTGATAAAGTTCATTTGTAAAAAAAAAATTTCATCAAGAAATAATAGGTAAGGTATAAATGCAAAAATAAAATAACTTTAACTAAGAACGATTATAATACGAAACAATAAAGATTATTCTTCTGAAAAGTATATCAATGGCCTAAATCCCTAGAGCAGATTTTGCAGAAGCAACAATTGTTGCGATCTTAGTATTCTTTATGCATTCGAAAAATAATGTAAAGTGAAAATTTCAAGCTAATGAAATTTATTCCTTTCAATATTCACTAGATCATGTGCGAAGCAGCTGAACCACAAATAGAATAATTATGTATATTTCAAAGATTACATACCTTCGCAATTAATTCACCTTTGTTGATCAAGAACAATAATGAATTCAATACAAATCTTTTTAAAATCTTTGGAGAAAAAAAAATTACATCCATGAAGTCAGTTCAACTCATTCATCCTTTCAAAATGAACAAATGAATTTTCAATGAACACATCACATTCACAATGAACGAGTTAATAATTGACTTTTGGGTTTTAAAACAATATTGCAAAGTCTAATTGAACGTTTTATCTTTTTGCTCCATGGAATTGCAAAACAAAAGAATTATGAATTTTCATGGCACCTCATTAACGCAGCGCAAAAAGCGTTTAAATTGATGGAGAATTATGTACTCTAAAGTTTGCATTCCTTCATAATCTCATAGAAACAATTTTCGAGAAAGTCCACAATTTTCCTTTTTTCGCCTTCAATTCCTGAACCAAAATTGCTTTTATGTTGGAAAAGAACGGCAAAAAGATTTTCCAAAATAATTCACTTCGAAGGACAAATCAATTCTAGCTATTTCTATCAATTGAATAAAAGCAGTTGCAAATAATGACCCAAAAACCCGTTTATTTTTAGCTCACTTACTCTCCAACAAACTAACATTCTTCGATTGAACTGGAACGCTGGAGCATACATGCTATACTATCAATAAAATTAGGTGTGTTGAGTTGAGAGAACCATTACACAATAAAAGTTGTAATTTCGCTATTCCATCCTTAGTAGAAGAGTCACAAATGAATCCTCGTTTTAATATCAAAGAGTTCACCAATGAACCAGTTAATACTCTTACAGTTGAAACAACAATAGTCTGTAGTCTCCACTCAATCAATCTTTACGTTTCTTGTAACAAATCTAAAATTACTCACCGACTAAGACAGAAAATTACCAAAACAGCAAGGAACTATCTTTTCATGAATGAAAGATATAATTTCAACAGAATAATTTTGTCTAACAGTGGAAATGATTACTACTTGAATCATTGATATCTTTACTGGCTGTCAAGAAATTGAAGATCAACCACCACATTAATTCCCAGGTAAAATTGAAATAATTAAAAAACTCTCAGGAAACTCAACCTTTCTTTTTGTTCAAAGAGAAGCAAATACATTAGTATGAAGATTCAACTCTATGATTTCAACATTATACTCTGATGGGTAAGTAGGCCCACGAAATGTTGGGGCTTATCCCCAAATCAAAATCAAATGAATTGGATTCAATAAGATGACTTTTAACTTTTAGTTTCAGCGACATCAAATATGACCAAAATAGTGAAAGGAAATTAGCCATTCAATGTTGATGATGAAGCTGACGTGTCTCAACCACTTAAGGCAATATCACATGAAAAACATTTTTCATCGAACTTGCTAATTACTATATTCATTTTTAAGCTCCCGCCAAGAAAATGATCCATTACGATAACATTTTCTATCACCCGGCATCAACAACTATAATATCTGCCAGTTCAATGCCAAGACAGCTTTCATGAATGGAACAGTAGTCGATCCACTTTATCTTGCATTTCATGCTGCATCATCTACATTAAAAAGAAAGATTTAGAAATTAAGAATGGGATTGTACTGTTTGAGACAAGCCCAAGTTATTCTGATCAATATGGTCACTAATGCTCAAACAAATGCAATAACATCACTCAAAGATGGTTGGTACCATTTCCGTTCGAATAGATTACTTGAATATTATCTTTCGTTAATGATAATTTAATTGCGGGCAACACAAATGATGAGATTAACAACGCGAAATCATTATTCATGAACAAATTTGCAAAAGAAAATAATTCATCCTCAAATCTGTCTTTTGAAGTTTATTTAAAGCAGAGAAATGATTTATGCAAAACTTTTTCAATAGATTTAACTAAGGAGTTTCTATCGAATTTCGAAGCTCAAGCATTAAAAGAATTTAAAGCACCTTCGGCGAAAGGATTAATCAATGGTGTTGAATCAACAATTCCTAATGAAAAGGATCATTTCCAATATAAATCCACTCGTGGCACATTCCTATTTAAGGATACTACTGTCATACATGATATCATTATGCAAAATCACTTCGAACCAGACATTTTGTTAGACCATCAAAACATGAGTTACTAGGGTATTTCTGAATGTTGCAATATCTTTGCAAACAAATGACTTGTGCATTCATTATTATAGTAATAATATTCAACTAAATCATATAGCCTTTAGACTTGATGACAACAAAGAGTATGCAACAGTCATCAGTTATCCTCTAGAGATACTTTTTGCACTAACAGTTGTTGATGGCGATGATTGGGCAAGCGATAAAATCACAAGCAAACGTCAAACTGGCTTTTTGGCAATGCTAGAAACTTACTTGCTATGGTGGTTCGCAAAGAATCTATCATCTATTGCATTCTCTTCCGCTGAAGCATAAGATGTTTTATTGTCCCAAGTAATCAAAAATGGATTATTTCTTAATTACATATTAGTGGAGCTAAATCCTTTAGCATCCATTATTTATCAATCAGCCTTTAATTATTATTTGAGATGGTGAAACCATTCCTATGCTCATATTCAATCTTTGGATATTGATATTAAATATCATTATATTGGAGAACTTATTGTTAATTGAAAGTCAAACTCAGTGTTTCTATCAGAAAACCAAGGAAGAATGATTCATTCAAAAATTAGTTGGTAGAACTAAATATCAAACTGTTGTTGGGATATCAAATTAATTCCAATTCTTTTGAACGGGTTTCGATCTAAATTAGAATTTGTGCTGAAAACAAAAAAATAAATTTAACAACCTTCAAGCATTTCACTCTTTAATTGTTGTTTTACATCCATTGCAATTACCAAGCTTTGAAAAATTTATTTTCACCATATTTTCTTTGGAGGATTTAAATCAATAGTGGGTTTATCAAAAAGTTCATTCTAATTTCATTCAATAAATATGACTTTAGGCTTGATGATAGTTTATTTTGATAGTTGAGCTGTATCAAATAGAGGATAAACATACTGTATTTGTAAAACGTAACATTATCCAGCTTCAGCGAAAGTGATGCAAAAATGGTCTATTATGTTCTCATAATGGAATAGATAATGGAATATGCTTGTTCGGTTATATCTCACATATATTAAAATTTTTATTCTAAATCTAGAAACTTGCCTTTTCACATCTAAAAGAAATGATTTTTATCAATTCCATTTTATATCTTACATATCAACAGAACAGATAATAGTATATTTATTTTAATAGTGACTGTAATTACTCAGAGTGATCCAATATGAATATGTTATTTAAACGATAAGACAATTATTTGAGTATATTATTATATTGATCAGTTTCCTATTTAAATATTTACAAAATACAATCTCAAATTTAAAGAAAGCAAAGGTGACAATGCTCGCTTTAAAGGAAACAAGCAATTAATTTTCAATGCAATTGACATTGTCGGTGAATGTGAAAAGTTAAATAAATTACGTTTGTTGAGCGCAAGAAAAGCACAAAATAAGTAAATTCTCAATTGTAAACGTATTTTGGTAAAATTTCGCAAGAGCAATAGTCACTGTTCTCTCAATCAAATGAATACTTTAACTATTAATAAATACATCCGTAGTACTATCAAAGGCTCATTAAAGCATTCTGAAAGTTTTTCGTCAGTTCTAATCAAATCCCAACTAGAAAAAATTCAAAACTAGAAATAGTTCAATAGTGGACAATATTTTTTTAGAGAAGTTGCTCGCCAAAAAAATACTCTGTGTTGGATACATATTTCAGAGATTAAATCAGATTTTGTTGCTGCGAAAATTTGTTAATAATTAACAATGTATATTTCAAAATATTTCTTTATCTAATTCAGCACAAAGATTTAATACTTAATTTTTTTGTATTGTGCTTGTAATTATATATTTCTGTTAAATAATTGTCGACTGTTTTAAGACAGATTTGGAAAATAATGCGTTACCTCTACCTGTTATATCGCAGTTGAAAATAAAGTTGCAAGAAAAATTATCAGGAATGTGAACAGTAATCCTTGAGGAGTTGGAAACGGAATTTAGCAATATGAGAAACTTGAACAAACTAACATATTTATCTATCAAACAGTAAACGATCATAGGTCAGTTTCTCCAACTGAAATTTGATGAATTTCAACTCTATAAATGGGATTACATTAACTGAAAATACTTATGGCTAAACGTATAAATTAAATAACTTAACGATAAAAGAATGAATCTTGGAAGTAATTATACTTGAAAGTTTGATGAAACTATCATTGGTTTAAATCAAAAAAGAATATGTTCAGTAACCAAAAATTGTAGTGATTATCGAAGATAGAATCAAAGCGATGAATAATTTTGAACTGAAAATTTTGAAAGATGTTAAGATGATCTGATTCACTTTCTAAATAATTCGAATTCAGCTTGTAGTTTGATCAAAATAATCGGAATTAATTGAATAATTTATCATTTGTTTCAAATGTAGTTGTATCGCCGACCTTGCACCAATTGTCAATATCCATGTCTTTCATCATAGTATAATTCACTTTTCTCTCCCTATTAAGAATAAGTATGCCGATGAAATGAAATATAGAATCAATAGCCTTCGATTGCGTATGCGTGTAAGGATGTCATGAAAGACTTATTAGGTGACTATCATCACATTCATATATCAAAGCCATTTGTGTTCTTAGGTCATCTACTATGATTTGAAAGAATAATCAACTCCACATTGGATTAGTGAAAGAAGAATATTTATTTTCACTACAAGACAACGCAACAAGTGATTGTTTCTTACAGGACCATAAAAGCAAGATCCTTTTTCACGCTGTGAAGTAGCCCCTTTGACATTTTCTTGTGAATATATCATTTGCCAACCACACTCACTATCATCTGTTAGGGAAATAAGTGCCTCCAGAAAATAATTTTATTTGTTTTATATTCACTTTTGTGAAGAAGTTTAAAATAACTATGAATTAATTGAGTGCCATTATCGTCTTCATGAGTTGACAAGTCAAATGATTGACAAACATATTGTAACACACTGAAAACACCAGATAAATGATGTTTTAATGGACTGACAAGATGTCTGATTTGACCTGAATGCCCAAAATGAGATAGCATAATTCACTGTTTCTTGGTTAAGATAAATAGTGACAAAAATCAATTCATGCTTCAGATAATCAATAGCAACTACGATGGTTAGCTCAACAGCATTTCCAAATGCTTCCGCAAAAGACGTCTTTACTTCTTTTAATATTTATGCGAATCAATCCAATTAAAACTCTCAAATAAAGCCTATTGAAGAAAAATTATATCCGTTTTATCTCTGCTCAAAATTAACTCAAACAACTATTTTTGGTGATTCAACATCTGTTATTTGATGATTGTCATAAGTAATGGCTTTGCTATCTCAATATCATTTGTTGATTTCCCGGCAAATAAAATATCTTGAACGTAAATGCACATTGAACAACATAAATTGTGGATTAAAGATGGATCCAACAAACTTCATGAGCAGCTATGGCGGCCTTTGAGAACATCTTTAATTGTATTGAATAAAATTAATGGGCCTTGCTTCAAACAGTAAAATCCGTTTTTCGTGTTTTAACCCTTTTTCATTGATGAAAAAGTTTTCGCAGGAGAATCAAAATGAAATGGAGAGTATATTGTTCAACTCTAGATAGCGGGCTTGGCATCCAAGTCGCTGATATTGAAGTTGTCAAAGCCAGCTAGTTAATGCGCCAATCTTCTAGTGTTATTGTTCATAACCGGATAATATGCATCAATATACTAATGGCGAAGTTCATCCTGAAAAAGTATTTCACCTAATCTTGCCGTATATTTTTCAGATCCAGTTGCTTTAAGATTATCCTGAAATATTCATTTTCTTTTGTGTAATTTGCTCTTTGCTGATGGTCGTGGAACAAATAAATAAACATCGCTTTGTTCAATCGAATCTATTTCATTTCCCATATTAGGTAACCAATTTAAAAATTGTGGCGTTGTTATAAGATCTTAGAAGAATGTTGGAACGATAAATTTTGATTTTGATAGCAGTAAATGCGCCGCTTCATCCACAAAAAAATGCATTCAGTATAGTGAAACTCCAAATATATGTTCAATTACGCTAGGAAGATATTCGGTTAGTTGAGCTTCAGCTTCATTGGAAATCGGTAAAGTTCTCAAACGATCCAAGGTGTCACCAATCTCACTAATAAAGCATAGTGTTCAGCTAAAACGATATCGTATCATGTTCAAATGGTGGCTCATAGGATGTTTGGTATTGTACATAGTTCGTCTGAGTTTGACCGTTAATTTGTTGTCAGAATCACATAATTTTTCCGCAACCACACCATTGACTAATGTTGATTCATTTATTGAATTAGTAGCAGGTTAATTGGACAAATCCTCAAAAAGATAAACAGCCTTCCATTGTAATTTTTTTGGTGATTTGGCCATAGAGGAAGAAGCAATGTCTTTGGGAAATGCTTCTTCTATTTCAATATTTTTTTCATTATTGATAAGCTTGAATGTTGAGTTCAATGGTAGAGGACAATCTAAAAATAATAGGGGGTTCGAGAAACTGCTAAATTATTTTTGAAGCGCTTTTAAGCTTCAGCAATTACAACTAGTTTTGAATTATTTGAACCAAATGTTAGAATTGATTTACTGATCGTAATCAAATTATTTTGAATATTTTTGCTGCAGTTCTTGACCACAATAGAACAAATTTGGTGTGGTAAACTCAACTCACACAATGAGCCGTTAATGACTTTCTTATACATTTTTTGGCTGCCGTTATGAATAATTGTCAACATGTAAGCACCAAAAAAACTAAAATATTTTACATTCTCTGAAATTTCCCAAAGCACTTCTATTGGCGATCTTTAGCTTTTGGTTATGGGAATATGATTCTGTATCACGATCAAATGTTTCAATGCCAGTTCCAGTTTTGATTTCGAATTTTAAAATCAATTTTGGCTGTTCCTTTTGTTCTGGGCTAGTTTGTTCAAACTATCAATTCTTTATTTGATATGGAGCAATGAGGTGCGGTGACTTCTCTGATTTACCCTTCTGTTTGCTGAAACTCTTAAACATATTTGTATTAAATTCATTATCTGCTTTGATACAGCACGATGATCTAGTTGTGAAACAAGGTAATCTTTGCAATACATATAAAGAATTAATTAATTATTGAGCCGCATCTGATTTGAACGAAAGACTTGACAAACAATGTAATATGATTCAAGGATCCAACATTCAATTTATAAGAACAAATAATTGGGCAGTTACATCCTCAGAGATATTGTGCCAGGCAATTAAATCTCTTCAGTTGTGATACTTTAAACGTTGCATTTTGTTTAGACACCAAATGAAAGTTTCTCCTAGAGTTAATGGGCTTGAAGTTTGCAAGGAGTGCGTTCATTTATGTTATGGTATTGATGTCATTAAAAAAGCAATGACCATGCATTTTGTAATCTCGATGGAAATCACACTCAGTGTTCAGCAGCATCTCATTTTGAACTGATATCAAACTGACGAACCAAAATTCATTGATTTTCCTCCACTCAGCATTATCAAATCATCTAAGATATTTGATATTATGCTTTTTTCAACCAGAGGAGTCCAACTATTTTCAGCGTTTTTAGCAAAACTAAGAATATTACTTGGTGGGTTTGTCCACAGCCTGCAATTTTACTGTGTGCGTCAACATTCAATAACAGCTGCTTCAGTTGGACGAATATCAACAGCACTGTCACTAATGATTGAAGTGGTTCCGTCCTTCGGACAGTGACTCAGTGCAGCACTGCTTACATAATGAAGTTCTTCACCTGAAACGAGAACCAATTGAACTGTACAATGATCAACATTTCATTTAGCCCCCTCAGACTTTGATTTCTATTTTTTTTCAAAGATATTTTTGAAGTTAACTGCACTCTGAATCAATTCAATTCTTTGATAGAGATGATATCTTTTTGGTGTTCGGCAATTTAGAGAGGTTCACCAAAGCACCATTGTTGATGCAGTTAACTGTAGTTCGCATAGTATTGCCTGCCTCAATGCCATTCCTCTGTTAAACTGATTCTGATGATTTGTTTGGAACTCTTTTTCCTTTTCAGTCATGAATCTCTCTGAGAATGCAATGATTTGATAATGGTGGCATTTTTTCACTAAGTTCAAATGCGATGCCATTCAAACTATTGATTCAAAGTTATTTTTTCTCAACGTTGGTTTTAAATTGAGAAAAGCAGCAGAGAAAGTACTAACTCAACATCGTGGATAATGAGCTGAAATCATTTTAATGTGCCTATTGAATTCAATATGATTTTGTGGATCAACTAATGGCTTTAATAAGTTCTTAAGAAACTCAACCTTTTCTGAATTTTCTATACTCGTTGATTTTAGATTTATCAAAATCAAAATTTCGATACAACTGTATTCATCATCATTTCCAATCACTTTGGACTCAAAAGCAATATCGATTATTGGGTCAACAGTATCAGGTATTCCTTTTGGACTTCAACACACGTTAGTAGCAGCGGTGAATCCAATCAAGTTGAAACCTTTAGTATCAGCGAGGTTAGCAATTCTAGTGGTAAACGATGTTGTAAACAAGGACCAATCAGCACCCGTCGCAGACCTATTGATCTTCATTGATTGAGTTGACCGTATGAATTTTTTAAAATCATTGAACATTGTAAGTTCTTTTATCATCCAATTTATTAATATAATTCAACATAAGATTTATTTGTATCTGGTTTCGGATAATATCTTTATGTTGTGTAACTATTACCAATAATGAAAATTGTTTAGAAATGTGGGCTTTATTTGGGCCCCTCATGCTGGAGATAAAAAATAAATTGAAAAGAACAAATTTTTCTAGATTGTCCGAGCAGAAATATGTTGAATGTTCGAACAAAATTATTTATGTTAAGAAAAATAATATTGAGATGCAATGAATTCAATTAAAACATCATAATCGTTCACAACAACGTAAAGCATCGTATCTGCATATTCTTTACTAAAATCACATGAAGCTGAAATACGATAACCGAATAACATATCTTGAAATCTATAACACGATGAAGAAACAATAGTCAAGGATCCTATAAAAGTTGTTTCAGTTTCAATACTTAATGTAGAGGAGGTAAAAAAGAATATCGTCGCAACAGATCTAGTTTGAATGAAACACGAAAATTACAGGAAAATGAAAAAGACAAAGAGAGCAAAATTTGATAGCTGCATACTGCCATCCTTATTCACAAAGCCGATTCAACCACATCAATACTACGTACCATCTCAATAAAGATTTTATTTGGAATAGGAAAATATAATCTACTTCTAACAGTACAGAAGACAATGTCACTCACTCTCTTATCAAGTAACTTCATAGAACTAAAGATCAAACTCTTGTCAAAATGTTAAATTAAACAATTTAATTTGAATCAAGTTACAATAGAAATTACAATTTCTAAAAAAGTGAAATTACTCAATCTCATCAGCATGAAATTTTTCATTTTCTAACTATTTTTTGAGTTCATTTGAAATTTCCACGTTTTCAACAGTTTGTCGTGTCGCAACCTCTGCTTCCGAACTTTGACAAATGATTACTTCAATTGAACTCTTATCCTTCATTACTTTCATTTTTGATTCATTTCGTCTTTGAATAATTAAATTTCTACATTTAACTTTATCCAATGTTGGAGTATGTCATTTCAGTTTTACATTAAAATTTTAACTACCATTAGCAAAAGCTAATCTATTTTCACATTTGACCATTATCTAATTTTTCTTACAGTAATTCAATTAACAACTTCTAGAATGATATAGAAAAATCGGTTTTTTTGTTTAAATTCCTCATATTGTAAGACATTTCCTCAATGCAAGATATTCCACGTTTAACAATCCTGATAAATGTTTGAGTCACATTTATTAGATTTCTTTGAAATATCCGCAGCAGCTGAATGTTTCTTTTTTTCAATAGTGGTTACATCCATCCAAAGTTATTTTACAGCAGTATGTTATCAAAAACTCAATAGCAATCAGTAAGATATCAAATTTCATCAATCAAATACTTTTTTAAATAATTCAAGATATACAGCTTCAAAGTTAAACAATACAACCACGTCGAAATTTACTATCATGTTATTGGAGAACCGATTTCTAATCAGCATATCTTACTCGGTCATGACAATTCAAAATACAGTGACGCGTACCACTTTACCAATTTAATTGATGCTAATTCAATTCAAACTATTGGTAGATTATCAAATCACTTCGGTTTTGTTTGTTGAAATTACAACCGAAATTACAATTTGTGTGCGCGAGAACAATCAATTTAATTACCTTTCTATGTTTTACTTTAGAATTTATATTCACATTCATTTCAATTGCCTCGTTTGCCATAATTGTTACTTCGACAACTTTTATTTTTCAGAATTGAAACGAAAATTAAGTATATGAATTCAGTTGCCATTAATTCACTTTGATTGTATTTATTATTAGTGAAAGTCATTTGATTTTCATATTTATACTTTATCAATTTTTCGTTACGGACATTCTACTTTTATTTGAAGATATTCCATTCATATATTTATCATTCTTCTTTTAAAAATAAACGACATTCATTCTTCTTTTATACTTCATTTATTATTTGTCAAAAGTTGCAATGATAAATTTTACGAAGCAATACGGATATATTCCTTTGTTTAACCCTTTCATACATTAAGACGGTTTCTGTAATTGTCGATGGTTTACGTCATACTTTAAAGTAAATCATTTGACCCAACATTACTACTTATTTGAAATGTTGAATGTTTAATAAATTTTTATTGACTTATATGGTCTTGTATTTATCAAAAGATATATAATTGAAGATGTTTATCAAAACAAGATTCAGTCGAAATACAGACTAAATTATAGTCAACAATTATTGTTTAGAACGATTTACAATAAATACATTTACGTTTTAACAGCCATATAGGTTGCCCATTGGGCAATGCGATTGACCAGCGATATAATCTCTAACTACGACTGCTCTCATTTTGTTAGATAATTTGAAATGTGATTTTTTCTGGACCGATATTGACTGTTGGCATGCTCGGAAAGATTATTCACGGTGTCTCTCCACTATTTACTATTTCATAAGACTTTGAATTAATCAAATGCGAAATCAACAATTTCATTATAAATAACATTGAACCACGCTGTTCTTAGAAATATTTTTTCTGTCAACAGATGTCTAGTAGAAAAAATTGATATTTTTGTTTCTGTTAAACTGATCCGCCAAGGTCTCATCGATGATCATCAAGAACGTTTTCGGTTTGACAATTTTAGCGTGTGAATTTGCTTCAGCAAATGTTCGAAGTAATTAAGTATTTCTTGGCGCACTAAGCGTGAAGTTTCTATTCAATCGTCCTGCCTAACCAAATTCAACAGAACTTTTAGATTGCCAAAATCATCATGATTGACTTCAAAAATTGGAATGCTTGATTGATGTTGGATAGCAGACAATTGTAGTTGGTAGAAAGGATTGCAGCGCCAGGGTCAAGAACTAAATGAGGATCCATGTCGTCAATGTGGTTGAAATCTTCAGCTATTTTCCTCGACATCCCAAAATGAAATTAAATTTCATTTACCCAAGAAAGATGTTGAAACCCGTCAAATACTATCATATATGGCTAGTATTAACTTGTAGATCTGTGCAGCGACTTCACCAATATTTTCATCACCACCATTTGAGTTGATTCAATTGAGGTTCTAAAAACGAGTTTTGTTTCTCAACTACTTTCCGTCGTCGTTAGTTTTAACTTGATTAAAATACAAAATATAGCCATTGTCCAGAATCCAACTGACGCAACAACTAGCAATATCAGCTGCTTTGCAATTTTTTCTTCAATCCAGTGATCGTTAGTGGATTAGCGAAAACTTTTGAGCAATTTGATCTTTTCCAAGTTAGTGAGTTTGAGTAGTTGTCGATTGACTTTGACGGGCCATTCAATACTATTCTTTTGTTGATAATCGTTTGTTATAGCCAGCCAGTTATTGACATTCCGTTCCTCAGTATTGGTCAGCGGTCCGCTGCCCCGACGTTATATGAGCTAGCCCACTTCCCTCTAAATGGGCTTTGATTTTTTTGTAATTTTTGGTTGATATATACTGCTTAGCCTTGATATATTTTTTTGTGCTAGCTAAAACAGGATATGATCCAAATTGCCTCTTTTGCGTGGCAAAAATCACTGACTCAATTGAATGCTGCTAACATGATTATTTGGGCTCCTGTCCTGAGCTTTAAAGCCCCTCAATTTGTTCCGCAGGCTCATGCATTAGTCAATCAACGTGGTATCTTTGCTTAAGATGCTCATGCTAAGAAAGTGAAGCTTGCTTGGGATTCCATATTTTATGCATTGGTTATTGGTGGATTGGATTTGCAGTATTGGAAGAGGTGCTAAAAATGGGTGCGATCCCCGTCAGGTATCACTTAATTAGTGTAAGTCCTATGGAACTAGTTGTGTTGAGGCTGCTATTAGTATGAGCAGAACAATCATTTTTGGTAAATGGGAAAACATCTTATCCAATATCTGTGACTACAATAATTTGCTTAAGGAGTTTTATTGCAATATCTTGAACGTGGCAATGCTGACCAAGTTGCCGCGGCTCAGTAAGTTGTTTCTGCTTCCCACATTAGCTACGCCAAAGGGGCTCTAACATAATTTGCAGGCCTTCACCGAATTACATTCAGGAATGAAAAAGTTTTGGCCAATCAATTTAGTGATGCTGAACTTGCTGCAACCTCCAATTTAACAGCGATAGGCTGTGTTGGTCTAGAGCAGTTTAAGAAGCCAAGACGGAAATGAATCAGAAGCTAACGTTGTCACTTTAAAAACCAACTTGCTTTTTAGTGTCTGGCATCACGGCCTGCTGCCGCTGTGGTATCCTCTGAGTACCCCTAAATTTGACGAGTGGCAGTTTGCTTAGTGGTAGAAGGTAAATAGAAGAGTCATGATGACTTGCAATCGGTTGTACTCTCCTTCTGATGGGTCTCTGCTTATTGCCGCTAACTTTGATTAGATCTGCGGCATAACTTTCTTTTTAGGTTATATTGATGTTACTGGTGTCACTAGCGTTGCACTAAAAAATAATGGTAGTGTGTTGTTTCTCAAAGGTGGTTTATCAATGAATGTACCCTATCCTCCTTATGCTGCAAATTCATTCTCATTCTCAGCTCCTTCAACAATGAGGCATTGTCCTCAATCACACTTCATTGTCATTATGTGAATAGAGCATTGGCAGGTAGGAAAGCAAGATCAACCATATATCAATGTCAACCCACTCCCAACTGCTTTTGCGTTGGTTAGTACGAATTGGCATCAGTGTTCAACTAATCCAGGTGAAAACCTTGCATGAGATATATCCAGAATCATATGCATTTCTGCGGCTGGGGATCAAAATGTGACTCACGTCAAAACAACCCGCAGACCAAAACTATTAATATGGCGTTTTCAATTCAGGCCACAGCTGCTCTTTCTATTCTTTATGTTCATATTGATGGGCCGATGGTGCATGTTGCGCTTTACTACTGCCGTGATGTTTTGCCAGTGTTGATGACTGCTAATGACGTATTTTGTTGCTGCAATCTCCACACGGTCAATTGCTGATGCCTGGTTAGTGTATTAATGTTGAATTTCTCGAGGGTCATTGGATAAAATGGATTATACTGTTATCTCTGACAAGGAGTTCGCATCCAGGATCATTAAGCAGTTTTGTGAAAGTAGAAAAACAATCAAGAGACCTGTGTTGTTTGTTGGTCTGATCAACTTCGGATCGCTGAAAGTCATCGAAGAAAAATCATGAAAAGACCAGTACAATGAACATTTGAGCTAATCCTCTTTATTCCCTGAGGCTTGATGCAGCCATGTGCGCAGTGCTACTGATCAATTTAATACTGCCCAATGATGGCGCATTGTTCTCCACACATCCTCACATAGCTTGTTCCGAAATACCAAATCCTGCAATTTTGAAAATGTTTCAATGCGCCGGTTATGAAATGCTTCTCAAAAAAATCAAGTAATCCAAATTTGGATGATACAAGTGTCTCAGTGATTCTGTTGCCAATGCAATATTTAGCAACGGGAATAGAGTGTGCTTTCTTGCTACGAGCTTTGCTGTTGTCAGTTCGTCTTCTTGAGTTCATGAGACTAAAATTGGTTTTGAAGAGCGATCCTCGCCTGAAAGTTAACGAACAAATCCATTTTCTCTGAAAGAAAACCTATTGCTGCTGCTGCTACAGAGAGAGAGATTACTCCGCAGCTGCCAAAGACGCAGATCACACAATTCCAGTTGCCTCGGATGATGCGTCAAAAAATAACTTCAATAATGATGATTACTACAGTGATATGAGCTGAGATGGTGAAGCTGCACATAATGACAAAGAAAAACATAGAATTCAGAGAAATCTCTTCAGTCCACAGACACCATTAATCTGGGTAGTGATGCCTACCCTGTTGCTGAGCCCAAAATGGACCAACTTCTTAAATCCAAAAAGGTTCATTAAGGAAGTCGTAATAAGATTGGAGTCGTACATAATTCATTTAAAGATCATTTTATAAAAACCATTAACCGCAGATCAGCTTTGAAATATTTGGCTGCGGGACTTAATGTCGCTACTAGAGCTAGACCAGTGTGTCTAAGCCAAATTTTCAATGTTGGGTGCCGAGGATCATTGCAAGCATATTCTTGGAGTCAATGTTAATTTGCACATTAACTTTCCCCTGAAAATAATATGTTAGTTGTCGTGTGCTGCTTATAGTAAACTCACCACTAATTGGTCTTTTTGCTCAGGCCCGTCTAGCTCCTCAAAAGGATTCTTCAGTCAAAAGGGATGATTATAATAAAACATTCTCCCAGGTCATCAGGTGAGAGAGTCATAGATTCCGTTTCCTCCTACCGCATCAAAGCCAAAAATGGGTCATCGAATCCATGGGGTATCTGCTGTTTTTCATAGTCGGATGGACGTTCAAAATCTCGTAAAGCACTACTTTGAATTTCGTAGCGCTGGAAAGCCTTTCAATGCTCCAAAGTATCACAAATCAATTTAAGGACTCCATCAAACTCGTCTTTGTTGGTACAAGAAGATACTAAATTTTGCGGGATGTTTTGAGCTTCAACGACCTTCAACGGAACAAGCTGTTTTGCACTTCTCCAAAATTAAGCAGCAGAGAATGCTAGGTCCATAGGTCAATATATTTAATATTGCCGGATGATCAGACACAATGGCGAAGCTGGTCAAAATTGCTGTCTTCTCCCTGTTCAAAATGAAAAATTTTGCCTACTTACTAGCTCAGTTCTGAAGGTTAAAGCGCCGCAGAGTAACGAAAGTATTGCCGTTTCTATGAAGATCTACCTCAAACTAATTGTTGAAATTTTTGACTTCATTGAGGCTGATGTGAAAACAAACGCAATGAAGATTAACTAATCTAAACTCCTACTTCAATCAGAAGGTTTGAGTTGGATACTGAAAAGTGATTAGTCTACATATTAATTCGTGGAACCACGGTTTGTGCCGCTCATTAGTTAGAGAATGCTATTGAATTTACTGTTCGATAACTCAGTTGATATCTTGTTTCCCAAATCCCGAGCCACCTAGGTGCTGTCAAACAGTTCATGAGATATTTTAAGTGAAATCCATTTGCTCATCATCACAATGCTGTGTATTCAGCGGAGTTCACTAGATCGGTTGATAGTGATTGGGTTGAAATCGTTAGTGAATGACAATCAATTGGTAAGTATATGTTTCATATTAATCAAAGACAAGTGATTGGAACAGAATGAGGCCGGCCTTGGTGGCCATGCTGACTTGCTGAGCACAATTCATTTGGATCACTGAATCGGTCAAGGAGACCGTGTTTTCATTTCGGGTGTTGAAAGACATTGATACCAATGTTTAGGAGCAGATTATTATTTGTGATAACATCTCCGCGATCAAGGTGCCGGACCAACCAACCAATCACATGGCTTAAATCCATATTGCCAACAAGGTACCGTTGTCCCGGCTTGATGTGCAACGCTGAATTTACTCTAGCAAAAGTTAAAACTGAAAGCAATGTGGCAGATGTTTTAAATATAGACCTGAGCACTGGTGCGTTGAAATTTTTCGATGATTCAATTGACTTATTACTTTATAAATGGTACTGGATTTCGATTTTACGTCGAACTGCTATTAGCCGTTCAGTATTGAGTGATAGATTTCTTAAGGTTAAGCCACGAAATTTTGAGCCCTCGGTTCGACTAATTGCTCTGACTGTACTCTCACTACCGATAGAGTGTTTTTGTAGCACCAGCAATTTTCTTCTGTTGCAAAAGTTCAAATTGTTATCACATACTGCTTGCACTTCAATGTGATTTGTATTTTCTTTGATTTTTTTATTTTATTATTGTGCATTTGATTTACAGTTAATATAGGAACTTTTGATTACGACCGAAACAGCGGTTCTGAAAAGTGAGTGCTCGGCCACAGACGCACAAGGCAAGTAACGATCTAAGAGGGTATTGTCTTCAATGCATAGAAAGGCTCTCCTTCTGCGATGCAGACGTCTGTATCACAAAAACACCCATTGCTCTCACCCCAAGATGCTTTTTTGGGTCCGTTGCGGTTGACATAACTCCAACTTTACTGCGGCACGGAGCCGATCTCCTCAAACATCGTTTGGGAATTCCGTTTGGTATCCGTTTTGCCTTTGCAAACGGTCGTGCGCAGCATTTGTAAAAGATTCGACAACATTCACCAAGTCGGGTGAGATCTGCTTAAAGCGTTAACTAGGCTGCTGTGAGCCAGCGGAATGATTACATTCAGTTCTTAGATGTGTATCATCTGTTGGATCCGGTGTCCCTCTTTAATATATCCCAGTCGCTTACATATCACGGTGGCAATCCATTCCACGATCACGAATCATATATATTTCTTGACTTTGAAAAACTAACATGGATTCGCTACATCAGATTATCAGCGACGTTGATAGTGCTAGCAGGTAAGGATCAGAACTCCTACTAGTCGTCGCAAGCCTTATCCATCTGAGGTTTAGTCTTAAATAACAATGCTGCCCAGTTTGGTCTGTTGGATCACGCGTATATCAATCAATATGATATTTTTGCTGATAATGATGAATGATACAAATCAAGGTTGCATTAAAGATTATATGCAATTCGTTGGATACTGCCCAATTTGAATCGGCTGTATTCAATGAATTCCTCTACAATCGGTGGAGTGTGCGTCATGTGTAAGTTAATATGAAAAAGCTTTAAGAGACTACCGGTGTTCAAGCTTGTCTTATCAAATGCACAAAGATCTACTTTGTTAAGACACAAAATGCATTTTTCAACAAGAAAATAGCAATACGTTTTTCAAAAGAATTTTTTTCCAGTACTTCTAATGTCACGAACGATAACTCAGATCCACCCAATTTCTATGCTGATTTCGCCTTTGCAACCTCCTATGTGGACATAACTCTTATTCAATTTACGGACCTCACTTAATTATTCTTAGAGATGATAAAGTGTTGGTTAACCATCATGTTGTCGATGATTTTAGTAGTGGTTGGTGGTTAAAGCGGTAGTCCCATTGGTGAGAAGCAGTAGAAGTTGTCTAATCAAACACCAACGAATCAATGTCGTTGTCACAACGAGAGACAATGGGCGTGTCAGTGTTTAACACCGCGGCCGCTTCCAGCCGGATCATCAGTAGCAGCACACAGTTCTGCTGGGGAGCCGTCCAGCCTGTCACCAAAGCTGATGATCCTGGATATGATGGGATGTTGAACGATTCTGGCAAGTGGTTCATGAACTGCCAAATGCTTCACCTGCATTCTGCGGCGTTTCAACATATTTCTGCCATTGCTGATTCTTTAAGCAACTAAGGTATTCAATCAGTTGACATTGCTGGTAATGGTGAAACTACCGTCAATGGAAATGGTATTGCTACAGTGATGTTTCTCAATAATGGATTGCTACCAGCAGTTCCGTAGGCTCCCCACGGCACAACTATGATTTCAATCTCAGCTGCTACTCATGAAACGGCCTGTTATATATTTAAAGCTGTTTGTGCTTAGATTACCGGTGTTTTGGCTGGTAGGAGGGCCGCTACATAATTATATGAGTGACTTGTTGCACCATCACTGTTTGCGTAAAGAACTACAAATTGGCATCAACGATTAGGTCATCATGCTGAGACGATTGCAGGAAGCATAGCCAAAATCGATGTCATCTCTGCTGTTGGCAGCTCAGAATGTGAGTCTTGTCTCAAAAGAAGAGCCACCCAACATTATTAAACAGTCATTTACATAACCGGCTAGTCATTTCTTCAGTCGTCGTTTTGCGGAAATTTTTCGGCAAGTGACAGTTGTTGCTGTTGAAGTCTGTTGCTTGTATTTCACCATTAATGATGGTTACTTAAAATATGTATATGTTGCCCCGATTTTTACACCTTAGTCAGCTCTTCCGAGGTTCGAATACCGTATTTGATTTACTTAATTATTATTGGCTAAGATGAGTTACTCTGACCAACCAGCCAAGCGGTTCGCCTCGAAGCTGCCCAACAATAGGTGTGACACAGAAAAAATGAAACTTGAAATAACTGTTCATAATGTGTCACATTCAGGTGTGGTCGCTCGACTTTGCAAAAAAAAAACGGTTGTGAAGGCCTGCACTTTGCTCATTGAATTTAACGATTGTGAATTCTTGTTAAATCAAGGAATATCTATGGAGTGTTGATGATGAATTTTGATTCATTTTAAACATGGTGCTGGATTGACCTCTCCTTCCAATTACCATATTGAAAACAATCAACTACGGCTACGTTGAAGGTGTTGGATGTGTTGGTTATTCAACGATGATGAAACCAATCACAAAAATCAAGTGAGGTGATACAAATTTTTTCGGCGTTTTGATTCTTATCACATGCGTAGAAAGGGCGACATCGTGTACAATCCACATAACAACTCGGTTTATTCTAGGGTTTTCTGTTGCCTTGAAGAATTATCATTGTTGTTTAAGGGTGCATCGTTTGCCGCCGATATTGTAGCAATTTTATATGCCGTAGATGTTACTTTCATCTCGGCTAATCTTTTGGTATATTCTTGTCAGCAGTTTACAATAACAAACAGAAGTCAACTTCAAATGCTTCACGTGATTCATCGAAGAAAACATCTTGAACAATAACGAGTGTATTGAAATCCGTCCTCATGATGACGAGAAAAATGGTGTCAGTCGCAAACAATGGACTTCAAAGATGTTTTATGAATCCACAGTTAATAATACGCAGGGGGTCAAAGCTCACCATAGTGATGAGTCAACAATGGACCATCCTGCTGGTGCAAAATGGGTGTTTCCAAAAACGTTGATGACTTTGAGAAATTAATTAATCTTTTTCAAATGATTGCCAAAATAACATTTGGCACTTATTTAATAAATGATATCTAGCTGCTGCCCCTATTGCCGCTGCATCGGTAAATTAGATGTTGCACACCCAATCAAAGATGTGGCTTGCCCATCAATGCTTCAAGGGATGCATGATAACGATATGTACCAGAAGATGGATCTTTAAATTGGACAAAAATTTCGTTGCTACAGATACATCTTTACAATCGAACTAGCTCCGACTGTTGATTTGCCAAAAGCCTATTTAATTGCTCCAAGATGCTCTCCGTTTGAAAGGAAAATTGTCTCGAAACATTAATTCCAGTAAGTAGGTATTGAAGTGACTTAGTCGTCATCGCTGTTGCACCTTGAAAGTAAAACGTGGATCATCAAATGGCCACGCTGGTCAGAGATATCGAGAGACCAAAGATAGACATCAAAGGGTTCACAACATGCCCCCTTATCCCAGTAACCAGACGTCTGCCGATGGCGTCAACGTAGTCAAAATTTTAATAGATGTTGCGATGATCCGTTTGCGTTAACAGAGCGGTTGCGAAAATTAAGTGGGAACGTGGTCTTTACAAATCCGCTCACGGACGAAGTAATGTTGGTTGAAATTGCGACCACGGTATTCTACCAGAAATCAACTTGGGATGAGTAGGAAGGGAGTCCGTAAAATAAAGGCTTCTGCGTTAAACTAAGATGGCTTACTTTACGTTTCAAGCATTATGTAATTGACTGCTGTTTGCGTTGTGCGACAAAAAGGTACCCGGCCAATTCGTTAGTTCGTTTGGCCCTCATAAGACTTTTTTCTGAAACATTTTTTGCGCTGCAATCATGGGGCCCTTCATATAATTGAAACCAAATGAACTAAGAAAGAAAACAATAATCGAGGAATAATCAAATGAAATGCAAAAGCATGTACTTTACAATGCGATCTTCAACATTTTGTCAAAGTAGAAAAAGACATGAGATACAATCTCATTCTATGCGATAAAATGGAAATATATTCAAAGTAAGTAACTCAATTGAATAACAACACAGCGGCATCACCATAACGAAATCAATCAAAAAACCATCTGAAAAATCGAAGACGACGTAAGCAACAAATTCATAACTAGCCACAATTGAATTATGAAAGCAGTTTATTGAGGTATTTGAACTGTGGAGCGCTATGTAATTCAGTGAACATATTAGGAACATTGCTTTCAGTACCAACGTTTTCAAGAGTAAGTGCGAAATAGCACGACCGTTTATAATCACTTACTTGCTTGAAATATGCCTGGAGCTTCTGACATTGGTGACATAATTAGCCATCTTAATAGCAGAATTGTTACCACAACAGATAATTGGCTTGTAATAAATAGTACCAATATTTTTGAAAAGATGTACTAGGAACACAGTTTGTTTGACTTCTTGAGCGAGTGAAAAGCATTCAGCTCCGCACATTTGCAAAGCCACTGAAGCCACCTTCATGCTGTTCCAAGTGACAGAGTTTTAATCAATGAAGATCTTATGACCAGCATCTGACTTTCGATCGCCAACCTGTCCATCTCTATCACCGTCAGAGCATCAAACTAAGTCAACTAATGAGGCAGTTTCGTAATAAAGTGACATTGGCTTTGCGTTTCAACACTCTATTAACCATTTAAGATAATTTAGATTGAGCTGGCATTGTCCACCAAAATTTGGATTGAGAAACCCAACAAGAAAATCAATATCACCCCGTAAGAGCTGTGCCGAAAAAGCCAACTATCCGACAATTCAACTGGAAGGTGATGAATCTTCACCATCGAACTCAAAACCTTCGGTTTCACCCAGCTTCTGGTATAAGCCAAACATTATTGGTGTCACCTGCGCATCAAATTCATCCATTTTAAATCGTTGAACCACCGTTCTGAAGTAGGTATCCGTAGATACAGAAGGAACGTTGCTATCTTGAGCATCATCAAGTCGATGAAAATAACGGAGAACTACTCCATGTCTTTTTATTTAAAGACTGATTTGAGATTGTATTTAACCGGCGTTACCATTGTTTCTCATGTTCCCCCATTACTAAGATGATCCCAATATAATGTAAGCGTAGAGTGGTGTATGTAGTTTTAAAGATCAATCACAGAATGCTTATCTGAACTTCCCTGGAACTAAAGCCATCGGAGAGGATCAACTATTTTCTTTGACCAGCAAAAAACAGATCGTTTGGCGCCATAAACAAATTTACCCAACTTGCAAACTTTCAAAGCATAGACGACATTATCAAATCCTGGATGCTGTTTCTTGCAAATCTCAGCCTCGATATCACCATGAAGGCACACAGGCGTCACACCCATTTGATGAACCATAAATGTCATTGATGTCCCAAAGGCAAAACCGACTCTAACATATTTATCCCTCATTAGTGGATTAAGGGGTTCACCACAATCAATACCTTAAAGCGGAGAAGACCTCTGCCCAACTTCTCTGGCTTCATCATGCTCACTGGTTGGTTCTAACATTAATCCAAACACCCAACGACAGCCAAAATGTCTTTTTCGATTGAGAAGATCAACTAACAACTACGATTTGTTTCTACCGATTGGTTGAAACACCAGTTCACGAACAAGTTTGCAGATTCAGTGTGCAGGATTTGGATTAAAACTAGCAGCGGCAATAAGGGCAGCCACCAGACATTTCAAATAAAACACGTGTTCAATAATATTACCCAAATCAATTGTAAATCACTTAAGAGTTTTATCAATAATGTCAAGGTGTCCTTCAGCAATTCTGCTGGCTGCAGCAAGTTGGCGCTTATTGGATTCAGCGGCGGTGTTAGCATCAGCAGCTTCATCATTATCATCAGTGGACGCAACTGGTTCCATTGAATCCAATTCTTTGTTTTCAATAGTCTTTTCTTCGGCATCGTGTGAGCTGCTGTCAATATATACTTCATCCTTTTCGCTGCTAGGTTTTGATGGTTTGTCCAAAGCAATTCCAGTTGTGTGGCCTTTATCGATGGATAGCAACGGACGAATTCTACCCCATAAAACAACCTGCAATCACTGTAACACCAACAGCAGATGCTGTTGATGGTCTATTGACAGCATTTGATGGATCCTGAAACACAATTGGTACTCACCAAAGCGGCAAAACGAATGCACGAAAACAAAAATGGAGTCAGGATTGTATACTTTGTACCTCTTGATACTCGTGTTGTAGACAACAAACGAGCTGAAGACAGCTGTATCATCGAACTTGGTTTGATCAAATTGGTTCGGGATCATGGAATAAAAAGCACATTCATACATTTTCAACTTGGCGGCAATTCATTTTCGTCTGTATAATAATTGAAAGTAGTAGTGAACCGATGGCCTTTTCTGGTGGGAATCAAGCTCGCTGAAAGCACCGCACACATCGCCGCATCATTTCACAACTAATCACAACATCAACATTAATTATCACTGTTCTGGCATTTGCCACTATTGGTTTTGCCAACGTCCAGCGCCCCATTCAATTGAGACTCATAAGAAACTGATATATCTAGATCGATGTCTTCTGATTAATAAATTGTTTTAGCAGTTTCGATGCAAAATCGTCACATATCTGACAGTTGAGCCAGATTGATCCAGTAGCAGCTGAGTAAATTTAGTTTCAGTTACGATTTTGCCAACATCAAATGATCATGTACCAATTCCGACCACAACGTCTTAACTATAGTGATCATCAACAACGGTTAAAAAATTACTATTTTTGTTAACCAAAAATACTACAATTGGCCAGACAATATCAACTTAATATAGATCAAAACCAGCGGGAGCCGGTTGTGTAGACGACTTCTTAATAATTTTGGTCGGTTTTCCTTTTTGACAAAACTCACATGTTGATGCACCATCAGAAGATGGCCATGGAACCTCCATATATCTCTTGCCACTTTATCATCTGAATGAGCTGAACAGAGATGTCAATTGTAGTAATTAACCCAAGAGCTGAAAGGGCGACTAAATAATCAAACGTCATGAAGCAGAAGGTTTACCAGCCAGTGGCCTATTCAAATTGAAGCAAACATTTTTGAATGAGACCCTGCACCTTTTATTAGTAGCAGCTAAAATCACAGTTGGTTCGCACTATGGAGAGCATAATTATCAATCTTTAATAAAACACCATTCAAAAGATTCACTGTAAGTAGGAGGTCCACAAGAAAGTTACTGTGGGCAAATAGCGGCATCTTGATCTGAAAGAAAAGTGAAGGCGCTAAACAGATCAAAGTTAGCACTAATATGTCTTCTAGCACCAGAGTCAAAGTAGAGCCGCTGCGAAGTCAACGGGAACATCACTGTGATTTTCAACGACCAAGCATACGGCTGCAGACCAACATTGAAGGAACTCAAAATAGGAAAAGCTGCCGAAGCATCGGCTGTAACCAACGAAGCGGCAACAACAGGCTCTGGTGTCAAACGCCCACTAGCCAAATGTTCTTTCTTGCGACAACGATGGAATATCATTCATTGTTGCATTGGCTTGCTGAATCATTTCATATCAACAGCCACCATCACTGTTGAGCGTCAGCCACCGGCAATCACTTCATCACTAACCCGGATGCCCCAAACCTTCAGATCAGTAAATGGATGCTTGTGACGGTGTGTAGGATAAGTAGCAATCGATTTTGCGTAATTGGTCTAAATAACAGACGCAGCACAGATGATGGCGGCAAACAGTTCATCATTGTACACTTTGGAAATATTGCAATAGAATTAATTAAGAAATTTATTGTAATTCCTCCTATGGCATAATGAATTTTGCCTCCTACCAGAAATCATTGTCCTGGCCATTAGAACAGCAACCTCAACACCAACAGAACGAAAACTTTTCTTTAAGTTAAGTAATACTTGACGGCGATACCAACCATTGTATAACACCTTTATCAATAAAGCAAATATTATTCCGCCAGTACCCAACGAATGGCAAATGGAATCCAAAGGAACCTCAACTTTCGGCAAATCAGCATTTTCATCAAGGATATCACCTGCCTTGATATAAGCTTTAACCAACAGAACAAAAAAAGCTGCTTTGAAATTTAAGACCCAAGCCCTGATAGTAAGGTAAGCAGAGTCCATTAGTTTCTCTGATTCTTGCCAGCGAAGATATGAAATTTGGCGTATAACAAATGGTAGCTAATCCATGCTAATATATTAAAGTAAATAGATACATAATATGGAACAACGTAAAGAGAATAGCCGGGCATTTTTATAGGAAGCTGGGTTCGATTTCAAAGTGTCACCAGCGCAATCCGGTGACACCCACCAAGGGAGCAAATGTACATATCAGCGAGTTTCCCTGCAGTAGATACTTACTTTCCTCAACGAATTTTCATGGATTCGGTACCACTGGTTACGGGCTAAATTGCCGATCTTCGATGTCAAGAATCAAAGAAACTAATAAATGCAGTTAACTTTACTATTTCGGGCTTGCTCTAAAATCTTAAAGACGCTCATTTCGGTTCATATGATCAGGCCTACATCAAAGAAGCGGATATTTTTGCTGATGTTGTTTATTCACAAACGAATAACGTTGCTTTGCATCCCATTTGTAATTTGTTGGTTACCGGCTAATTAGCTCCCGCTCTATTGGAAAAGGTGCTACACAGTTGTTGGTATGGCCGTCAAGTACTAGTTCATTTGGAGACGGATTGTGGCACTGTTGGAGTTGAGAATGCCATTAATATTCCATGGTCATTTTTTTCTGGGAAGTGGCAAAATACATCATCTAATATAAGGGACTACAATTGATTTTGTAGTGAATCGTATTGCATTAATTCCAAGGTCTCCAATGCTAATGAGGCATCGTTATTTTTGAAAGTGCCTTTGGTGTTCACACGAGCTACGCTGAAAGGATTTTCACACAACCTAATGGCCTTCTCATAAATAAAATTAAAGATGCCAAGGATCTAGCGATTCGTCAAGCTGAAGCTTCATTAGCTGCTAGATCAGGTTTAGCAGCGTGAGCTTCGGCGAGTAAGCAAGGAATCGAAATGCCAAATCGGAAATCAATGACATTTTATCGTTGTCACAAAAAGAGACAATTGGCTAGTGCGTGTTCGGCGCCACAGCCTGTTGCTGCTGCTTCATCAGCTCCAGCCGATGTTTATGCAGCGGTAGCGCTTTTGGATGCGCCCAAAATTGTTCAATCACTGATTCCATGGTCGCCGACACCAGCTACAACTCCCAAGTTGATTTCCAAACCGATCTATTTCAACTCTGGTCTGTTCCAACTTATTTCTGCTAACCCTGATTAGTTCAGCGACCTAACGTCTCATCACGACAAAATGGAGATATTGGGTAAACTATTGTCGATGTCAAACGTCGTCCATCTGTGATGCATTAGAATGGCCCAACATTAAAAAATAGGTTTAGAGCTCTCCAAGGCGCTAACCCAATTTCAATTTTTGCGCCTAAACGATGAAGCCTGCTTTTGATTTAAGCAAGACAGCGGATAGTTGAGTTGTGCTTCAGCTAGATCAAAAGCAGCAGCAGCATTACATAAATGTTTCGTTACCTCATCCGCTAGTGCGTTAATTGCTACAAACTTCCATGGATGTTTAGGTAATCAAGTTGGGACTTCTTCAAGAACTGTAGCCAAAGTCAACGCCATTTGGGCTACTGGTGCATCATTACGTGAGGCTTCTCCAAAGAAAAAGACGGCCATATTCAACAATAGGTCGTCTACAGGAAAAGCCACTGCTGTCTTTGGTTCTGTTTATAGTGAAACGGTTTGGCTGATTCCAGTTGCTGCTGTTAATGAACGTCATTGTTTCTTTGCCATTGATGATGATTTTTGAAAATATCGGGTTGCGGATCCAATCGCTACAAAATCATTAGGAGTTGCCAAGTTAGTATATTATATCAAATCTACTCAACGAGTTAGAGATAAAACAGACCATGCTTTCTGATCTGATAACGAGTTTCCAACCAAGCTGCTCAAAAAATCTGTCAATCACAAGATCAAACATATGTGTCCGTTTCATATGAGTCTCATCCAAAAGGGGCCGCTGAACGTTGGCAAAGAGCAATAGACACACAACCCAAACCAATGCTGATTAAAGCGAGTGATCCCGATAATTTCAGGAATGAAGCCGTGACGTGCGCAATGATTTTGATGATTTTGATTCCGATCAAACAAAGCATTCGGATAATTACTTCATTGAATTAATGATTTTAAGGAAATGAATTGCTGCTACCATGTAGATGGATGGATGTGCCGCCTATGCCTTCATCCCCAAACAAGTCAGGCAGACTAAATTTGGTGTAGAAGTGCCCTGTATTTTTCTTACTACAACAGGAGTAGAAAGGACTGGTGAAGGTATATTTTATATAACAGCTGTGTTGTTGTCATTGCCATTTGTCGTTTATTGAAACCAAATTTCTTTTTAAAGATCGATTATTTACCAGCAATAGGCAAACATTTCCATCTGCTATTTCCGTTACACCCCATTGCTGCTGCGGTTTTGAAGGTGTGTATTTCAACAGCTGCCAATGACGAAAATAACAAAGCTGCAATTGCTTCACACTATTAAGTAAACCATAACTCGAATGTGGATGAATAATATAATGACATCAGCTCAGACGATTGCAAGAAAAATGGTATCAATATAAATTAATTGAACTCAAGAACATTTGTTCAATCCGCTATTGATGATAGTCAAGTTGCTGAGTCAAACACCGGTACTGAAACTGATAACGGCCGCAGTGCAGTTAGCCAAAAAGAGTATAAGAAGGATTTTGAATACATACTAGATGAGCTCAAATTGTTTACTGTTGATTCAAAAAATACAATTATCAACCGGTCTCTTCTGAAAACTTGGCCGGTGCCCTTATTACAGCAACTTCAGTCGATCCAACTCCCGCAAACTCAATCGCCAAACAGGCTTGTCGATAAAAGCGTGAGGAATTGGTTTAGAGCAATACTTACATGTCGGTTGATCGTCCATGTGAAAAAAAAAGTGTTGGATTTCGATAGCAGTGCACAATGCAACCGGCAAAACCCGTTGATTTGGCCAAATCTAGAGTTGATGCTGAAGGTTTTTGTCATGCTGAATGTATTGAATATACTAACACATTTAGCGCAGTGATTAGATATGGACTTGTTAAAAGGCTTCTTGCTCTTCTTGCAGCAAAGTGGTTCAACAATCATCAAATGGATTTGACAACAGCGATTTCTTTTTGGTAATATCGACGGTAATATCTGCCACAAGTAACCACTTGGATTTGTTGATGCTGAGGATCTGCCGAACGGATTGAAGCTGCACCGATCAATTCATGGACTCAAGCAGCCTCCCATTTGTTGGTACCACAATATGCTTATTGCTCTCCAATCTTTTTGGATTTTGAACGTGTTCAGATAAAAATGGTGTGTTCATTTTCTGAAACATCAAACGCTAGTGCATTGTAGGATTATAACTGCATAAATATATTAGTGGCAAATCATCAGATGCAATCGGCAGACTGCTTAAATCGTATCGTTGTTCGTTCTTCAAAAAGAAATGTCTTGCAGTGTTTGTAGGTCGTTCGCTTAAGATTGATGTTGCTCAGCGCTACAACAGAAGTTTCCTATCTGCGGAGAGGTATGTGAGTCTAGTGACTCAACAGGATATGACTGATCAATTTTATTTGCAAGCTACACCAATAATGATTAACCCCTAGAAGATGCTACATCAATCTGATAGCTCTGAGTAACTGCTGAAAAATCATCACTTTCAGAATCAATTGGCGAATAGTGCGGCGTTGCTGCTAGCTGTTTGCAGTATGAAAGTACATTTGCTTTTGGGTCATTAATCTTATAGCATTGTGCACCAACCCGGATCCACTTATCTGGTGCCAAAAGAGCACTAAAATATTTATTTTCAAGACAATTACTTGCTCATTACAAAAGTGCTTGATCCTTTATGATAGGTGGAATAAGAGACAATAATTGAGCTGCATATTGTGATGACCAAAAATCTGTTGGTGGATAGACGCTCTTCATAAATCAAATAGCAGCTACTTTGAACCCCAATAACTAGGGATTGGTGGACTTGCTGACTTGAAAAGCTGAATACATTTTTCCTACTGAAGATGTCATCGAAGACCTGTTCCTAAACGAGAATTTCAAATATATTGCATCAAATGTTGATAAGAAAATTATTTATGGTGATATCGATTCCGCTACCATCTTGGCTATCCATCTCACCAATCAAAAAAGCTGCAAGAATACTTAAATGAAATATTAGTATATTAGACGGTTTTGCAACGTTCCGGATACATTTCTATGAGGTGATAACAAACAACGGTGCGGAAATCATTACTGAAACACTAAGCGCTGCCGTGTTCAAATCCCATAAAAAATTGGCTTTATGATTGAATTAATGTTATTTTTGGCTTTGTTGTTCTGCTCGTTTTGGTTTCATTTGCTTAAGACAGCTTGAAAGACGTCTTGCTGCTTATGAGACACTAATAAAACACACATGTTTCACTGACCGTGGTTATAGTTCTCTTACAACTGTTAGATGTTGAGGGCATCACCTTATTTGCATTCTTTCTTCAAAAGGTTCAAACTGGCATAATAACAAAATTTGGGTATTCATTTCAAGATTTTGCTACTTGGATTTGTGATATTTTTACTTTCCAATTGCGTCCGATTTCATGTAGAAGTCCAGGATTGTAGCCCGAACAGCGGTTCAGAGAAGTGGCTTTTGAAAACAAGCAACCCAACAAAGTGGCTAGTTAACGGTTCGAACGAACAAGACTAAAGATCCACTCAGTCCATGTGGCTTAATAAATTAGAAAAGTCTTTCTCAACCAAGGCGCATGCCTGTACTTTAAATCAGTCATCTCTCTCACACCAAGTTCTTTGACTTCGAATGGCCGGACATCGGATCTGAACCAATTCACAGCGTCCGTGATCGGATCTGAGAAGAACTGGAATCCCACTCACACGTGGAAATAGTATGTCCAACGCAAACGGTGGTTTGCAGCTTGTCTAATACTTTTGAATGGATTGACCTGATCTTCTGAAGATTGGATACTGAATTAAGGGGGCTGTTGTGCGTTTCCCGCGTCTTCGCATCCGGTTCCTCAGTATTTGTCACTGCTCCTCCTGCGGGACGCTGCTTGATCTATCCCACTAGCAGCAGTTCACACGAATAACTCAATCTAGTCAAGTGATTTACAGAAGCTGCAAGCCCCCGTTTGCGTTGGCCAATCAATTAGCACTTGTGAGTGGACTTCAAGGTTATCACGGATCCGCTGACTGACGGAGTAATATTCGATCAAATCTTAGGCCCAGCCATTTAAAATCAAAGATGATGGAGGGAGAGAAATGCCTGTTCTGATCAACAGGCAGCTGTGTTGCATTAGAAAAACTCATCTAACTGATGAAAACACAAATTCTGCAGGTTCTTTTGTAATATATGTCAAAAGCGTTAGCTAGGCACATTTGCAGGTTGGTTGTTGGGGAGCACCCAGATCGTTGAAACAGCGTACAAGCCGCCATCATGTCCCCCACTTAAAATCAATCAAAAACCAAGAATGAAACTATGACAAATTTACTAAATATTCTTATTAACACCAGCAACAAGTACGTGACAGTACCAACTTGCACGTTTTGACAAGAAACAATCTCACCGTGATACAATCAACTTCTAGCGGTTGTAGAAAATATATATTGACAATCGGTCGTGTATGCTGCTATTAATACTGAAGCCGAACCAGCAAATTTCAATGAAAATATAGTACTGACATAGAACCCGAAAAATGCAATCAACAATACGAAATCAAGAGACGATTCATTCGTACAAAGAAATGATTGAATTCTGTGAACACTGCGGCGCTCAGCTTCTTGGTCATTATATTTGCAAATATATAATCGGTAGCCAATGTTGCAAAAGTAGTAAATAAACTGCAAAACGGTTTAAAAATTGAATATTGGTTGAAATATGCTGGGGACTTCTGTGATTCGTGATAGGGTTAGCCAGGTTGATAGCCGAATTCTTCTCAGAATCAATGATTAGACGATTATCATTTGTTCCAAAGAACTTGAAAACCTCCATTAGGAACAGGGCTTCTTTGAGAGCTTCAATAAGCAAAATGTAGTCACCTGCTGAAGTCAGCAAGTCCACCGAACCCTGGTTATTGATGTTCAAAGTAACTGCTATTTCATTGATGAACAACGTCAAACTACCATCTGACCTTTGATCATTTGTATATGCAGCCCAAATGACAGTCTCATATTTTATCTATCTAATCCGATGAAGCTCCTTTGTAATGAGCAGGTAGATTTGTTGACGTAAACTATGTTAGTCGACCTTTGGCACAACTTAAGTGAATCAGGCTTAGTTCACCAATGTATAAACATAATTTCCAAACTGCAGAGATACAATCATACCGAAATCAACTAGAACCAATGTCCGACGATCCTCCAATTGATTTCAGATGTGATGGATCTTCATCAGTTAACTGAGTTTCATCCGATTCATGCACCACCGTGTATGCGATAATGAATACTGTTGCACCTTGCAAATAGCATTGATCCAGCTTGCACTGCTGAAAAACCATTTTGATATCGGATTTCAATTATTGCGAAATAAAATCGTTACATTGAGCAGCATCAAGTACAACAAAAAGACCCGTAATTACTGCATAATTTTTCATTTTCAACAATGATCATAAATATGATCTAAGGAGCTTGGCCATTTAAACCGATGATCCGGCAATGAAAAAATCAACCATTAATAAGGCAAGCACGCGGTAGTATTTGTTCGAGATCGAATTAAAAACGCCATATTCAACTTAAACTAGTTGGAACTCAAAGAATTGGAGATCATTATGCACCTTCCGCTACCAACAATAAACAGACTGATTGATTCCTCAAAAATATTTGTGCAGGACTCGCCAGTTCAAGGGATACTCTGCATTAACTCATCTAAGAGGTTCTTTCTCGGAGGTCCTAGCGTCATTAACATGGAGATGAAATATAGTTATGACCTTTATTTGATGAAGGTCGCACGACTTTGATGCTGCAACTGCAAGATGAACCCTAGCCGAGTTATATCTCACCACTATACTAACTTTAATAATAAAATCAATATAATAGAATTGAGAGAAAGTTCGACCAACATATCTCGATGTAGCAAATTCATCATCCGTTGCTCTCTTGACTGTGAACAGCTAACGGAAGCCATCCGGCCCTATTCTACAATTACGGCCAACTAACAAAAGCCTGTTGAACACTAGCAGTGTCTACAGCGTTGAATGGCAAGGTCTTTTATGAATTGATTCCGCTAGATGTGGTTTCACTGTAATTGAACCAGATCAACCAGCGGCCAAAAATGGCACAATTAATCTTCATTATATCATCTCTTGAATGATTTGCGGTCAATTGAAGTATATTGACAATCCCTTTAAGATCTGCTAGATGATCATTGTTAGTTCCAGCAATTCGGAAATTATCAAAACCAATACCAGTGATTGCATTTACAACAGAATATTTGTCATCACTGGATGCAACAAAGTCTTTAAATTGCATTGTTTGTTCTTCGACTCAATCCGCTCCTTATCATTTGAATGATGTTAACATATTCCTCACCTACATTGACGAAGAATTTCAAATACTTGTGCGATGTAATTGCAGTGTTACTTTGGTCGCTCGCAGCAGCAGGCCAGCATTCCCCCATAGCACAAACACACTCGGGGATACCCCAATGACAAATTAAACTGCTTGCTGACTTCCCGCACACGACGCTACTTTAACTAGTTGTTCTGCTTTGTCAAAATGACTTCAATACGTGACACTACCACACACATCATGAAACATCTACATTTTGCCGGTCACCCTAGACGTTTCGCATCAGGGAACCTGGCGAAAGACATCCATCACCTTCCGAGAATGGTCTAACTTGTCCGGGGATTTAGGAATAACACAGCATCCAAATCTGTTCAATATTACAGCATTTGTTTGTCTTCTACATAATCATTGAATGACTTTATTCAACTGACAGCCACGCTTGGCAAGAGGAAAAGCTATCAGAGGCAGTGCTCTCTGAAAAGGTCCAATAATCACAGAATGGCCTCAGAAGCCTTAATCAACACTGACATAAAATATGTCACCATTATCTCGTGCATCGGTCAATGTGTGCACATTAAAGAAAGGTACATGACAATGACACTCCAAGTCAAACATCTCCAAATTGGTGAAATTATTTTGAACAGTTTAGATGCAAACGCGTTGTCCGATCTGAAAAAATCATTAGCTTAATGCTGTAATAGTTGATTACTTCGAAGGTGCTGAATTTGCGTGACCACTCTTAGTAAGCATGAGTCAACTGTGAGCAAAATTGGATATCATGAAAAATCAAAAAAATTATTAATTCAATATCAATGCGTATGAGCAGCCTCAACTCGCATTGTCATATCCGTGCCGGCGTGAGGCGGTTTGGCGCAGCGGAGGCCGGTCAAGTGGACCTAAAAATGTAATTATGAATGCTTTTCCTTCACGACATAAGTCACATATTAGTCTACAATTGGCAAATATGATGCACATCCTGCCCAGGGCATTTGCAGCAGCTTCACTTAAATGCGCCTTACGATCGAGGCAGCTTGTAATGGTTATCGGTAGCAGAGCAGGCGGCCAGTCATTCAAACTACTTTGCCGGTCTATTCTCATGAGTTAACTGAGCATCCAAAATATTTTTGTTGTCTCCCCATCAATGCCAAATGTGCATAAATACTAGCAGCCGATAATCAAATTAGCGCCGCGCCATCAGCGGCGCCACAATCATCAATTATTTGAGCATCAACTATAAAGTGTAAACGGCCAACAATTTAACATCAGCAGTTGAGTTGGCCGATTCATCATTGACACTTGAGAATAGACTTTGTATGCCCTAGCAATCAACGATTGAGCAACTAATATGAAATGCGTCAGCGTCAGTGAAACTACAATTTGCAGTCAGCATGAGTGTGCTAACTATTTTGTATGGTAAGTGAACTGAGGATCGATCGTCATTTGAAGCATCAAACATAGCCACAACTAAGGCGGAAATGCGGCAGCCGCTTTGACGCACGCCGGACCAGCTGCACAAACAAACAATATGCACGTTTCATTTATTTTGACACCAACAGCATGTCATTAATGCACGTGTTGACAGCCTCAGTTCTTCTATTTTAGCAAAGCAGTAAGCTGTGGGTCTTTAACATTGTGATGCCCATCCTTATCCAATTGAATTGCAGAACATTTTCACGATTCAATGCATTTCTGAAAAATTCAAGGCATATATATGGAGTCTTCATTCACTATGTGGTGCGCAACTCAGTAAGCTCATTCTAAATATCGGCATCTTGATTGGATTTGCAGAACTTAAAATGGTTTGTGAGGAAGCCATAGGCAGTTTATTGTGTTTTCTCGAGTTGGGTAGTGCCTACAACTATTTGCCTGATATACGTGACCTAGACTTGATTATTGCACCCTCCATTCCAACCGTACCATAGATTTAATTTCGGTTTCCTAACATTTGACGGCCATCCCACCTATCGAGTGCCACTTTTTTCAATCATGCAGAATCCTGTGCCGCAGTAATTATCAAATTGAAATTGAAATCAAAAGCAACTTTAACATTGCTTAAATCAACGGCATCAGCAAAAATCAATGCTTTTTGATAAGGGCCTGAAAGAACGGACGAAATTGAAAAGCATTATGACCTATGACCTAAAGCGAAATAGTAAATTTAACAGCATCCATTAGTCTTTTTGATGCTTGCCAGAAAAGATTTACAAGTTCGTTTATAACCTGTTGTAGCGAATCGTTGATAATATGTTAAGGTAATGAAGTATCTCGGAACAAAGAACGTAGAAGAGATCGCCAGCCCCTTTTATAGGGAACTGGGTCAGATTACAGAGCGTCACGAGAGCAGACCGGTAACACACACCGAGGGACCGAATGTAGACATGCGGGCGGCTCACAGCAATATTCAATCAGTGTGTGTTGGTATTACAGGTTGCTTTGAATTGATATCATCAGTTTGTAGCTTGCAGATATTCATGCAATTGGTGCAAAACCAATGGAGATTCAAATTTTCTTTAAATTAATGGCTACGTTAGATCAACTGTTGTTGAAAGTAGTTGTGCTACCCCTCTCAATTCATAAACTTCAGTGAAATCTGCACAAATAGTCAATTGATAACACCTTTAAAATCAAACCACGAATCAACTTTAAATAAAACCAGATTGTTTGGACTGGTCTGTTGAAAAATATCTTTGATGCTTTTAATTTCAATATTCATCTCATGACATACATCTAACAAAGAGCTTTTGATAGTTTTGTCATCAAAGGAACTCATGATAAATCCAATATCACAATTTAGCATGGATAACAAATCGGTTCTGCTGTCTCCAATGTATATCATCATGTCCTTCTCCTTTGTTTTTAACATCAGACTGTTTTTAATTTTAATCACTTGAAGTAGTTTATCATAGCCCGATCGAATATCATGCCCATCTTGGTTTTTCGTGTCCAAGTTGCCAGTACAAACATTAATAAGTTCATTTGAATCATTTATTTTACCAGTCAATTCATTCGTATTTACAGTTTGGAACTCAAACTCATTTGTGATTATTTTAATGTATTTGTGATAATTTTCCGAACCTAGATTTTGAATAAAAGCATGTTGAATTGGAAGCTTTGACCAATTCACACTAAGAATAATAATTTTTCTTGCTATTTTATAGTTTGGAAGGTTTTCATTGTCATTTTGAATCAATGAATTGATAAACTCCCAAAATCCTTCTCTTATTTTGATATCATCCAGTAAATTTTTAAACTGTTTGTCAGTAACATTTTCAAATACCTTACTCTTTACTATTTTATTAATAGACAAAAGATCGATTGATTTTAGCTGTTTTTGATAGTAAATTTCATCCTTAGTAGATGTGACTTTATGCTTTGCGTTAAATGAGTCGTTGAAACTCTTGAACTGCTGAAAGTAGTAATTATTGAAATGACTCCATGGTGGTAAATTGCAGCTTAATATTTTATTTTTATAAGGAATAGAACCAAGTAGGCCGATAGTATCATATTTTGTTATCGTTTCGTCCCAATCAATTATTATTACTTTTGGAGTAATTTTAAATTTGGGTTTCATATCTAGAGATTTAATGGAGATTTGATGAATGGGACTGAATATTCTCCAGCTGTGATTTGATGGAGAGGAAACTGATTTTGCTATAACTGGTCGCAGTACGCTTCGATTCACAAAAGACCGTGGATGAAGCAAAAAGAAGATCTTGCCAACCCCACCTCAAATTGAAATATCCCACCTCAACCTAACAATATTTTTAAAAACACTAACGTAGTTCGAGGTCATAACAGAACAGTCTCAACAACATTTCCAGATACAGATATATTAATAATATTATTAGAGAAGGCTCTTATTAACAATTTCTTGAAGATTTTCATCTTCTATCACTCTAATTACTCTTTTCTACTTGTTCATATCAAATATAAACAATCCAAAACATTTCAAACCTACTAGCATTAAATACATTCAACTTTTTTTTAAAGCATAACAGCTGTGCCTGATTTTGGCAATTCTATTGATAATCTCTCTTTTTCAATTCAAAGGTATGAAACTTCCATTAAAGCAGCTCCCAAGATGATAATATGAATAAAAAGTTGGGGTTGATAAAAAGATATGTCAAACTATCCATGCCATCTGTGTCCATTGACACTTTGATCAACAGCTGGCAGATAATATTTCACTTAAATGATAGGTTTTTAGACTTCTTCTACGAATAGCAATACCATCAGAATTACAAAAGATTTGGTCTCACTATATTGAAGATGATACTTGAAGGAATTTTCGTCAAGCGAGTTGAAGGAACTATATTATAGCAAAGTTCACAACAAGAACGAGCAGTTGATGTGTCTCATTGAGTACAAGGTCAAGAAATACTGGACGTTGTACTATTTTGCAAAACAACACAAAAAGCAGCCATACTTGGAGTGGTCATTTGAGTGTATGGTTCTCAATAATATGCAGTTTCATGATTAGTTGGTCCGATGCAGCCATCAGCTGAAACTAGATGTGGAATTGCTATCATTAAGCAAGCAGCATCATTTGGTGGTTGGTGATAAAGTGGAAATATCAATTGTGGATAACAATTGTGAATACATGCTGCAAATAAAAAATATCACTAATGGAAAGGATTCAAGATGGTTGTCCCTTCATGTTTGTGATCTCTTTAAGCACTCAACCAAGCATCTAACTTTCTGTTTACCTTTATTGCAGTATATCAATTAAGGGTCCTTATCTGGATTGATAGCGGGTTAATAAATGGAACATTTAATAAAATATTATATACAGAATATATACTAAATAATAATTATTTCAACATCTTATAGTTCAATCCAGAAATTAACGAATTCAAAATTACTTTTCGGTTGGGACAATTATTTGAAAATAAAGTGAAAAAAATCCCACCCAGTGATAAATTAATGGGATTCATAAAAAGAAATATATTTATGATTATCTTTGATTTCTTGAAGTACGTAAGATAACCATAGTAAGATTAATCAGTATTATACTTGTTTTAATGCATTTTTCTAGCTATATTCGTCATTAAATACATCACTAGGCTCATCGGTTGATTTTTGTTTATTTTCATTTTCTAGATTATTTGCAGATGAGTTTTGTGAGACTCCAAAAGATTTACTGGAATCCAAAACTTTAGTTTGGAAGGTAGCGTCCTTTTTCCATTGTGTAATAATATTCTGCTCTTGTTCAAAACCAATTTCAATATGGGATTTTCCAAACACTGCTCCAGCCATCAGTGCTTCTTCTTTGGCAACATTAGCAGCCAACTCACGGTGAATTTTCGCCTGGTAAAATTCAAATCTTGCTTGATCATAGCATTGCAAAAGACTCAAATCTTTTGAATTTTCCTTAATATATAGGCTTCTTTGTACAACAGCTTCTCCATCTAGTGCTTTACCAACATTCAAAATACTAGAGTAGTTGGTAGATATATTATCATCACCATTGGCATTTTCAACAACCAATTTTGGATTGGCTAGTTCCCATGGATGTTGTTTGTAAAATAATGATCGTAGCTCATCTGCTAAGAAATTCAAATTTGATGGTTTATAAAGGTTAGCCGGTTTCAAATCTTTGTTATTTGTTTTAAACACTGAATTTGAATTTTTGGTTTTAGTTTTTGAGTCCTGATTTCTACTTTCCGATAGTTTGTTTAATCGGTATGGTACTCTGATCAAATCTTTCAATGGAGGATGAGCAGCAACCACTGGCATCCACACAGGTTGTTTGGATAGTAAGCCAGAGTTAACAGCATGAGAAGCGGTTTCTAAAACATTCAATGCTTTCCTTTCTAGTTTCATTTTTAAATAACAATACTGACTTGTGTAATAGCCTTCCCCAGTATTTGTTCGGAGTGATTTCTGAGGGAAGAGAAAAATAATTCAGTTACAGTAGTTGAAGAGAGGTTTGAAAAAGGCGTGATCCATCTATATCCGGTCTAGCCAATGACAAACGAAGTAACCAGAATTATTAAGAATCGTTTCTTTCTTCACTATCAGATAGTCAGCGAAACAAAAACCAACCACAGAGCTATTTTGCTGTGATTATCAAACATCAATTAACCAATTAATCCATAAAGTTATTTTTTTTCACCATAATGGCTACAGATCCTTGGGCAAGAAGGTATGTGTCTCGACTTCAATTTATTGTGCCAGTTTCCCTCTTTAATTGAATAAGCTCTAACGAATAACTTCACTTTTTTTCCTCCATTACAATTATGAACAGAGAAGCATGGAGATACCAAGGTGCTTTTGCTAATAGATATAAAGGTGCTCTTCCTGGTTTCGGCACAGCATGTGTATTATTCGTAGCTTATTGTGCTTACGAAAAGATATTTTTGAAGAAGGATCATCATGATGAACATCATTAAATTTCCAGTTATTAAGGCTGGTTTTTTTATTTGTCCTGAGCAACGTTAACACTGATTATATTCTGCAAAAAAATTTTCTTCTTATAAATACTGTTTCACGACTAAAAAAAATATAAAATTATATGAATTGAAACTATTTAAATAAAAGATACAAGATCTAGTAAATCGTTTTCACCAGCTAAATTTTTCATTTGGAGTTTCTTGAAAATTTTTCTAATTCAAAACAAATGGTATGGAATGATTAGATTAATTATTTTATACTGTTGGAAGTTCGATAAAACGTAGAAATCGAAATAAGAACCCATGTTTTACATAAAAAAATCACTCATCTCCAAGGATTTTTGGTTTTTAGACTTTTTATTTTGAATTATGTCTATGAGAGAATGTTTTTGTTTCTTTCTCTTTTTTTTAGTCAATGATTTTGAATCCAGGTGAATATTTTTGTCAGTGAAAGGAGCATTTTTCGAATTTTCATCAATGTTTTTGTTTGAGTTTGAATTATTGTAAACTCTAGGATCTTTTGAAGTGTTCTTGGATTTTAAAGGATTTTCTTTTATAAAATTTGTTTTTTTTTGTGAAGTTGGAGTTAGTAGGGGGATTAGAAGTTCATGATTACATAGAGTACATTTATAGGATAGGACTCTTTTTCTTGGTTTCCATTTTCCAATAATTTGATTTGACTGGACTTTTACATTTGATTCCGGTTGCTTAGTTTGTTTAGTTTGTTTAGTTTGTTTATTTTGACGGATTCTATTTTTGATTTTGGGATTTGCTTTGTCAAATTTGACTCGAATTGTGACATTCACCCCAGGTAAGTAGATATTATTGCAATTTGCACAGAATCGTAAATGTTTTGCATTTTGGCTATCTTTAAATTGTAGTTGATCTGGGAGATTGATCTTATTTGTATCGCAATAATCATAAAAATTCTGAATGTAACTGTTTGATAGAGCAGCGTTAAAACAAATAGAATGAGAAGATGAGTATAAATAGTCAACAGAATGGTTCTTCTCTAATTTCTTTTCAGAACTCATTGAAATAAGTTTATTGAATATGAGTGTTTTCTAGAAATGTGAGATGGTAGCTATATTTTTGTAGAGTTGTGGGAGATGCCCAAGGTGATAATTTCAAAGAATAAACAAAAATCAGATTTTCCATCCAGTTCATTTAAGCACTGCAGGACTCTGCAGCGAAGTACATTTCGCCTTCAAACACCAGTGGATTGAAAGAGCTGAAGAATGCTAACAAATGGGTGCAATGAGTTGCAAGTCTACCTCTAGAAACAATATGATTCTGGATCTCATATCTAATAAAGTGCAAAGAATCATATGAGAGATCAACTGAATCATCATATTAACTCGTTCAGAAGCTTTTGGATTGTGATTATCTCACAGCAAACATTAAAACCATATAACCAATGGCTGGCGAGAAAACGATAATTCTTGGGGCTGGTTTTTGGAGATCCAAATCCAAAGTCAAGCTTCAATTCAAGAAATTAATTGAGTATCAAAACAAACAGAGCGACCAAAAATATATCGATCATTAATATTACAATTCATTATGCAGAATAGTGGGCTGTATTGCAACTGTGAGGGAATACTAGACAAAATTTCTGAACAGACTAAAGCCAGAAGAACTGAAAAAGCTAAGAGCTAAGGAAAGAAAAAACGCCTGCCATGCAAAATGGCATTTCCAGCAAGAGTTGTTGCCAAAAACAAAGGCCATGGCTGTCCATAGCGAAGACCAGCAAGTGACTTCCTTCCATGAACTAGCAAATATAATGTCGACCACACAAACGTGAAACCAGCACCATTGGTCACATCTCCATCCTGGATTATAAAGCCTGCAAGAGCAAACGCAGAACCATAGAAAATAGAACTGAAAGTTCCAACAGGTATCATGAGTTTGGTAGTAGCTTTATTCTCTTTTACTCTGTGAGAAAGAATCTTTCTGTTAATGAACGGCGTTAAGAATATGGACACAGACGAAAACCATGCTGGGTAGGGAGTGGCAGTGTACTGGTAAGCCCTTTGGAAGAGAGGGTTTTGGAAGCTAGAGGTAGCGACAGCTGTGACTGTCTCTTCTAGAGAAGAAGAACTTGGAGCAGCATCTTTCGCCATCTTTCGAATGTTTTGTCTGGATTGTGATAACTGAAGCAACACTCTCATCAGAGCCATGCTCAAAGTTGCTTATGAAAGGACCACAGATCTTGGGGCCTCTCCTTTCGGAAGCCATCAAGCGTAACACAAGGTACCCGCTTTGATTGGCTATTATCTGCCTTGTTTTTGTGTGTACAGTTGTGGCGAATTTGAGCCGGAATGGGAGCAGGCTTACGTTCTATCCCGCCAAATCTGCACTGCTCTGCGATGCTGGGGAGAAAGGAGTCGAACAAAGATTTGCCTTCTTGAATAAGAAATACCATCACCGGGGGTTATGCACAGTGGCATCGCTACTCATGAGCGCCTTGTCCAATCACATCGAGGGAGGTGGCTGATTCACAGCCATCGAAATATATATATTGGCTTGTTCTTCTCAGCTGTTGAGAAAGAGTTAGAAATGAAATAGCCCATAATCCACGCACTCTCAATTTATAAGGCGATTACTTCAATTGCTTGAATACACCTGATATTATATTTTTGTCAAGCCAAACACTATTAAGAACAACTAGCACATACCGCCGTCACAATGGGTAGAGAAAAACAACACGTTAATGTCGTCGTTATTGGACATGTTGATTCTGGCAAATCAACCACCACCGGCCATTTAATTTACAAATGTGGAGGGATTGACAAGCGCACGATTGAACACTATGAGAAAGAAGCTGCTGAATTAGACAAAAGCTCGTTCAAGTATGCATCGGTGCTAGATAAGTTAAAGGCCCAGAGAGAGAGGAATCACCATTGATATTACATTACGGAAATTCGAGACTCCAAAATACCATGTTACTATTATGGATGCACCAGGACATTGAGATTTCATTAAGAACATGATCACAGGTGAACACTGGCTGATTGTGCTATTTTAGTTGTTTCAGCTGTCGCTGGTGAATCTGAAGCTGGTGAATCTGAAGCTGGTATATCTACAGACGGTCAAACCAGAGAACACGCTTTACTAGCATAGACCATGGGTGTTAAACAATTAATAGTTGCGGTGAACAAGGTGGATAGTGCTTACTGGAGTGAAAAAAGATTCTATCAAGTTATCAAAGAGACTTACGATTTTGTCAAGAAAGTTGGTTACAATCCTAAATCTGTAGCTTTTCTTCCAATATCTGGTTGGAATGGTGACAACATGCTTGAGTCTTCCTCAAACTCTTCATGGCATGAAGGTTGGGCTGTGGGGATTGGAAATGGTGTACTTCGTGGTAAGACGTTGGTACAAGCTATTGACTCGATTCAATTGCCAAAAAGACCAAAAAATAAACCATTACATTTACCATTGCAAGACGTCTACACGATCGGTGGTATTGGAACTGTGCCAGTTGGTAGAGTTGAAACTGGTGTGATAAAGCCTGGTCAAGTTGTTACATTTGCTCCTCTCGATATCACCGGTGAAGGCAAGTCAGTTGAAATGCATCACGAATCATTATCCGAGGGCCTTCCTGCTCACAATCTTGGCTTTAATGTTAAAAACGTCTCTGTCAAAGATATCACAAGAGGCTACGTGTGTGGTGATGTCAAAAATGACCCACCGAAAAGTTGTGCTTCCTTTGATGCTCAAGTTATATTGCTTAATCATCTTGGTCAAATTGGCATTGGCTACACTCCAGTGTTTGATTGCCACACTACTCATATTGCCTGCAGATTTGCTGAATTAAAAAAGAAAATTGATAGAAGAACTGGTAAAGCAGCCAAAATAAATCCAAAATTCCTCAGAAATAATGAAAGTGTTATTGTTAAATTAGTTCCAATCAAACCAATGTGTGTTGAGAGCTTCAACGAGTATCCACCATTAGGCCGATTTACTATCAGAGATATGAAACAAACTGTTGCTGCTGGTGTTATTAAAAGTGTTGAAAAGATTAATTGAACTTGTGCCAAAGTGACTAAATCTGTTTAAGAAAAATCGAAAAAATCTAACATATTTGAAAGTGTGTTTATTTGCTTGAATTTATTAAATAAATTATTTGAGTATTGGATATATCGGTAATATTCACACCAAAATTGAAACAGATAAAAATCATAAAATTGAGGTTGGAATTTAATGAAAATGAGTAAAAAACAATTTGAAAATACTAAGTCTTAGTAGTATTGATATATTAACGTTTATATCAGTTATTTTTAAAAAAGTGATTAATAAATATCATTTGGATTTTCAACTGTAACAGTTAATGGTTTGATCGATAATAATAGTGGTGGCAATGATTAGTGTTATTACTGTTGCTCAAATTTTTGTTGAAACCCTTTATAGTTTTGAAAGAGTTGTAGGTTAGTTTAAAGAAGCATTTGTAATAAAATTCAAGGGAAAACGTTTTGATTTGAATCAGTACAAAGAATGGCCGAATATACGAATCAAAACTAAAAGAACCATATTGATCAATTTATTAGAACGTTGAATAGTTTTAAAAAAGACAACCAACAGTAATCCTCTGTAGTAATAAATCTTTTTCATCCCAACTTTAAGATGGTTTTCTAGTTTTCTGAATATTATTATGTTGGTGATAGGTTTGTGGGTCAGCTTCACTGGTGTCAGTGCTGCTATCTCAAATTTTGATTGCTTGTGCTTGTCTGTTAAAAAAATAAATTGTCCTGAAAAACAAATTACTACATAAAACAATTTTATTCAAAAAAATGCAATCCAATCTAAAAATATTTGAGATTGCTTCATTTTGCTAAATCTTTGGAAGTTGCAATATGATGAATGAAAATGAAATGGAAAGAGTCGAAAATACCAAAACAGGTTGCTGTTGTTTTGGATTTTTGTGATAATAAACCACAATTAAATTGGTTTAAAAATATAAGAAACATAATAAACTGGTTAAAAGCCTATTTGAGATGAAAGAGAGAGCTTCAGTATTTTTATATTTTTGTTCTGTTTGGTTATGTGTTACTACATGAGTAATCAAAATGATCAATAAATGTACCGAGTGGTGTACTCTAGTTTTAAAAGCAAAACTGAACTCTTAGTCCCCTGATTTTAATATTTCCAATCTTAAAGGAAATACACAATAAATATCTTTAATTGTGTTTTATATTTCTAGTTGGTGAAATTAAAATTGAATGAAAAATTGAATGATAAAGGAACCGGTTATAATTGGATAATACCACAGCGATCTGTGATCGTTTATTTGTACCTCTTTAAAACTGAGCATCTTCATAATGCACTTATTTTGGTTCTGCAATATTGCCCCCATACTGATATAACATTTGGACAGATTTCAGTTCATCAGTTTATCTAGAATTGTATAAAAGTGATGACATCCAACTTGATGGTTATCAAATTCAAAAAGTTTTGATTATTGGTTTATAGTGGAAATACCACAATTTGAAACTCTACAAGAGTAATTGAAATGCTATTTTCTATTTTGCAGATTCTGATTTGATCAACCGATTCATATTAATAACAATAACATTAAAGCTTGAGGAACAGTTGATTAGATATTTGACTTCATTGAACAATAATTGTAGTACCATCTAGTTTTCCGGAGTGCTAATACATAAACCCATCCCATGTCAAAGAAAAGTAAATAGGAAAACTCGACTGAAAATAGCAGATCATTAAGTTTGAAAATTGTGGTCTATATATCTTTATAGCCTTAGTTATTGTTGTTCCATCAAATTGTTCGTTTATTCACAAATGTACCAAAATGAACGTCCCTGCCTTTTTTGTTCTGATTACTTTTGTTTTTTTCACTGGCTTCCAATTGGTGATTGCTCTGTAACCACAATATGGTTTTCTTTTAATGTAATTGATATTACAAGATTTGCCAACAAAAAAAGTATTTACTCTGCCGTAATAACAAATTAAAGGGAAAGCTTTTTTTCATTGAGATATTAGAATTAATAGATATTCATTTAGCTATATAACATAGGATTAAACTTTTATGGAAATGTATATAGAAAATACTCAATACTGCTGTTTTGTCCAAGTAAGCTTTACTATATCAAATTAAAATTTTCCCCATTTGAATAGTGATTCATTTGGATTGACAAACTCTCTGTCGTCCGATGAAAACAATAATCCTTTATCTACACCTTGAGAAGCAGCGACTTGTAAATATAAGAAAAAGTCATTAAAATTAAAACCTTTGGCTAACAAGGCTTGTGCTTTCTTCAAACCTTCTTCTTTTGAAATACCTTCACGTTTGATTGTGACATTGTGGGTTTCTTCATATCTCTTTACAATATCTTCTTGAGAGGCCAAATCAGAATAGATTCTGACTGTGTCTGGGATTGTTTGAGGGTCCTTGATTGATAGTGATGCAAGCGCTTTACCAATGTCTTCCAATTTGGAAATGGCAGATTTGAGGTTTGGATCTCCAATGAAAGTAGCAGTTTGAGTAGCAGGATTGTAACCAGCAGAACCAATCCATTCGTACAAAAATTTGCCTGACTGAGCAAATAGTGAGGTAATGACATCAACAGTTTTGATACCCAAGCTTCTTGCCTTGTTGGTGTGGTCAGTTTTGATAGACAAAAAATTAGGAAAATAACTTTGAGTAGCAACTAAATCCAATCCAAACTGAGAGGGAACATATAATTTGATTGTGCCAGCTTTGAGAATGGCATCCAAAGTTCTGTCATTGGAATTTGCAACGCTTCCAACATTGAGCAAAACGTCAACTCCCTTCAAGATATCGGTCAATTCTTTGGCTGGAGCATCTGGCTTGACCTCTGCTTGTTTATAAACAACTAGATCAGTGTCGGTTTCCTTGGAGTTGTCTCTGGTGATGGCAATAACTGGAAGTGCAATCTTGTCAGCAAATGGAGCTGAGGTCAAGGCATTGATAGTAACGCTACCTAAGGAGCCATTGATACCGAAAACAGCGACTTTTGGTTTGTAAGACATGGTGGATGTAGGTGCTAATTGAATTGAGTTAATTGAAATGAGTTAATTGAATATATTAGGATAGTATTGAAGACCTAAAAGACTAATTATTGCAGATATAATATTTTTGATAAAAGAAATAGGATCAAAAATTGAAACTAGATATTTTCCCCTATTGATATACTAATTTCAATCAATTCACCAACACTCCTGAATTCCCACCGGATATGGCTGCACTTCAACACAAGAGGCTAATGAATACAAATAAATAGCAATTGTGCGAATTTACTGCAAAATTTAAAAAGCTAGTATTTGGTAAAAACAATTTGTAACCCTCACAGATTAGTAATTGATTGTAATCATAATTATCAGACAAAAAAAAATACTCATGATAGAACAGGTTAAATCCTGTTGATTAACTGGTTAGAGATTTAGTAATGCTAATTTAACTTTTGAACTACAAAAGTAAGGGAGAAAAACATTCTGCTACATTATTTGATTTTCTATTTGATATTTTTGTTATTATTAATCTTGACTAATTTTTACTAATTTGTATTAGCTAATCTTGGTGGATTACAAAGAAACCGAAACCCGGAAATGAGAGAAAAAATCCGGTTCTTGAATCCGAAGAACAAACCGGAAACGGCTTTGTAACATTCTGAAAGAGAAGATTAATCTTTGTTTGATGGTGATGAAATGGAATTAATTGTGGTGAAAAGAAGATTATGTCAACGGAATGTCGACTATTGAGCTTCAACACCAATCCTGTTACTTAGCTCACAAGATGACACATTTGGCAAAAGTGACACATGTCGAATGCGTGGATGTTAGGTGTTTGCGCGTTTACATGTGTGTATATGCACTAGTTTGTCCGAAAAGTTTATCAGCGGAAAATCATCTACCATTTTACAAAAGGCAGCATCAAAGTGGATCACAGACCAATGTGATGTTATCTCTGTGTTGTTAATGGAATACCCAGCTGCTCATTGCAATAACATTATCAATGCAGATCTCAATTGCAGCTGATTTGGTTTTGTGGCTCTGTGGCCCTGTGGCCCTGTCACTGCTTCCTTTACTTATATCCTAGAGCGAGTTGCTTTGCCCAGTAATAACGATTGCAATTGGCCAATTGGCTAGATCACTACAAAATAAATCTAATAATCTTAAAAATTTAATGTATATTCGTAAATATTGAAATAAATTCAACAAAAAAAGATTGCTTTGCTATCTTGTTTATTTGCTCAGCTCAGTTATTAGTCAAATACGAGCATATTCTAAGCACAAATACTTTAGTAAACCACACCTAATCTGAGATAAAAAACTTCAGCACTGATCTCAAATAATAAATGATCAAATGGCCAAAACAAAAACCAACACAAAAAACTTAATAAAATTATTTAATCCATCTACTTTCCTTTCTTACCAATTGTCATCCGACCAATGGTTTGCTTATCGTTTTTCAGATCCCTTTTCACAACTCCACTTTCTCGTGTTAAACAAGACACTAAAATCAATATTTTATCCCTCCTGTAAACTAGACAAATGCAAACACTATTCTCCCACTGATCATCTGGACTTTATTCCACTTACAACCTATTCCATTTTTGTCAAGCAGCACAGCTACCATGTCTGCCACTCATGCTTTTCGCCAAATCAACGCTTCATTCCTGAGAACCATGATATCCCCCTCTTACAGTCCTGCTGTCTCCTGGTGTACAACCGTCTTGATTTGGTGCCCATCCTGATATACACAAAGGCATGTCTCAACAAGACAAGAAACAGAAAGTACAACAAAAAAAGCACCTGCCTTCAGCAAGCCTGTAACATAGTCTTGCCATACATTGTCCAGTTGGTCTTTCTTGTGTCCAGGCATATAGCCTCCAACTATCTCATGATCATCAGGAACCAGATCCACTTTTCAGCAAAAATCAAAAAAATCTCTCTTATCGACTTGGGTGCTTTGACAGAAACACATCCAACGTATTTCCAAAGACTTTTCAAACGTGTTCTTACAATCACACCCAAAGAGTTCGGCTTTAACAGCAAGCTTATCCTCCAATACCATCTTATACACCATAACACAAGCTGCTCCTTCAAACCAACCATTCATTTCTCTCCATCCACCGCCAGCATTCGATCAACAGCCCAACACACACAGCTCTCACATACCACTCCAGGCGTCTTCAATAACAGTGATGATCACAGCAGTGCTTCCGATGTCTCTATCAATGTCTCAGATACTGCTTCCAGTGGTGCCGCCCACACTTCCACCACTTATGCTTCTGATGATGGTGTCTCACATCTATTCACTTCAACCAAAAACTTGTCCACAAACAAAGACACCATCTTCTGAATCAGCAATCCTGTTGGTGCCACCTCCAGCATTGACCATGGTGGTATTGCCGCTAGACCTGGAGTAGCCACTATCAATTCACATCTTGTCTAAATGAAAAACAAAATATCACTGCAAATGTTTATTGTATAATTAAGAAACTTTTTTTTTTATTTCTGGTATAATTTTATGGTGTAAATTGGATTCGAAAATTGTCCTTCAGCTGACTGCACATTTTGAATTAAGTTTTTTTCGTAGAGAGATTGTTAATTGTGTTGTTACGCTTTTATCCATGATACACAATTTTCTTCATTTTTCCTGTCTCAGGTTTTTGTCATTGTGGTTAATTCTATCCATTTTTATCCATTTGGTCAAACGTAATTCGGACTGAAAATTAAACTGAAGAGTAGAATAAAAACACAATCCTGCTGTTGAGAGTATTTGAAAGAAGCAAAGCTAATGAAAAAAAAACTACCATCTGCTCTAATCAAAGTTCAAAGCTGGAGTACCCGAAAAGTAGGTTGAACAAACCGGGTGGATAACAAGAATGAGAAATGAAGTAACGATAAATGGTAGGCTTTTTATGAAACTGCACTGCAATGTTCATCTTTTGTTACAATAAAATGGAAGTTAGCGATCTGAAGTTCCTATCTTATATTTCAAGAGTCATGTTTATTATTTAATAGTTTGTCTTTGGGACTATTTTAGATTTGTCACTCCTCTGAGCTTTCTTTTAGTTTTCAAATTACTGGACAAAAAGAAAGCAAAAGCAAAAGATAATCAGGCTGGATATTTTAGGGGAAGTGCGTGCTGTGAGACCTAATTAAAACGAAATTTACTACTTTTTTATATTTTTTGTTGTTTCTTCGAAAATTAATTCGATTAATTTTATTAAAAAAATCCAAAATTTAATAGGAGAAAAACCATCTAATGGAGAAATAGAAGAGAAGAGAATGAAAAAGAACAAAAAAGAATGAAGGAAAACATTTTAGAAATTAAAAACAAAAACGAACTTAATTCTATTTTATTTTTTTTTATTTTATTCTATTATAATATATTGTATTGTATTTTGTTTTGTTTTACATTATTTTATTTTGCTCCTTTTTATTTAAGCTTAAAGAATAGAAAATATTCTATAAAGATATTTATTATCATTGATCATTAATAATCATCATTGTGATCAATTAGCATTGAACTTTTAGCGGTCATCGGACGATTATAATGATTTTGATTTTGTTGATTCAATTTATTGAACTCATCAAGAGTCTTTGAAAAGTTGTTTTCTTTATCATTATCATTGTATGATAAATCAAATTGGCTATAAGGATTAGGGGTATTATGAGTGAGAAGCATTTTTTTAGCCATGGTTTGATTATCTATTAAATTGGCTGAGTTATTATGATTACCGGTAGAGTTATTAATGAATAAACGTTTTAATGGAGAGTTAGGACAGGATTTTGAGCTTGTGATTAATGAGTCATTAGTAATGTTTGAAGAAACTGGCTCAAAATTAATTGAGTCATTTTGATTAATCTTGATTCTTTTTGATTTCAAATTGCTGAAATGAGTAGTATGAGTAATGTGTTGATGATTGATATCATACTTTTTAATTAATTGAGACAATTGTAATTTTTTTGATTCTAAAACTGAGGTTAAGTTTTCAATTTCCTTTTTTTTCGAAGCTAATTGATTGATTAGTTTGTTATTGATAGTTTTGTTGTCGTTATTGATATTGATAAAGGAATCAGTGATATTTCTTAAGGGAAGATTGATGTCAGATTTTTCGGTAATAATTTGAGAAATAAGATTGTGATTGATATCATTTGAGTCTTGAAATGGAGTGAAATCGAATTTTCTCTTTTTATTGAATACAGCAAAGTTGTCAGAATCGTTTAAGTTTGAAGAAGAAGAAGATGGGGGAGTTAGTAAATCAGTTTGATGAGAATTTTTCAGATTTTTTGTTTTGGTAGAGGTATTACTGTTTGCAGTGAGAAAACTGGATGAGTTTAAAAATAGATTGGTATTTGGCATAGTATGAATTAATTGTTTCAATGCTTTAAAATGATTAAAAAAGAGAAAGAGAAAGAAAAAGAAAGTATTGATAGATATATTGATGATTACATTTTTTGTTTTAATTTGGAAACAACCCCTGAAGCAGCCAATGAGAGTGAAGCTCAGAAAGATTGCCACTCAAGTGGAAGGGAAAGGGAAGGAAGAGAGAGGAGGAAACATTATTTTATTTGTTTTAGCATGGCAGATAAAGCGTTTTTTGATGGTTTTAGAAGAGTATATTTCGAGGAAGCATTTTTCTCCAAAAGTAGTGGTTACAGGTTGTTTTTATTAGATTTTTGTAGGTTCTTCTACAGATTGGGCATTTAAATAGGATTTTATCTTCTAGTATTTTATTTTTTTTGGATTTTGGTGTCAAGATAAGTACTGATTATTATCCATTTATTACTATTGTCATCTAGTTTCTAACCTTTTTGGAAATTGCCTCTTATGTGTAGGAATATACAGGTATCACCGAAGGCACAGTGGTCAGTGTTTTTAAAGTCTTTGAATATATCTAGTTAGAAGTTTGTGATGATGGTTGGTTTGATGTAATTCAAGTTATCATTATCGTCATTATTGTGATTGTAATGATTGTTTTGGTTATTTTGGTTATTTTGGTTATTTTGGTGATGGTTCTGATTATGATCATGATTACTATGATTATCATCAATATTGAGATTTGAGATTGATTGTTTTTTTATTTTTCATCTATTAATGATATGAATTAAATGGTTATCATTGTGATTATCAGTGTGATTTCTATTAGATTGATTGAATAGGTTAGAATCATTTTTGAATATATTCTTTATTTTTTTATTTTTCTTTTTTTGAACATAAAATTGGATGTGGGATCTAGATATGCAGATACGGAGATAAAGATGTAGATATCAAGATATGGATATAAAGATATAAAGATATAAGATGGTGATGGATTAAATTATCATGAGAAATGAAATTCAGAGCAGTTAAACTCAAAAAAAAGAGGGAAAAAAGAACAAAAAGAAAGAAAATCAGATTTACGAAACATATACAAGGACAGACAGTCAGTCGCATGAACACGCATGACCTCATGCAGAGTGGAAGATTGAACAAAAAGAAAAGTGGTGATAAGTTCTAAAAGGTAACAGCAAATGTGTTACGTATTTAAAGTGGATTTGATGTACTCAAGGTGGTGGTTGATTATTAGCAATCTTTCCTGATATATTTCGAGGATCAAATCAATGTTGTTGTTATAATGGGTGTTTTTTGCTTTACTGGCCTTGGGATTGTTTTGGAGCTCTTTCAAAGCTAATATCTTTGGAGATATGTTTTCGGCTATAAAATCAATTAGTAGACTTTTTAGAGTAAAAAGGATTTTATGATATAGAGGTTTTGAGTCTTCGAGATTGATGTGGCCGTTAATGATTGAGTTGATGAGATTTAGATTTTGATTGAAAGCGTGGATTGAGTCGAATTGATAGACCAATAGTAGTATTAAAACTGTGAAACTGATTTCAAACTTGTTCAAGAATAAATTCGATAAATAATTGAGATTATTTAGATACTTGTACTGGAACGGTTTCAAGCTCAATGAATTGAGTAGGTAGTGGGTTAAGTCGAGATCGTTCCAGCTGTTTTGATCATAAGGCAATTTAAAACCGTATTCGTTGATTAAAAATTCATTTGAGTGAGGGCCATAGTTCAAGTAAATTTGTAGGTTTGGGGCTGGTGTCGGATTAGTCGAATTGCTGGTTATTCTTAGGGAGAAATCGAAATGAGTATCGTTTTTCGTGAAGTTTATCGTGTTTAGAAGCTGAACAGAAGAATCTTGGTCAGCAGTGTGATTTAGAAAGTCGATTAGGGGACATAGAGTGAAATTGTGGTTCTTTTCGACGAAAGACCTGACGTGGTTTAAAATGTTTGTAGGAGATTTTAAATCAATGTCGAGATTCAAGCCCAATGAGGTGTTCAAGTGGTTGATGAGGTGGATGTTGTTGAAGGAAACGTAGAGACACCTGGTGTTGATGGCCAACCAGAACTTGAGAAACTCAAGCTTATCAGCGACCAACACAGCATAGTCGACGGAAAGAGAGGTTAGAAAGGAAAGAACAGCATTGTAGTCAGCAGTGAATCTGGTGTAGATCTTTTGTTGATGAGCTCTCATGGAGTGTGGGAGGAGGAGGATCAAGTCGCTGCTGTCGTTGAAGAGCCATGTCAATGGGAGGCTGTGGCAGGCGTCGAAGCTGGCGGCGAGAAACGTAAGGAACGGATGGAAGAAGCTGGCGGAGCCCCTTTTGCTCTCAAGAAGCAGGAACATTGCAACCATCTGGAAGGACGAGAGCTGGGTGAGCATGGCGCCCAACTCCACCGCGAGGTAGCAACGGTGCACGAGAAGCAGCTCTGGTCCAGTGCAGCTGCTGCTTCCGGAACAGGAGGCTTTGTAGGTGTGAATGGAGCTGAGCACAGACACGACGTTGAGGAGGTAGTGCGAAGGCACAGAGACAAGGCTTTCGCTGGCAGAGAGGGGCCCGCAAGAGTAAACACTGTGGCCAAACGACTTTGTGTAACGAACACTGACTTTTGGAGAGAGATAGAACCCAGGGTCGTGTTGCAACCAACGGAGCACCTCGGTGGCAAGAGCCTGATTGGCCAGCAGTTTGCAGGCAAAAGCTTCTAGAGCATCCAGGGCTTCAGGAGGATGTGCATCAACTGATTCCATGACAAGAGATGGGCTCTAGATGGCTTCAGATGGCTCTCGATTATATCGCTCGCCCAAAAAAGAAGCACGCAAACTCAATTGAGTGTCCCCGTCGAAGCGCCGGCTGGGCTCCGCGCAAACGCAGCACCATGCACTGTTCACGCAGCCCTTCGGGGCCACTCACACGGACGTGCAAAGCGGAGGTTCCAGCAAAACGTTTCCTGCGAGGCCTTCCGCTTTAAGCCAGCGATTTGAAATCATATTTTTCAGCCTGCTTTTTCCATATTCTTGGAACGTTTACTTTTCTGCTGAGTGGCAAGTGCTTTTCATATAAATATCTTTTCTTCCTCATTTGTGCTTTTAGATTTCCATTGTCTTTTCAAATCCACTTCCTCTCCCAAGAGATCTTTCTCTGCTTCCTCTGCTTCTCCTGCCTCCCCGTGGTTCCTCCTCTTTTGCTCTCAATTGGCTCCATCTTCTTGGTCCTCGTTCATTTCTTCTTTTCTTTTGATTTTCTTCCTTTTTTTCCTTTTTTTTCTGCATTGTTGGTCTGCTTTCTTATATATTCAGGCATTTGACACCATTTCTAATCATCTGCAATCATTCTTAATTTCATCTTCATTACCATTATTCTTATTTTTCAGTCCATTACAAATTACACACTCATTTCATATCATTTCACATCATCCATTCAATACTCCCTTTCATTTACACAATTTTTCTTATAATTTGCAATGGATTTTAACGGCTTGAAAACTCCCCCCTATACTGAATCTTTGCAGTCAGCAAATACCCTGAATTCGTTTGAGACAGATTACACCTCTAACGACTTCAACAATAACGACTTTGACAACAACCTCAATATCAATCTTGACTTGAATATTGCCGATAATTATCATAACCAGAATGATAAACTTGACATGTTCGGTTCCATATTCCTTAATTTCAATGAGGATGCTAATAACAATATAAACATCAATAATATAATTGGTTCTTTGGGTAACAATCCTGTTATTCCCTCTACCTCCACTGTTCCAGATGGCAATCAAACTCAGAATATCACCGGTTCCACCCAAAGTACTTCCGCTTCCAACACAATCACTACCGCTTCTTCCAATAACACTTTGATTAATAAGGCAGCTAAAAGAAGAGGCAGAAAAATTTCAAAGGATGAACCCCCAACTAAAAGAGCTGCCCAACTAAGAACTTCTCAAAGAAAATTTAGAGAAAGGCAGAAGAATAAGGTTTTGAATTTAGAACAGAAAAATGCCTTTTTAGCAAACGAAAATATAGATTTGAAATCAAAAATCAAGGACACAAACAATAAATACAATAAACTATTACAATTCTTAAAGGATAACTACTCTGACTTGAACTCTCTCCATATCTTTCTCAAGTCAAGCTCCATCACCAATAACAATGATGCTCTTAACTTATTAAATAACAACAACAACAACCTCAATCACTCTTTAAATAATTTTTATGACTCTTCAATTCTTCCATCAAACCCAGTCACTATCGATAATGATCCTACTTACAATCTATTTATATCTAATTCTAATATGAATAACAATTCACTATCCCCAATTAACACTTTCAACATTCCCAACACTTTCAATCCAAATTCTTTTAATAACAACAACTCTTCCAATAAAAATTTTCAATTTTTAATGTTTCATGATGGCTCTTTTCTCGAAGAAAAAGAGTATCTTAGTTTAAATACCACTTCTTCCACCCCCACTCCAATCCCCACTAATAATATAAATAATATCAATGAAAATAATAATCCAAATAAATCAAATGCTAATGACGAACAAAATCAAAATAATGTTAACATGCTAAACTTTTCATTTTTTGACTCAAATTATTCAGACCTCAACTTTGATATTTTACCCCAATCAGACCATCTTCCATCTTTTAACAATGAATTCCTTGAATCAATCATAGAAAATCAAAATTTCAATCAATCCCTCAATAAAAATTTTGATAACCATAACTTTAACAATTTTAATTCTACTGATAATAATAATAAAAATAATAGTAATAATAATAATAATAATAATAATAACTACAATACTAACAATAACAGTAACTCTAATAACTCTAATAATAACTCAAATATAAATTCTAATAATAACTCTATGAATGCTAATGTGAATCCTAATGTGAATTATAACGATAATTCTAACACCCAAAATATCAATGATAATTCAAGCTATAATGACTCAAACAACAACCCAAACTACAACCACAATCACCACATTCATTCTGATACACCCTATCAAAATTCTTCTACCTCTTTGAACATACATAGTCCTATAGAAATTTCTGATGCTCATAATAAAGATATTTCTCTTTTTGTAAATCCCCCTATCTTTCATTCATTTTATACAAGTAGTCGCCCTAAACATTACCAATCACAAAACAAAACAAAACAAAAACACTTCACCAATTCAAACAAACAGCCTAAAAAAAAACATAGACAAAGTTATTAAGTAAATTAAAGTAATCTACAGTAAAAACAAATCATTCCTGAAATACCTAATTTCATTTCTTAATTAATGTTAATTTAATTTATCTGGTTATAATCTAGTTATAATCAAATTATAATCAAATACTTTAGCCATTCAAACCAAATAAAAAACATGAATAAATAATAAATAAAAAACAAAAAAGAATAACAAAAAAAAAACAATAAAACAAAAAAAAACAAAAAAAAAACATAAAAGAACAAAAAATTGAAAAAAAAAAAGAACAAAAGAACAAAAGTTCTTTAAACTAAAAACTATTATTCTCAAATTTTCCAATTGAACACAATTTTATAATTATGTTCTTACTATGAAATCAAAAACTACAAATTTAGTTCCTATCATTTTTGTATCTCCTAATGATTCTATACTATCATATCCATTTTAAATTCTTTTCATGTATACCTCTTCAGCATCCAGTTGAAAATTATTCAATTGATCACACAATTATCTCTTTCATTATAGTATACATATCTCATCTAGTGCTTCTGTTTAAATTTCAAGAGTTTTCAGCCATTATCTCGGTAATTTTCACTTCTTCACTTTTTCGCTTTTTTTTTCTGGTGGCGATTTTATTTTACTGTCTATATTTTAATATCATGTGTTTCTGTTTTTTGTGTTCTTTCCATTTGAAAATTTGAGAAAGAGAAATCGTGTAGTTGCAAAACAAAAGATAAGTGCCCAGTTATTATTCACTGTTGGTTGGTAATTCAGAAAAGATTGGTGCTGGCGTTTATTATTCAAGTGGTGTTATTTCAAAAGTGACACACCAAAATAAAATACTATTGTAATAGAGGGTGCAATCCAGAAAGATAAATATATAAACACCAACAATTGTGCTGAATTGGTTTATATTGCCCTCATTATTTCGTTCAATTAGATCAAGTACATATATTTTGGCAAGAACATGTTGAGAGTTGGAATGGCTGTTGAATCGTTGGTATTCTCACGATGGCGGTTTCTGGAAACAAATTGCAGCAAACGGTAAGAGAGAATTAAGCACTAGTGTATTTGATTAAGGTGGTTTGCTACTGCTGCTTGATCAGTGAAATGTATAATAATAGAGGCAAGAAAATAATCAAGACTGAAAAGTAACTGGATTTTACTGGATTTTACTGGATTTGTTTCAGTGACTATGAATGTTTACAAATATTTATGAGTCATTGTGGAATTTCAAAACCAAATCAGTTGCAATTGTAACCTGCATCGAAAATGTTATTGCAAGCACCAGACAGAGAGTGTACCATTGATTTGTGATCTACCAGTGATTCTATCTCTTATTGACAATAGTGGTTGTGCGGTGATGAGCCCGGATGAAGAGCTGCAGATACATACGTATGCATACCCATGAGCATGCATTGCCTCACGTGAGTCCAATCAACACCACGCTTCGACTTGCTTCACTTAGCAAATCTGTCAACGTGATATTCATGTCTCATTTCATAATCATACCAAACCAAGCTCCCTAATCATCAGCAAAAAATCAGGTTGATGAAGGAGAATCTATTTGTCTTGAAGCTTTAATATAAAGAATTCCGGTTTATTTATTTGCTTCCTATTTATATTTCAAACAGTATTTTATTAGCACCAATCATACATTGATCCTAACTTTTACAATATTAGGCAGAACATTGAAACGATAATAAATCAATCGAGTAACGAACCGACTTCGAAATATCTCGAGAACTTCAAGTTTGATATTCAATCATTTTTTCTCCCAATCAGTTTTTTAATATGTTTAGCTTAAAACATTTGCAATTGATTAGAATGAATTTATTAAAAAAAAATATGGGTGAAAGTCAATTGAACTTAACAAGGCTCAAATTGAAATTTAACTGTTTTTCCAATTTAAATAGAATAAAATTTTCTAAAAATTAAGTATTTAGATTTTTCTGATAATGCGATGGAAAATATTAATTTTTCGTTTCCAAAAGAGTTGGTTAGTTCAAATGTAAAACGAAATATAATCATTGAATTTAATAATATAGCCAAATTAAAAACATTGAAGATGCTTTATTTGGGGCATAACTGTATTAGATGTATCAGAAATATAAACCAATTGTCGAATTTAAAAACTTTGGATGTATCAAATGACTTGATACTAAACATTAATAACCGCTTTAAAAATCCAGCCACCCAAAGACATTACTTCTAAAAAAATTTGTATTTCAGAAATAGGAAACTTTCCTACCGCATTTCCCAATTTAACAACAGTTGATTTATCAGGAAATTATATTAAAAAAATCCAAAATATACATAATACAATGTATTCGAGAGACTTAAATCTATTAGAGAATAAAATCGAGAAAATTGAAAATCTGGACCATGTGATATGCTTGATTGATCTTGATCTATTCAGCAATAATATTGCGAAAGTTAAAAACATTGAAAAGTTGGTTAATATACACAAAATTAATTTATGTACCAACAAAATCAATGAGATGAAGATTCCGGACAACGGAAAGTATTCAAGTAATTTAAAGTCAGTGGACCTATCTTATAATTCCATTACAATATTAAAAATTATTGTCCAATTGAAAGATTGCTCAGAAATAAAACAAGCCTGTAATCAGTCAATAAAAATTCAGAACGAATCACAATATCTCAGAATTAATAAAATATTGAAAATTTGCCCAACATAAAAATCACACTCATTGATAAGCAATTTATTGAATTTTCATTCAACACTCAATTTTGAATCGTGTAGCACCAAATTCCTTCTACTATCTGCACCTCTTGTGGTGCCTTGCTCACCCAGAGACTTTAGTTATCAAAGAGCTTTCTTGAGCTGGCAATTGTTGTTTCACCGGTTTTTATCGAGAAACTTCAGAATACCAAAATAAGTTACCTCAAGCAGGGCTTTATACTCAATCCGATAATATGAGCACCATTATAATCATTTGCATCGCCCACTCTTCCAGCCACCGGCTGCTAGCGGATTTTCTCACCGGATTTCTTCACGGACAACGAAACGTTACCCTTATTCATGCATGTCACACGTTTATCTGCAATACGTGCAGGAAGAATATTTTTCAATATAGAGAAGGAATGATGGGGAGTTGGGAGAAGAAATAAAGGAACCAACATAAGAATGTTGATTTATTTCGAAGCCGAGAGGTTTATGAAGCCCAGTCTGGAAGGCTCTTTGATTTCCAGGATATTTGAAGATGCAGGAAGCAAAAAGATCCGAAGCAATCCTAAACAGGTCTATGCATTGGTAATATCGACCTTGAAGTATACTGATTATCTAAAAGAGATAATCAAAAAATCAGGTATATTGAAGCAGGGTGGGAACAGCAAGAGCAAAATACCTAAAAAGCTAACCAAAGATTTGCTAATTCTATTAGTTCATGATTTGTTGTTCACTAAACAGGGTAGAATACAATCAGCGAAGCACCCAATCAAGGATTTTGTACTAGCTAATAAAACAAGACTCAATTCAGAGTTTATCAAGTTGAAGTTGAAATATAAAGTCAAAAGCATCACTGAATTTCCGGTCAATCAAGATCAAGAAAATAACAGCGATTATAACGAAGATAGCACACCAGTTCGCTGGTTTAGAATAAATACAATAAAGGTCAAGGCTGAAAGTGTTTTGAAGAAGGATCCATTTTTCAAAAATTTGAAGCAAGTTCACACAATAGAAGATTTGTTCAATTGTCTAGGAAATATCTATCACGATGAATATATCCCCAATTTGTTTGGCATCAATCCTCGGGAAAAAATCACCAACACAAACGTTTATAAAAGTGGAAAAATCATTCTTCAAGATCGGTCCTCTTGTTTCCCTGCCTATATTTTGAATCCAAAAGCTGATGAAGATGTAATAATTGATGCATGCGCAGCCCCAGGAAATAAAACAAGCCATTTGGCTATGTTAATTGACAATAAAACAAATGGGATTATTGCTTTTGAAAAGAATGAAAAAAGAGGTGAAATTTTAAAAAAAATGATTAACAAAGCAGGTGCTAAGGATTGTGTGAATGTCAAAATCGGAGATTTTACAAGATGCAAAAAAAATGATTACCAAAATGTCACAAAGATGATCATTGACCCTTCGTGTTCAGGAAGTGGTATTTTTCGACGAGCTGTTGACGACATGATTCTTCAGAAAAATAGTAAACAAGTAATCGCTAACAAGGTAAGTAAGGATGAAAATACTGATAAAGACCTAGATATTGAAGAGGAATTATCGTTAAAAAAAAAAATTGACATTGGGAGAATTGAAAAACTATCATCATTCCAATTTAGCATTGTTAAATTTGGCCTTCTCTTTCCAAATGTCAAAAAAGTGGTTTATTCAACATGCTCAATTCATCCTGAGGAGAACGAACAAGTCGTCATCGACTTATTGAATGACTTTGAAATAAAATCTAAAAATTGGAGACTTTGCTCAAAAGATGAAGTTATACCACAATGGAAAAGAAGAGGTTGGAAAAAAGAATTTATTAAAAAGGGCTATTCAATTCAAGATAGTGAAGACCTAGCTGCTGGTTGTGTAAGAAGTTTGCCAAAATTGGATGGTGGTATTGGATTTTTTGCTGCCTCATTTATCCGAGAATAACAAGATGAATTTTTTTTTATCATAATAAGTATTTTTTATATTTTTAAAATTCAGCAAAATAAACCAAAGCCTTAAAAAAGCACTTAAAATTTTGGCATTGGCATCATAGCTCGAACATCATGGACTTTTGTATTAGCACTATAAATAACTTGGTTGTAATGTGATTGCTTCTCAGTCTATCAGATTTGATTTGTGTTTTTTGTTAAGCTTTGTTGTTATTTCTATTACTATTATTGGGTTAATCAAATGATCAACAGCCTAATCAGAAAGAGCATCATTGTCACATTGGGAAGCTTTTGAATAGCAGTGTTTTAGTAAAGGCTTATAATTGAAACTTCTTGAATTTGATAACCACAAAATCCAAAAACAGTGCCATTATTAAATTTTCGGCGCCATTATGGAAATATATATAAAATGTCCAAATGTAATATCACATTGTCATGATACTGCAGCAGTAGAATGAGTAAATCATTAACCTATCCATTCAGAAAGCAGTACAAATAGACAACTATAGTTAATCATCCTGCCATCGTATTATCAATGGTTGCTTTTATCATTCAATTCCAATCTCACTCAATCCAATTGTGGATTATGATGATTTTTCAAATTAAATAATTCTTCATCATTAATAATATCTATCACTACTGACAAACAAAACTAAAACCAACTGTGCTGGTTTTCAATGTTGAAATTACCAAACGAGACAAAATTATAAAATTAATTATGCTGTCTCTTTGATCTCAAATAGCCTTTCAACTAGTCTAGTGGGTTTCTGATGTTTTCAAACTATTTTATTTGTGGTTTATTATCAAACAAATCTGAACTAAATTTGTGCTGTTTTAGTTCAACATTTTTCATTATATTTTCATCAATAATATTATTCTTCAAATTTAGAAGTTATGCACTTGCTAGTTTTTTCATATTTGATGTTTTAGAAATAACATTATTTAGTAAGTTTAGCTAAACTTTCTAAATTATCAAAGCTTCTGATTTTATAAAATGATAAATTTAAAAATCCTAAACTAGGCAGTTTATCTAAATTTTCAACCTTCTCAATATTTCGATTCTGTGATAAGTCCATATATTCTAGATTGATAAATATAATCTGGATTTCCTAATTATTGGATGTGAATTTTTGAAAATATCATTTGCTTAAAACATATTAACATATCTAAAATTTCAATCCTCTTAATTGAATAATTATATTATAATTCGTACTATTCTAAATTGATTAACCAACTTTATGTATTAGTGATATTACGAAAATAACCATCAATGCGTCACCAAGGTCTTGAGCCGGATCTCACGTGAATGACTGTCTTTCGGTAGTCTTTCCAGCTTTTTCTTCCACTTTTGGTGGGCCAATCACAGGCCGGGAACAGCGATATATGGGATTGTTTTGTTTGACTCACCAACAAAGCTTTCACTTGCAACACCACTCTGCCATTTATATCTCAACTCATCACCTACCAGCAATCTAGAGATTCGAGTCTCCATTCTTTTGACAAAATCGATACTCAACGTTGCTATATTAGCCGCTATATATATCGTTTTCTCTTATTTGGTTCAGTTGCTACAAGTTTCTGGCCATATACAACTGTGAGACATCAATTGAAAGCTTATGGAAATGATCAGAACTGCCATCAACTCATCTGTTTCTAAATCTTCTTTATTGAACTTGTCCTCCAAGTTTCTAGCAACAAAGTTGGTTACCACGAATCTTTCTCAAACAATTAATAAAAATAACCGTTTCATAAATAATACCTCTAGCTTCACGACCAACTATCGTTCTTTCACCTCCACTTCCATCAGAAATTCTACCCGATCTACTGTTATTCAATTACTAAACAACATTGGCTCAAAACGTGAGGTTGAACAATATTTGAAATATTTTACTTCTGTTTCGTCCCAACAATTTGCTATTATAAAAGTCGGCGGTGCAATTATTAGTGACCAATTGAATGAACTAGCTTCCTGTTTAGCCTTTCTATACCATGTTGGTTTATTTCCAATAGTTTTGCATGGCACTGGACCACAGGTCAATCAGTTTTTGGAAAATGAAAATATCGAGCCAGATTACATTGATGGAATCAGAATAACTGATCCTAAAACCATGAGCATTGTTAGAAATTGCTTTATGGAACAAAATTTAAAATTAGTCTCAGCCTTAGAAAAAATGGGGGTAAGAGCAAGACCAATAACTTCTGGTGTATTTAATGCTGACTACTTGGATGAAAAAAAATATAAACTCGTTGGGCTGATTAAATCCGTTAATAAACAATCAATTGAGGCCTCCATCAAAGCTGGTTGTTTACCTATATTGACTTCATTGGCTGAAACTTCTTCGGGTCAAATTTTAAATGTCAACGCCGATGTTGCTGCCGGCGAGTTGGCGAGGGTTTTTGAACCTTTGAAAATTGTTTATCTAAATGAAAAAGGTGGAATCATTAACGGAAACACTGGAGAAAAGATTTCAATAATCAATCTAGACCAAGAATATGAATCTTTATTGAAAGAATCCTGGGTCAAATACGGTACTAAATTAAAAATCAAAGAAATTAAAGAATTATTAACCCACCTTCCAAGGTCCTCTTCTGTAGCCATTATTAATGTGGATGATTTACAAAAGGAGTTATTCACTGATAGCGGTGCTGGCACTTTAATCAGAAGAGGTTATAAATTAATAACCAAGAACAATTTAAGCCAATTTGAAAATATCGATTTGTTAAGAAATGTCCTATTAAGAGATGATGACATTAAATCTGGTAAAATTTCAGTTGCGTATTATTTAAGAGACTTGGAAAACTCTAAATTCACTGCTTATGGTGATGAACCATTGGATGTTTTGGCAATTATCAAAAATAATGATAATATACCAATTTTAGATAAATTTTTAGCTTCCAAAAATGGCTGGTTAAATAATGTCACAGATAATATTTTTACTCAAATTAAATTAGATTACCCATCTTTACAGTGGATTATCAAAGAAGACGATCCAAATAATGGTTGGCACTTTACTAAATCTCAAGGATCATACCATAAGAACGGCTATATTTTATATTGGTACGGTATTGACGAACCAGCTAAGATCACCAGATTAATTGATAATTTTTCAAATAAAGTTTCATCAATTCCCATAATTGAAAACAGTAAAAAATCAAACAATAATTCAAATGAATCCAATGGTGGCTCAGCAATCTTTAAAAACGTTACTCAAAGTAGAAAAATTTCCACCTTATCATTTAAAAGAAATTTTTCAACAAACTCACCGAAATATAACACATCTGCAACATCTTCAGGTTCATTAAAATTTGGATTTGAAAAGACTTCCCCATTAACTAAACATGAGAATAATACCCCTTCGAGTATTGGCATCATTGGAGCTCGTGGATTCACTGCCCAAAATTTGATTTCAATGGTCAACAAACATCCATTTTTAGAGATATCATATGTTTCATCAAGAGAATTGGATGGTAAACTAGTTGAGGGATATGACAAACAAAACATCTTATACTCTAATTTGAAAATTGATGATATTAAAAAAATTGAAAACGAAAAGAAAATCGATATGTGGGTTATGGCATTGCCAAATGGCGTTTGTAAGCCATTTGTTCAAGCAATTGAAACCATTAACAATGGGAAATCCAAAATTATTGATTTATCAGCCGATTATAGATTCGATACCAGTGGTGAATGGGTTTATGGATTGCCAGAATTAAATGATCGTTCCAAGATCGCAAATGCTAAAAAAATTAGTAACCCAGGTTGTTACGCTACTTGTGCTCAAGTAGCAATTAAGCCATTACTAAATTATATTGACAGAAATCAAGTGCCAACAATTTTCGGTGTTTCCGGTTATTCAGGAGCAGGTACAAAACCATCTATCAAGAATGATGTTAAATTTTTAAGCAATAATTTAATTCCTTACTCACTAACAGATCATGTTCATGAAAAAGAAATTTCATCTCAATTAGGCATCGATGTTGGTTTCATCCCCCATGTTGCCCAATGGTATCAAGGTATAACTTTGACCATCTCTATTCCATTGAACGCCAAACTAACAGCTAGAGATATCAGAAACTTGTACCAAGATACATATCAAGATGAACAGTTAGTGACAGTCAGTGGAGAAGCCCCATATGTCAAAGACATAAGCGGCAAACATGGTGTTGTTGTTGGTGGATTTGCAGTGAACTCTAAGCAAAACAGAGTTGTTATTGTTGCTACCATCGATAACCTCTTAAAGGGAGCTTCTACCCAGTGCTTACAAAACATCAACTTAGCATTGAGATATGGCGAGTATGACGGTATTCCAGATGACTTGACCATTCGTGGATGAGCAAACAGCATCATTAAATATTTAACTATATAACCTCTTCATACACTTTCAATTCTGATTTTATTTCGCACACTCTTTCCGCCCACGAACACCCCGATGCTAAACGCCCCTCACTGGGTTCAGAGGGACTGGCCGTAGCAACTTTGCACTCTCGCCCAAAACACCAAAAGATAACAATATAAATGGGGTCGTTCTTGAGCTTGCTCATCTCAGACCATAGTTCTTCTGTTCCTCAAACCAACCCCTTAAGGGCTACAGAACTACTACAGAACCACTCCAGACATGGTGTCACTCAGACAGTTAGCAGCTCTTTCTTTGCTAGGCTCCACAGGTGTCTTTTCTTTGCCTGTTTTCACAGACGAGCTTTCTCTTCAATTTCCTGGGCCTCCAGGTACCAAACCCATTCCAGGAGACAACCCCTGTGCCATCTGCGATACCTACGAGCCCCAGCTCTTGACCATCAACTCGTTGACCATCACACCCAACCCTCCAGAGGCAGGCAGCAACTTAACCATCGAGGCCACTGGCTTTCTCAAGGAGGACATCACCGACGGTGCCTATGTTGCTGTTGAGGTCAGATACGGTTATGTGAAGTTGGTCAACCAGGAATTTGACTTGTGTGAGCAGATTGAAAACGTTGATATGAGCTGTCCCATCACCAAGGGCCCTCGGACCATCAAGAAGGTGGTGGAGTTGCCAAAGGAAATTCCCCCAGGCAAGTACACAGTGAAGGCTCAAGCGTTCACAGACGAAGACGAGTATATTACCTGTCTCACAGCCAGCGTCACCTTTGCAATTCCTCCTCCAAAGTTGTCATCGATTACAGAGTCAGTCAAAGGTTGGGTGAGCAACGTTAAAAGGGCCTTTGTTGCATATCTATAGGATATCTATAGGATATCTATAGGATATCTATAGGTGTGGTGAAACTCAAACGCTAGTGCATGTTTAGTTTAGTTATAACCATCAGCTGGTAATCAAAATGATAATGATAATGATAATGATAATAATGATTTAATTTTAATATTTCTATGGTTTTTATATCTATCTATCTATTTTATTTATTTATTTATTTATTTATTTATTTATTAACTATAAGCCAGTGGTGTTATCATTTAACCGATTTCACAAATATTCATTAATAGTCAATCATTCATTGTAATTGCTAGACTTGATTTTATCAGCTATTCTTTTTTATCTTTCTTGTTTCTCTTTTAGAGTTGATGAACTAATTTTTTATCAATTAATTAATTTATTTATTTGTTTCAGTGTCTGCACTTGATTTATCGTAGAATCTAAAGAGTATTGCATTTAGTTATTAGTGTTTGAGGAAGAGTATCTTGATGAAAGATAGTTCAAGAAGAGATGGCCAGTTAATTTTCGGCGTAAGAGTAAAACCCGGCGTGAGCGAATTGAAGCGTGGATTTGGGTTTTCGATTCGGTTGAAAAGTTTGGACAGGATTGAGATAATTTATGCTATATATTAGGAATAGTTATAGAATGAATCAGTGAGTAAATGAAAATGTCAATTCCAAATAACTTGAAACCTATTTTGGCAAGAATAGATAGGATAAAACATTCTAATAGTCTATATAATTCATTGATATCGGTTCGAGATGAAAATGTGCTTAAAGAAAGAACAACAAATTATTTTCAAAAGAATAAGATAGTTCCTTATTTATGTTCAATCAAGGATAATATTGTAACTACAGAGGAGGCAACGACTTGCGGTTCAAAGATATTGGAGAACTATGTTTCACCATTTCAGGCTACGGTTGTGTCGATATTAGAAGGATCAAATAAGGGATCGCAGAAAGATTCGCAGAACTTCACGAAATCGATAGTTATAGGAAAAAGTAACCTTGATCAATTTGGAATGGGATCTGGAACCACCAATAGTATATTTGAACCTACTACAAACCCACTATATAAAAACCAAGCGCATATAACAGGTGGTTCCTCTGGTGGAGCAGCCAGTATTGTTACAGACGATGTTTGTGATTATTCAATTGGGACAGATACCGGAGGATCAATTAGATTACCTGCACATTATTGTGGGATAATTGGGTTCAAGCCATCTTATGGCAGGATATCAAGATGGGGGGTCATAGCGTATGCTCAAAGTTTTGATACAGTTGGGATATTGTCGAAGGATATTAAGATAATCGAGGACATATATGAACAGTTGAACCAATATGATCCCAAAGATCCCACATCGTTATCGAATAATTTAAGAAAAAGAATTGAAGAGATAACCAAAAAAAGAGATGAGAAATTGAGTATTGGATTGATTCAAGAGACAAATGTCGAAGGCATTTCAGAGGAGGTATCAAGGTCATTTAATGAAGCTATTGAAGCATTATTTAATATCAACCACACTATCAGGCCTGTTTCCCTACCTTCAATTAAAAATTCATTGCCTGTTTATTATACTCTAGCGTTAGCAGAAGCCTCATCGAATCTAGCTAGATATGATGGAGTGAGATATGGGTTTCATTCAAAGAGCAGTGAAGCAAGTCATGGAAGTGACTCCAGCCAGAAAAAAGATGAGTTTGGGCCATTTTCCGAAACCAGAAGTGAAGGATTTGGCAAGGAGGTGCAAAAGAGAATCTTGCTAGGCACATATAATCTTTCGTCAGACTCTTTTAAGAATAATTACTTGAAAGCTAACATGGTGAGAAAATCACTAATCAATCAGTTCAACTCAGTGTTCAAAGTGCCAAATGTGCTATCAAGCACCGAAGAAGAGAGCAAAGAGCAATTACGGGAAAACAAAGCCAACAATAATAAAATTGACGTCTTGATGTTTCCAGTTTCGACATCAACAGCTCCTACGCTTGAGGACTTCTTGAGGAAGGACAGCGAAAGCTCGTTGAACTCGTACATCGACGACGTGCTAACAGTGCCAGCTTCTCTTGCTGGCTTGCCAACCATTGTGGTGCCATGGAAGTCAGCAGCCAACCAGATGCCCATAGGAATCCAGGTGGTGGGCCAGTTTGGCGACGACCAACAGGTGCTCGAGATGGGACAGTTGTTGCTAGCGATAAACGCCTCCCAGGCTGCTGCCTCAGAGTCCAATTGAGCCTGAACAGCACTCCTTCACTTCACTCCAACATCTCCTTATCTGCTCACTTCTTCAACCTCTTCGATAACCAACCTCTTTGGACTTATTTGACCCCCCGCTCCCGCAGCGGTGGTCGCGCCGGGCTTCGTTCCGCCGCACTGGTTCCTGTATATAAAGAGCTCTTCGCGAGCTTTTCACATCTCAAACATCTCTAGTCTGTGCTATTCTCGATCTTCTTCCTCTGCCCAAAACGCTATCAGACACCACACTACCAGATACTCCGCCAGTCGTTAACGATGTTGGACTACAAGAAAGACCTATTGCCTGCGTTGAAACAAGACACTCCCTCTGTCTCTCCCACTCTAACTGTCTCCCAGCGAATGCTCAGTGCCTGCACTGGCTCTCTATTGACCTGTATGATCCTAACTCCATTTGATGTCGTGAGAATCAGATTGCAACAGCAGCATCTCATCTCCTTATCTGCCCTAGTGGACTGTGGTTTGCCCAAGCACGTCTGCTGCCAACACAAAACATTGTTCTGGCAGTCCTCCAATTCCTCCATAAAGGACTATTGCTCGAGCTACTTTGCGGTGAGACAGTCGAAATTGAATGGCACATTCGATGCTTTCAATTACATCTACAAAAACGAAGGGTTGCTATCGCTCTGGAGAGGCATCTCTTTGGCTCTAATCATATCGGTTCCTGCAAATATCATCTATTTCACTGGCTACGAATACTTGAGAGATCACTCTCCTCTCAAAGATCGCTACCCATCCATAAATCCTCTTATATCCGGTGCTTTTGCAAGAACTTTAGCTGTATCAATAATAAGTCCAATGGAATTGCTAAAAACAAAATTGCAGGCTATACCCTCCCGTTCAAATCAATCTGCAGTCAATAACAACCTATTGAAAGACTTATTAAGCGACACTTACTCCTCGGTTCAAAAAAACGGAATAAAATCTCTATTCAGAGGTTTGGAATTGACTTTATTCAGAGACGTCCCATTCAGTGCTGTCTACTGGTTTTCCTATGAATTTTCAAAAAAAAGATTGTCCAATTTAGACTATTTTAAGAAAAACGATACCAATGAAACTGTCTTTATCAGATCCTTTTTATGTGGCTCAATCTCAGGAACAATAGCTGCTTTTTTCACAAACCCATTTGATGTTGGTAAAACAAGATTACAAGTCTCAGTCGATGAAGACTTTAACCTGAAAAACTCAACAAATCCGCTTGTTCGAAAATACCAAAATCCAAATATAATCCTAAAAAAGGAATCCATGTTCAAATACCTATCCAATATCGTTAAGGATGAAGGTTTTTCAGCCTTATACATAGGTTTAATTCCCAGAGTTCTCAAAATTGCTCCCTCCTGTGCTATAATGATTTCGACCTATGAAATCTCAAAAAAATTCTTTGGAAATAAACAATCTCACTAATCTCATTGAAATATCTTTATTATAATATAGTCTCCTTTTTCTCATAAAACTACTTTGTACTCATTTTACTCTAATTAACTTTACTCTACTTTACTTGATTTTATTTTTTCAATCACTCTTTTCAATCTTTCTTAAAATTTGGGTTTTTTTTTCTCTTGAAATGCTGGGCATTTGTATTCTTTTAAATAAAATCATTCTTATTGATCTTTTTACTCAGATTTATATAATTCTTATCTAATTTAATTTAATTTTAATATTCTCCATTCAACCATCAAATATTATATCATCAGTATTTATACTATACTATTTTAAAATAATAGAAAACTAAAATAATAAAATAATACAAAAAAAATTCTATTTTTAACGTTTTTATTATAAAATATAAAACTACATAAAACTAAAATTAAATCAAAAATTAAAAATAAAACAAAAATTAAAAACTGATTAAAAAAATTTTTAAACTTATAACTAATAATAGCTAAATAAAACAACTACAAAAACAAAAAAGATGATATTATATATAGCTAGCTTGTAACTATCAATAATACTCGCTAAACTATTCTTCATCAGAATCATCATGATACGAATAAATTCTGATTTGACCTAATTTCTTCCTTGCATTATCGAGTGCATTTTCAAGTTTCAATATCTCGATTTGTTGTTCCATTTCGGTCGTCTTTAATTGATGTCCTGAGAATTTAGAATAGTCAACATTATCCTTGGGTTCTTGAGACCCTAATAAACTCTTTACTTTATTAACCAAGGCCTTTGAAGCACTGTTAACTTTAGTACCGGCTTGTTCCAAATCATCTTGAGATTTAGACATTTGTGCAATTCGAACTTTCGACGAAGCCACTAACTGAACAGTAGAAGACACCACACCATTTGATGCCACAATCAATTCTTCAAACGAGTTTGAATTATTAATCAAACCATCTGCAGTTTTAATTAAATAACTAGTCGATGTAGCAACTGAGTTAGCTGCTGATATTAACCCTTGTGTCCATTTATTGTTTTTCTTATAAAATTCATTTCTTGATTTGTATTTTCCAGAGCTTGCAATTTCATCTTGACATCTTGCAGCAGCTTGTAATAAAGCACTAATTGCATCAGTTAAAAAAATGGTTGATGATAAAATTGCTTTACTAACTTGAATATCAACAGAAGAAACTTTTAATTTATCGGGGTTTTCAATAATTTTATTTAAAAATTTTGAGCCTTCAATAACAGAGTTGACAGCATCATTAATCTTTTGATCAACCAATTCATCAAGGTTTTCAGGCATTTTTAATTTGGGAGTTAATTTATCAAGACTATCTTCCAAATCTTTTATTGCTTTGTTAACTGAAAAATTGCCATCAATGACTTTATCAGCCTTGTCTTCTTCAGTCTCTAACAATCTTAGTTCTGACAATTTAACACTTTCTAAAAAATCAATAACAACTTGCCCTACGTATTTATAATCGTCAAACAAATTTTGGCCCAAGTCCTTTTCGTTGGTCAAGGTGATAATGCTCTTTCCTGTGGATATAACAGTTGAAATTGAATTGAAAAAATCATAAATTGAAATTACAATTGCTGAGGGATCGCCGTTTGCTCCATCAATTAAGAAATCATTAAATAGAGTTGTAAAATCATTTAGTGAGGAAGAGGATTTTTCTAAAACAGATAAAGCATAGGATGGAGTTGAAATTTGCTTTGCAGGAGTAGGAGAATCCAATTCAAAGATTTCATTTCTAATATTTTCAATAGCGGTGCTTAGTACAATGTCGATGATATCGCCAACTTTATGTAGTTGTTCATCTACCATTGCAATTAGTTGAATTTCATGTTCATCTTGGAGTTCGGCTAATTTGTTCAAAGTGTCGTCAACGGATTGTTGTAGGATTAATACATCGTCTTCTTTTTCTAGTAATCTTGATTTGAGGGATTGTTCGTCGATTGAGTTTAGTTTATTTTGTAGAGCATCAATTTGGTCTTTATAATTATGAATTTCAATCAAGTATTGGTTGGATCTGTCGGATTCTTCGATTAATTGTTCCTTTAGGGAATTGACTTCATTATCTAGGGACAAAATGGTTGGGTTATTTCTAGTGTTGTTGTTGTCATTTTTAACTCTGCTAAGTTCAACTCTAGCGGCGTCTCTTTGTTTGATTAGGTTGGCAAGTTCTATGTTTTTTGCGGCTAAATCTTTTTCTAATTTATTTGATTTATTTATAATTTCTTGAGCAGAGGCGGCTTTCTTTTGCAAGATTTTGAATTGGGACAATAGTTTCAAGTGTTCTTCTCTTAGTTCTGAGTATAACTTTGCAAGGGAGTCATATTTTTTCTTCCAAATTGACAATTGGTTGTTCATATTTGCAATTAGTTGGGAGTTGTCGTTATTTGTTTTTGAAGAGTAGTCAGATGCTAGTTGGAGTTGACTTTCCAAGTCTTTAACTTTTGAGTCATATTGTTGTAGCATTAGTTGGTCAGCTTGGAATCTTTGTTGTATGGAGAATAGTTGTGATTCTAGATCAATTATTCTTTGCTGTGAAGCTACGAGCTGGTACTGTTGTTGTTGATCAATGACTGGCTGGACGGTTTGAATTGGTTGGATTGGTTGAATTTGGATTGGTTCTGGAGCTGTAAAAATGCTGGCGAAATTTGATTGAACATTTGGAAAAATGTCGTTGTCATCAGCACCATCATCAAAGCCTCTTGATTTTTGAGCATCAAAGATGGAATTTTGAGGTTCTGGAGATGGAGGTTGGGGAGTGGAAGATACTGTTGGAGAGGGGGTCTTTTCTCTAATTGGAGGTAGGTTTAGACTTGAATCGTTATTTGGTTCAGCTATGCTTGGAGGATCGAATTTCAACTTGGGGACTGTGACTATGGAGCTCAAGTAGCGGATAGCCATGCAATCAGCATAAAATTCATACAACCTGGAGTGTTGTTGGGCGTATCTGGCTTTCAAGGGTTGCAATGCCTCGTAGGAATCTGAGCTTTTGTAGAGTGCCCTAAGCATTGAAGTAACAAACTTGTAGATACCGTAGGATTCGGTTAGCAAAGGAACCAAGGCACTAATTTTGCATTCTGATCTCTTGTTATCGGAGATGCTGGCAAAGATTAGTTTCTGAAAATCGTCAATTGAGTCCTGTAGATTCATCAACTCCAAGATTGCCTCGTAGCCCTCGTTAGGATCGCTGACGGTTTGCAAAGAGATGTAGTCCTCGTACTCAAAGACCCCATTGAAAGACTTGTACATCTTGTGGAAGTTCAATTTCTTCAACAAAAACACGACATATTCCCTCAACAAGCGACCGTAGCCCTTGATTCCATCGCCAGTGTTGCCATAAATCTTGCCCACTGAATCAATCCAGTTGATGTTTCTCAAGGCGTCTCTAAGACAGACTGGATGGCCCTCCTGGAGCAATTTGTGGATGAGGATCAAGGCCTTAAACGATTGGACCTCATCGTTCAAAATGGGGAGTCGTCGCAAGTCGTCCCAGAAGACCTTGGAGTCCTTGTGGTCCCAGCTGTAGACAATGCAGTTTCTGACGTGCTTCCTTTTGGGCGCCGACTCCTCGAGCGAGGTAGCCTTTTTGACGCTGTTGAAGATGCTGCTCATGGTGATGTTTGCGCTGTTTGTGCTGTTTGTGCTGTTTGTGGTGCTTTGGTGTGAAGCTGAAGAAAAGCGCAAAAGCCCCTAATCCACAGCCCAGCGCGGTGGGTCCAAGCGTGCTTGTGGCTGCTTCCCGATTGGGACGACGATATAATCGCGTTTGCAGCGATGAAAGAAAGCACCATCAATGCAGCTTTCAATGTTCAGCTGCAAATGTTCGGCTACATGGAATATGTTACGCGCTGCTTTGACTCGTCGGTGGCGTGGGACGAGGATAACTTGTATCCCAGCATCACCTCCTCCTCCGACGTCTTGATAGACTTCAAGCTCCCCCAGGGCTTGAAGTTCAGCATTTCCTCCTTGTCCAGCCCCAACTTTGCCAATTCGCTCGGCCTCTCCAACTTCAACTACATCAATGGCTCCTTGTCCTATCTATACTCCTCCATCGACTTGCACAATGTGGCCAGCTCCAAGGGTGTCTTGTTGCAGGACGCCATCCAGAACTACAAGTTCATCCAGCCCTTGCACCAGTTGAACAAACAACTCGCCGACCACACTGCTTCCGTTGCTTCAAACAGGAACCCAATGCTTCTCTATGGCAAATTGTACTTTCCTGGAAACATCTTGGAAACCCTATTCATCAAAAAGTTCTCCTCCAACACAAAGTTGCTAGTCAAATGCTTGAGCAGCAAAAACCTCAAGAACAATGGCATCATGACCTTGTACTTACAGCAAAACGCCTTGAAGTATTCTAGAGAACTAATTTACTCTACTAACGAAAGCTTGATTGGTTTACGGTTTTTGTACAATTTTGGTTCCACTTATTTCAAAGACGCTAATCAAAAGAGAATTCAAAAGAGAATTCAAAACCAAAATACTGCCTTCAATAATTCAGAACTGCTAATCAATGAATTTAATCATCTAAATGACTCTCACAACAAGTTCTACAACCATTCCAAGTTCTCAATGGGCGCTGAATTATGGTATGGTATTTTGAACATGTCCCCAGGTTTATCCTCTTCTTTACGTTACACCACATACTCAACCTACACTGGAAAACCTTTGACTATGACTTTAACCTGCAACCCCATTATTGGCCATCTAACGTCCTCCTACACCGTAAAGACCTCCTTAAACTCAACTTTTTCTTCTAAATTTGATTTTAATGTCTACTCCTATGAAAGCAATCTATCTCTTGGTTGCGAATTGTGGAAATACGATGGCAACATATCAAACGAAGTTGACAAAATACTACTCAACTCCCCAGATAAAAATTCTCAACCTACTTATACTAATACCTTTGACTCAAATAACGAGTATAAATCATTTACTGAGAGAAATATTTCCAATTTCAAAAACGTCTTTTCAAACTTGAAATTCTCACAATTGCTAAAATTATCTACAAGTCTAAATGACAGAAACTTGAATTTGCTATACGAAGGTAAATTTAAAGATTTCTTATTTGAGTTTGGTATCAGCATTAAAAACTTCATTCCTTGTAAATCAAATTATTCAAACTCGCTCACCTCTCCTGTAAATAATAATGTTCTCACTCAAGCAAATATCCTGCTTAAATCAAATACTAGTGATACCACTAATACCACTAATACTATAAATACTAATACAAATAACTCTGCTTTTACCTTGCCAGAAATCGCTCAAATTGGTTTCCATTTTCAATATAGCTCTTGATTATATACTTACCTCCTCACATTTACACTCAAGCTTTTTAATTTATTTCAAATCACCTTGCCTAATGAATCGGCTCAATCCTCCATTTCTGCAATTGCGCACTTATAAATTTGTTTATTAAGATTGTTCATAAAATTGAAAAAAAATTCATCAAATTAAATTTCATACCCAACTAGTTTTAACAACTAATTATATTATAATACAATGTTTAGTCGAATCAAAAACAAAAAAAAAAACAAGAAGAAAAAGAAAACTTGTAAAAAAATTTGAAAAACGATAAATTATACAGAAAAAAACAAAATTGAAAAGTTATTAATTTAAAATCATAAAACACAAAATAATTTGCTATTTTCGCTTCTTGATCTTCAACTTAGTTCTTAGTCCCTCTTTTGATTTTAGCTGCCATCGCTAAACTATTATGAACTAATTTTTGCCTTAATTCTTCTCCTAATTTTTCATCTTTGAACCCATCAATCTGATACCACAAGTAACATTTAGGCGTTCTTACTCCTTTTTCGAATATTAATTTCATTTTTTCCTTCACTTCCTCAGGTTTGTTGACACTGTTTTTGAGAATTGGCACAAACCGTTTAGGAATATTTAATACCTGAAACGTAAAGGGAGTATATATGATCTTCTCTTTTTTGCTCTTTTCAGCTGCTTCTTTTTCTTTTTGTTCTTTGTTCAATTTCTCTTTCTTTTTTCGTTCCTCCTTAAGTTGGTGTTCTTCAATATAAATATCCTGCCCCAGCTGGTGATCCTTAGATGACTGCGCAATTCTCGAACTTTTACGTCTTTTGCCGTATCTATTCACTCTTTTTTTTCTTGCACGTTTGGGGATAGCTTTGATTTCAACTTCTGATTTTACAGTCGTTTCATCACCTAGCTTTTGGTTTTCATTCAAATCAGCTTCTTGTATCACTGGAAGTTTGGAATCTTCATCACCAATGTTTTCTTTCCCATTTCCAGTATCATTTTCTTGAATAGTTTTAATCTCACCATTATCTATTTTAGTCAAAGTGCCAGCACTTGGATCAATTTTTTGAGTCTCTTTTACTTTATTAGTCTCCTCCAGTCTCTGTTTTTCTAATGATTGCTTTTCTAATAATCGTTTTTCTTGCAACTTTTTTTCCTCCAATTGTTTTTTTTCATCATTTTTTTTTTCTAAAACGTCATTCCACATTCTATTGAAATTTTCAACAGATGTTTCATCTACAATTAAAAGATATGAAAAGCTCATTTTAAATTCTTGATCATTTTCAGAGTCACCAATCACTTCTACAATCGCATCTTTGGGTAAATGTAATCTGAAATTTGCATTTTCAAAAAATTCAAAAACCAAATCGGCATTGTTTAAATATCTTTCTTGAAATGAAGTAAGCTTTTCTTCCTTTGGTGGTTTTACCTTAACAGGTTTAGCTGGTTTAGATTTTTGAACCTTCAAGGGCTTTATTTCTACTCTTTTATTTTTAATAAATTGATTTTGGTTATTTCTATTGTTGATATAGTTCATATTCATATTCGTATTCATATTCACATTAATATTATTATTAATGTTATTGCCAATACGGCTGTTATAATTATTCAGGTTATTATTATTATTGTTATTATTATTATTGTTATTGTTATTGTTATTATTATTATTATTATTATTATTATTATTATTATTATTATTATTATTATTATTATTATAAGTATTGTTGTGATTATAACCGTTATTATAATTGTTATAATTGTAGCTGCTAATTGTATTAAATCCATTTCTGTTATTCATGTTATTCATGTTTATATTATTATTAAAACTATTTATAGAATTCAAATTGGCTGTTTTTCCATTTAATCTATCTTGTTCGAATTTTAAAAAATTTAATTCTTTAGATTTTGATTTTTGAAAATAAATCTCTCTAGCCTTTTGGTAATAAAAACTAGGATTTTTAGAGCCATCAGGACCCATTTCTCTTGAAATTTGAATATATTCTTGAAAAACTTTAATTTGGTAAGGTGTAGCTTTGTTTAAAGCAACAGTTTTCATTAATGGTTTTAATTCTGCGTCTACCCTTGCAATTGCATTTAAATTTTGAATAATTATTCGATCTTGAGCAGAAGATACTAAAGGAGCAGGTCTAGGCGGTTGTGGTTGATTTATTGTAGGATTATTTGATGCTTGTTGATTAACCTGTGGTTGAGTAGGTGTTGGTTGATTAGAAGCTGAATGATTAGCCACTGAATGATTGGATATCTGCTGATTAGGTATTGGTTGATTTGTTTCCTTTTTTAAAGGGTTAGAAAACCCATTTGAAGATGTATTTAAAGATTTATTTGAAGTGGTAATAGAGGATTGGTTTGAAGTATTTTGTGATTGAATATTTGTAGATTGAGACGGAATTTCAGTAGATTTTTGGAAATTATTGAAAGATGATTGTAAAGTATTAATATTACTGTTAGTATTTTTACTTTTATTTAAATTCGTATTCGTATTTGAATTAAAATTGGGAATAGAAATGGAATTTTGAGGAGATGAATTATTCTGAGATGGAGATTGTAAATTTTGATGATTTTGTGGAAGAGAGTTTTGTTTTTGTAACAATGAAATGGGGAGCTTTTGATTAGAAGAATTATTTTGAGATAGAGGTAATTCTTTTTGAGTATTCTGAGTATTTAAAATGATTGGTTGAGGCGAAACTCTTCGATCAACGTAGAGAGGCTTTTGAGGGCGAATTGAGGGAGAACGATTTTGCTGAGGAATTTGTAGTTTTGGAAAAGTAGGGGAATTGTTATTTGTATTATTTGCATTATCTATATTACTCGTGTTATGATTATTATGATTATTAAATTTTGTAATATTATTTTGAGAGGTAGAGTAATTTGTGTTGTAATTGGAATATGAATTTTCACTATCGTAATTATTAGTATGGGTATTACTAGTTGAATAGGGAGATAAAATTGATTGAATTTTTTGTTCTTTAATTTTGAATTGATGCAAATCTTGGATTCTTTTTTGGTTATTTATGTTATTATTATTGATAGTATTAAGTGTATTAATATTATTCTTATTAATATTAATGCTATTATTTATATTATTTATATTATTTGTATTATTTATATTATTTATATTACTTACATTGTTAATTTCATTTGGAGTAGATATTTTTAAGTCTTTTGAAACATTTAAATCTTTTGAATCCCTTGGATCTTTTAGATCTTTTAGATCTTTTAGTTCTTTTAATTCCTTTTTCTGCATTTTTAATTTTCTTCTCAATAAGATTGAATTTTCAAAATCTTTTTCAACTTTGTCATTTTTTAAGATGAATAGTCTAATTTTAAAACAATGAGGCCCCAAATTAATTGAGCAATCAAATAATTTGTTCATTTTGTCTCTTATATTGACCTTTTTAATTTCTTTATTTTGGTTATGGTTATTTCCATTGTGATTGTTCTCATCGCTTTTCTGATTATTTAGTAGTTTTCTTTCAAAATTCTTTGACCAGTATAGTTTGAACAAAAAGTTATTTGAGTTGTATAAATAGTTTGATCGCGAGTTGATCAATGAATTGTAAAAGATGGCAGAGTCTTTAATTGACAAAGGATGATCTAATAGAGTGTAATCAGGTCTCTCGTTGAGTGATGTGGGCAAGTTATTGATCAAGACAAATGGCCTATCATCGCTATTCGAGCTGTGGGCAGCAGAATGAGCTTTATTCTGGGATGGAGCAGAAGCAGCAGGCAGAGAAGACGAGTGGTGTGTTTTACCTGAGGGCATTGTTCAAGGCTGGGACAGTCGACATGTAACACTTTGGTCTGCTCTAAAAGGGACAGCAGAAGCAGCAGACGAGAAAGAGAAATGGAGATGGAGATGGAGATGGCGTTTCATCTTCCTCTTCTTCTTGTTCTTCTTTCTCTTCTTCTGCTCCACCTCCACTTCCGGCCCGACGCCACAGAGAAAAATTTGCTCCGGCAAGTTCCGAGCGATATACGGCCTGAATATCCTTGGCACACGTGTGTGATTTCAAATCATTTTCCTTTCTGTTTTGGGACGGGATATAATAAATACTGGAGAAGAGCCTCAGAGATTGGAAATTATCAGAAAACATGTTCAGAAGAAAGCTTCTCAGCTTGTTTGTTTTGTTTCTAGGTTCTTCACCATGGATCCCAATCAGTCTAACGTCTTGAACAGTGTCATCCACCCTTCCAACCCCAGTAGCACTTTTTTCACCTGCAATACATGTCTTATCAAGTTCATTTCAAGCGACTTGCAAAAGCTCCATATGAAGTCTGAGTGGCATAGGTACAACTTGAAAAGAAGAATAGCCAACTTACCCTCGATTTCTCAGGAGACCTTTATCACAAAATTCAATATCAATAGTAATATCAATTGCAATATTAATGATATCAGCAGCAATAATATCAATAGTAATATTAACTACAATAATTCAAATAATACCACTATTGCAGGTTATACTAGTTACTCCAAATATTTGAATAATAAATCAAACCAGTATGAAGACGAGTACGGTTTTATATTGTATAGCAAAAAGAAATCAGGCAATAATAAACAAATAACTAAGAAAGAAATGAAAAAACAATCAAAATTGGTAAATTCAAGAGGCAGACTTTTGGCTAATAATCATTTCAATAATACTATGAACAACAACATTTCAGTAATAAGAGACTCAACTCCCACAAATACTGTTGTTTCTGAATTTTCTGCTTTTTCTTTGTCTGATAACCATCATCGCCTTGAAATCAACAACCACAATCGTAATCCAAACAGCATAATACCTACTTCAAATACAGATATTGATACGGATATTGATACGGATATTGAAACTGGTATTAACACTGAGATTGAAACTGAGATTGAGACTGAAACTGAGGCAGATTTTTCTGCTCAAAACAATAATAATAACGCTAATAATAATAATAATAACAATCACAATAACAATAGAATACTTCAAAACCAAAATCTACGTTTAGTTACATCTTCGAATTATGACTCTTTATCTGAGTATGAAAACCATTCACATAACTTGTCAAATAATCAAATGCAAAATCTAAACCACAACTATACTTTTAGCTATTCATCCACATCAAATTATACTTCTCATAACAACAATGAAGAAACTGATTCAAATTTCGACTCAAATTTTGATTCTGATTCTGATTCTGATTCTGATTCCGATTTTAAGCAAAACTCTCAAATTGAACTAATTCCAATAAATGATTGTCTTTATTGTGGTAAAACTTTTGATAATTTAGGTTCAAATTATAATCATATGTTCAAAAACCATGGCTTATTTATACCAAATTTGGAAAATTTAAAAAATCTAGAAAATTTGATTTATTTTTTAAGCCAAATAATTTCAATTGAAAAAGAATGTTTAATTTGTGGATTTGTTGGTAAAAATCTATTTAGCATTAGATCTCATATGAAAGACAAATCTCATTGTTATTTTCCTTATGATTCAAAGTATGATCGTCAACTATTTGCTCCATTTTATAATAATGAAAGCAGCAATGATGATGACAATGAAACTGACAACAGTAATGGCAATGGCAATAGTAATAATAATGTCAGTAATGATAGTACTGATAATAACAATGAAAATAAAAATGATAATGATAGCGAATTAAATTTTGATGAAATTGAAGATGACAACAATTCTCTATCTTTTTTAGATCAAACTGGGACTCAATTGACTTTACCAAATGGATCCAAAATTGGACATCGTTCAATGGCTAGATATTACAAACAAAATTCGACCTCTCGTTCAAGAAATTCTAATGATGATGTCAGGACTCTTGTACTAGCTGATAGCCGTTTAACAATCAACAACTCCGACAGATTTACTGATATAAATAGAATAAATTATTTGAAAGAGACCAGTAAGGAAAATTATATTTGTGAGAATAGAAATTTAAGAAACCAGTTTAATAATTTGAAAAATCTCAATAATAAGAAACATTTTAGAGATAAGATTTTAGGTAGTTGAAAATTTAAGAGGTTAAGACCGACGATGTATGAATGGTTTTTACTTTTATTTATTTCGTTCGCTAGATATAGAATGATAATATATAATAATATGCATTTCAATTTATATTTCCTTTTTCGATTTCAATTATTTCAAATTTGAGGAAATTTAAAGTTTCTTGAGAAAGCAAATCGAGCTTCCGTGTCGGCTAATTACGTTTAGGGTAATATTAAAGCAGCATCATAATTAGCTATTTTGAATTATATGAAGGTAGTGATTCTTTTTATTTACTTATTTATTTATTTATTTATTTATTTACTTATTTTACTTGGAGTAAATTTTTATTTTTGAGCTGAAAAAATGGACTTTTTAAGAAAAAAACCGAAAAAAGAGGTTGTTGAGGAAATCGATCTTGAAGAAAATTTACTTTCTTCAACAGCAGATAATGAAGATGATGGAAATACATTAAAAAGTGTAAAGAATGTGAAATTTCAAGGCCATGATGTGATTATTGATTCTGACGATATCAAAGAGAACAATTTATTAAAGATCCAAGTGATACTATCGTATTTAAGTTTTATAATTTTTGGATTATCAGATCAAACGATTGGAGTGCTAATTCCGGTTTTTGTTAAAGATTACGAAATGAAAGAGTCTACAATTTCGTTATTATATTTTGCTCAATTTTTTGGATATTTTATTATATCTGTATTTAACGATTATTTGCATCGATTGATGGGGTTTCATGGAGTGCTAGTTACTTCTGTTGGGTTAATAGGTACATGCAGTTTTATTGGGATGTTCAAACCACCATTTTTTGTATTGATTATTGGGTATGTATTGTGTGGGATTGGAGTTGGAGCACAAGATGCAGCAGTTGGAGTTTGGTTGGGAAAACTAAAGTATTCTAATGAGTTAAGTGGGTTGCTACATGCCAGTTATGGGGTGGGTTGTATTGTGACGCCTATTTTTGTTACCAAAGTGCTATTGAATAATAATATCAGCTGGAGATATCACTATTTGATAATTTTCATGTTAGCGATGGTGGTGAGTATAATTGATTTCTTTGTCTTTAAACACGAGTCTAAATGGAAATATCGATTTCAAGTTGAAGAAAATAAAAGTGAAGAAAATGAAAGTGAAAACGATGGTAATGCAAATGAATCGAGTGGGATTCGAAATGCAATCAAGAACAAAAAAGTTTTAGGATTGGCATTGTTTTTGTTTTTGTATGTTGGCACAGAGGTATCAATTGGAGCCTGGACATTGAGTTATTTGATCAAGATCAAAAATGGAACCATGGATCAGATGTCAGTGGTTATATCAATGTTTTGGTTTGGGTTAACACTTGGGAGAATTGTTTTGGGCTTTGTGACGCCAAAGTTATCCTCGGAGTATTTGGCTAACATGATCTATGAGTCGCTATCGATAGTGTTTTTTGTTTTGTTTTGCTTGGGCTCCAGCTACTGGCTGTTCATTGCGACGGTTTTCTTGACTGGGGTGTTTATTGGGCCAATCTTCCCCACCACAACGATATACTCGGTGAAGATCTTGCCAGTGCAATTGCATGTTTCTGGAGTAGGATTTGCAATGGCTCTAGGTGGTGGTGGAGCAGCAGTCTTGCCCTGGCTCATGGGCAATCTCTGTGAGCTCTGGGGCAGTTTCAGGTTGTATCCATACTTTGTTGTGTTGTTTCTCAGTGCAGACTTGCTAACGTGGATTTATTTAAGGTGAGGAGGCGGAACAGCAGGGACTGTTCTGCAAAGGCATTCATCGGCTCTTCAGCTCTTCATTCCACCAGCAATGAGACCATTTTCCCAGGCGAGTTGTGCAATCAGAGCTGAATTTGTCAGCACATACAGAGCTCCACACTTTTCAAGGCCCACGAAACGAGCCAATCACAGCGCGGCTCGGCCTGTTGGAGCCGGATTATTAATGCTGATAAGCAGAAGAGGAACACCTCCTTGAGACACTGGGAAAGACTGCTATGGCCCTTTGGCACTTGCACAACCAGTATATATAGAATTGGACATGCCCTTGGTTGTAGCCACTCCATCTGCCATTGTCTTTATCGCAACTATTCCAATTCACAATCCTCAGTTCACAATCCAACATGTCTTACAAACCAAAAGTCGCTGTTTTCGGTATCAATGGCTCCTTAGGTAGCGTTACTATCAATGCCTTGACCTCAGCTCCATTTGCTGACAAGATTGCACTTCCAGTTATTGCCATCACCAGAGACAACTCCAAGGAAACCGACACTGATCTAGTTGTTTATAAACAAGCAGAGGTCAAGCCAGATGCTCCAGCCAAAGAATTGACCGATATCTTGAAGGGAGTTGACGTTTTGCTCAATGTTGGAAGCGTTGCAAATTCCAATGACAGAACTTTGGATGCCATTCTCAAAGCTGGCACAATCAAATTATATGTTCCCTCTCAGTTTGGATTGGATTTAGTTGCTACTCAAAGTTATTTTCCTAATTTTTTGTCTATCAAAACTGACCACACCAACAAGGCAAGAAGCTTGGGTATCAAAACTGTTGATGTCATTACCTCACTATTTGCT